>NC_088856.1:15408575-16608575 GCF_963853765.1 Magallana gigas | reverse complement strand
GAGGGCACCTTGATGGCAAAGTCTGACATTAAGGACGCTTTCCGCATTGTCCCCATAAACCCCCTTGAATATCATTTACTAGGTTTTACTTCGGAAAAGAAATTCTATTGTCTCCCAATGGGAGCGAGTAGTTCATGCAAAATATTTGAGGAACTTAGTCAGGCCTTAGTATGGTTGAATAGATATAAGGCATCTGGAATATCTTATATTCTTGATGATTTCTTTTTTATCGCATCCAGTGCATCAAGGTGATGTGAAGATCTAGCCCGTTTCCTCTTTCTATGTAAGAAAATCAACATACCTATCAACATGGAGAACACGGTGGCACCTACAACACAATTGACCATATAGGGTATTGAGGTTGATTCAATTGCCATGTAATGCAGATTACCCAAAGATAGAATTGAAAAAATTCAAGAAAATCTTGAAGGATTTTGCAAGCGACAAAATATTCAACTAAAAGAATTACAGTCTTTAATAGGTTTGTTAAATTTTGCCTGCTCTGCAATTGTACCTGGAAGGGCCTTCTTGCGTCGACTTATTGACCTCACTTGTGGTATCTCAAAACCTTTCTATTGGGTACGTTTGACGAAAGAAACACGGGCAGATTTAACCATGTTGTTGCAGTTCATTTCTCAGTTTAACGGCAAATCTGTTTTTCTAGCTAAAGAATGGGATTCTTCAGATTTCATTAGTCTCTACACTGATGCATCAGGGCCTATAGGTTTTTCAGCGGTACTTGGCGAACAATGGTTTGCTCAACAATGGTCAGAAGAACTACGTCATTTTCAAACTGCTATCAAAGAATTATTTCCTATTGTACTAGCTTTGGAGATATGGGGTTATCAACTACAGAACAAAAAAATACTCCTTTTAACTGACAACATGGCTATTGCTCAGGTCATTAATAAACAGTCAAGCAAGGACAAAAGCAATATGAGACTTGTAAGAAAACTTGTACTTGCTTGTCTTTTTCATAACATACATTTCAAAGCAAAACATATCGAAGGCAAGTTGAATGTCACTGCAGACAGGTTATCTCGGTTCCAATTTCAGGCTGCCCGCAATTCGGCACCGCATCTATCAGCGAATCAAACGCCAATATCAGTCTGTCTGCTGCACATTTGACCCGCCAGACACAATTCCTACTATCAGCCTCACTAGTAGCGTCAACACAATCAGCCTATAGAAGATCATGGCAGCTTTTACAATTATTCCAAGGCAGAACAACGTTACCATTACAGGTGGTCTCATTCATCTCTACAGCTCTCAATTTAGTGCAAGTACGATTTCTTCTCATATATCTGCCTTTAGTTATGTCCATAAATTACTTGGTTTACCCGACCCCTCACAGATGTTTATTGTCAAAAAATTGTTGCGGGGTTGCTACAAAATGGGGCGGTCGGTAGATTCACGTCTCCCAATTACTCGAGATATTCTAAAGAAAATCATCAATGCTTTGCCACACATACTAATTTGGATCATCGTATTATGTTGAAAGCCCTTTTCTCCCTTCGTTTTATGCTGTTCTTATAATGGGAGAGGTCACAGTAAAGCAGGGTATTACGCCTAGTAGAATAATTCAGGTACAGGATGTAACTTTTCAATACAATGGTAAAAAAACCCTGTTGTGTGCAGTTAGTTTTACGTCATTTTAAAACTCAAAAAATGAGTGAGCTCGAGAGAGTTCGAGCAATGGAGACATATTCCCTATTAAGGCATTATATGATTATCGAGTTCAATCCCCAAATCTCTCTGGTCCATTCTTTCAGTTTAAAGATGGCACTCCACTCTCTTACAGTTATGTTTCCAATCAACTTTCAGCTACAGTAAAATTCACTGGTCTAAATTCAGCATTATATAAGGGCCATAGCTTCCGAATTGGAGCAGCAACTTATGCTGCTCAAAAAGGGTACTCTGAGAATTATATTCAGCAACTAGGTCGATGGAACTCTCATGCACTGAAACGTTATATACGAACCCCTGCCTTTTCTGTTTAAGTATGATTGTTTGAAGAACCCATTCCTATTGCTAGTGTTAGGTCGTTGTTAAAGTTCCCATTACACTTTGCATGATTCCTCCACTCTATTAGTGATGCAGGTCTGTGTTTCACTGTTGTATAATTCAAATGCCTTCCATACCACTTTGCATGATTCCCCATTCAATGAGTTATGCAGGTCAGTGTTTAACTGCTGCGTCTATTTTTAGCATGTCCTTTTTGGGAGTTGATTTTAATCAACTCTCCTATGCAGTTACTCTGACAAACCGAAAGTGAAACAGTGTTTGGACCAAAGCACAAATCATCGCCGCTGACAAAAATTAGTTCTTGAGAATAATTGATAAATCCGAAATAATGTATGCTAAAGCATTGTTTTTCAAGGAAACGTATTTATAAATACCTTGAAAATAGTCAGATTTTAAATGGTACGAACAATTTAGATATTTTTTATAGTTGTATGTATTCTTACGCCAGAGTTCAATATAGTCTCGTTCAACTCGACGCTCGGCTGTCTCCTTAAATCTCCGACAAGCAGAGAGTCTCTCTTGCTTGTCGGAGATTAACGGCGAGAGCCGAGCGTTTGGTTGAATGAGACGAGAGTTCAATATTGCTTGGACCCATAAAGAACTATATATGATAAGAGTTAAATTTGGCCCCCATAATTCGCCATTTTATAAGTGTTTCGGGTACAATAAAATGTTAACTTATTTTTTAGAGGAGTTGATATAAAATATATTTTTCACATATTTATTAGATTTATTTGCACTCACTGGCAGTATATGACGTCAGAAGTGACGCCATTTCTATAATTCAAACAAAATCAGCCAAAAATTGACATTTTTCTTATCTATTTACGAATGGGAAATATAGAGCGCATGCTTGAACAAGGAAATTTTTTTGGTCACTTATAGGTCTTGGCTAGATACATCTCTGATTAAATTATTTTATTTGTTCAAGAATGTGCTCTATGTTTTCGGACGGAAAAACTGCTTGAAAACAAGCTGTTTTAAGCTAATAATGCAAAAATGGCGGGAAAAGGTTGTCTTTACAATGTCATATTTCTAAATTGTGGGCACTTGAACCAAAATGAATATTATGTAAACACATCACATACATATCTGTACTAAGAAAACAAAGAATGATAGTAAAATGATGATGTTCATTTTAGGGGGCCATTTTAGGCCCTTATCATATATAGTCCTTTCCAGATATATTTCTATCACTGATACATATAGTTTGATTGAATTTATTCTATCTTTGAATATTACTTAACATGATTCATACGGGGTTTTATCAAATCATATTATAAGAATGTGCGTAATTCAAATACAGATTAGAAACTACCTGTACTTGTCATGCAGAATAACATATCATTGATTTTAAAATAAATAACCACCGATGAAATCAACTCACGTCAGTTCTTCAGTACTTTGATTTTTCTTGAGTTTATAAATCGCAATGCTATAGGTCAGTGTTTAACTGCTGTAGGCATTAGTAGTTATTTTTATGATGTCAAGGCTGTAGACAGTAGTAGAAGTTCATATGGTATATATGGTATGATCAATGCTATAAGTCAGTGTTTAACTGCTGTAGTCATTATCCAATTTGTAGTATTTTCAGGCAAGGATAAAGTTCAAGGCTAATTGGTTAACTTTTCTAGTCATTATTATTAGTCAGTTTACATGTCATACGTAAGCTGAGTTGTCTCAGTGCATGTGCTGACTCACCAATAAAACGTGTTTTTTATATTTTATTTTTATTTTTTTCAAAATGTAACCACCTACACAATACTTGAAAAAGTAGAGATAGTTATGTTTTCTCTACAGTAGATAGCAGGTCACCTGGATGGCGCGGGATATGATCGGTTGATCATATCTTTGGCCATATTTGTCGCCATCTTTTTGCCTTTTGAAAACGGTATGTCCAATTTTATTAAAGTTTGTGTTTGGAATAGTCAGTACAAAAGATAATTTTTGTGACGTATTATATATGGGGGAAATCATAATCCATGTGTTCATATCTACCTCATAGGTAAATGCGCAAATTGTTTGATATTTTGTTGATTTCCCCCTTTCTTTGTAAAACCAATTTTTCGTCATTTACTGTTATTAATAAATGACATTTTTCATTCACACATACAATTGTTGTCGTACTTCAATTAAAGACAAAAAGCGAGCTGCGGTGAACAGTGTTAGCCAAAAACAACATAGTGTTAATAGTAAGTACTCTTTCATTCAACTTGATTTATTGAAATTAATGTAATGTGCTTTACCTTCGTTAGTCATCGTTGAGTCCGACACGGATAACGTCGTTTTGAAGTAGCGGCAAAATAATGAAAATACTTAATTAGAAGATGATTTTTCATGTGAAAATTCATTTCACTAAAATATTTATATAGTAGGAACATATTTTAAGAAATAAAATTGATATTTGAGTTTTTACTGTGCATTTGAGTTAAACGACGACATTGAAACAATTTTCTTGTATGCACAATACCCTGCACAGAGGAGTAACATTTTAAACCCGTGATTGACTTTAAGTTCAATTTTGGGAGTTGATTTTAATCAACTCTCCTATGCAGTTACTCTGGCAAACCGAAAGTGAAACAGTGTTTGGACATTAGCACAAATCATCATCGCTGACAAGACGTAGATCTTAAAAATAATATATAAATTCGTTGTACTGTATGCTGTACCATTGTTTTTCAAAAGAAAAGTATCTATAAATACCTTGACAATAGTCAGATTTTATATAGTACGAACAATTCAATCGTTTTTGTAGTTGCATGTATTCCTACGCTAGAGTTCAATATAGTCTCGTTCAACCAGACGCTCGCCTGTCTCCGTAAATCTCCGACAAGCAGAGTCTCTCTTGATAGTCGGAGATTAACGGAGACAGCCGAGCGTCTGGTTGAACGAGACTAGAGTTCAATATTGCTTGGATCCAGACGTGTACAATTTTTAGAAACATTTCGATTACTGATACACAGTTTGATGGAATTAATTCTATCTTTAAATATTACACAACATGATTCATATGGGGTTTTCTCGAAATTTTTGTCGGAAAAGTTCGAGAATTCAAATTATAAAAATTTGCATAACATATCGTTGATTTAAAAATTGATAATAATCAATGAAATCAACTCCCGACAGTACATCAGTACTTTGATTATACCTTTGCTTCAAAGTAGAGGGGATATATTGTACTATTCTTGTGTGTATCCATCTGTCCCTCCATCTGTTTCTGTCAGTACCAAATTATCTGTCGCATTTTTCTCAACAACTATTCATCGCAGGTGCTTGAAGTTTTTAAATACTCTTTGTTTAGGCATGCCATATAGTAGGTTCATTTTTGTACTAATCAGACTTCAATTTTTTGTTTAAAAATGACTTCGTTTATTTTTAGCCTAAATTTTAAAAAGAAATTTCGTAACAGGGCTTATCAGCAGTAATCAATTTCAGATTTGAATTTTTAACACACTTTTTTATGCATATCATATGGTTTGAAACAATTTATATTGGCCTTTATTTTCAAACAAATTTTCGTCAAAGATTTCTTAGTAACTATTCATTGCAGATGCTTGAAATAGTAACACGCTCTTTGTTTACGTATGCCATAGTGTAAGGTCTGTTTTTGTACCAATCAGACGTCAACTTCTTGTTAAATTTCGACCTTGTTTTTTGTATATTCACATCAGAAAGGGGTTATTACTTATGAGCATGGGCTCACATATATTTTGTGGTTAATACTTTTTAAAATATAAAATACTGTTTTTATGTAGGCATTTTTATCCATTAGTATGAATTTGTTGCGCAAAAAAGGAAAATGCCACTATTACGGTTAGTGATAATTAAAGAACTATCTGAGTAGTACGACTGCAGTTCTTAAATTTAACAAATACTGTATCATTTGCATTTTTGGCACGCTTTTTTCAATAAAATTTCTGACGTAGATGAATGTCAATATTTAGAATCAGTCATGGTTTTATTCTGTAATAATAAATTGATATACCAATAAAATGTATGACTTTCAAACAAAGATCTTCTTGTAAATGATGCATCAATCTGTAAATTTAATGATACTGTCCTCTTGGCGCGGAAAGATTGCGTTAAACTTTATAATTTTATAACGACCGAGTAACACGGTAAATAAAGGTACGAAGTCCACACAGGCTAGACCTCTACAGCGAAATATTTTTAATAGGTCTGAGCTTTATATAGGGGTTTTAAATGGAATTTGTAAATGAGTTGTTTTTCAAGGGGCTGGCTAACACCCTGTATCCCATATCTGGGCCTTTATATTTGTGCGGGATAGGGCCCCGGGAAAGCCCAATTGACCCTCACGAGGAATTGGGTTTACACGGCCACTAACAGGCTTAGCTAGCCTGGCAAAAATAGGAAATTTCGTATAATACAATTATAATGGGATATCTTTCAAGGGGCTTGCTCACACCCTTTTCCCCCATATCTGATCCTTCATATTTGTTGGCGATGGGGCCCAAGGACAGCCCAGTCGACCCTCAAAAGGAATTGGGTTTACACGGCCATGAACAGGCTTAGCTAGCCTTGAGAAAATAGGAAAATCGTATAATACAATTATAATGGGATATCTTTCAAGGGGCTGGCTTACACCCTGTATCCTATATCTGGGCCTTCATATTTGGTGAGGATGGGGCCTCGGGACAGCCAAGTTGACCCTCAAAAGAAATTGGGTTTACACGACCAGTAAGAGGCTTAGCTAGCCTGGCGAAAAATGCGACATTTCGTATAATACAATCATAATGGGATATCTTTCAAGAGGCTGGCTAACACCCTGTATCCCATTTTTGGCCTTCATATTTGGAGAGGATAGGGCCCCATAACCGCCCGGTCGACCCTCAAAAGAAATTGGGTTTACGCGGCCATTAACAGGCCTAGCTAGCCTGGCGTATAATACAATTATCATCCGGGCTTTATTATGGCTGATGCAATGCAAAATCCCTGTAGACACTTTTTTTAGCCTTGTAATGAAACCTGACAAGCTAGAAGGGGCGTTTCAAAAAGGAAATATTGGCATTTTTTATACTATTGAATGAACATCGTCTGAATCAAGAGGTATTTATAAATATCAAATAATTGAAGAAAGTATGCGGCAAAAATATCTTGGGACAGACTTTAAGATGTTATATTAAATGGTCAAATGTTAAAAGGAACATTTCATTTCGTATACAACAAAACTAAAGTGAAATGTTCCTAATAATTCTTTATTCATTATGCATAAAGACTAATAGCGGAATTATGTGTTAAGTAATGCACATCTCTAAGAGGTAGAAAACTAAAACGTTATATGTGGCATTGATTCTTAATGGCATAGTACATATAGATGTCATGTTAAGCGTTCTTAATAGTTATTTTCCTTATATATTTAACATATATTGATAAAATTTTAATTGAAAAAAAAAGAAAAAAAGTTACAAGATATAGTTATGTGTAACATATTTAATGTTTTTAAAGGCTTTTGTTCATTGCGCCATAGTATAATATATGTCCCGTTTTGATAATGATTTAATTATATAATTTAAATGTAGCATCTGGTAAGATTTTTTTGTCAATTCACACGTATAGCAGAAAAACTAAGTACACACATACCCTCGCCATGGACATATATTTCAGTGTCATTGCCTGTTACCTTACAACTTAGAACAGAACACTTAGAACGTCATCTGAAAACTTAAATCAACCTTTGTTGACCTCTTTTCTTTGATAAGTTGAACTGGCTACGCAACTGTGAAAGTTTGCTAGTTTACGAAGATCTTTCTTGATATTCTTTGTTATTATTAAAAGTTATGATTTGAACATATTTTAAATCAGATATTCTTGTTGTATTAGAAAAAGTATTAGGTAAATGTTGAAAGTCGAATAACTGACTTCCTGTAAAAACTGATAGCTTAGATGGTTAAGCATTCCATTTTTGAAGGACTGTACAATTTGTAAGAATAATAATATAGTTGATTACCCATATTTTGTTAAAGACCAAATACTTTTAATTTTTTGTGAATTGATTTCTACTTTAAAACTTTAACTCAAAGAACTTTATTTATTTATAATATAATCTGTACCTCTGACATTATATCGATATTTCTAGATATTTATATAATTAGGCATATATACCTCATGTACCGTCACACTGATAGTGTAAGAGAAATCAGTTAAACATAGAGGGTAATTATGCCATTTATTTGAAAAAAGAATATCATGACGTACACTTGTGTATTTAGATACGAGTAACTTGAATATTCGGTCGAAATAGATTAACTGATTAATTGATTACCAATTTTGCAATCGATTGCAATCTCCCTTCTAACGTTAACAATCTCTCTCTCTCTCTCTCTCTCTCTCTCTCTCTCTCTCTAAATTTCATTTCACTGCATAAGAAATGTACATAATAAAACAAATTACAGTACAAAGGTTTTACAATGACATGTGGTGATAACGAATGAAGTGTTCAAAATAAAAATACAAATGAATAATACAAAACAGGAGAAGAGTAAACACGGACCTCTAAAATATTAGAGGTAGGATTGAGTACAATGGAGTTCTGAGCATCCACCGCTGACCAGTCACACCGGCCATGTGATCTGTGTCGTAATTGTGAAAACGAATATGATTGTATAAACTAGAGTATCAGAAAACCATCTATGAATATATGTTGTGAATGTAATAATACAGTTATAAAAGAATGCAAAAAATATTTAAATTTTTTTTTTATAAAAAATGTTAGATAACATTTAATCTATAAAATACCTGACCTATATAAAAATAATAAAACATGAAAATACTTTAACTTTTTAAAATGTAAAACATGTGATTTCGCAGTTGTGGCTTGATGACTTTTGATGATAAGAAAGATAAAGTCTCATAACAGGTCTGAGTAGAAGCGGATCGTGCACTCTGTAAAGATAACAGTGTCTTTTGACCAAATAAGACTTTGGACTTTCGATCCAATTTTTTCGTCCGGTCTTAAAGACATTTATATCGATAAGAGTGGTGAATAGGCGATAGAACATTTGTTGGAAGGTAAATATCTTTTGTATACTTTTGCCAATTCGTTTAAATAATAGAACAAATAACTAATTAATGTGTCTTACTCTACAGTGAAATGAGGAATCGTTATTTGTGTTATTTTTAATATTTTGTTTTGGTAAAAGTACCATACATTTTTTTTAAAGTTTTTATTGTCTCAGGGAATTTTCTATGCAGACACACCAGATTAAGACAAGGAGAGGGCTTGATATCGATTTTCAATAGATATTACATTTTAACAGTCATTCTTTTAATATCGTTACTACTACGTTTTTTGGTTGACAATTAACGTATTTATTCAAACATTAAACTAATTGACTTTTTGTTAAAAATACCTTTACAAATACTAAAGTTTTAATGGGCCATGCTAATTCCTGTAAGCCAGTAATATTTGAAGAAAAAGAATCCTTATTTACGTACCTTTAAACAGATATTTTTTGTTACTATACATTTGTGAATATTTTCTATGCAAAACTAAACTTAATTAAAAAAAGACTATTCTGCATAACCGTAAAATAGTTTCCGTGTTATCTGCTCATGGTGAATAGTCATCAAACAATTCACGGGCGGTATTTCCCTTCTTTTTTGAATCGAAACACCTCTGAAGAAATCCGATCGATACATTAAAGTTCGATAGCTCTAATTTGTTTATCATCAGAAAATTCTGCATTGCCAACAGATAAAGTTTTCTTCGGTTTAATAAAATACCTATTTACTGACTATTCGGACGATAGCAAGTTTATTGTCCCCCTCGATAGCAACTATTTCTTTTGGCTTCGACTCGTGAACTAGTTCCTGTCTAGGGGGACAGTAAACTTGCTATCGTCCTCATAGCCAGTAAATAGGTGAATAATAATTTATGGAGTTGAGATGTACATGTATGATTTTAAACAATCATTTTAAAATATTTTTTAAAAGAAATGAAATCTAAATAAAATAACGTTTGAAAGACAATTGGCTGGCCTTTTTCAAAATATTTTGAAGTCTATTGACAAACTAAAACATCCTTGTCGGCAACATCTGGATACTGTTTATCACATGACATTTGCAAGTGTTGGCCTTCGAAATAGTGAAACGTCATTTAGCCAAACACAAGCCGTTTTGTTGACTGATTACTTTACGAATTTATAGGTAAAGTACATTTATAAAATAGATTTTGATAAATAACAATAAATAAATAACAATAAAGAGAAGATAAACAAGGAGATAGTTTAAGTATTTTTAACTTCAGGTAGGTTTTTGGCTTTTCTTAACGATAACAATTAAGGTTTGATTATATCTCTTTTCAGTTGTAAATAGATGGATCAACATAGCATTATCCAAGACGTATGTGACGTTTGTAAGTCCAAAACAGTGCATAACTACTGTGACTTCTGTGATGTAAACCTCTGCAAGCCATGTATAGGGGAACATCTCTCAGATGAATATGACAAACATAAAATAGTCCCCATCCAGCTACGCCGATCTTCTTTGATTTATCCAAATTGTTCAACGCACTCTAACAAAACTTGCGAATTACAATGCAAACAGTGTAACATATATATTTGTAGTATATGTCTTGCATCCCCGATGCATAAAGATCACGATTTCTTTGTCCTTGAAGATTGTTACACAAAGAAAAAACATGATATAGAAAAATATACTGTGGAAATAAAACAAGTTTTTTCTCCAACATATGAAGAAATAAGAAACGAAATAGAAAACAATATTTCCATCCTTGATGAAAAATATGACGAATTAACTGAAACTGTTTCCAAGCAAGGACAAAAATGGCACAAGGAAATTGAAAACTTTGTCCTCAAAACGAAAAATGAAATAAACGTGAATAAAGTAAAACACCAGCTACTGTTAGAGAAACATTTAGAAGACATCAAGAGAACAGAATCCCAGATACAAGAAAGCTTATCTACCTTAAATGAACTGAGTATTTCCAATATTGTTTCTGCGGTCGTTGAATACAGGTCCAGAAATAAAGATTTTAGGAATCTTCCCTCAAAGCTTAATGTGTCTTTCCCTATGTTTTGTCCAAACGAAATAGATATCAAGCAGATTGGATCAATTGAGCCAATAACACTCACAACAGATAAAAACGGGTACCAATTGAAGAAAGGGTTAGAAAAACCCAAAGTCATCAATGTGTTGAAAACTGGAAATGATCAACAACTCCGCAGTATTTCAATTCACAATAAAGAAGAAATCTGGACAAGCACAACAGATTGTTTTATAATATGCATAAACAGCTTAGGAGAAAGGGTAAAGGAAATTGCGACAAAATCAGAAGAAATGCCTTGTGATATTAATGTGACATGTCATGGAGATCTATTGTATTGCGACTGGACACAAAAGACTGTGAATAAAATAGCAAATGGACAGATAAAAGAAATAATTAGACTAGAAAAATGGAAACCTACTAACATCTGTGCTATCTCACCTTATGATATCCTGGTAGTCATGCGCAATGATGACAACACAGAGTCCAAAGTTGTTCGTTTTTCTGGAGATGAGGAGAAACAAACCATTCAATTTGATGAAAATGGGAAACCTCTGTACTCTGGGAACGATAAAATCAAATATATTGCTGTAAACAAAAACAAAAATATATGCGTGGCTGACTGGGCAGCTGGTGCAGTGGTTGTAGTTAGACATACAGGAGAACTGCGATTCCGATACACAGGTTATCCGATAAATTACAAAGGACATCCCTTTTTACCCTCGGGTATCACAACAAATAGCCAAGGTCAAATTCTTACAGCAGACTATAACAACCATCGTATCCACATCCTAGCCCAAGATGGACAATTCTTGCGTTTCATCGAAAACGTGAAACTTCCTTACGGTTTGTGTGTTGACAGTCATGACAATTTAATGGTCGTAGAACACTTCACTGGTGATGTGAAGATAATAAAATACCTTAAAGAAATAGCATATACTGTTTTCGAGTAATTAAATTAGAAAGCAATGTAACACATTTGGCTGCTTATAATTTTCCATTTAAAGAAACATCTTTATTTATACGGAATAAAAGGTACTTCATGCTTTTTGCAATAAAACAATCAATTTTCTTCAATAAAATCTGAACAATATGATTATCAGATTTTCATTGTTATGCTTTGTTAGAAATGAAATATAAAAATATATTATGGTACAATTATTTTTCAGCCTAAGTTTCACAGGGGCTACCATAAAAATGTTTGTTTTGCCTCGGACTAGAATGTCTCGACGTCATTGGTTGAATCGCGTCACGTGATTGCCTTATAAATTTCTTTACACGGCGGGCGTCAAAATTTGTACTACAACATGGCGGACGTAATGTTATTTGAGCTGATTTTTTACACAAACGTTCAACCATACCTCTAACTTTTAAGCCCCAAAATATTTAGAGTGACCCACCTTTGCCCGTGACGTAATAAAAAGATCCTATATACAATGGCATCCAAGTTTGCACGGGCGACTGACGAGAAAGGTACAAAATAAGAGAATAAGCCTATGAATTTAATTGTTATATATTGTCTTTTGTTGTTTACATATCGAGCTTTAGGTCCTCGACAAAACAAAACACTTATTAGGTTTGTTACTGACTGTTTACAGAAATTTGTGAGGTCGGTAAAGTCCATAGAAGGCTCAGCTCCGCCCGGCCTTCTATGGACTTTACCGACCCCAAAAATTTCTGTATACAGTCGGTAACAAACCTAATAAGTAATAATATCCTTAAACTTTAGTATGACAAAAAAATGGGGTGGGGGGGGGGGGGTCGCAATAGTAGGTATCCTGAACGATAATAAACGCATGAATGCTTGTAAACTTATGAATAATTAACAATCCAGGGAAATATGCTTATTGTTTGTAAATGATTCCAGAGGTAGTGAACGATGCATTTCAATTATTATACTTTGTAAACTTATTTTTATATATACCCATTATATAATAAAGCTTGTATATGGGATCAAAGAATATTTATACCGATCCAAACTACAAAAACTCCAAATCTTAAAAACCATTTAAAATCTGGTAAATGTTTGTCAGCCATGCTTGATACATTAATTATGTACTTAATATTAATTTAAATCTATTTTTCATCTCCAACTGAATGACAGCAAACACGCACCGACAAACAAAGCAAGGTATAAAAACCAGTATTCGGGACAAAAAAAACAAGCTAGATCTACATAATCTGCTGATCCAACCGGTCAGCACAGGGTGTTCACTCCTCCTGATCCTACCTCTAACTTTCAGAGGTCCGTGTTTGATCAACTCCTATTTTGTATTTTTCCTTTGGACTTTTGATTTTAAAGCTGAACACCGTTCGTAAAAAGGCTTCGTCACACAGATACCTGGTATATAAACCCTTCGATTTCACGAAGAGTTGCACTTCTGAAACTCGTCGCCGACGTGTAGTATTTCTTTCGTTGTTTTTGGTTTTTATAAATTGAATTCTTCTTCTATATGAATATTATGTTTGTATATAATGCATTGACCAGTTTATTTTATGATAGTACTCTCCTGGTTAAAAAAAAGTGCGTGAAACTTGATAATTTATCGCGACCGAGTAACACGGCAATGCAAGAGGTGAGACCTCTACCGCGAAATACTGTGAACTTTTATGAGGTGTGTGGCTTATATAGAGGTTTTAGAGAGAGCGGTGCTGAAAGAGAAATATGGCAGACAGTGCCTTTTTAAGAGCGATGTTCAGCTTTAAACACTGCTCGTTATCTCAACATGACATTCATTAGGAAAATTTTGCAGCATTACATATCCTTAATCTCATAGTACTGGAGTATTGCACAGGAGATCCTCAGATGCCTCTATTCCTTCGTACTATGTTAAGAAACGTAAACTACATGAACTTCAGCTGATTATATAGTTTTGTTTTATTTTTTTTCTGGTTTCTATAAAGGGATAATTTACTTGCAAGCTGCATGCTTTATTGTTATATTGATTGCGAGGAGAAGGTAAAAAAATACCTCTTTATAATTCTATTACACTCTTTAGAAATGAGGTAATTAAACTGTTAGGGAATATATCCAGAAATTGTATATGGTCAATACCTTTAAATGGATATAATTAAAACAATTCTTTAAAAAACAGAAGGCGCCACATATTTACAACTTTTTAAGCATACAAAAACAAACAAATTAACAAACGTGTGAAAAATTAAAAACACAGATAACAGCCCAAAAAAGGGATATGAAATTGACCAGTAATATATCATGTACAAATTTCACTGATCGAATTTTCTGCAAGACAAGAGTAAGAGACTGTTTTAAAATGAGACAAGTCCACAGGACGAAGTTGTTAATGATATGAGATATCGGTATGTGAAGTTTCTGCTGCTCTAGTCTGAAGATTCGAACCTTAAAACATATCACTTAAAGCAAAATTAGGTTTTTTAAAAAATTCTATTAAGATTTTTATTTTCTCTTAAGAAGTATGAAATATATGCATATGAGTAATTGCTCGGGTTAAATGCCTGTTAATTTATACAATGTATATAGTTTTTTACAAAACAATATTTGTTAAAATTTGTTAAAGTACCAGCCCAAATGCTATTTAGTGAAATTTAAAGTTCATAAAGGTAAGATTAAAATTCGTAATAAAAAGGTATGAATACTGATACCTCTTTTTGCAATTTTGAAATATGTTTAAACTGAATAACTAAATATCGAAAGGTGATATTAAGATGATATTTATCAGTCTCGTAAAACTCATCACATGTATAACTGCTTTCCAGTGTGATCTCTCTTAGTATTAGTACACTTTTTATCTCATTTTCTTAGGTCACGTTAATAATTTATTGTATTCGCTTGTAGATTTTTGGCAAAAATTCAAGTGTTTATCTAAGTAGGTGACATGTCAGTCGTCTGTCTGAGCGATTAGTGCTGACATTTTACTGTTTAATCAAAAAAGGTAAATATTGACTTCATGGCAATTTTATTGTTATATTTTGAGTAAATGCATCACTGTTCACAAAGGCATTAAAATCAATGAAAAACACAAAATATATATTGTGGTTATATCAATATTCGTTGAATACCAATATTCTTTATTGATATTAATGAGTTGAAATTCGAAATCAAATGTTCATAGTTCATTAACTTATAACATGATATACTAATTAGTTCGTTATTGATTAATTTACGTAATTTTAATGTTAGATAGTTCATAATCCAGCCAACTTCCATTAAAAGCATATAAATAAAACAATTATATTGCATACATCTCATCACTTGAATACTTATATATTAAAATTTTGACTGAATTAGATGGATTCCAACAGTAGCATCGTGGACATCATTCGATGTGATCTTTGCGATAGCAACACAGTGCAGAGTTACTGTGACTTTTGTCTCGTCAACCTCTGCAAGCCCTGTATAGGAGAACACATCTCAGATGGATACGATAAGCATAAAATTGTTCCCTTTCGACTGCGCCGTTCTACCTTTTTTTACCCAAAATGCTCAACACATCCCAATAAAACATGTGGTCTACTATGTACAGAAACTAATAAGTATATTTGTACTAGATGTTGTGCATCCGATGAGAATAAAGGGCATGGTTTCAAAGTCCTTGAAGACCTTTGTAATTCGAAGAAAATTTGTATTAAAAAGGATATCAGAAAATTAGAAAAAATTATATCTCCAACATATGTGGATATTGCAAACGACATAGAAAACCAGATTGCAAACATAGATGATGAGTATGACAAACTCACAAATATATTGTCAAACCAAGAGGAGACATGGCGTAAAGAAATAGACAGTGTCGTTAAAAAAGTGAAGAGTGAAATTAATGATTTAAAACTGAGACACCGGGACGTTTTGCAGACACATTTGAATGAGATCAAAGAGATAGAAAAATCAATTCAAGAAAGCTTGTCTGCTTTTAAGGAACTGGAGAAATCAAATGTTGTGTCTGCTATCCTAGACTACAAACCAAAAAACGAAGAGTTTATCAAACTTCCCAGCAAACTGTTGGTGTCATTGCCGACATTTCATCCTGGAGCAATCACAAGTGAACAGTTATATAAAATGTTTGGCTCTCTCAAACCTTTTGATGTAAGAACAGACAAAACTGCCTACGCAATAAAGGAATCAGAGAATTAACTAATGGCCAAATTAACCTGAGACATTCAACGTGTTCAACATAAAAAACTTTGAGAGAACTTAATATAAAGAACTCTCCTAAATATGAATATGATCATAATAAAAGACAGAACAGTTTCTAATTGATACTGAAGTAACATGTGATAGAAACTTAGTGAACTAATGAAAAAATGGACAATCTAATTAAATAACAGTGATGAAGTGGGCACAAATCAATGTACTTTCAATCTTTTGGTTTCCTGTAGACAGTATTGTATGATAATAAAAACAAAAGATCAAAAAGTGTCCGATTATTTGAACTTTTGATATTTCTGTGACTGACAAACTTAGTACAAAGCTTTTTTGGACAAGAAATTCTAATTAATTTTGTAAATATGAAGATCTATACCCTTAAATGAGCGTTGTCATGAGTTTGGTCAAACTTTATTTTTCTATTTTAATGCTTTATATTGCTTTAAAAGGCATTTCTAATGACTTACTAAACCCTGAGCGTCAGTCGTATAGATATAGGGAAGATACAAGGCTCGTGTCATGTTTTTGCTTAAATTGATTTAATATACCAATAAAGTTCTCTTTCAAACTAATTTATCTCTGTTCTCATTCGTTTTAAGCATAAATAAATAGTTCCTAGCCTTTATCACATTTATTTTGGGTCTAAAACCGCAATGTTTACCGCATTTATAACGTAAACAAAAACATGACACAGCTTTGTTTAAATGACAAAGAATCCTGAGCTGTTTACCTCGCTTTTAATACAAAACATCTTTTAAACAAGAAATTCTAATTTGTAAAAATGAATAGCAAAACCCTTAAGGTGATTTGTGACAAAAGAGTAAAAATGAAACACGGTCTGTGTTTAAAATCTCTTCAACTCAAGAATCACATCACCACAATATTCAATAATGTATATATTCACCAATGCTTCTGTATTTAAGGAGGCCGATTTATATTTATTGCGGAAAAACGACAATAGAAAAACCCTTCATTAACCATATGTTGTTTAAATCAATTATACTTTATATACAAAGATTCAAGAAAATCGACCGTCTGATTCTTTTTAAGGGTCATCTCAAAATACAGGTACACTTATTATCGGAATATGTATAAGAAATTATCATTTTCCGCAATTCGAAACAGTCTTTTTTTAAATACTACAATAGCTTTTTTCTCAAATTGTAATTTGTGATTAGTAATATCATTTTCTATCATATATGTCAAAATACTAAAATTTACCGTCTAGTTTTCAGTGTGTGTGTGTGGGGGGGGGGTATCAAAATATTAAAATGCACCAAATCTTACTCTATTTTTGAAGTATTACACATTTAAATTGGTATAACGTCATAACGTCATAAAGCACAATGGCAATGCTCACCTACAGTGCTTCGCAAAAATCGTTTAAAAAATAACATTTTCCTCAAAAAATCTTTTTAATAAATTCTATATTACGGTATGTTAATTGTTTTCAATTTTATACATGATAAAAATCCTAAAAAGTAAACATACACTGTATCTAATTTGAATGTGCAAAAACATGGGCAATGAAAACTAAAGTCGGCCTTCTTAATTTTACAAACCCATACTAAAACATTGGCTCAAAGATTATTATGAAATGTAATTGAGAAAATGTTCAAGAATCTTCTCAAAAACTTCAGTACTACAAATTGTGATATAAATACTAGGATGCAAGCATCCTTATTTAGTATCTTATTCTTTAATTATTGTCCAAAATAGTCAAATCTATAATTTTTGTATTATTTAACCTAATATCACATACCATAATTTGCAAATTTAGGTATTTTCAAACTATATAATATCTTTACTAAAAAATAAATACAGTAACCTGCTTTTCACTTTTTATCATTATTCTTTTTCCAAGTTTGCTATCTACAACCTTAAGGCTGAAGTTTATCAGATTAATCTGTTAATCCATACAACAACTTAGAATAAAATGGTGTTATGCATTTCCAAATATTGTGGTGTATATAAGCATTTATGGCGAGTTTAACAATAATATTAAATACGAGTTACACATTAGAATATTAAGTAAGAGATACAAGAACTTGACAAATGGACCTCTTGATTTGTGTTATTACGGCATCGTGCGACATAACTCGCCAGGGTTTGTTTTCCTGTCACTTCGGGGCAAATATTATGCTATATCGCCCTCGAAACCATGTGATATATGTATAATATACCTTAAAGCATAACTGATCAAATACCTTATTAAATAACATATGATAATTGTAATATTTTTACTTTAAATTCTTAATGCCTAACTCCATTAACAATACTCAGTATTTGAATACTGGTTTTAATTACAATAAAATCAAGATTTACATAATATATTGGTTATTTTTAACTTTACTGAATTGCAAAACAATAATGGCATCATTACATAAAAAGTACATTTTTTCAAACAATGCACTGCATAATTAATCAATTTAAAAAAATGCTTTCTTCGGTGATTCATGCAGGATATGAAGGTAACGATATCGCAAAAAATATTTTGTTAATGTACATCAGTTCGTTAGATAAAAAAATTGCCAAGTCGTTTTATATGGGAGTTTGAGTGTGACATCATCATGATTTTTTCATGCAGTCCGTGTTTTTTCTTAAGTTGCTTAAGGTTTTTTACTGATTGATAAACTGGATATAACTGGATCGTGCTGTTATCATTTTACTGCCTTCCGCGTTAAATTTCTAAATAGCTTAACAACAACAGATTACATTTAGTTAACCAGTTTCATTTTGTTATCCGCGACATCTAAGTACACAGACAAAAGTGCAACTCCTGTTATGCGCGCTAGGTTACTTGAGTGGTGAAATGATGTGTGTGTATGGGGGGGGGGGTAGTTGGGTGTGTGTGGTAAAAGCCTACAATCAATTAATATAAAAATACTATTAAATAAATACAAAACAATAAAAATCAGTTAGAAGCATATTTCAGAACTTAACATACAGCTTTAAAAAACAGTACAATGTACTATCAAAACTTTCTCTGGGTTAAATAACGTCTGGACAGTTAAGAGACTTTTACAGGGAAAAATGTTTATACGTAAAATACCGATATAATGGTCAGATTCACACAGGAAACAACAAGGTTACATTATTAAGATAAATATAAAAATACATGCAGGCTTTAACCTACATAAGTAAACAAAGCGCAGCAAAATTCTACTTTAACGAAAAGAACAGACACGACTAACGGACTAATGGTCAGCATACCGAATTCAAGCGTGAGAACACATTTTTTTTAGCTTTAAAACAAACAACAGAAACACTAAACTTGCCTAATTGCACAAATGTTGATACATATGTAAATGTTACTAAAATAGGAAGACTACAATGTCTAAATTTTAAAGACAAAATGCAGGCCATCACAGTCTTGCAAGTTTCTATACAGTTGTAATTTACAATCAATTTCCGTTATGCATATAGAGAACCAAAGTAACTAAAGACTTATTTCTAAATTACATTTCTTGACAGTAAAACCATTTTCCTTAATTTAACGCGCCCATTTAACAGCTTATCTATGTCATTTCAATGCCTAACTAGTTATTGTTTTATTGTTGTTCACTTGTAAGATATGAAAAATGAACGGTAACAAAATATTTAACAAAATTTAAACATTAACGGTAACAAATAAATTTCCTTTGTAAGTAACATCGCAATTATTGTTATATAAAGTGGTATTCATTATTTACATTCTGTGGACAGTTTTTCTGTCTTCTTTTTTCATATTTTATTTACTTTAACCTACATTTTTTTCTAATTGATTATTTTTTTTTTTTAGATTTTAACCAATATTCAACTGTCAATCAACATTGATTTTTTAAATAGCTCAAATATATATCATCATTTAAAATTTCTTATTTAAAGAATTTAAAATTAGGGCAAAATGCAAATGGAATTGCTTTCGTATTCCTCACAATATGTTTTTTAAAAGATCATTCCAGTGTTAAATGAAAGAGGATTAAGCGGCAGACAAGCGTGCAACCCCTCTCCAAATTTTATGTGCTATATGTACGCATTTGTCGCTCTTGTTAAACTATTTTAATATCAATATTACAAATCGAAACTCAGTGTTTAGGTATATTGGGTTTTCCAGATCATTAACCTGAATTGGTTTTTAGAGGTAACACTGTAGTTTCGAGGATATAAGGAACTTTCTTTCAATCCCTACAGGTAAATGTGTAATTCTTAAAATTGTGTTTTGTTTAAACAGATAAAAAGATGAAAGAAAACATAATCATGATAGATTTCATTGCAAAATAATATTATAACATAGATAATTATGTTCTTGAAGTATATGGATTCCAAAGACAATATCAAATGTAACATTTGTAAGAGCCACACAGTAAAAAGCTACTGTGAATTTTGCCAAGTCAACCTTTGCAAATTCTGCATAGGAGAACATATTGGAGATGTATTTGACAGACATAAGATAGTTCCCTCTAAGAACGCAAAACAACTTTGATTTATCCAGAATGTGAGAAACATTGCAACAAAACTTGTGAATTGAAATGTCAACAATGTAACAAGTATATGTGAACGTTCTGTTTGGCGTCTAAAGATCATAAAGATCATGCATTTATTGTTCTTGAAGATATTTATTATTCTATGAAGCAGGACATTAAAAATGATACAGAAGACTTACAAAAAGTACTCTTTCCCAAGTACGAAGAATTGAGGAACGAATTGGGAAAGGAAATTTCAAACCTGAGTGAAGGATATAAGAGGCTGACGACAGAAATATCTAAAGAAGGAGAGAAATGGCACAAAAAAATTGATAGCATTGTCAATCAAATGCATAATGATCTATCAGAGATAGAAGTTAATCATCGACATGTCTTACAACAACATTTGGTTGAGATCCAACAGATCGAATCTTTGATAAAAGACACTCTGACGGCCTTAATGAAACTAAAGGATTCAAATAATGTAACAACTGTTTTAGAATATAGACCAGAAAACAATAAATATACTTCACTGCCTGATAAATTCCAATGTTGGCTGCCTTCATTTTATCCTAAGCCAATCAACTCGAATCTAGTTCAAAACATGTTTGGAACTGTTTGCAACTGGAAACTCTCAGATTCACCCGAGGTCATCAACACCCTCAGCTCAAGACATAATCTACTCCGCTGTGTTTTTGTGCACAACGAACAATGAAATTTGGACAAGTGGTGAATATCATGAAATAAGATCCTTTAATAGGGTTGCCAAGTCTACAAGGACAATTCAAACTTTATCAGGAGAGTGGCCAAGCGATATAACAGTAACAAATAATGGAGAGTTAATTTATTGTGACTGGAAATTATGTACTGTAAATAAAATAGTGAATAACGAAACGGAGGTATTTATCAGGTCACATGGATGGACACCTGCAAATCTGTTTGCCACGTCTTATGGTGATCTCCTAGTTGTTATGTGTTCAAATGACAACAGTCAATCACAGGTTGTTCGATACTCTAACAATAACGAATACAAAACGATTCAATATGATGAAGAAGGTTTGCCTTTGTATTCGGGATCATAACAATCATTGTATCCACATCTTAGACAAGGATGGGAAGTTTTTATTATACATTGATGATGTGATTGATCCATACGGATTGTGCATTGATAGATATGACATGCTGTTTGTTACCGAGTACACTACTGGAAACGTGAAAGTAATCAAATATTTTGAATAGATGATATCCTGCTATATATGATATTAGTCAAATTTGGCCCCCAAAATTCGCTATTTTTAAAATCATTCAGGTACATTAACTTGTTGTGTTATTTTATAAAAAAGTTGACATGAAATATGTTTTTCACTAATTTATTTGATTTATATGCACTCACTGGCAGTATATGACGTCAGAAGTGACGCTATTTTTATAATTCAATCAAAATCAACCAAAAATTGACATTTTTCTTATCTTTTTCGAATGGGAAATATAGAGCGACTCTTTGAACAAGAACGAACTTTTTGTCACTTATATGTATTGGAAAGATACATCTTTGGTGAAAATGTTTTGTTTGTTCAAGTAGTCGCTCAATGTTTCCTTAAAGAAAAACTGCCTCAAAACAAACCGTTTTATGCTAAAAATGAGAAAATGGCGGGAAATGGTAAACTTTATGATGTCATATTTTTAAATTGTGGGCACTAAAATCAAAATGAAAATTATGAAAAAACTTCAAATGTATATTTGTACAAAATAAAACAAAGAATTACAGTAAAATGACAATGTTCATTTTAGGGGGCCATTTTAGGCTCAAACCATATATAGTCCTTTATTGATTATTCAAATTCATTGTCTGTACAGTTATTATTCAGTTTTGACTGAATTCCTTGGAATTGTTAACATTAAAATTGATATTATACCTGAATTTCAAATGTGATCTTAATCAAAGTACTCAAAGTATAGACATCCGCGATAATTTGATGTGGTTATTATTAATCCGAACATAGATTAACTTTTATTTATATACACTCTTAAAATAATTCCTACCCAATCTGTACACTTAGCTAACGGGGATCTCTAATTATAATATGATTTAAGTATATAAGGTGTAAACAATGTGTACCGCCGCTCAGCAACATCCCATTGCAAATTCAAAGTATTCAGAGTGCTTCACAGATCTAGATTACAATGGATTGTATTAAACATATCAGATGTTAACTTACATATACTCTCTGTACGTTCCCTTTTAAGATTGAACGGCAATTTTGTGCGAAGAACGATTTCATCAATAATTGTTCGATCGTCATCCGGCAAAGCTTTAGTCTCGCCATTGCTTAGGCAATGAGCCCGGCTTGATATCATAGGCGTCGTGAGCAAATCGAAAGTGGTAAGGGCCAGACACATCCGAAATCTTGACCCCCCAAAAAGGAAAACCATTTTCGCCATACCTCAAAATTTAGCCCATGGAATCCACCACCTCCGACACCTATGAAAAATTATCATCATATTATAAATAGATAGGACATAACTTCTCCTGGAGGGCAACTACCTTATTCATATAAATGTTTATTTATTTGCAAGGTTTCAGTGTGACTGTCTTACATTTATAAACCACAAGGGGCAGTCTTCCAATATGCGTACCTCACTTGGTTTAAAACACCATAATCTGTTTTTCATCTAATCGAATAACAAAGGTAATAAATAATGGCATGATGTATAATGTGAGTGGCGATAATTCAAATCTAGATTTTACCGAATGTGTTAGCGTCAGTTGGATCTCTGAGCACATTGATCTTCACATGATCGAGTTAAACGTACAGATAAGAAGATTCAAAAGACGTCTTGTGACTAGGAATTGCCTTTGATAATTGTCAATATGCAAACTCAAGGTTTTTCCTTTTTGAACTATCATTTTAAGGTAGAAATTTGTTTTCTTTCTGTCTACACTATTGAGCAAAATTGTGATTAAAAAATTTGTGCTGTGTTTTATGACAGAATGGAATTATTATTTTATCTTATTATGTGACAAGGTAGTCGGAGTGATAAGGATCCAACATTTCAAGCTACCAGGTAAATAAGTCGTCTGACGACATAAAAATAAATCAATTAAAAAATCGATTCATTTTAATCTTTTTTTATTATACTATAGATGGATCAAGGCCGGTCTACTATCCAGGACGTCATCCGATGTGATCTTTGTAAGGACAACATTGTACAGAGTTACTGTGACTTCTGTCATTTCAACCTCTGTAAGCCCTGTATAGGTGAACACATCTCTGATGGATACGACAAACATAAAATTGTCTCCTTCCAGCAACGCCGATCCACCTTGATTTATCCAAAATGTAAAACACATCCAAACAAAACCTGTGAATTGCAAAGTAAGCAGAATAGTGAATTTATTTGTACAATATGCTCTGCATCAGACCAAGTTAAAGGCCATGATTTTGTAGTTCTTGACGATCAGTGTAAAACAAAGAAAATTGACATTAAAAGGGATATTGAAGAATTAGAAGAGATTATTTGTCCAACATATGTGGACATTGCAAACAACCTGGAAAAGCAAATTTCTAACCTAGATAAAGAGTATGAGAAACTTACTTCAGAATTGTCTAGAAAACAGGAAGAATGGCACAAAGAAATTGACAAAGTTGTCAACAAATTGGAGGATAAAATAAGCGGATTTAAAGAGAAGCACCAACATATTCTGGTTGAACATTTGGATGAGATCAAGAAGATAGAAACGTCAATTCAGAAAATCTTACTTGCATTTAGGGAATTAGAGGAATCCAATGTCGTATCTGACATAATGGAATACAGACCCCGAAACAAAGAGTTCTGTCAGCTTCCACCCAAAGTAACTATGTCGATGACTACTTTTCATCCCAAGACAATCAACAGTGACTAAATTCTTGACCTGTTTGGATCTTTGAAATCTTTTGATACAAAAATAGATGGAAATGGCTACACATTGAATAGATCTAAGAGCCCGACATTTAGAATACCGACTAGAAAGGATAGAATATATTAGAATGCATAGGTTTGGCCAATGTGATGGCAGTTGTAGATTACTAGTTTACAAATGCTACAAAATCAGAGCACACTACATTAAGGTACCTCTGCTTATTTTTATTTACTAATTGTTAAGCGTTTTGGTTTTGATGAGGAATATTTGCAAAACTTCTGGCCTTAAAGGGTACCTGCAGTGCCGGTTAATTTTTTATATAATGGAGATTTATGTGTAAAAACATCATCCTCTAAATTTTACAGCGATTGCATAAGTAGTTTTCGAGATATTTGGGGAAAACCCGATTTCACATCTGAACAAGTTTTGAATCAAGCCGATTTGGCGCGAGATGAACTGTGATGTCACGGGGTCAACGCCGCTATATGAGAAACAGGAATATCGTATGAAAACTGTTCATTTTCTTGCATTGTTTTATCGATAAATGAACATTTTCTTCTGTTGTTTTATTTCCTTATCAAACCTGGATGACTAGATATACTGTTGTTTGAGTTTAAACCCGTATTTTATCGAACGAATATGCCGAATTCGGAAAATTGTTTGCTTCATGAATTGAGTCAAATGTGCAACACATTTTGCCTATAAATACACAGCATATGTAGCAAAATGACAATTAATCAAAGCACTATTGTTATAAGAAACATATTTTGTTAATAATATTTCCATGACATTATTAACTGATTAATACATGTAATATTGATAATACATATTTCGTAAAAGGTAACACGGGGTCTTTTCCTCGTATAAAGCATAAAATTACAAATGATGTCGCCCAATTATTCATTTATGTTGATATCGAACCAATAACAATCAAAATAGTATGCATTCTTTAACAAACAAACACGGGATTATAAACGGATCCAGGCGAAAGTCCAAGATGGCTGCATGATTTAGTCTATCTCGTATTCTTTTAAAAATACGATAATGGAATTTCCCATTTATTTACACCCTTTGTCAAAATGTTGAAGTTTATTCCGATTTCATTTTATGATTCGCTGTCAGTATAACAATTTAAGCTAGTTGGAGTTAAAGCGTTAAATTGCTGACCATAGCGCTCGAAAGAAAGTTGCACATTATCAAATAAGAAATTAAGAACAACGTAATTACCTCCGAAATAATTACTTGATCACTAAAAAAAGGTTTAAATTGCTGAATTGCAATTATAAATTTGGTCACTATTTAAGTTATTAGATAAGTAACAATAAAGGCATTTATTTCGAACATTAGTTTACTTTTTGATAGTCTAATGCATGATTCTTTAATCACTGATTGACTGACTATACACATGTATCAGCTTACAGTCTTATTTATTTTTCTGTGTTTATTGACAATTGAGTAGCTAATGATACACAAATCGATTTACCAGTCTAGAGGTGTGAAACCCTCTCTTTGTTCACCAGACTCGTGTACCATGTGTATACATACCCCAGGTACACGTGTGTCTAGAGCAGTGGCTTCGTTAGTTTGCCTGTTTACCAGTGTCATTGTCTCGGATCATTCGTGTGTGAAAGGATATTATGTAATCAATAAATGAATGATAAACATAAATCTGCCCATGCAAGCGTTTTAAGATATCGTATTCATCGGTAAAAAGGCGACGAGAATACCTTTAAAAAGAAATCTGACTGTAATGAAATATACGGATACAAATTTCTAAATCTACAATACTTAGAATAACTAGATACGTCAGAACATCAGACCTATATCAATCATTTTGGCTGAAAATTCGAAGGTAAAAATAGCCACTTTGAAGCGGCGTAACTCCGTTATTTTAGCATCCATATCGATGCGGTTTTTTGCATTTAATTTTGGTAAATAAACTCTTTGACATAAATTTCACATCGGCTGGGCTGCAGGTACCCTTTAATAAAAATAAGTCTTAAGCAAGGAGATCGTGAGTTTATGTTCAATAAAGAAGGTCACTTGATAAACGAAAATAATTCAGACAAATTACAAGAAGCCATCATAAAAATGGAATTTTTTATTTTAGTTTTTTTTATCTGAAGTTCTAATTTTGAACCATTTTTCAATTTTGATATTCTATCGATTGCCTTGTTAAAGAAAGGTCCAATTGATCGGGTGTGACAAAATGGGATAATTAATTTATCTACTTAATAGATGGTACATATGTAACATAATTGTACAAGCAGTTGTCGTCCCCTGAAACTTGATTTGACCTCTGTAATTGTTGATTTACATCACCAGGCACTACATTTCGTGCAAATGCAAGATCAAATTAAAGATAGTTTTACATTTTCATTATGATTTGCATGTAAATCCTTCTCGTAGTATTTTTATTAGTTTTCTTATTCTAAAAATTTAAACTAATAATGCTTTTTTGAAGGGTGTTTTTTGTACTTAACATAACATAACATAACATAACCTGCATGAGTGGGTTATTTAATTTTCTTTTGTATCATACCATATGAAGTTTTCTTTGAATTTTTCGTATTAAACGAAGTTAAACTTATAGGCTAAAGCTGACATTTAATTAGCTAAGCAATACATTTGAAAGCAGCTTTTAAAAGTAAAACTAATGTGGGTACTCATGCGCAAGCATTGTTTAACTCGATCATGTCTATTTCTGGCTTGTCATTTCAAAACTGCTTGAACTATAATCGATTAAGAGAGGAAAATATCAATTTGATTATTTTAAACCTGTTAGGGTTTTTTGCGATACTGCATAAGTTTATGTATTTTTACTGATTTTCTGAATGTTTACTCAGTAGAATAACCACCGAATGCTGAAGGGGATTACTTTGATGAAATAGGGTCATTGTTATAACAAATAAACTACGGTCCCTTGTACGACTATAAATGAGCGGTTTTAAATCATATTTTAGATAGTTATAGTATTTAGATTAAAGATGGAAAAAATTGTTTTTAAATAAGCGTTAAAAAGATAGATCTTTCTAATACATTTCATCATCTATCCTTTTATATTTCAATGGTATTTAATACTAACCATGTTACTGGTTGCGTACCAGTAAAGTCTTATCATTTATTATTTTCTCCGCTTTTGTTTTGATTAAAATGAAAACTTGATGTTGCCGAGTGCATATATGTCTCAATAGGTGGAAAACGAATGAACTGTAGTTTTTAAACATTGAACGTGTTGCTTTTTATCTTTTTTAACAACCAATGTGTAGATGTCTGAAAAACTTCAAGTATTTAAACACTGGCTGATTTTGTTTTCAAGCTTTACATTTCAAAATCAAATATGTCTGGATTACTGTTAATAACATATAAAAAGACCATTTTTCCACGTGACAGGGTCTTTTATCATAGGAAAAGATATAACAAAATGTCAAATGTAGTTTAGTCTGAAACATAGAATATATGGGATTTTGTACTAACATACATTTTACAGGAGGGGATGGAGAATGACTAAAGTCATACGCTCCCTTCCAGAAATTTCAAAACAGTTCAAATGAATAAGTTCATAAATGTTCATCGCATCTGTCCAATGAATATAGACAAAAATAACAAACGTATTTTGAAATGTATGAAAACTTAAAGATGAATATAATGTATAAAAATAAATAACTGTTCACCACTATTACAAAACGCAAGTCAGGACAAATCGGTTTTCCCTGGTAATATCTATTTCTGTCTCAGGTACCAACAGGTATTGTTCAGCAATTTTACGAGGGTGCATAAGTGCCAATTCAATTCTGCATAAAATTGTAATGTTGCATCACTGAATTTTGCTTTTTGTTATTTAGATTGATCGTTGCCAAAGTGACCAGAACGTGGTATGATGTGACCTTTGTTAGAATAGCGTTGTAAAGAGTTATTGTTGCTGTCAAGCTCTGTAGGTCGCCATTTATAGGAAAACACATCTCAAATTGAAATCATTGCGTGGACCCTGAGACAATGAATAAGCTAGGTAACCGGATGCTTTAGGTCCGGGAACCAGGGTAATCAATCTTGGAATCATTTCATTTAGAAATGTGAGAATCAAGATATTACCAAATAAGTATAAATTTTGATTTCGAACCTTGCTTTGATTCTGCAGGCCTCTTGTTCATGTATGTTAATTTCTTACTCAGAATTACTTAACTGATTGTAATATTATTGTTTTTAACTCCATATTTTGTTAGGTTCTTAAAACAGTAAGCTAGAGAACTTATCAATTACAATGAAAGGATTTAAACCACCTCAGTCATCTCAAATCTGTTATTGTAAAAATAAGAAGCCGCACTTGTTTATGCTAGTAAGACGTTAAAAGGTATAACAATATTATAAGACATAAAGTGTAGACACCTATACGCTTCCGTAAAAAAAGGTTCCGGTAAATTGTTCAAGTGACAATTAGGAGTTGAAGGTAAGCAATACTTCAAAATATATATTATGTGTCCTTCTATAATTTGCAAGATACGCAATATATTTACTGACATTAAGTACACCTTTAAAAATTCATTTTTTTATATGAAGTGTACAAAGTTGCTTATCATTTACAATCAATCAAAACGAAAGAACATTTTATTTTACTTTACGTTCGTTACACAGTAAATGTTTGATCTTTATTAAGTCGCATATATTTTGATAATGGGTGATACATATGTCTAATTTTATGCAGTCTACAGTAACTTTAAACAATGATAAAGTTTAAAACAGTATCGTTTTTGTTTAATGTTCATCTGATTGTGAAACATTCCGTTAATCTTTTCAACTAGTTTTGATTATTCAGACACATTCCACACAAATTATAGCGGTTTAATGATCTAGAAAAATATTCATTGTTATCAGAAGAATGAGTTGGTGGGATCTTTCAGATCGATGTAGACAAAATAAAACAGGACCACAAAGGTCTGCACTAAGTCGTTCCCACGGTCCGTTCGGAAGGGGGCTTATTTTTAGTGGTTCTCGCTGTATGACAGGTTTTCTCATAGCCTGGCATGCAACACATCTTCCAATAATTCTTTCAAATTCCTCGTTAATGTTTGGAAACCAGATTTTGGAACGGATAAATTACTTTGTTTTTCTTGATTCCTTGATGTCCTTCGTGTGCGATTCCAATGGCTCGGTTCCTGAGATTTCTCAGTATCACTATTCGATTTCATCGCAACAAAGTTTTGTCAGTATGAACTGTGAGTTCATCTCGTAGACTTCGAAGAGTACTGAGCTATACCATGTCATTGTCTTCATCAGCTTGAATATGGTTGATTTTATGCCACTGTCCGTTTCTGGTAAACTTAATGGCTCTCTGGATTGTTTTGTCCATTAGAGCGGCTGACTTTATTTTATCAAGTGGCTTTGCCCTTGGTACAGAAGTCTCACAGATAAAGTTTACGTAAAACCCTGCATTTTGTTATTGCTGTTTCATATCTATTGTTATCGTCAGGTTCTTGGTCTGATTTATTTGCTTCATATCTGTCATGTGTATGCTCTCCAACGTAATGTAGGAGAAGTGCTCATTTTCTTGTATCATCTTTGATTTTCTTTTCTAGAAAAAAGATTTTAGCCGGGCAGTTTATTTTTTCCACCTTTTTCCAACATTTGTTTTGTCATTTTGTCAATTCCGGGAAAGTAGGATTGTGTGTCATACCTTTATTGTAGTCGACGGTTCATGACGGCGTTAATGCAGTGCTTTTCTGTCTTTAGGATTAATCCTCGATCCTCGTCGCCAATGTAGTGTTTCATATATTTTATTGTTCTGCTGTTCTGGTGGTACAATGATACAGAATAACTTCCGGCAAAGACGGATCATAAAGTATCGGATATTACAATCCTAGTCATAAATAACTTTATAGTTTTAATCTTGAATATACCAGATTTACCCCGGTTTATGTTTTAATATTTATACACAATCTATATTGAATTTTTTTTATATTAACATTATGGATTTTGAAAAGAAATTTTCATTCGTATAATAATAAATAAGTCAAATAATTTATTTATCAATCTGCTTTGCTCCTTCTTCTAAATTGTTTTCACTAATTTAATGTATTTCTAAACATATGCTCGTCACTTTTACATAAAGAGACTCAGAGTACATGTAGAACAATAAAACACACTATTTTTATAGATCTATTGTCGTAATAACGAGATAATGAACTCGTAATAAGGAGATAATGGACTCGTAATAACCATATCATGAACTCGTTATAATAAGATCTTTTTTTCGTAATAACAAGATGATTAAGTCGTTATAACGACATCTTTTCTCTTAATTACGAGAGATAAAAATATATTTTATGTAGCCTAATTCGTCTTTCGTACTTTATTCATCTAACATTCAATTTTACAAAATATGCCAATAAGGCTAGCGCTAAATGTAAAAGACTACAATATCAGTAGGTACATGTCGTCCTCTCTATAAATAACGTTCAGTCGTCGTTTGAAATATATCTATGTTACTGATGTATGATATTTATCATTTTAATAGCCTAAATAAAAATGTTTAATAATTATTCTACGGCCTTGTCATACTTTACATTTAGAGTAACCTCTCTTGGAAAAAGAAAAACACAAGACGCTCGCTCTAAACGACTTCAAACGCTGGTAAGATATAATTTCTGTGTTGATGGAATAAGTTTAATTTAATTAATGTGATTAATTACCAGCTATTGATAAAATTGATGTAATGTCGTTTTGTTACGGAAACTTAAAAGGACACGATTTGAGATTAAAATTTGTTTTATATTTATTCTTTATGTATAAAATGGTTTACTGGTGCATTTTAAATGGTTGACCAAAATATTGAATGTTAAAGTCAAGTAACAAGCGAGAAGCAGAGGTAAGAATTGATTGTTATGTAAACAAAGCTCGAGTCTTATAGTTGTTTACAAAAAATGTAATGTAGAGAATTACAATTTCTTAGACAAAATGATATGTAAAAACAATTTAAACTAATTCAATATCTTCATAAATACTGTTGTTAACAAAGAAAGATACATTTGATTGAAACTTACACCAATACAACACACATGTAAAAAAAAAATGACAATATTTGAGCTTTGTTTACAAAACAAAGAATTATGAACTCTGTATCTTGCTTATAACTTGATATTTGACTTTCAAATTTTGACATAGCATTATAAACTTCTATATTTTAAGTCAAATCGTGTCCAAGTCCCTTTAATTAAACTTGCAGATAAAGAAGATAAACGGAGGTAACTTAAGGCTCATACTGCTGATTTGGATAAACAAAGGGAATCTCCAATCAGCTGATATTAAGATCCAGTGTCATAAAACCGCACAGATGCCAACTCTTTTGGAAGGGGTGGTAAAGGACAGCTTCGTTGTGTCTGGTGTCCGAAACAAAGCCACAAATAAAGAAGACCGTGGCGGATCCAAACCGATATCTCTGGAATCTTTCATCCTCGGACAAAATCTCCAACAGATTGCTTCGATCTTGCACCGTTCGCCTCGGAACTCGCATTATATTCCACACATGTAGAAGGATACGTCTGTCAGCTATTTTGGGTGCTGAGTTAAACGCTTAAGACAAGTGCTTAGCATTCTCAGATATTTTGAGAAATACTCAAGACATGTCTCAACTTGAGTGAAACTCTTTTTTCGTGGAACACTTTCTTGAGTCAAACTCAAGTATTTGTGAAAATTTTTCAGATTTTAGTAAAAAAGACCGTTGATTTCGACTTAAGACGTACGTGGCCTCCGGATCGGCATTCTTTGATTGAGTATAATTAAATGGGATATCGAACAGTTATTTGATATATTATCATATACTTAGATGGATCCCCTGAACAGCATCAAGGACGACATCCGATGTCATCTTTGCGATACTAACAAAGTGCAAAGCTACTGCGACTTTTGTTGTGTAAATCTCTGCATGCGTTGTATAGGAAGTCACATCTCTGATGAATACGACGATCATAAAATAGTCCCAATTCAGCAACGCAGATCTACAGTGATTTATCCAAAATGCACAGAACACCACCACAAAACGTGTGAATTGCAGTGTAAGCATTGTAATATGTTTATTTGTACTATATGTTCTGCATCTGAAAAACACACGTTACATGATTTCATTGTTCTGGAACAGTTGTATACAAAGAAAAGAACGGAGATAGAAAAGGATACTAAACAATTAGAGCTCTACATTTTTCCTTCATATGAAGACATTTCAGACAGTCTGAAAAATCAAATTGCCATCCTCGATGGTGAGTACCAAAGATTTACGACAATGATATCAAATCAAGGCGAAGAATGGCACAAAGAAATTGACGACGTTATCGCCAGAATAAAAAATGAATTGAACGAGATAAAAGTAAAACACCTAGACGTTCTGGAGAAACATTTGAATGAAATCAAGGACATAAAACTTTTGATACAAGAAAATATTTTAGATTTGAAGAAGCTTGAAGAATCAAAAAATGTGTCATCGGTTATTGAATACAGGTCAACATACAAAAAATTTTCTAAGTTTCCACCCAAAATTCATGTCACAATGCCAGAAATGTTTACAAAATCGATTCCAATTGATCAAATTAGAGAAATAAAATCTTTTGATACTGCAACCGATATTTATGGCTTCACAATTAAGAGAGCCGATGGATCACAAAAAGAATTTTTTGAAACACCCATGGTCATCAAAATCTTTAACACCGAGTGTAAATATATCCGCGGTGTTTCCGTTTTCAATGATGATCAGATATGGACTTGTGCTGCAGTGGGTGAAATGAAATGTTTTGATAGTGATGGGAAATGTACAAATACAATCGCAACAATATCAAACAGGTTAGCAAGTGATATAGCTGTATCACGTGATGGACATTTAGAGTATAGCGATTGGAAATTAAAGACTGCGAATAAAATGTGCAATAGAAAAATAGAGGAAACTAGAGCAGAGCTCGTGGCAAAGCCCCGAGTAGGTCTTCCGTTGTTGCTGCGAGTTGAAAATATATGTTACGATTATAATGACTATACTTTCAGTTCTGCTTTTGTTATAAAAATGTGTTGTAATTGAAAGTATGTATATTAAACGTGTTTTGAAAAAAGAAAGGAAGAAAATATTTTAGGAAAACTATTTGTCGAGCAGAGTTTATGTAATCGTTTCAAACATTGTTTAAAAAATGAGATCATGTTTAATGGCGAGTTAAATTTTCAAAGGGTAGCAAGCATTGTTATAAACATTAAACAGTATGTACTCATGATTCATGTCAGGAATTGTATTTCTTTTTTAAACTGAACTCGCCTACAAAACACGTAAACTTTTCTCAAAGATAACTTCTATATTAAAATATTTCTAAATTTTAGAAGACTATGTGCAAGTTTAGAATTGCGTGCTGACAAAATTTACAGACCCTAAAACGTACTACTACACCAAAAAAGCGTGCGGCCAACGTGCGAGAAACGTTTCGTGTAAACCTTTTAGAGTTTCATGTAAACCGTTTAGCGTTTCGGGCAAAGCGTGTAAATCGTTTCGAGCAAAGCGTGCGAGAACCGTTTGAAACGTTCATCAGATTTCATTCGGAACCCTCTGACAAGTTAATTGTTTCAAAATGGCGCGCGTGTTTTACATGTTTTACATTACTTTAACAAAATTGAACGAATTTTTAACAAACAAAAGAAAGGTATATGTATTAAAAGACGACTAGTTACAGAGTACATGTATATTTAACGTTTTCATGCGATGTTTCAGTACTGAAACAATATTAAAATTCGCTATACATAAAAAATATTAAATACAGTTAGCGAAACATGATTTCTATTGGAACAAACCTAAATCAACTTTAACTTGCACGATCATGTTTTGATAAGCATGTATTTTTATTATCTATTTACATCGATAACTCTTACTGAGACCATTCGGCTGTGTACAAGCAGCACACATAACCTCGGACATCGGGCGAGACCTGCACCTGGCTGAACCTGTCAATCAAACTCTGTGTATTTGTTTTCATTGGATGGTCAGGCGTCTCTCTTTTGTCAAAAGCCAATGGAAAATTAATGAATTCAAGGTAATCGGAATCAGAATTTGATAAAACACACAATTTAAATGATAGAAAATTTATTAATTATATGAACAAAATTAAATGTAAACATTGAAAGGAAATAAAAAAATTAATTATTATGGGAATCTATACGCATGGTACTCAATTAAAATAGATTATATTATGATTTTATTATTTTATGTAGTAAAATCACCCTTCCAACTGTTACTCAATTACATAACAATTGTTGACCTGGGGCTATAAATGTTCTGAGCTGTGTGCGCTGAAGCGGCACAAGATTCTCGATCGCATGCGGCAATTGAATTAACACAGACTGGCCGAATAAACAAAGGGGTGGGAAAGTGAAACAAAATGTTACACATAAGAAGAAACCACCAAAAATGTTTTTCGACAGATCTTGATATCTTTTCTCCAATTAAAAAAAAATCCAGCGCGAGCACCTGTCAGCGGGGCGGGAGGAGTGGGGGGGGGGGGGGGGCAGCAATGAGTTCGCTTCCACAATGAAACTACAGAAGTGATTAATATGTGACCGATAGAATCTAATCTAAAGTTGTTTAAACTCATGTGAATATTTTCTAAAATAATCATCGAATGCCTCAATTCAGGGCATTCCTTTATCGTGCTAGCACCTACCGCAAACATGTAACATGGAACTTTGATTATAATTTGATTTGATTTTTAAACTACCTTGTACGCTATCGTATAAATCAATGCTTAATCAACTGTAAAAGTAAAATAACTTTATCTTAAACCAATATAATAGTTGAAAACATAATAAAATAAAGTTGTGTCCGTGCAAAATATGAAACATAAACGCGTCATAAGGTACATGTAGAAGAACACGAACCGACCGCGGATCACTTAACCACTCGCGCCGGATCTCCTCAGCCATGTGCGAGGGATGATCATTATTTAAAGGTTTAATATTTGAGGGGGGATGGGGTGGGGGGTGTTGATTTAAAACATTAATTGTACAGTTTTTAAAGTAGTTTACATAAACCAACCAACCATTAGTTTATGTCTAACGATTTTTCCGATCTGGAGTAATATCGTTCATTAATATTCATTTACACTCAAATATTTAATTAAATATATACAAGCAGGACAAACCTTTATAACATAAAATTAAAACAGTTCTTGTATATACGGCTATATTAACTCAAACACGTTCATATGCATGCAAGTGTAAGTCGCGGTGTGCGAATCTTGTGTATTAAATAACCGCTTACCGCTAGGTAATGCAGCCATGGCTGATCTCCTCGGCCGTGGGCGAAGGATAGATTACGTAAAGGTACAACGCACAGAAACGCACAACTCAGAACCAAGGAAGATTTGAAAAGTTTGCAGTATAATGACCTTACTCTATCAAATAGAAGTTCTTTATTTTAAACTAAAAACCCACAATTGATCTATGTCTATTATTGCTTTAGAGAATGACATTGCTTTTATTAATTAAATGAACTACATGTATTTCTTACTTGACATCCAATCGTTTAATCCACAAAAGATTTTGTGTAATCAAAACTAAAACAATTCTTGAGTTCGCGGCTAAATAAATTCATATATGAGAGACGCAACTCTCGTGTATTAGATAACCACTGACCGCTAGGTAGTCCAGCCGCGACCACGGTGACCGACTTTCTCGGCCGCGGGCGAGGGAGAGCTTACGTAATGGTACACACACAGCTCTGATTCAAGGCAGATTTTGAATGCATGATGTTTATATTAAAAAGGTAATGCATATATTTTTTCATTCCATATTTTGTGTTTTACTAGAAAAGAAAAAGAATGTTTTGTTTTCCAATTCCCGTTTTTAAGGATTGTGCACTATAAGAACTTAACAACGACTTAAACTCCTAAAAAAAAGCATGTATTCTAAAAAAAAAATTCTTATGAATTAATGCCTCCTGTATAAACCAGCATACTTTCTGCGGTAACTTCATGCCAGTTGTACGCACAAAGTCTTTCGTTAACTTGTCAAATAAAAACAGGTACATGCTAACATGTAAAGCTTTTTACACTCATACTACACAAACCACTTACAAAATAACATTGAAACGACCTTCATGAGATCCCAACAAACAACTTTTCCAGCGACAGCCATATCAAAATCCTAACCGTTTTTGAGTTATTAAGCAAAATTTTTTAGGGGCCATTGGCCCTTAATTTAAGGGGCCAGCCCCTTTTTATTGGTGTCAAATGAAAGCCCTTGTTATTTTGCACAACTTTTATTCTACATGTCTTTACAAAATTTTTTTCGTTCAAAAGATATAAAGGAAAACATGTCTAAATTTTTGCACTTTTTTAAATCCTGTTTTTTGACCCCCTACCTTTTCCTAAATAAAAAACGTAATCTAAAAACATAAACAGATGTGCACAACTACAATGTCTCTGTTATTCAAATTCGTTGGATTCCCATTCCCTGCTATCATAGTCTCGGAGCCTTTGTCTGGAAACAAAAGGCCCTAAAAAAATTTAAAAGGGGAATAACTCTTTAACGGAAAGGGAATTCTACATTTTATGAATTGCTTAAGATAGTGTTTTGTAAAGTACATTAGCCCTGAAAATTTGAGCAAAAACCGTTTAGAAATGAGCAAGATATGAAGCCTCAAAGTTCGCGTCTAGGAAACAAAAAAAAAAACTAGAGCAGAGCTCGTGGCAAAGCCACGAGTAGGTCTTCCGTTGTTGCTGCGAGTTGAAAATATATGTGATGTGGTGTCAAACGATTATAATTACTAAACTTTCAGTTCTGCTTTTGTTATAAAAACGTTTTGTGATTGAAAGCCTGTATATAAATCGTGTATTGGAAAAGAAAATAAGAAAATGTTTTAGGAAAACTATTTGTCGCACACAGTTTATGTAATCGTAACAAACATTATTTAAAAAATGAGATATTTAATGGCGAGTTAAATTTTCAGAGGGTAGCAAGCATTGTTGTAAACAGTATGTACTCATCGGTCATGTCAGGAATTGTGGTTTTTTTTTAAAAACCGAACCCGTTTACAAAACACGTAACCTTTTCTCTAAGATAATTTCTTTATTTAAATATTTCTTAATTTTTAAAAACAATGTACAATTTAGAATTGTTGCGTGCTGACAAATTTACAGACCCTGAAACGTACTACTATACCGAAAAAGCGTGCGACTTACGTGCAAGAAACGTTTCGTGTTAACCGTTTAGCGTTTCGTGTGAATCGTGAAGCGTTTCGTGTAAACCGTTTAGCGTTTCGGGCAAAGTGTGCAGAGTTTCGGACAAAGCGTGCGAGAACTATGTGAAACGTTCATCAGATTTCATTCGGAACTCTCTGACAATTTGTTTCAAAATGGCGCCCGTGTTTTACATTACATGTACTTTAAACTGTTTGTAATTGGCAAAACTCTTTTGTAGGTATTTACATGAAAAAAAATCTAGAGGAAATGATATACTTATCTTTTTACAAAATTGAATTTATTTTTAACAAACAAAAGAAAGGTATATATGTATTAAAAGACGACTAGTTACAGAGTACATGTATATATAACGTTTTTATACGATGTTTCAGTACTGGTCCAGTCGTTTTACCGGTAACGAATATTTGCCAGTATCGAATAATATTTAGAAAAATTACTAGTGGAAGACGAAGTTGAGGTTTTAAAAAATCCTAGCTAGGTAATTATAAAACAAAAATAAATATTCTATCAGTGCAAAGTTGTTTGCCACTTTGTATTTTGGAGAGGATTTATATAGGCTTTGCCTGTTGCCTAATCCATTTGATTACTCAATAAAATATGTTTAAATTAAGTTGTTTGCCATTTGCACGATTATTTACCGAATTGTTTACAAATTAAACTGACCCAGATATGAGCTGCCGGAAGATCAAAGCAGAAAAAACGAAAGTGTGAAAACAATTAAACCTAACTATGAAAATAAGTTTGTTATTGATCCCTATTTAGTGGATAATAAGTAAATATAATTCATTTCAAAAGTTAATGCATCATATCAAATAATAATGGAGCTTTGAATGAAATTACGACTTCAAATAGAACCACGTGTAGTTTTCCTGGTTTCGGTTCATTGCGACAGAAGTATTATTTGGCTGCATATATTGATAGATATACGGGAAAAACAAAGGAAAATGGCAACTACTTATCATCAATTACTATTATAAAGTGTTTTTATGAAAATTCAATATTACAAAGTAACGCAAATGAAAACTGTTCAAGTCCAGTTTTAATTTGACGGGAAAACGGTATGATAAAAATAACGATCATATTATTTGTTTAAAAGACATATTCCCACAATTGTTTTTCATTCTTCATATATAAGTCCATTAACATGTACCTCTAGTAATTTTTGAAATTAATTCGCCTCAAAATATTCGGTCAGAGGTGATAAAGGGCGCTTAATTCGATACTGGGAAACGAATTCGAAACTAGGAAAATGGAGGGGGTGTTGAAATTACTTCCTTTATATTTTCGGAAGTTTGATACTACAGTTTAGAAGGACAAAGAAACGCGATTTAAACATAAAATAAAACCATTTGGAATTCCGATAATAATAGTTGCATGCACGACGAAACCGCATACTGATTCGTTACCGGTAAAATGACTGTACAATATTAAAATTCGCTATACATAAAAAATATTAAATACAATTAGCAAAACATGATTTCTGTTGGAACAAGCCTTTAGTTAATCAACTTTAACTTACACGAGCATGTTTTGATAAGCTTGTATTTTTTTATATTTATTTACATCGATAACTCTTACTAAGACCATTCGGCTTTGTATAAGCGGCACACATAACCTTGGATATCGGGTGAGACCTGCACCTGGCTGAACCTGTCAATCAAACTCTGTGTATTTGTTTTCATTGGATGGTCAAGCGTCTCTTTTTTTGTCAATAGCCAATGGAAAAACTAATGACTTCAAGGTTATCGGAATCAGTATTTGTTGAAGCACACAATTTAAATGATAGAAAATTTATTAATTATTTGAACAAAATTAAATGTAAACATAGAAAGAAAACATACTGATCATTTCTAGGAATTGCGGGAAGTAAGTTCTTTGGAATCCCGATTATAGATATTTTTACAAGTAATTATTTTAATTATTTAAACCACTGTTAACGGAAAACAAGAGGTCTTAGAAGTAATTAACGCACAGGGATTGGCCTACAATGTACACAGTTATGCAATTAATTATTATTGGAATCTTTACGTATGGTACTTAATTCAAATAGATCATGATAATCTATACACTATACGCCGTAATACATGTACATGTAAGGAGCGCCGGTAATATATACGAAGATTGAATCAAAAATTTAAATCATTTTTATTTCTTGTTCTTTTCAATACAATGTTATATTACTTTGGAAAAAAAATCCGAAATAGTAATTACAACTTTCTTTTTTGTTTTAATCATTTGAATTTTTTCTGAGGTACATGAATATGTACAGAACATATTTATTTACGCGAATGATACGACATAGGAAAAAATTATCGGATGTTTGTATAACATCTAACGAATGTGACTAATTTAATTTTAAATATTTTTCCACAGTTTCAATGTAAATAACATCAGATTTATTTACTGTTTGTATTTTTACATCGTATTCTCTGAAACCAATTAAAATACTAATGTTAGAACAAATATCAAATCCCGCCGAATACTGAAAACCCGATTTCAGTTTGTATTCATACGGATTTTATTTTTGGTATTGACTATTGAGTTACGGTAACATTTTTTCTGGATGATTTTTTTTTTATTTATTATTTTATGTAGTAAAAGCATCATTCCAATTGTTACTCAATTAACATAGCAATTGATGACCCAGGGCTATATATGTTCTGAACTGTGTGCGCTGAAGCGACACAAGATTCTCGGTCGCACGTGGCGATTGAATTAACACAGACTGACCGAATAAACAAACGGGTGGGAAAGTGAAACAAAATGTTACACATAGGAAGAAGCCACCAAAAATGATTTTCGACAGATCTTGATGTCGTTTCGCCAATCAAAAAAACAAAAATACAGCGCGAGCTCCTGTCAGCGGGGCGGGAGGAGGAGGAGGGGGGGGGGAAGCAATGAGTTTGCTTCCACAATGAAACGAACATGTAGAAAAACTACAGAAGTGGTTAATATGTGACAGATAGAATCTAATCTAAAGTTGTTTAAAACTCATGTGAATATTCTTTTTAAATAATCATCGAATGCCTCAACTCAGGACATTCTTTTATCGTGCTAGCGCCTACCGCAAACATGTAACATGGAACTTTGATTATAATTTGATTTGATTTTTAAACTACCTTGTACGCTGTCGTATACATCAATGCTTAATCAACTGTACAAGTAAAATAAATCTATCTTTTCACCTTAAACCAATGTAATAGTTGAAAACATAACGAAATATAGTTGTGTCCGTGCAAAATATGAAACATGAACGCGTGATAAGGTACATGCAGAAGATCACGAACCGACCGCGGATCACTTGTCCACTCGCGCCGGATCTCCTCAGCCATGTGCGATGGGTGATCATCATTTAAATGTTTAATATTTAGGTGTTGTTGTTGTTGTTGTTGATTTAAAGCATTATTAGTACAGTTTATTTTACATTAATAAACCAACCATTAATTTGTGTCTGACGATGTTTCCGAATTGGAGTAATATCGTTCATTAATATTCATTTACACTCAAATTTAATTAAATAAATACAAAATGGACAAACTTTGGTAACATAAAATTAAAACAGTTTTTGTATTTACGGCTATATAAACTCAAACACGTTCATGTGCATGGAAGTGTGCGTCTCGGTGTGCGAATCTTGTGTATTAAATAACCGCTATGTAGCGCAGCCGTGGCTGAGATCCTCGGCCGTGGGCGAACGATAGATTACGTAAAGGTACAACGCACAGACTCGCACAGCTCAGAACCCAGGAAGCTTTGAAAAGATTGCAGTATAATGACCTTACTCTATCAAATAGAAGTTCTTTATTTTAAACATAAAACCCGCAATTGATCTATGTTTATTATTGCTTTAGATTGAAAATGACATTCCTTTATTAATTAACTGAACGATTTTTTAATTGACACCCAATCGTTTAATCCATAAAAAATATGTGTAATCAAAACGAAAACAATTCTTGAGTTTGCGGATAAATAAACTCTTTTATGAGAGACGCAACTCTCGTGTATTAGATAACCGCTGACCGCTAGGTAGTCCAGCCGCGACAATGCTGACCGATATTCTCGGCCGCGGGCGAAGGAGAGCTTACGTAATGGCACACACACACAGCTCTGATTCAAGGTAGATTTTATAAATGCATGGAGTTAATGACTAAAATGTAATGCATAGATTTTCTTTAATTCCATATTTTGTGGTTTACTAGAAAAGAAAAACAATGATTTGTTTTCCAAATACCGTTTTTAAGGATTGTGCATTATAAGAACTTAAGAACAACAATGACTTAAACTCCTAAAATAAAGCACGTATTCTAAAAAAAAGAATTCTTATGAATTAATGCCGTTTGTATAAACCAGCATACTTTCAGCGGTAACTTTATGCCAGTTGTACGCGCAAAGACTTTCGTTAACTTGTCAAATGAAAACATGTACATGTTAACATGTAAAGCTTTTTACACTCATATTACACAAATCTCATTCAAAATAACATTGTAACGACCTTTATGAGATCCCAACAAACAACTTTTCCAGCGACAGCCATATCGAAATCCTAACCGTTTTTGAGTTATTAAGCAAACACTTTTAGGAGCCATTGGCCCTTAATTTCAGGGGCCAGCCCTTTTTTATTGGTGTCAAATGAAAGCCCTTGATATTTTGCACAACTTTTATTCTACATGTCTTAACAAAATATTTTTCGTTTAAAAGATATAAAGGAAAACATGTCTAAATTTTTGCACTTTTTTGAATCCTGTTTTTTGACCCCCTACCCTCTCCTAAATAAAAAAACGTAATCTAAAAACAAAAACAGATGTGCACAACTACAATGTGTCTGTTATTCAAATTCGTTGGATTCCCATTCCCTGCTATCATAGTCTCGGAGCCTTTGTCTGGAAACAAAAGGCCCTAAAAAAAATTAAAAGGGGAATAACTCTTTAACGGAAAGGGAATTATAAATTTTATGAATTGCTTAAGATAGTGTTTTGTAAAGTACATTAGCCCTGAAAATTTGAGCAAAAACCGTTCAGAAATGAGGAAGATATGAAGCCTCAAAGTTTGCGTCTAGGAAACAAAAAAAAAAAAGAAAAATAAGAAAAATCTTAACCTGCACAATAATAGAAAGGTCTTCCGTTGGAAACGGAAGACCTTAAAAAGAAAAATAAGAATAATCTTAATTTTTTTCCCGCACAATAATAGAAAGGTCTTCCGTTGGAAACGGAAGACCTTAATTATCTTTCTAAAGGGATGGACACCCATCAATTTGTGTTTTACCACATCGGGAGATCTTCTTGTAGTCTTTTATAATGATGAGGAAACTCTATCCAAAGTTGTCCAATACTCAGGCACTTCACAGAAAAATACTATTCAGTTTGATGACGACGGTAAACCTCTTTATTCGGGAAATAATAAAACAAAATATATTACTGAGAACAAAAACTTAGATATATGCGTAGCTGACTCTGGAGCTGGTGCGGTAGTAGTTGTTAACTTTAATGGAAAATTCCGATTTCGTTACACAGGGCATTCATCGGAAAAAAGAAGAAATCCTTTTACCCCTTATGGCATCACGAGTGACAGCCAGAGTCAAATTCTGACAGCAGATTTTAAAAACCATTGTATTCATATCCTGAACGAGAATGGAAAGTTTTTACTTTACATCGAAAACGTTAAAAGCCCATGGGGACTGTGCGTTGATAAATTTGATGATTTGTTTGTTACATAGTTTCACTCTGGTAATATTAAGGTTATTAGGTATCTATTCTAAGTTACAAATTGTAATTTATTTTTGTTTAAGTGAAATGAAACAACCTGCTATCTTTTAACGATGTATCTTCATACAGATAAATAAGAATACTCTTAAATGAATTGGTATGTATTATATGTATTTATTTAAGGTCAATCTTAATCAGCGTAAGAGACAATACTACAAGGAAAAAGAGTAAAGTAAATGTAATTAAATACACAGTTTGATAGTGTATAGAATAAAACATTTATTGATTACTTACGTGAACACACAACAAACTTTATACTAAATCTAACAATTTACCAGTCCAAAAATTGTTAACAATGCATAATAATTGCAATTTATTTTTCAAGGCATTCAATGAAGTAATGTATATATATTCACAAAAAACCTTGACTTAAATTCTCCTTTAAATTTTTGCTTACTTGCTAAAAAATCGTTAATTGGGTATTACGACTCAAATGGTCGTTAACATTTAGTAATGGGCTGACGTAAGTCTGAATTTGCTATGCTTGCCATAACAATATGGCAGCCCTGTGGATAAGAATATATAAAAACAATATAAATTGGAAAAATCCAATGAGAACAGGCACCTGCAAAGTGCAAAACGAATGTAAAACGAATCAAAACCATTCGAAACGAAAGCAAACCAAACGAAACAGAACCAAAAATCGAGGCGAAACGAAACTAACAAAACAAAGCAAAACCATTGAAACAAAATTAAACAAAATTTAAAATCAATTATGACGACATCAAAGTGAAAATAAATTCTTTAAAGTAAAATTTTTAAACATAAATACAACAACAAGTATGTTTAAGGTTGTCGTTGTAAATTCTCAAGCTGCATACCCGTTATTTGCAAAATTATATACAGAATAACGTTTCTTATCCGGTGGACGGTGGTTCTGAATAAGAAGATAGGCGGATAAGGTGTGTAAAATGTCTATAAAAAAGATAAAATACTGAAAAATCTTTACAAATCTGATAATTCTTTTTAAATCTTTCAAAACAATGTACATTTAACAAAAAAGATTTGTAACCCATAAATATGTTCAAAAAATGTTTATTTAAACTGGAGTATGCGCATCAAAATACCCAAATAGTGTCATTTTTATACAGTCAATGCCTTATCTTTTATACAGTGGATCTGTGCTCCATATTTTTGTCACGGTCTTATTAAAGTCTTGTGGAAAACAAACCGATTTCATTCAACAAAAACGTGGAGAGCTGACCAACTACACATTAAAAATATCATTTTGTATCCCAACAATTAATAGAAAAATAATACAATACCGTAAATTCGTGGCCAAAGTCCCATATAGCAATAAAAACATACTTTGTTGTGACTGAAATGGCTTAGAGGCTAGAGCACCCGACATTGGGTAAACTTATAGATTAAGGATTTTTAGGTTTGGGGTTCGATACCGCCAAAACTTTTTGCAAAATTCTTTTTTTCTCATCGTTTATACATATTCAAAATTAATTAACTATAGTTAGCTTGAATTAGACATTATCAAATAGATTTAGTTTAAAAAGATGAATTTGAAATTGTATTTTATGACTAAGCCAAATGGGCATTTGTGCTATCTTATCCTCACATCCTCATTGGCCGAATACGCATTAAAGGAATCAGGGGATTAACTAATGGCTAAAACATTTACGTGTTCAACATCATAAGACTCTAAGATAGCTTATATAAAACTCTTCTAAGTATGACTATTGTCGTTACAGAAACAGAAAAGTTTCCGTGTGATACTGAACTAACATGTGATAGAAACTTAGTGAATAGAACCAGTAAAAAATGGCCAATCTAATCAGGTAACAAAAGGCACAAATCAACCCGCGTCTGTAACTAAGCTATTGTTAATATATATCAGTTCGTTAGATAAAGAAATTAGTGAATTAAATATGATATACTTTGAACCAATGCACATTAAAGACTAAAATTTCTAAAATAACATCTCTATACAGTAATCCATTTTCCTATCTTACCACGTCCATTGAACAGTTCATCTATGTCATTTTAATGCCCTGGTAGTAATTTGTTTTATTGTAGATCAGTGGTAAGATACGAAAAAGGAACTGTAACATAATATTTGACAGAATTAATGTAAACGGTAACAAATAAATTTCCTTTGTAAATGACATTGCAATTATTGAAACATCTTAACAGGTAATTATTCATTATTAACATTTTGTAATCCTAAGAGAAGGATATAAGAAGCTGAAAACAGAAATATCTAAACAAGGAGGGGGATGGCACAGAGAAGTTGATAGCATCGTCATAAAAATACATAATGATCTATTAGGGATAGAAGTAAATCACTGAAGTGCCTTACAACAACATTTAGTTTAGATCCAACAAATCAAATCTTTGATCAAAGGCGCTCTTTCGACCTTAAAAAACTGCAGGATTCAAATAATATAACAACTGTCTTGGAATACAGACCAGAAATCAACAAATATACTACTCTGTCTGCAAAATTTCAATGTTGACTGCCTTCTTTGTGTCCTAAGCCAGTCGACTCGGATCAAGTTCACAACATGTTTGGAACTGTTTGCAACTGGAAGCCCTTAGATTCATCCAAGATACTCAACACGTTCAGCTCAAGACATAATTTGTGCACAACGAACAAGAAATTTGGACAAGCGTTGAATATTATGAAATAAGATCCTTTAATAGGGTTGCCAATTCTACAAAGACTCTTCAAACTTTATCTGGAGAGTGACCATGTGATATAACTGTAAAAATAATGTAGCATTAATTCATTGTGACTGGAAATCATGCACTGTTGATAAAATTATAAATAACCAAATAGAAGTATTGATCAGGAATGGACACCTGTCTGCTACGGCTTATGATGATCTCCTGGTCGTTATGCATTCACATGACAACAGTCAATCTAAGGTTGTTCGATACTCAAACCATAAAAAATACCAAACAATTCAGTATGATGAAGAAGGTAAACCTTTGTATTCGGGAAATACAAAAATTGAATTCATCAATGAGAACAGAAACCCATACATTTGTGTTGCTGATAGTAGAGCAAAGTCAGTAGTGGTTGTAGATCAATCTGGAAAAATATTATTTCGTTTCACAGGTCATCCCTGTGAGGCCAGAAGAAATCCTCTCAAACCATTCGGTATCACAACAAATAGTCAGGGCCAGATTCTAACAGCAGATCATAACAATCATTGTGTCCACATCTTAGACAAGGATGGGAAGTTTTTATTATACATTGATGATGTGATTGATCCATATGGATTGTGTATTGATAGATATGACATGCTGTTTGTTACCGAGTACACTATTGGAAACGTGAAAGTAATCAAATATTTTGAATAGATGATACCCTGCAAATTTATTGATTATTCAAATTCATTGTCTGTACAGTTATTATTCAGTTTTGACTGAATTCCTTGGAAATGTAAACATTAAAATTAATATTATACCTGAATTTCAAATGTGATCTTAATCAAAGTACTCAAAGTATAGACATCCGGGATAATTTGATGTGGTTATTATTAATGCGAACATAGATTAACTGTTATATACACTCTTAAAATAATTCCTACCCAATCTGTACACTTAGGTAACGGGGATCTCTAATAATAATATAATTTAAGCTATATAAGATGTAAACAATGTGTAACGCCGCTCAGCAACATCCAATTGCAAATTCAAAGTATTCACAGTGCTTCACAGATCTACATTACAATAGATTGTATTAAACATATCAGATGTTAACTTACATATACTATCTGTACGTTCCCTTTTAAGATTGAACAGCAATTTTGTGCGAAGAACGATTTCATTAATAATTGTTCGATCGTCATCCGGTAATGCTTTAGTCTCGCCATTGCTTCGGCAGTGAACCGGCTTAATATCATAGGCGTCGGGAGCAAATCGAAAGTGGTAGGGGCCAGACATATCCAAAATCTTGACCCCCAAAAGAGGAAAACCATTTTCGCCATTCCTCGAAAATTTAGCCCATGGAATCCCCCACCTCCGACACCTATGAAAAATTATCATCATATTATAAATATATAGGACATAACTTCTCCTGGAGGGCAACTACCTTATTCATATAAATGTTTATTTATTTGCAAGGTTTCAGTGTGACTGTCTTACATTTATAAACCACAAGGGGCAGTCTTCCAATATGCGTACCTCACTTGGTTTAAAACACCATAATCCGTTTTTCATCTTATCGAATAACAAAGGTAACTAGAGCAGAGCTCGTGGCAAAGCCACGAGTAGGTCTTCCGTTGTTGCTGCGAGTTGAAAATATATGTGATATGGTGTCAAACGATTATAATTACTAAACTTTCAGTTCTGCTTTTGTTATAAAAACGTGTTGTGATTGAAAGCCTGCATATAAAACGTGTTTTGAAAAAGAAAATAAGAAAATGTTTTAGGAAAACTATTTGTCGCACACAGTTTATGTAATCGTAACAAACATTATTTAAAAAATGAGATATTTAATGGCGAGTTAAATTTTCAGAGGGTAGCAAGCATTGTAATAAACAGTATGTACTCATGTGTCATGTCAGGAATTGTGTTTTTTTTAAACCGAACCCGTTTACAAAACACGTAACCTTTTCTCTAAGATAACTTTATTTAAATATTTGTAAATTTTTGAAGACAATGTGCAATTTAGAATTGTTGCGTGCTGACAAAATTTACAGACCCTGAAACGTACTACTATACAACAACAAAAAAGCGTGCGACTTACGTGCGAAAAACGTTTCGTAATAACCGTTTAGCGTTTCGTGTGAATCGTGAAGCGTTTCGGACAAAGCGTGCAGAATTTCGGACAATGCGTTTAAATCATTTCGAGCAAAGCGTGCGAGAACCATGTGAAACGTTTATCAGATTTCATTCGGATTCGGAACTCTCTGACAATTTGTTTCAAAATGGAGCCCGTGTTTTACATTACATGTACTTTAAACTGTTTGTGATTGGCAAAACTCTCTTGTAGGTATTTTCATGAAAAAAAAAATCTAGAAGAAATGATATACTTACCTTTTAACAAAATTGAATTTATTTTTAACAAACAAAAGAAAGGTATATGTATTAAAAGACGACTAGTTACAGAGTACATGTATATATAACGTTTTTATACGATGTTTCAGTACTGGTACAGTTTTGCCAGTATCGAATAATTTTTAGAAAAATTATTGGTGGCAGACAAAGTTGAGGTTTTAAAAAATTCTAGCTAGGTGATTATAACACAGAAATAAATATTATATCAGTACGTGAAGTTGTTTGCCATTTGCACGATTATTTACCGAATTGTTTACAAATTAAAAATGTGCCCCAGATATGAGCTACCGGATGTTCAAAGCAGAAAAAACGAAAGTGGGAAAAAAATTAAGCCTAACTATGAAAATAAGTTTGTTATTGATCTCTATTTAGTGAATAATTAGTAAATATAATTTATTTAAAAAGATAATACATCATATCAAATAATAATGGAGCTTTGAATGAAATTACGACTTCAAATAGAACCACGTGTAGTTTTCCTAGTTACGGTTCATTGCGACAGCAGTATTATTTGGCTGCAAAAATTGATAGATATACGGGAAAAACAAAGGAAAATGGCAACTACTTATCATCAATTACTATTATAAAGTGTTTTTATGAAAATTCAATATTATAAAGTAACGGAAATGAAAACTGTTCAAGTCCAGTTTCAATTTGACCGGAAAACGGTATGATAAAAATAACGATCATATAATTTGTTTAAATGACATATTCCACAATCGTTTTTCCTTGTTCATTTATAAGTCCATTAACATGTACCTCTAGAATATTTTTGAAATTAATTCGCCTCAAAATATTCGGTCAGAAGTGATAAAGGGCGCTTAATTCGATACTGGGAAACGAATTCGAAACTAGGAAACTGGAGGGGGTGTTGAAATGACTGTCTCCGTAATTCATCCTTTATATTTTCGGAAGTTTGATACAGTTTAGAAGGACAAAGAAACGCGATTTAAACAAAAAATAAAAACATTTGGAATTTTGATAATAATAGTTGCATGCACGAGAAACCGCATACTGATTCGTTACCGGTAAAATGACTGTACAATATTAAAATTCGCTATACATAAAAAATATTAAATACAGTTAGCAAAACATGATTTCTGTTGGAACAAGCCTTAATCAACTTTAACTTACACGAGCATGTTTTGATAAGCATGTATCTTTTTTTAATTTATTTACATCGATAACTCTTATTGAGACCACTCGCGGCACACATAACCTCGGACATCGGGTGAGACCTGCACCTGGCTGAACCTGTCAATCAAACTCTGTGTATTTGTTTTCATTGGATGGTCAAGCGTCTCTTTTTTTGTCAATAGCCAATGGAAAAATTAATCACTTCAAGGTAATTGGAATCAGTATCTGATGAAGCACACAATTTAAATGATAGAAAATTTATTAATTATTTGAACAAAATTAAATGTAAACATAGAAAGAAAACATACTGATCATTTCTATGAATTGCGGGAAGTAAGTTCTTTGGAATCCCGATTATAGAAATTTTTACAAGTAATTATTTTAATTACTTAAACCACTGTTAACGGAAAACAAGACGTAATTAACGCACAGGGATTTGCCTACAATGTACACAGTCATGCAATAAATTATTAAGGGAATCTTTACGAATGGAACTTAATTCAAATAGATCATGATAATCTATATACACTGAACGCCGTTATACATGTAAGGAGCGCCGGTAATATATACGAAGATTGAGTCAAAAATTTAAATCATTTTTATTTCTGGTTCTTTTCAATACAATGTTAAATTACTTTGAAAAAAATCCGAAATAGTAATTACAACTTTCTTCTTTGTTTAATCATTTGAATTTTTTCTGAGGTACATGGATATGTACAGAACATATTTATTTACGCGAATGATACGACATAGGAAAAAATTATCGGATGTTTGTATAACATTGTTTTCTAACGAATGTGACTAATTTAATTTTAAATATTTTTCAACATTATCAATGTAAATAATATCAGATTTATTTCCTGTTTGTATTTTTACATCGTATTCTCTGAAACCAATAAAAATACTAATGTTAGAAGAAAAAATCAAATCCCGCCGAATACTGAAAAACCGATTTCAGTTTGTAATCTTACGGATTTTTATTTTTGGTATTGACTATTGAGTTACGGTAACATTTTTTCTGGATGATTTTTTAATTTATATTTTATGTAGTAAAAGCACCATTCCAACTGTTACTCAATTACATAACAATTGATGACCCGGGGCTATATATGTTCTGAGCTGTGTGCGCTGAAGCGACACAAGATTCTCGGTCGCACGTGGCGATTGAATTAACACAGACTGACCGAATAAACAAACGGTTGGGAAAGTGAAACAAAATGTTACACATAAGAAGAAGCCACCAAAAATGATTTTCGACAGATCTTGATATCGTTTCGCCCCCCCCCCCAAAAAAAAAATACAGCGCGAGCTCCTGTCAGCGGGGCGGGAGGAGGGGGGCGGGGGGGCAGCAATGAGTTCGCTTCCATAATGAAACGAACATGTAGAAAAACTACAGAAGTGATTAATATGTGACCGACAGAATCTAATCTAAAGTTGTTTAAAACTCATGTGAATATTCTTTTAAATAATCATCGAATGCCTCAACTCAGGACATTCTTTTATCGTGCTAGCACCTACCGCAAACATGTAACATGGAACTTTGATTATAATTTGATTTGATTTTTAAACTACCTTGTACGCTATCGTATACACCAATGCTTAATCAACTGTACAAGTAAAATAAATTTATCTTTTCATCTTAAACCAAAATAATAGTTGAAAACATAATAAAATATAGTTGTGTCCGTGCAAAATGCCAAAATATGAAACATGAATGCGTGATAAGGTACAAGATCACGAACCGACCGCGGATCACTTGTCCAATCGTGCCGGATCTCCTCAGCCATGGGCGATGGATGATCATCATTTAAATGTTTAATATTTAGGGGGGGGGGGGGGGTTGTTGTTGTTGATTTAAAACATTATTTGTACAGTTTATAAAATATTTTATATAAACAAACCAACCATTAATTTATGTCTGACGATGTTTCCGATTTGGGTTAATATCGTTCATTAATATTCATTTACACTCAAATTTAATTAAATAAATACAAAATGGACAAACTTTTATAACATAAAATTAAAACAGTTCTTGTATTTACGACTATATTAACTCAAACACGTTCATATGCATGGAAGTGTGCGTCTCGGTGTGCGAATCTTGTGTATAAATAACCGCTATGTAGTGCAGCCGTGGCTGAGATCCTCGGCCGTGGGCGAACGATAGATTACGTAAAGGTACAACGCACAGACCCACGCAGCTCAGAACCCAGTAAGCCTTGAAAATTGCAGTATAATGACCTTACTCTATCAAATAGAAGTTATTTATTTTAAACTTAAAACCCACAATTTATCTATATCTATTATTGCTTTAGATTGAGAATGACATTGCTTTTATTAATTAACTGAACGATTTCTTAATTGACACCCAATCGTTTAATCCATAAAAAAACATGTGTAATCAAAACGAAAACAATTCTTGGGTTTGCGGATAAATAAAATCATATATGAGAGACGCAACTCTCGTGTATTAGATAACCCCTGACCGCTAGGTAGTCCAGCCGCGACCATGGTGACCGATTTTCTCGGCCGCGGGCGAGGGAGAGCTTACGTAATGGTACACACCAGCTCTGAGTCAAGGTAGATTTTAAATGTATAGAGTTAATAACTAAAATGTAATGCATAGATTTTTTTTGATTCCATATTTTGTGGTTTACTAGAAAAGAAAAACAATGATTTGTTTTCCAAATCCCGTTTTTAAGGGTTGAGCATTATAAGAACTTAACAACAATGACTTAAACTCCTAAAAAAAGCACGTATATTCTAAAAAAACAATTCTTATGAATTAATGCCGTTTGTATAAACCAGCATACTTTCTGCGGTGACTTTATGCCAGTTGTACGCGCAAAGACTTTCCTTAACTTGTCAAATGAAAACAGGTACATGTTAACATGTAAAGCTTTTTACACTCATACTACACAAATCACATACAAAATAACATTGTAGCGACCTTTATGAGATCCCAACAAACAACTTTTCCAGCGACAGCCATATCAAAATCCTAACCGTTTTTGAGTTATTAAGCAAACTTTTTTAGGGGCCATTTGCCCTTAATTTAAGGGGCCAGCCCTTTTTATTGGTGTCAAATGAAAGCCCTCTATATTTTGCACAACTTTTATTCTACATGTCTTAACAAAATATTTTTCGTTTAAAAGATATAAAGGAAAATATGTCTAAATTTTCGCACTTTTTTTAATCCTGTTTTTTGACCCCCTACCTTTTCCTAAATAAAAAACGTAATCTAAAAAAAAAACCAGATGTGCACAACTACAATGTCTCTGTTATTCAAATTCGTTGGATTCCCATTCCCTGCTATCATAGTCTCGGAGCCTTTGTCTGGAAACAAAAGGCCCTAAAAAATTTTAAAAGGGGAATAACTCTTTAACGGAAAGGGAATTCTAAATTTTATGAATTGCTTAAGATAGTGTTTTGTAAAGTACATTAGCCCTGAAAATTTGAGCAAAAACCGTTCAGAAATAAGCAAGATATGAAGCCTCAAAGTTCGCGTCTAGGAAGAAAAAAAAAAAAAATAATCTTTCCCGCACAATAATAGAAAGGTCTTCCGTTGGAAACGGAAGACCTTAATAAATAATGGCATGATGTATAATGTGAGTTCTAGATTTTACCGAATGTGTTAGCGTCAGTTGGATCTCTGTGCACATTGTTCTTCACATGATCGAGTTAAACGTACAGTTAAGAAGATTCAAAAGACGTCTTGTGACTAGGAATTGCCTTTAATAATATTCAATGTACAAGTTCAAGATTTTTCCTATTTTAACTATCATTTTGTCGCAAATATCAACTGTTTATAGATTTATTTTACATTTCAACTATCATAATTTCCGGCATTTTCTTTCATTTGACACAATACTGGAAAAAATGCAATATGCAATTTTGCATTATTCCATTTGTAATGTTTGTTCTCGTCTGACATTTAACATAAAGGTATGCTGTAACGTTCATTGAACAAATATACGATTTTTTTTAAAATCATTCAAAAGTTTGTCAAACACCTATATAAAGAAATTAAGTTTCGCTTTCGCATGCTGACATCTACGGCACGCCAAAGTTACATAAATGAATTAAACAGAGTTTCACAATCGATAAACTAGATTTAACGGTTGTAAACTATATTTTACGAGCAGAAAACTGTAGTTAACGGCGATAATCTATATTTCACATCCGATAATAACCATAATTAGCTCAATCATCTGTTTTAGAAGTTTAAAAACTAATTTACACCGAAAACAACCATTTGCGATTGCAAAACAGTTTATCTGGTAAGTGTAGTTTCTCAATTGTGAAACTATGATTAACAATTTAACTCTTAATTATAGCTAACGAATGTGAATTATACTTTCAGGTAATCAGCAAAATATATATGACACGCCAAATTCACAAAAATGCGCTGAACACAGTTTCACGTTTGATAAATAAGGTTTATCGGCTGGTAACTATAGTTAACGTACCGCAAACCATAGTTAACGATTCGTTAACTGTAGTTTTCATCTGTAAAACTATATTTAACGGTTGTCAAAAATAGTTTACGAATTATAATCTTTAGATTTCTCTCCGCAAATAACGTCAACGATATAGTTAACAATAGTCTACTGTACACTATAGTTTACGAACCGTAAACAATAGTTAACGATTCGATTACTATAGTTTTCATCTGCAAAACCATATTTAAATCTACTGCTCTTGAAACTATATTTATCATATAAACTATGTTTTGCAATTGCAAAATGAATCGAATGTTTTCAGTGTTAACTATAGTTTTATACTTCTGAAACATAGATGATTGCGTTAACTATGGTTCACAGATGTTGAGTATAGATTAACGGCGTTAACTACAGTTTTCTGTCCGTAAACTATACGAGTAGTTAAACCTAGGTTACCGACTGTGAAATTATGTTTAGCTCATTTTGTGAGTGAAATTGGCGTGCTATTAATATATACAAGTTGCTGTCCTTTAAAAAAGGACTACAATACGTGGACCATTTGCATGTGTTTCCAACGAAAACGTGAAAGCCATAAGATTATCAGAGATTCCATTGACTCTAGCCCTCTGCTTTTAACCACTAAATTTGTACGTTGTATTACGTATACATGTATGTATAGCCCTGACTTTTTATCTCAGAATTTAAAGGGTTCATACTTCTCAAATAATTATATAGTATCAGGCATTCGGGTAATTCTACTATTTGCGCACACATTACGATTCGCACTACTTTGTTTACTATGCAGTGACAGCTTTGTGTAAATTAAAAATTTCATAATTTGATGCATTTTCTTGAGATTAAAACTTTTATACAGTGACATAATTATTCAATTATACTTAAATGCTTAAAAAATTTAATCGGGAAGTTCTCTAGCCTCGCCTACTATAAAAGTAAAGTTAAGCTACACGTGTATTCGGAAAACAACAAAACATTGCAAATTATGCTATATGATGCATGTTGTAGTTTCGGCATAACATTAACTTATTTCATGATACTGATAGATCATATCACATGCCAATCATTTTTTAAAAGGAATACTTTGTTTCTGTACTGTTTACTGACAACTTTACAATTACAGCGCTTTTGAACTTATGTGTGCATGTGGTACGGAATCCCGATCCCGATTCAGATAAACGTGTGCTAACCTGGTTCCCTGAGCTACCCATTATATGCACAGGAACCAGGCTAGCTCATGCGCAGGCTGAATTTTCCCCATAGCATCCGGTTTAACCTCGCTTATATATTTTCTGCGTGGACCTCAGGGTCCACGCAATGATTAACGTTCATAAACAGAAAAACTTCTTGAACTATATTTTAGAGCTGTTGAATGTGGTTTTACAGATGAAAACTCTCGATAACTATGATAAACGGTTTGTAAACTATAGTTAACAGTCGATAAATCTGGTTTATGAAATTTGAAACTGTGTATGCTTAGCTCATTTTTGTGAATTTAGCGTGCCATAGACATCACGATCAATGTGAACATGTCAAAAAGAAACGGAAGCTGTCTATATGTATCATATCTAAGTTGATTGATGTACTGTAAATTCGTAATTAAACACGAGGACTTAATATCCGCGTAAAATCGAGAGAAGCATCCTTCGCGAATTTTATAATCTCGCTATTATTTTCTGAGAGTTGAAAACTATAAGAAATTAGGAGAAAAGTTCAACGTTAGCGATTTTATATTCTCGCGATTTGATACACACCAACGTTAACGGGATTGCGGAATTAAGTACTCGCGAAACATAAGGAATTTACAGTATACCTAAATTCCTAGTTAATTGGTGCATTTTCAGCTTATCAATTCAAAGATTCTGTAAACATTGCAACGCCGCAGTGTCTATAAATGATTGTGCTTCTTTATTAGCTTATTCTTGTCATAACTGAATAGAAGGATTAAGATCAACATTTTTCATAGGATATTAATAGGTGAAGTAAAAGCCCCTCATAAAATAGTGAACAAATTTTGATTGTATCCTATATTCGTTTTAGCATTACTTTGAATATTAATTATCTTTCGATATATTTAAGGGAAAAAAACAAGAGAAGGTCATACGTCACATTGCCAAAATCTTCAACTATGGTTAAAAAAATTAATTTCCCCGAAAATCGCTAAATAGGTCATAACTTAATAAGTTATTTGTAATAGACTTATCGAGTCTTTTGGTTCCTAATTAAAGACAAAATATTTCTAATTTGTGTTTTTGTTTAGAAATATACATTGTAATAAAATTACATTTCAACAATCAGAAGTATAATTTTCTGAAGTAAAAATTTTTAAATCTAAAAAAAATTGTATTTAAATATTTTTGTTTCATATCAATATATACAACTGTAAAAAAAAATTGAAAATGTAAAACTATAATTAACACTGAAAACAACCATTTCCGATTGCAAAACATGAGTTATCTGATAAATATAGTTTTACGATTGTGAAACTAAGATTGACAACTCTAAACTATAGTTAACGAATGTAAATTATAGTTTACAAATGTAAATCTATATTTATCAGTTAAATCTATCATAAACATTATTTACAGCCAGATAAGCTTCGATAATCATTCGTAAACTATAGCTTACAATCGCTAAATTTAGTTTTACAGATGAAACCTATAGTAAACGGATCGTTAATTACAGTTTACGAACCGTTAACTATAGTTAACAATAAACTATTGCTAACTATAGTTTAGCGTCCGTAAACAATAGTTAACAGTCGATTAACTTAGTTTATCATCCGTTAAACTTTATTTGACGGCCCGTTAATCTAAATTCCACATCTGTAAACTATAGTTTCAGAAGAGTAAAACTATAATTAACATTGAAAACAACCATTTGCGATTGCAAAACATGAATTATCTGATAAATGTAGTTTACCGATTGTGGAACTATGATTACCAACTCTAAACTATAGTTAAAGAATGTAAATTATAGTTTACAGATGTGAATCCATATTTATCAGCAAAATCTATCGTTAACATTATTTGCAGACTGATAAACTTTTAAAGATTAGCATTCGTTAACTATAGTTTACAACCGTTAATTATAGTTTTACAGATGAAAACTATAGTTAACGAACCGTTTACCATAGTTTGTGGTTCGTAAACTATAGTTTGCGGTTCGTAAATTATAGTTACCAGTCGATAAACCTAATTTATCAAATGTGAAAATGTGTGTAGCCCATTTTTGTGAATTTGGCATGCCATAAAAATGTTTGAAATTGAGAAATAATTAACTTGCAAGTTTTGGGTTTTTTTTCTCAAGTTTATACGTTTTTTTTGCTGTGAACATTTCAGTAATAATTATTGATCCTTGACCACCTTTAATTATCTGAAAGTTTGATTATAGAAATTTCTACGTCCTGTTAAAATTTTTACTTGATATTATTTCCCCCCAAAATTTTTACTTAATATTATTACCCCCCCCCCCCCCCCCCCCCAAAAAAAGAGTACAAATTAACCGTGAGGTAGGATGGTACATTAAAATAACATTTTTGGCGATATTGTCACTCCACTGTTACAAAACGAAAGTGGGTTTAACAAGGTAAGTGGGTTTTTCTAGGTTACAAACTGAAGACTGGAGCTCAGGTAGACATTTTTTTTACTTTCTGTCTACACTATTGAGCATAATTGTGATTAAAAAATTTGTGCTGTGTTTTATGACAGATTGTTATAATAATTTTATCTTATTAGGTGACAAGGTAGTCGGAGTGATAAGGATCCAACATTTCAAGCTACCAGGAAAATAAGTTGTCTGACGACATAAAAATAAACCAATTTAAAAGTTCGATTCATTTTAATCTTTATTATACTATAGATGGATCAAGGCCGGTCCACTATCCAGGACGTCATCCGATGTGATCTTTGTGAGGACAACATTGTACAGAGTTACTGTGACTACTGTCATTTCAACCTCTGTAAGCCCTGTATAGGTGAACACATCTCTGATGGATATGACAAACATAAAATTGTCTCCTTCCACCTACGCCGATCCACCTTGATTTATCCAAAATGCAAAACACATCCAAACAAAACATGTGAATTGCAAAGTAAGCAGAATAATGAATTTATTTGTACAATATGTTCGGCATCAGATCAAGTTAAAGGCCATGATTTTGTAGTTCTTGACGATCTGTGTAAAACAAAAAAATTTGACATTAAAAAGGATATTAAAGAATTAGAAGAGGTTATCTCTCCAACATACGTAGACGCTGCAAACAACCTGGAAAACCAGATTGCTAACCTAGAAAAAGAGTATGAGAAACTCACAACAGAATTGTCTAAAAAACAGGAAGAATGGCACAAAGAAATTGACAAAGTTGTCAGCAGAATGAAGGATAAAATAGACGGATTTAAAGTGAAACATCGGGACGTTCTTGTGAAGCACTTGAATGAGATCAAAAAGGTAAAAACGTCAATTGAGGAAAGCTTATCGGCTTTTAGGGAATTAGAAGAATCCAATGTTGTGTCTTCTATCATGGACTACAGACCCCGGAACAAAGAGTTCAGTAAACTTCCACCCAAAGTTACAGTCTCGATGACTACATTCCATCCAAAGAAAATCAACAGTGACCAAATTTTCGACATGTTTGGATCTTTGAAATCTTTTGAAACGAAAACAGACGAAAATGGGTACAAATTAAAGAAACCATAGGGCCCACTAAAATACCTGAATTTACGAAGAAATGACCAAAAACAATAAGTTCAGTAAACTTCCACCAAAAGTTACTGTCTCGATGGCTACATTTCTTCCAAAGACAATCAACAGTGGCATAATTTGATATGCATGAATCTATGAACATTTTTGATACAAGAACAGATGAAAATTGGTGCAAATTGAAGAAACCGTTGGTCTAACAAAATTCACTTAAATGATTTATACCTGAAGTAAACAGGAAATCCATAATTGGTGCTGGAATGAGTAGAATGGATTGGATCCAATTATAATCTAACTTGTATCTGATTATACAGGATAAAAACTGAATTATTTTCATTAATAAACATAAACATTATTTGTTTTGTTTGTTGATTTCGTTTTTATAGAAACTCTGTTATTAAGAACTCTGTCTTTTCCTCTTCACTTCCTATTGAACCGTTTTTGAACATACAGGATTTGGGTTACAGGGAACTAAAAATACTTGTCTCAATGATTTCCTGCAATAAATATTGTTTGGTATTTGTTTGATAATCTTTAAACTGGAACTAAAATTGACTTTTCCTGCATCTTGTAAACGGTTGAGAACTCTGTACCTAACATTTTTTGCATTCCATCTCTTGTGTCATGATGACCGAATTAATATATGGCCCCATAACTCGAAGGAATTGGATAGTAACAGCCTTACACTTACATATTTTCTTGTTTCTTGTGTTAAGATGCATAAAAAGGAGTTATGGAATACCTCCATTTTGTGATACATTGTTTTTCCCATTAAACAATAGCTTGTTCACTAACTGCACAATTGGTTTAGGTGTCAGCTTTTGATTCATATTCATGATTTAGAAATGATCTTGAGTTTTGCAATGGATACATTCATGAGAAATTTCAAGAATAGAAATTTTGACTTTAAAAAATTCTAAGTACAATTACCATTGTGAAAATGGAATATGAGTGATGTAATAGTGATGATATCAGAAACATGATACTTTTTTTGTAAAACTAGTATCATCTTTTAAAGTGAACATTGTTCAATTGTTTAATGGTTATATAACCACAAATCTTCATGAAAACAATGGAAAGCACAACATTTTGTACAACAAAATCATGAACACATGATATATTTAATAAGTTTTAAACTTACATGTAATTGCATATATTACACATGTACCGTACTCCACAACATCAACATTTATTAATGTACATTAAAATGCGTACTTTTAAATATTATTCATTAATGCACTTTTTGCATTATTGTATCAAATATAGCACTTATCAATACATATATGTATCAGACGCCCGTCTGCATCCACCTCTGGAGTTGTAACTCAAACACATCACTGGCCCTCCTCTCTGACTTTAGATTCTCCTCTAGCTGGACAAACTGTTCAGAGACCCGAGGCTGGCCCAGCGTCTTGTCCAGATTATAAGGTCCATAGTTCCAAACACTGGCCTCTGTCTTATAGAACGATTCCTGAATGGTATTCTGGGAAATCTTACTCTCTTCCTGTTCATACTCGTACACACTCCACGTAGGAATATGTGAGATGTCCGGGATGTTTGTTTTATTCAAGTCTGAACCGTTCACTAAACTCTCAAGGTATTTCTCGAATTGTTTAGATTTAAGTTTTTCTTCTTCAATGGTTGTTGACAGGAGAGTAGATGTCCGAGTAGCATCATGCACTGCCTTTGGTAGCGGGTCCAAAGATGCCAACTTTTCTTTAGTTCTGACAACTGCATTCTTTTGTCTGCTATTTGAGAGGCTTTCTTTCTGTGAACACTTTCTTGCTGCAGCTCTCTGAAATGTTGTTTCCAAAGACACAGTTTCTGCAAAATAAGAAAAATGCAATTATTCAATGTATAAATAATTCCTAAATTCAGGTACAGAGCTCTTTGCTCCTTGGAATATGCAAACAGTTGTGTTACAGATGTCCAAGATGGAGATACTTTCCAACAAATAGATATATATCATAACATCTATAGATAGAAAGTTTAAATGGATGGCTTACAAATATCAAGTCATCCTAAAAATCAATTGATTTAACAAGGGAGACAAACACGAGCATTATTTTTATGAGTATACGTTTTAGTTTCAACCAACCTTCTCTATCCTGGTCATTTTCCAGATAGCGCCACTCTGAAGGAGGATCAAAGGCCAAGAGGGCCTCCTTGTCATACGCCAGCACCAACTCATCCATCCCTGTCTGTTAAACAGTCAAAAATTATACAGCATTTTTAAATAAATAAATTAAAGTAAACACATTTTTTGGTTATCAGTAGAGACATTTTTATACTAAAGTATTAGGAAAAAGCTGTGTATAAAGATATAGGAAAAATTTGATTTTACATTTAAAATTTGTGGAGTTTTTAATTATACTGAATAATACATTATTACATCATTTTTTAATTAGAGGTATATCTGATGGTTTATTTGTCGACTACTCAGTTTCCTTAATTGTTTTGGACATGCTACTTTTTTTCACAGATCTAATAGATTATCTATTCTATAGACTGAAAAATATGTTTTCATGAAAAATTGTGTTAAAGCATATATGTATAGAATCTCTCATGATTTGTGATGATATACAATTTTTATCCGACGAGTTGCAGGTTTTCTACCCCTGAGCCTTGGCGATATCATATCATATATCATATCCCATCGCAAATCATAAGAGATTATTCTTATCACGTTTCACCACGTCTTTTGTTTAACTTCAATTTTTTCTATTAAAACTATAATAGTGAGCCGCACAACACATTTGCTACAAGACGTCAACAACTTTACGCACGGAAAAGAGGTCCTTAAAGATTAACGAACAAAATCTCTACTTTCAAGCATACTTTTATCAATTAGTGGAAAACAAATAAAACAGCATCAAGTGCTTCACATTTACTACTGTACACTTTCCAACTGAGTTGTTTTGTTACCTATTCATTCTATATCAGTCATCCACCTGAAACTATGTAGTTTTTAATTGTGACGTCACGTGGCGCAAGAACACACAGTGGAATATCAAAAATGTATCCCATGAGTGATATCCAACGTATATTGAGAAAAACATGTGATAAATATCAATTCCTGCCATGGGTACTTTATACAACTTCATAAACTTAATTACAGTATCATATTAAAAATCACCAAGTACCTCAATTGTCACATCACTTACATAAATTAGTACATAGACTTAATTACAGTATTATCATTGATCATATTAGAAATCACAAAGTACCTCTGAGTTAGGGTCCATGAAGTCAGCTTCAGTAATCTTAAACTCTACACAGGCCATAATGAGGTCAGTCCATGGCATGTTGATGTAGGTTGGGTCACAGCGACTGACTCCGGTACAAAGGTCACAGGTGTCCTCAAAATCCCGACGAGTTCGATGTAGAAGAACTCGAATTCTGAAATATGGGCCAAACTTATGTTTTACACATTCTCAATAAAATGTCTCTGTCATTTCATTATTTGCTAAATTTTAACTCAAAATTATTTCCACAACTGAACTAGAAGATGACTTGTAATACCAAGTTGATGAACTGTTAAATTGTATGTTAAAGGACAATTTTGAATAAATACTGAGACATGGGTGAAGAAACTAAGAAATGGGTGAAGAAACAAAGTGTCATCAAAAGCCATCAAATATTCAAATCTAAAACTACTTGATCATCAACCAAGATGACTTGAAAGTTGATGCTGGGTATCTATTTATTCTAATTATAGCCTTCAAAGTTTCTCAGAATAAATTAAAAGGTTTAGAGGGACCAAAATCTTACAGATTGCCTATCTTCTCCCTCTTCTTCAAACCTACTTTGATGCAAAATCCACAGAATTGGAAGGTGAGAATCCGTCGACGATGCGCTGTACATATGCCCAGACATCCTGACAAACTGTCGACCAATCATCTTTCTCCTCCTGACTGTACGTAAAGCTGGGGAGCTGAAGGTCGGCCAGAAGGTCAGAGACCATTGTCAAGTGTTGGTCAGTGTTCCAGTACAGGGGAGGCAAATCTTGAAAACAGAGACGATAAATTGAAACAATAACATACATCAGTTAACAGTTTTCGGTGGGTTTTTTGCAAGTTAAGGCAAAAAATTAAATTTAGCCCCAAGGCAGTTTTCTTTTCTAAATATATGTACTTGTGCATCAAAAAAAGAGTTCTAATATCAAAATTTTCCAATATTTTTTTTCCAGAAATTAACCATGAATGTTCACAATCTAAACTAACCATGTCTTCTTGAATGAGTAAATTCACTGACTGGCCAGGAGTGATCGGACAGCTTTGGCGACGTGAGCACTTGTTGTAAATGGACAATGCCAGCATTGTATAGAGATATCATTGTGTTTGGATCCTGTAGAACAAACAGAAATCAGAACAATTATAAAAAAAAAACCATGTAGACGTGATATGATAAAGTTTGCTTTGATAAGAGTTCACTATTGAATCAAATCACTGAAACTATACTACCAATAAATTTATTTTTCGAAAAATGTAAAATGAGGAAGCACTACAGTTTACTGTGGCTTTATCAGCATTTGTTGAATACCAATGTTTGTGGATTTTGTTCTTTTAAAAGTAGATCCATGAAATTAAATGTTCAGCAAAGGGTAGTTTCTAATCAGACATTGTATTGATAGGATCACTGTCCACTAATTGACATAGTTTGACAGTTTCAAGTTAAAACTGAGAAAATCATTTAATTCATGAGAATTGTTTCCATGAATATTAATTGAACCACAACATGGGACGACTCATTACCTGGTGCAGGTAACCCTGAAGTTTGCGCTGTTTGAGGTTATACAACACTCTGCTGTAGAAGTGTTCCTGTAGGAAGTCTTCCACCACAGACCTACAGTACTGAGTCTGGAGACCCGGGGTCCCAGGGAACTGTTCCGCCAACCATCTCACTCTGTCTGAAAGCTAAACATAACACTGGCGGTTAGTCTCATCTAAGATAACACAGATAGTTAGTCTCATCTAATAAAACACAGACAGTTAGTTAGAAAAATAAATTCCACTTTAGTTAACAATTTTCTTTTAAATATATCATAGAATTCCTTTTTCAATTATTTCTTAAAATCATATATGTTTGCACCACCATTTAATATAATAGTTTCAATGAATTTATTTTCATATAAATTTTTCAATTCACAATCCAATTGTTAAAGGTATCAAAGTAATGCATTTTTATTTTAAGCCCCAATTAGCAAAAATTATAGTTTGGTGAAAGAATACATGTATATAGAGAACTCGCAATAGCTATTATCATGAATTCGTTAAACGGAAATAAAGAATTACGGATATAACGAAGTAAATCCATTGGTCCCTTGGACTTCGCTATAACCAAGTTTTACTGTAATTAGATCCACTGATATAAAGCTTTTCTTCCCTTCCATTTTACCTTTTCTGTAACCTCTGGGTCATTGACCTCCACACCCTCTGGTAAATCTTCATCATACTCTATAACATACAATGACATGCAACTGATCAGCTTCTCGGCCACCAAATCATCAATGTTCAGACATCTCTGCACAAAGTTCTCATCTACATTCTCATTGGCTGGAACAGGGCATATCACAACCAATGGTAGCGGAGGAGAGATAGGCTTGCTTCTTAAGAGTCCTTCAAGTCTCCTTTTCTCATCTTCCCACAGACTCTGGTAATGAGAATATAATTCTCAGATGAATAAAGTAAACATTATACACAACATAATAATATCTAACAAAAGCTTGACAATAATTAAATTTTGGTTTTGTTTGAAGCAAAGATAGACGTAAAATTATCTACACAGCTATTATTTTTAGCCGTTAATAGCTTTTTCTAAATCCAGGTCAATTCTTTACATTCATTTACAGCCTAAAATTTCACTCTTTACAAAAATTAATGCATCAAACTGAAAATAAAATAACTAGTATAAAGCACCCCTCCTATGTAATAAAACATATAATATCTCTAAATTCTCACTACTTTTCAATGCTGATAAATTTTACATTAAAGAGGCTATATCATAAGTGCTGATGTTAAACAGATTGTGAGGAGTCAATCATTAAGTAAAGAGCCCCCTATCACATTCCACACTAAGCTTAAAACCAAGGTCATTTAATAATCAACATACCCACTCTGGGTCCTCACTGATTGCTGGAGGCAGGACAAAGAAGAGAGCTGAGGCCCCCTGCAGGCTGCCTGTAATGTCACTGATAGCTATATTTCCCTCTAGGAGCCTCACACAAACCCCCAGAGAGACTTGTAGAGAGTTTAGGGTGACTGGCACTTTGTACAAACTTAACAACTCATTCTACAAGAAAGAGAAGAAACCATTTCAAGAGCTATATACATCATCTGATTAAAGACAACATATAAAAGATCACATGTGAACTTCTCTTTTTCATTCTTCTTTTGGATTTTTATCATTTCCATCTGGTTCAAAGTTTATAGCAAACATAACGTTCTGTATATTAATGTCTATTTCTAACTCACGTACATTATATACAGATTATATTCAACTGCAGATAAAATATGAAGACAGACACCAAACTAAAAATCAAAACATCCTTAAATGTCATGGAGTAAAATGTACCTACTATAATTTCAAGGAAAATCAAATTTGCACAGGTACTATGGTAACAGCGCTTTTTTTTTAAAGGAACATAAACTGAATGCCGGTCTTTTCCATGAATTAAAGCATGTTTTCAGTACCTGTACAGAGGAGAGGTGTTGAGACGTGGTCATCCCTCGGTGGAACTTGGCCTTGAGCCACTTGGTGAGCTGCTGGAGACCTTGACCTTGGTGCTGGGTCTGGATAAGGTCAGGGTCAGGTAGAGAAATCACCAGCTTCCAGAAAATGTTACCACAGCTTGGATCTCCTAATAACATAGAAAGAAAGAGAGCTAATGCTAGTACATCATTGTACACAAAAAGTTAAAATTCATTATAAACCATACAATCTTAATCATGCAAAATATATACTTTGAAATTCAGAAAAAATTACATTTGGCTCATGCATATGGACGTCAAAGAAAAAAATTGTAAAAAGTGCAATTTCTTCCTAATTTAAATCAAGAATATTTTCATAAAAGAAGACAAAGAATATGTATCACTTATAAGGACATATTCAATAACCATCATTATCACGTAAGTGGAACTACAAATTGTGGTTTCTATGGTTACATGTGGTTTTCTGAGATCCCCTTCATACCAAATCTATCAGAAATATTGCTCTCTTTACAACTTTGAATATTTGTAACACTGGTAAAATATTATCACAATTTCAGACCTACTTTTAATAGCCTCTTTGTTTTGAAGCAAAAGTTGATGCCCAACTAGCGACCCAACATCCAAAGGTTTCCAAGCTTTTTGCCGACACAGATTTCTGTAGATCTCGTGTGCCGTTAGCACTTTTTCCTCGGCTTCCAATCGCTTCACATACTCCACTGGCGACTCCAGGGACAGTTTGGTGGTCTGGGTCACATAGAACCCTTCTTCCTGAATCTCCTCTCTCCTCCCGTCTGGAATCAGAGCCTCTACCTGCTGTGCTGGGTCCATCATGGCACTGGATGAAGGAAAATCCAGCATGGAGCGCTTGAACTTGACGCGAGCAGAGTGCTGAGCTTTCCACATCTGGAAAAAGCGGCCCGCTCTCTTGACCTTGACACAATGTTCCTGGTCGGCCAATCGCTGCAGTCGCTCTACCACATCTTTTTGGTAAAATTCTTCAGAGAGAGAGTGGGTCATGTCCAGTACAGAGGTATTTAATATTGCCATTGCAACTTCTGCAGAACACCTTTCAATTCTTTGTCTCTTCAATTCAGCTTGAACTTCCCTGTATTTAAAAAATATCAAATTAAATCAAGTTTTTTCATAAATCACATTTCATAAATCACACAAGCACCTTGCACTAACTATTTTACTTCTAATGAATAAAAATATACCCTCTTCCTAACATTAATAGGAGATGGTTATAGTTTTTATCACGAGAAACATCAAGTGTGTTTGTTTGAACACTGAATCAAAATAACAAGGAGATGTTTGAAATGTGTAACAATGGAACCTTTTTTGACTTAAAAGTTCATTCATCAAACTAATAAAGGACAAACTTCTATAATAAACCAGAACAACTTGCCTGAACTCTTCGGTGGCTGAGTTGAGTGTTTCCTCATTCAGGACCTCCTTGAGAATCTCACTGGTTATCTGAACTGCTGCAGCGTTGCGTGCTTGGGCTTCCCTCTCTGCCTTTTGCTGCTCCTGTAGGGTTTTCACTGCATCTGCAATCTCCCTTATAAAGAATATAGCAAATCTAGCTCAATTCAAAAACTGACAATTGTGTATAAAGTGAGAGAATTACACATTTTTTTTTATCATTATGATAATTGTGTAGGTAAGCTAAGGTGTTAACTTTAAAACTTTATACAGGATATCGGAATTTCCCAAAACCTACTGTAACAGTACTTTAAATCAGTACTCAATGTTTAAGATAGAAATTCTTTTGCTAGATGGTTCATCTAAAAATTTCTTAAGTGAATTAAGTGAATTTATTTTTTGCTCATATAATGACACTACATCTCTTTCTGAATTCATTTGTAAGAGTTGCATGAGCATCCATAATAGTGATTTGTTTTCTGAAATAACAATATCATTTGTTTGAGAGAATTAGAATTTTTCTAACCTTAATTTCTTAGTGTAAACAATATCAATCAATAAATGTGTACTGTGTGCAAAACTAAAACTAAACTAGAGTCCATTTAAGAGTTTCTAAGCCTGATAGCAAAAATCTTCTCCAATAAAGTTACTTATATAACGCAGACCAACTTACAACACAAACTTGGTGACAACTTCTGTTGAGACAGAATCGTACACAGACAGGGAGAGGTCCATTAATGGGTCCACCACGTCACGCTTCACTTCCTGTCCAATCTCCAGACAAAGGCCATCGATCACCTCCCAGAATAATAGCTTCGCCTCCTCCTTGACTCCCTGAAACAGAACCAATATCATGTAGATTACTGACAAATACTATGGAATCATTTTTATTCGTGAGGGTCAATGTTTGTGGATAGCCAAAGTTTTTCTGGTTTGTGGGGACGTAATTTCGTTGGTAGTGTAATCCAATATATAATTTTAATAAATATTAAACAAATGATTGTGTATAGGTTCATGGGGATGTAAATTCATGGGCAAGAATTACCCACTAAAGCCCTTAACTTTGGTCCCCCACGAACAATGATGATTCCATAGTACATACAAATGTTAATCTGATAGAAGTATGATGCTAAAAGAGGTTGAAATGTACCAAGTGATTTATTAAGATGATTTTGATTTCACTACAATTATGATCAAAGCGTTTTACCAATCAATTACCATTCATTTATGGTATCTTGTTCTCAGCTACATCCAATAAAACAGAACACTTTGAATAAACATGAAATTGAACCACAACCATAAAATGTATCAACATGAAAAATGAGGAAAAGCAAAAAAAATACAATTCATAGGGAATGCCATGGCAAGAAAATCATGGCCCACTTACCGGTAAATAAAGCTCCCCACTACAAACCTACATGTAAGTATAAAGTCTTGTCAAACTGTCTCTAGAACTTTCTTTGTAAAAGCATAATAGAATCATATTGGCAGAAGGACAAAGCAAAACAATCAAAACATCAGTACCTCTAATGAGAAAGTGACTTTGGGTTTGCTTTCAGCTGGGGGTTGGGGGGTCACCACTCTTGCAGTGGAAACAGGTGCGTGGTCAGTTTCTGGTCTGATACTTTTTGGTTCTTTCCTTGGAGAATCCACTAGATCTACCGACCAAACAAAAATTGTTAGAACATCCTTCATCAACATATTAAGACCACAAATACCACAAACGTTTGAAATGCAATCATTCTATTACCTGCAGCTTTAACTATAATCTGGCCAATAAACCTGCCATTCTCATCAAAGCTATTTTCTGGTTTTGGTGGTGAAAACACAGGCAGTGGACCCCCATTTATAGCCTAAGAAATAAGAACATGGTTAACACTAACGGAAATCTGAATGCTTTGGCTATTACCAATAAACACAGTATTTTCAACATGTTTGGTTTACATAAGTATCCCATTATTACAGACCCTGAAACGTACTACTACACCACACGCTCGCTGCACGCTCGCTAAACGGTTCACACGAAACGCTGAACGGTTTACACGAAACGCTGCACGCTTTGCCCGAAACGCTAAACGATTTACACGAAACGCTGAACGGTTTACACGAAACGATTCTCGCACGAAACGATTTGCTCGCTTTTCACACGCTTTGGACACGCTTGTATCCTGATCGATTCGGGTCCTCTCGGATTTTTACCCTGACTCTGTTAGTAAGAATTAATTTTAAGAAAACACGAAATAATAGAAATACTGATATTAGAAACATATATGTACATAAGTATTGAATTGATTGATTAAATTAATTTGGTACTTATATTTAAAGTAAAAAATTATTTATTCACAGAATGAGCCAAAAATATTACTTCTATAAATATATTTATTGCTCAAAAGAAATATCCATGATTCTTATTGGTACCGTAAATAATAAATATTTCAGAGAAAAAAGTTACCGTAACACAATATTCAATACCCAAAATAAAATCCGTATGATTACAAACTGATATCGGTTTTTTCAGTATTCAACGGGATTTGTTTTTTCTTCTCACATTAATATTTTTATTTGTTTCAGAGAATACGATGTAAAAATGCTAACTGTAAATAAACCTGTGATTATTTACATTGATAATTTGGTTTTCCAGTATTCGGCGGGATTTGTTTTTTCTTCTCACATTAATAATTTTATTGATTTCAGAGAATACGATGTAAAAATACTTACTGTAAATAAACCTGTAATTATTTTGAAAGTTATGTAAAATCTCATTAGTCACATAAGTTAGAAAAATGCTATAAAACAACCGACTAATTTTTTTTATGTCGAATCATTCGCGTAAATAAATGTTCCGTTAATAATATCACAGAAAAAAATCAATAGATTAAACAATAAAGAAAGTTGTCATTTCTATTTCGGATTTCGAAAAGAACAAAAAATGAAAAATGATTTAGATTTTTGTTTAAATATTCCTATACATAACCGGCACCCCGCATAACGGCATAGAATATATCTATCATAATCTATTTGAATTAAGTACCATGCATATAGATTCCCATAATAATTAATTGCATGTGTACATTTTAGGAAAATTTCAGTGTGTTAATTACTTGTTGTTTTCCGTTATCAGTGTTTAAATAATTAAAATAATAACTTGTAGAAATATTTTTAATCGGGATTCAAAAGAATTTACTTCCCGCATTTCATAGAAATGAACGGTATATTTTCTTTCTGTTTACATTTAATTTTGTTCAAATTAATGTTACATGTAAATAATCGATCATTGACATTGTGTGCATCAACAAATACTGATTCCGGCTATCTTGAAGTCATTAAATTTCTATTGGCTATTGACAAAAAAAGAGACGCGTGACCATCCAATGAAAACGAATACACAGAGTTTGATTGACAGGTTCGGCCAGGTGCAGGTCTTACCCGATGTCCGAGGTTATGTGTACTGGTTGTACACAGCCGAATAGTCTCAGTAACTAGTCTTCTTTCAATACGCGTACTTTTCTTTTGTTTGTTAAAAATTATTTCAATTTTGTAAAAAGATAAGTATATAATTTCTTATAGATATTTTTCACGAAAATATCTCAAAGGAGTTTTGCCAATCAGTTTAAAGTAATGTTTAACACGAGCGCTATTTTAAAACAATTCAATTTTCAGAGAGTTCCGAATGAAATCTGATGAACGTTTCACACGGTTCTCGCACGCTTTGCCCGAAACGATTTACACGCTTTGCCCGAAACGCTGCACGCTTTGCCCGAAACGCTAAACGGTTTACACGAAACGCTTCACGATTCACACGAAACGCTAAACGGTTTACACGAAACGCTAAACGGTTTACACGAAACGTTTCTCGCACGAAAGTCGCACGCTTTTTTGGTGTAGTAGTACGTTTCAGGGTCTGTACCTCCCCAATTGAAGTATTTCGTTTCTGCTCAATAAGGGCTGATCTACGTGGGCACCAGTTTTCTTCTGGGTCGATGAATGCCCCCCTGTCCAGAGTGACGCAATTATCCACTGTGGTCAGTCCAAAGAATTGACAGAATTGGGCAGCCTCATTCTGATCATCAAATCCCAGTGTCCTGACCAAGTCTTCCAGTGGAAGCTATACAATAATTATAAATAAGGGAATTGTACACACACTGCTTACACTCCAAAAGTTCTGACAATTACAACAGTGGAATCATTCAAATTCGTGGAAACCAGTTTTCGTGGATCTTGGGTTTTTTGCCTTTTCGTGTGGATGTGGTTTCGTGGATGCTTTGATTTTCAGTTTCAGTAAGAAAACTAACTCTTTCAAAATTTGTTTTCGTAGAAGATGTAAATTCGTGTAATAGGGCTACCCTCAAATACCATGAAATTTGAGCCACTTTGAATTTTAATGATTCCACAGTAAGTGTATTCTCAAAAACATTTTTTTTTATGGCCAGCACTCAATATGTAGAATTCCTAATGCATCCTCATTTACCAATTTAAGGAACACTTGATTTATTTCAGTATCTATAATATCATTATTTACCTAACTGCCCACAAGAGACCTACCTGTACACCTTTTCTATAAGCCTTTATCAGGATCTGTAATGCTTTCTTTCTGACTTGAGTAAAGTATCTGCAAGTTCAAACATAGATAATGATTTCTTTAAATAGAAATCGCTTTTGCATGTGGATGTATTTTTTTTTAAAGCAATGATAAAGATATTCCTAAATACATGTATTTCTAAATATAAAATTTTCCCGAAAGAAGGGTAACACATAAAAATATGTAGCAGTCATATTTTCCATTTTCTGGGGTTTATGGGTTTTTTTAGGTTTGCATTATTGAACTCTTATGAGTCAAATAAACAGAAATAAGTGGCACTAAAAACTTTTGTATCTATTCAGTTAGAGATGATGTTTTTTTTTTAATTGCCCAAAATCAAATTAAACCATAGTGGCAAAAATTCTGTAACTTGAATGATTTGAATTTTCACATAGAAAGTCTGATGTGATAAATAAATATAAATGTAACTGTTGTGATGACATAAATGTAACTGTTGTGATGACATAAATGTAACTGTTGTGATGAAATAAATGTAACTGTTGTGATGACATAAATGTAACTGTTGTGATGAAATAAATGTAACTGTTGTGATGACATAAATGTAACTGTTGTGATGATATAAATGTAACTGTTGTGATGACATAAATGTAACTGTTGTGATGAAATAAATGTAACTGTTGCGATGACATAAATGTAACTGTTGTGATGACATAAATGTAACTGTTGTGATGAAATAAATGTAACTGTTGTGATGAAATAAATGTAACTGTTGTGATGACATAAATGTAACTGTTGTGATAAAATAAATGTAACTGTTGTGATAAAATAAATGTGACTGTTGTGATAAAATAAATGTAACTGTTGTCATGACATAAATGTAACATGCGTTTCAGAATGTCATTATTTACCTGTGCATGATACAGGCACACAGGAAAGATCCGCCCTTGACCAGTCGGAAAAAGCGAACATAGTTGTTACTGTTCAGGGCCGCGTACACCTGTAGCGCGTAATTAATGTAGATCGTGTTTCGTACGTCTGGTCGTAGCTGCTGTGTCTCTCTACAAAACAGTCATGACATACATATTAAGTTGATAAGTTGAAGATTTCACATTAGTTGCATCACTTTCATGAAAAAATAATTCTTTCATGGTTCTTGGGAAGAAATTAAGAAATACATAGTCAATGATAATCGTTGAACACACAATAAAAGGAGACAAAGGACATTTTGTTGTTAGTACCCAGATATCAAAATAGGTTACTCTATCTTTAATCCCTGCAGGAATCAGTCACCAGAGAGATAACAAACTGTAAAGTTAACTTTTAGAGATTTACATGTACATGTCCTGGAAGATATCTATAAGCTTAGATATCAAGAATTGCATACTGCACATGTATGAGAAAGAAACTGGGGATATGATCTGATCACATTTTATTATGTCAAAGAACATGATTGGATTAGGCAACAGGCACTGCCTTGATCCAGGACTGGGATCTGCATTTGAACCTACCTTAGGATATCTCCTTGGTTGAGATTCATTAAGACCATGTAACACCTCATCTCTGCCTCATTGGGACAGAACTCCTGCTTCTTCTCCAGGTCCGAGTAGTTCTCCTTCAGCGTCTGTAGGCACTTTGTCATGTTCTCGTTGTTGATTTTATCGTCAAACGAATGCATATCCTCTTCACAGAGTCGCTCCGCACAGAAGATGTGGAAGCGGACACACTTTTCCAGCAGAGCTGTGCTCTCTGTATTACAAAACTGTTGCTGGGTGATCTCCTGAAAAGGGCAGGCTCAGATGTGTATGTCGTATAAAAAATCATATAATCAAACACCGCTGAAGTCATGTATTTTCAATGTATCTATTTACATTGTTCTCCTTATGAAGAATATGCTATTATGCATTATTTTGCCATGTAATATATGTGCGTCAGCCAATAAAACATCTTCAGGTAGATAAGCGTGTGCATTTAATCATGTAAAGTGTAACACAACAAGAATTATACATAGGAAATATAAAAATGACTGAATCTAGAATTACAATGTTGCGAATTATATTTTCCTTGTAGAAGGAAGCATGCATAAAAAAATATGCTATGTTCTGGTCTTGATGTTTATAATAAATAGCCGATGGATGCGAAAGGAATAAAGTTTCAACTCGTGACGAGTTTTCCATCTTTTTATTCATAACCGGAAACTAAAACTACAAAATACGGAAGCAACATGGTCGAACATTATCGATCCAGAATTCTGGTCAAAACTTTAATATTACAGATGTAGTACAGTTACCTTCCGAATGCCTCGAGTCCTATTCCACAAGAAATCGAACCAATCACCCCATTTTCCGTCCTCCCCACGGTCAGCGATCTTGCTCAGTAAGTAGGTCATCGTTAAGGTGAGGGTGGGGAGAGTCCTCAGTTCATACGGCAGGGGTTCCTCCTGTTGATCAAATGTACAAAACATGTACTAATTATGTCTATAACTATATTGCAGAAAACTGTACAAGACAATTAGCATTAAAATTGAAATAATATAATACAATACTTGTAAGAGTATTAAAAATCTCAGTTCTATAGGAAAATAAAACTTGTCACTGAAAATTAGGGCTAAAAATAGGAAATTAGCCTGTCCTTTGATCAAAATGCATTGATTTTGTCTTCCATTTAGAAATATGTAAACTGTATTAATATTAGAGTTAATATATAACCATACTCAGTGTGGATTATAATAATTATGTTGATGATGTCACTACAAACTAATGAAGTTCAAACTAACCTGATCCGCTGATGATCGACTATACTCCTTCACTGCCAAGAAATGGTTAACTTGTGGATTGCCAGTCTGCAAAAATTCATTGGAGACACCAATAAGTTTTAAAGTATTTGCAAAATACCATTTGAAAGGCTTGATGTGTAGAGAGTTTTCTACAGTGAAATAAAATTTAAAACTTCTGTTGTAAGGCTCTAGCTTTCACCCTGTGACCTTGCCCCCCTGCGACCTACCCCCTCAGTGCCCTGAAGGACTTCGTAGTTATGAAGCCTTCGTTTCTCCTCTCGGTCATAACGCTCTTTCTCGGGACACATGTCCGTACAGCTCCCTACAAAGGCTTTGGCCGTGGCTAAGTCTGCCTGCTTTTTAGAACCTGTAATAAAAATAAAGAGTGTTCTTGTTCTCAAAAAGCGACTAATAATGATACTCCATGTATTGTGTGGGGTCACCTAAAAATTGTTTCATTTTCAATTAACCCATTTGCAAGTTTAAGTACTAATGAAAGAATTCTGGAATTTACTTTTTCAAGTCATAAAGTACTTTATCATTAGGTATTGCCAATCTAATTTGATGAACGTATTAACATACTTGCATTTACATGTTTGATGAAAAATATAATATTCTCTGAAACTTTCTTGTTTTAACAAGAAACAAATGATTAAACTGATATTTGTACAATTATGTATACATGTTTATGCACTAATATATTGCCTTTATACCTTTCTGATGTATTGATCTGGTCAATAAAACTTGTCTTGACCTACCATGCCTGTTAACTTTGTCCCGTAGATTGAGGATATGCAGTTTATCTGAATTACTTCTAGCAGTGGCGTTCTTCAGAGTAGTAATGGAAGCTTTATCAAACAATTATTTCATTACTAAATATTTCTAAAAACAAGATACCTGTATATATAAATGAACAAACATAAATAAAAGTTTAATTCAGGTTAAAATTTCATTCTTCCTTGTTATTTCCTAACATTCTTACCTTGATCTACTTTTGTTACCATGGCTACGCTTGACCCTGATGTGCTGGGCACAGGGCTGGAGTGACGTGCTCCTCGGTCAGTGGACTGTGACGGTTGAACTTTGACCTCCTGCTGGGGCTGACTGAGGTCACCAGTGCCTGACATGCTGGCTAGTTCATCATCCACCTCATTTCTTCTCCATTTGTACTGTCGTGTTGTATCTACAGTACAAACATCTTTAACAGGGACTGTGATTAGCAATAGCCACTGTAAATCAATTATTAAAACTATCCCAAAAAATTGTCAAAATAAATTTGATTTATCAATACCTATGAAAAAAAAAACTGTAAATTAAATTTGATTTTAAGTTTTTTTTATTTCTCAACAATCAACATAATAATGAAATATTAGACTGAATTTTGTAGTATCTTTTTGTAATAGTTATGCAGAATTCTTGTATGTGTACATTTTTTTTATTCATAACATGCATGTATGTGTATATGATATTGAATAGGAAGTAGAGAATAAAGGAAGTCTGTTCATTGGAATCATGAGGCTGTATCTTTCTTTATATTATAAACATATTAAAAACATCAGCCACTGGTATGTTATACAAATTTTATTTCATGCATATTATATAAACGGTGTGACCGTTGGACCGAGCGCAGATTTAACACAGTGCTGTTTGATTTTTGTATAATAAAATCTATTTAAATCGCACCAAGTAGGATCCGCCAGCATGGTTGCCTACTCAAATCATTCGTCAAAGTTAAACTAAACGTCGCGTGCTCAGTGTACATTATGACGTCATATTTCAGACGTAAAACGTTCAAGTTTTGTCTTCGGAAATAAGCGAAGAGAGTTACGTGATTCCGAATTTTTTTTAATTTCTTCTTTCATTGTTCATCAATTTAATTCATATGAATGCCAATGTAATAAAATTGAATACTTTATTCAGAATCTAAAAGATCAGTTTCTTGACGTTAATGTATTTTCCATCTGATAATTTGATAAGACATACATAGAACAAGTCGTGTTTCTTGATTGAAGCACTTTTGAAACTTTAATATCTGGTTTCCTTTTTAATTTCTTTTAATTTAAATTACCTTCTATCGAAACACTGGAACTTATTTAATCGAGTTTAGGGACAATAAACATCGATAAGTACTAGTCAATCAATGATCGAACTAACTTTTTAAAAACAAAATGGCTGCCAATATGGCGGCGCCCAGGGCTGGAAGAAATTTTTTTGGGCCTTATTACCCCTGATTCAACTTTCATTTTTTACTGATTTTCTTATATATACGTGTTACCATTAATCCTCGCTTCGCGAGGCGGGCTTTGCCCGCCTCTCGCTGCGCTTGGTATTATGTAACTGACTGACCTTGGGCCTGTCTTTTGATTGGTCCAGCAGTTTGACCCGTAGCATCTTCTGCTGAGGATTTTCTTGCCTGGACTTTCCCTGCTGGTGAGTAAGAGCTCCAAAATAGCTCCATTCTCTTCTCTCCTTTCATGATAACTGCTCCTTTTTTTTTGGCTTCTAAAGCTGACTCCTAGAAAAATCAACATGACATATGAGAACCGAAACTAACAAATGTCGTCCTGTTTTTATTTATTACTGAGATTTCCCTAACATTTCTTTCCAGATGAAATGTTTTTAATGTTATATGATTAAGTCTAAGAAAGTGAACATATTTTTAAGTCTATATTTGAACCATCTATTGACCAGGTAAATCCGTTGAAGGATTCCGGTTCATTTTTAATCAATAAATCACAATTAATTAAATACATGTAACTGTAATGACTTACATGGGTTTTGAAATGAATGGTAGCCATTCCTCTCTCTGGTTTTGGGAAAACTCTGGCGACCTCCCCAAATTTACTGAAATGCTGTCGAAGCTTCTGGCTGTTGTTGAATCGAGGCGGGACATTCTTACAGATCAAGGCGACCCTGTCTTTGTCATCTGCCACTGAATGTCTCCTCATCGTGGTGGTCCTTTTTGCTTGGTTTTCTTCCTCTATAGGAACAAAAAATAGATTCTTAATTGCATAACTGCACAAACATACAACACTTTTACATACATGTATTAATGAAGAATATTTATTGGTTTTCAATATATCTGTATTAAGAGCAATTCATTGCAGCTTAAGTTATATCCTTTTTCATGCGGTCAATGCACCTTAACACCATGCTAGTATATTCCAGTACATTAATTTAATGATATGGTCTACAACTATTGAAGACTACACCACGCTTCTTGAGCTTATACCATACAAAGACAAAAAACTTCAAAACAAAAACAAAAATTATTTAAATGATATAGTTCGGGTTGATTTACCTGTTCCGTCGCTGGACTTGCGTTTTATTTTGCGGGCCTCCTCTCCATCTGTGGTCCGTTTCCAGACCCTGTTCTGTGAGCCAGCGATGGCCTTGCCAAATAAGACCTGCGAAGCACCTAGAATCAAACATCCTAAATATCATCACAGATAATTTTATAAAGTAATGGATTAAATTCTTACGGAATATGTCCTCTTCTTTTTCATTTCTAATTAATATGTCAGTAGTTGTTTAATAGACAGGACCATAAAATAACCAGTGCTAAATAGTTTGGATTTTTTGTTTCTTGAATATCAACCATTTTACTTAAAATACATCATCTACAATATGAAATATTATTAATATACATCTAAAATTATTCAGCAAGTTTATGAAAAAACTCTTTGACTAAAAAAAACACTAAATTCCACATGTTTTACCTGGTCTCTGCCCTGAGTAAGCTTCCTCATGGAACAACGTCTTCTTAGATTTTGTGGTTGATGTTTCACAACCTTGTTAAATGAAACATCAGATGAATTTACTGAATTAAAACTGTTTGAGATGCAAGTACATTTCATTTTTTTTTTCAACAAAAAATGTTGCCATAGTGTAATGTAGTATGATACAGACAGTAATAAAAAAGCAAATTTTCAAGACTCTCATTTCAATCTTATTTATGTTTAAACTTTTCATGTGTGTACTTCTATCATTTCTTGTCAATAAATGACTTTGACTTACTGTCATTACCAGCTGTGGACTGTATTGCTTTGGAAGCAGAAGTTCTCAGTATGAACTTGGAGGCTGGAGGAACCAATCCCACTATCTCCCCTGTTCCGTTATCCTTTGATCCCTGGTTCAGCTCATCTTGACCAAATCCTGTTTGCCCACCCATTCTGGATGCCCCTCCTTCATTTGATGCACTCGAGGACTCCAGTTTACCAAACATTTGGGAGCCTTTTCCAAACAGACCAGAACTACTACCGGTAGACCCTTTCGCCCCAAACTTCTGGCCAACTTCATCCGCCTGTGTTAAAGATTTAAACTCTGAGGATGTTGATTGGGTAGGTCCACCAAATGATCCTCTTTCTTTGGGAGGACCTCCACTTAATATTCCACTGGGTGCTAACGGCATTCCGCCAAAAGGGGCATTTCCTGTTCCTGTAACAGCCCCAAAGGCAGAAAATCCTGGAGTTGTTGAGTTTCCATACCCAATGGATGTGGATGTTCCAAATGCAGTTTTGGCACTAGCTGAAACAGAGCTGACTGCACCACTTCCAGCTGTTGATGATGAAAACACATTGCCTTGTCCAAAGAATGCAGGAGTGGGTTGGGAGTGTAGGGAGTTCACAGCATTTCCTGATGAAGACATCTGTATACATTTACTGCCTTGCTTATTTGTGGCTCCAAATGTTGCACCTGTCCCAAATGATGATGCACCACCTTCAATAGATAAAAAAAAAGAAATGCAAAAAAGTGTTATGTAATACAATGAATAGGAATAGCTATCATGATTCTCTCTCAGCTGAAAGGAAGATTTTAAGAAAATAACTGGAACTAAATGTAGCAGTCCTCTTATTTCTAACCTGTTGATGGACCAAAGCCTCCATTTGCTCCAAATCCAGATGAGGAAGTGCTGAGTGTTGTTCCAAAGCTACCCCCAGTTTGAGTTGTAGAACCAAATCCTACCGACTTCCCAAAAGCAGGCAGATTACTAGATACACTTGAAACAGAGCCAGATCCAAAAGCTCCAGCTGTTGTTGGCATGGAAAAGGTTGTCCCAAAGCCTCCACTTGATGATAGCACTGAGGATCCTTGTCCAAATCCACTTGTTCCAAATCCACCACTTGGAGTTGATCCAGAAAATCCACCTCCAAACCCACCACTACCTGATCCAGCATTGCTTGTTCCAAATCCAGTATTTACCGTAGTTGTTCCAAAGGCAGAACTTCCACCAAAACCCCCAGCTCCAGACTGGAATCCAGTCCCTGTGATACTTCCTCCAAACCCTCCAGATGACATCCCAAAACCACTGCTTGTTGATCCAGCTCCAAAGCTTCTACTGCTATCAGTAGATCCAAATGCAGATGAAACAGACCCAAAAGCATTTGATCCTGTTGGTGCTCCAAACACTGCTGATCCTGATCCTAATGATGGATTCCCAGGACTTCCAAAGGTTGTCCCAGAGCTTTGACCAAAGGGAGAAGCAAGTGATGATGTCCCACCGAATACCTGCTGGGACTGGTTTGACGTTTGTGCACCAAATGATGACCCAAATGGGGATGAGGAGCTCCCAAATGGATTTGACATTGTATGGTTTTAATGTTCCTATAAAAAATATATAGATTTTGAAGGTACAATGCAAATTATTTAGTGATGAATTAGTTGATAAAGCATTTTCTACACAATATAAGAGTTCCCTGACATGTGTCTACAAAGCCTTCTAACACTAAGCAGATGATTTAATAGCAGTATGGAAACATAGGTAATCACAGATTACAAAGCTCACCGAGACGAGACATCACCCTTATGAGACTTCACCTTTAAGAGACCACCTTTATCATATTAAATGAAAATCATACTTTATGATCTTGGATATTCATGGATTCTGTTTTGACACAATATCGTATATCATCTGTTAAAAAATTGTATGAAAATCATATGTTCATTTGTTAATCAATACAATAATATAACATTAAATATTGCATCCTATCATATTTACAACATATATCATATAATACAATAAAATACCATAATAAACAATGATGAGATATGATATTGTAACGTATGATATGACATTGTATTGTGTTATACATTATTGTTTTTTATCAAATAATACAATATCATTATATATAAAACAATATAGTATTATATTACAATATCATATTATATAATACATCGTAACATTGAAACATATGATATTATATTGTATAATATAGTATGGTATTGTATGATACTGTATCATTTTTAATACATAATATGATATTGTATCATATGATACAATATAATTTGATACAACATTGTATCATATCAAATGATACCAATATTATGTGATAAAGTAAAATATTATATAATCCAAACTTATATTATACATATTGTATCATATAATACAATAATATGTTTTACAATATCATACAATACAATTTCATGCGATGCGATAATATATCATATTATAAACCAATATCTTATTATACAATATCGTATGATACAATATTATATAATATTACAGTATCATATTATACAATTTCATGTGATATAATTTTATATTACAGACACTAATATCATATTATACAATATCGTATGATACAATATAATATTATACAATATTGTATCATAATATACAATACTATACATAACGATATCATGATACAATATCATATCATAAAATATCAAAAAAATTGATACAATATCATATAGTATCATATAACTTCTTATAATATTACATATGATATTATATTGTTTCATACCAAACAATACTATATCATAGGAATCATGTTATATCATTTATCAACAAACACAAACACATCTATCTATCGAGCAGGTTTGAGTGAGGTAGGAGATTTCTTTAGCATCCTTGATAATGGAGATCAGGCTCTGCATCTGAAGAAACCTCTGCGTTTCATTTATAATATAGTTAAATCAACTATGCAAGCTATCATCTATAAAACTTGTGACCTGTTCCAAAAAAACTAAACCTCATCCAGCATCCGAAACATATAGCTCAGATTCAGCACTCAAGCCTGTCTGGTGCATCAGTATCAAAAGACACACCATCCATGCAAGTTTGGTGAAGTACAGACCTGCAGTAACTTAGATATCATCATCAGAGGGCACTAGCAATTTAAACCTTAACCTGCTCCAGCATCCGCAACCTATGGCTCAGATTCAACATCCATGCCTGTCAGGTGCATCTGTATCATAAGACACACCATCCATTCAAGTTTGGTGAAGTTAGGACCTGTAATAACTAAGATATATTTTTTAGCATCCTTGATAATGGAGATCAAGCTCTGCATCTGAAGCTTCCTCTGTGATTCATTCATTCTGCAGTTTAATCAACTATGCAAGTTTGAAATAGTACTATTATCTATTAAACATGTAACCTGTTCCAAAAAACTTAACCATATCCAGCATCTGAAACCTATGGCACAGATTCAGCATTCAAGCCTGTCTGGTGCATCAGTATCATAAGACGCACCATCCATGGAAGTCTGGTGAAGTTAGGACAAGTAGTAACTAAGATATAATCATCATAGGGTACCTGCAACAAAAACTTTAACCTGCTCCAAAAACCTTAACCTCCTCCAGCATCCGAAACCTATAGCTCAGATTCAGCACTCAAGCCTGTCTGGTGCATCAGTATCAAAAGACACACCATCCATGCAAGTTTGGTGAAGTACAGACCTGCAGTAACTTAGATATTGCTATCAAAGGGCACCTGCAACAAAAACTTTAATCTGCTCCAAAAACCTTAACCTCCTCCAGCATCCGAAACCTATAGCTCAGATTCAGCATCCAAGTCTTTCAAGTCCATAAGTAGGTCCAGATGCATCATCCATGCAAGTTTGGTGAAGATAGGACAAGTAATAGCTTAGATACAGGACCTGCAACAAAAACTTTAACCAGGTCCGGACGCCGACGCCGAGGGTATAGCATAAGCTCCCCCTGACTTCGTCTCGGTGAGCTAAAAATAACATTTATGAAGAAAAATCCAAATGATTTTTATATGACCTGGAGCTAGACCTGCAGCTCAGATTTGGGACCTATAGCATGGGCACTGGAAGTTATTGTAGATACATTGTATGTTCCTTCTTTTTTTAATACAATATATTTACAATAACTTCCAGTTCCCTTTGAATGTAGGGGCAATCCAACGACCCAAGTTAAGAAACAATCAATAGTCTAGCATTGGCATCCATATATTGCCCATATTACTGCACTTCGTTCTCATGGTGTTTACAACCGGTCAAACATCACATCATTTAAAGACTGTATGTAAAACCTGTTCATAGCCTAGTTGAATTAGTTTACTGTTAAAGTAAATTCGGACGTAGTTTCACCATGATTTTAATTCACCTATTTTGTTATTCGAGAAAAAATAATTGTACTTTTTCGTGTACCTTTTAATTAATAATCACACAATTGATCTTTCCTGGCCATTCATACCTATCTAATGAAACACTTTGCTAAAGCCGTAAAAGCGTTCAAAGTCTTCGTCTTCATGGTCTTTCATGTGCAAAATGGTAAAATAAAAACTTCCGCCAAAATAATGAAAGTTCCGCAGCAAATGTCTGACAAAGATATGGTCAAGATTAATATCAAATAGCTATAACTAAACTCTAAACAAATAACTTGAATTTCCTTTGATCTAAGAAAATAGGCCTAATAAAAGCAGCCAAATAAATTTTAAACTTTAAATTCCTTCGCTGCGTTCCTAATGTTCCAGCATGGCGGGTTTCCTGTCAAGGTGTATTGAAAAAATCAAATCATGGATTCATTGGTCTTGGACATACCTGTTAGCTGTGTGGGTTGTTTTAGTAGTGTTTGTTGTCTACATTCTCCGTGGACCATTGAAACTTAGCGAAAACTTTTCTTATGGTGAGAAATATTCTTTAATTCACCGAACAAGTCAATAACATCAGTTGCAGATTTAGTGCAGATGATGTGGACAAAGTATGCACATATTTAGGGTCACCTCAGCATTATCCTGAAAACTGTGATCAAGAAGATGTTAATGCACTTGCATTTAAAATGCAGCTAAATATTTATGCATATCATAAGGCCCTCTTGGGGATCCAAAATATCTAATTCAATCACTGCTTTAAACAGGTTGGGCATTAACCCCCGTTTGGTGTTTGGAGTCCCATTTGGTGGTTAAATGCCTGAACGGTATACGTATTTTACCTACCAATTGGGACTCATTTTTTGTTCAACTGGGATTACGTTTTTCTGGAGGAAAGGCGCATCACGTTTATTACCGGGCAAGATTTTTCCGCACACACGTTTTAAAAAAGACCGTGATGAAATGCTCCCCGGAAGTCGCATATAAACAAAGTGTTTATGTCTTCTAAAAGATCGATTTTAATCAAAGTACGACATGGCCTCATTCCTTGAACTCTGTACTTTCGATTTCTATCATCCGGGCAAGTGGAAAACAATTGCAGTAAATGAAATCGGTGTTCTTAAGTGATGTACGTCAAAAGCTCAATTTAGGTATGGAGGCCCAATCATACATTTCTTCAGTAAAATTCCTGGACAAAAGTAAAGTATGATTATGAAAATAATACCGAAAGTACAAGGTAATAAGTCACTATTTATGTTATAACAAAACAAATTTCGTTAGTTAAGATCTTAAGTCAGTTTTACTGAGAAATTTAATATAGCGCGAACGGGGCTCCATACCTAAATTAGCTTAAGACACACACCTAAAGATCATTGTTTTGATTGGCTGCAATTGTTTTTCACTTGCCCGGATGATAGAAATCGAAAGTACAGAGTTCAAGGAATGAGGCCATGTCGTACTTTGATTAAAATCGATCTTTTAGAAGACATAAACACTTTGTTTATATGCGACTTCCGGGGAGCATTTCATCACGGCCTTTTTTAAAACACGTGTGCGGAAAAATCGACACATAAAATTTTTTAAACGAATGTTTAATCATGAAGCAAACATGTCAGAGTACTTGCCCCGGTAATAAACGTGATGCGCCTTTCCTCCAGAAAAACGTAATCCGAGTTGAACAAAATATGAGTCCCATTTGGTTGGTAAAGTAGGTATACTGTTCAGGCATTTAATAACCACCAAATGGGACTCTAAACACTAAACGGGGGTTGGTGCCCAACCTGTTAAATCTTCATACAATTCTTTTGAATTTTTAAACACTCAGAAAAGCTTTAATACCCATTAAAACTGCATTTGGCAAGTTCTGGATACAGGCCAATAAAGATTGTTCACTCTATCCACATTATGGCATTTGTGACAAGGCTCTTAACAATTACAAGTTTTAAAGTAAGATAAAAACGACCAGTTGTAAATGAAGAATATGATATTTATTCTTCAAAAATAATTTTTAGGAAGTTTTGCTCTCTACAAAAATAATATTTTGACCACAGCCATAAGTTTTACGTAGAACCAGAAGGCATGTACCACTTTCATTTTCACTGGTAAGTTTTAGAGCAAAAGATAACCATGGGTATGACTTCACACTGAACCTACTTATTTTCCAGAACTTATAGGAATGGGTAAACCAAGCATCTATAAGATTTAGAGCTGCAACTATATTATAGAACCATGATGCATTGGAATTTGTGATTCAAGCCACGTTATTACGTACTCAGTGTAGTTTTTATAACTGAGCAAATTTTGTGTGGTTCAATATCCTATTTGAGAGAGAGTTTTACAAGTCAAAGTATTGAAAAGATTATATAAAAGTTACAAGCAATTGACATTTTTAATGATATGAAATGCCGACTTCACACTGTACCTACAGAGAACATATGTTGTAGTGTTGTCAGTGTAGGAGTGTTTCCACAGCTGGAAACAATGCCTTTCAATCTGTTCAGAGAGTATATATTGTATATGAAGTAAACAGGTTAACATATTTTTTGATTTTTAAGTTATATGAGGTTGAAAGGTTTTTAATCAGTCTAAGTGAAATTCAGCATTTTTATTTTCAGGTATTTATAGTAATATCTACTTTTAAATATTTTATACTCTGTTTGCTGAATTTATTCTATTTTGAAAATCCCAATAAGGCTGTTCAATGTACAGTTTTGTAAATTTCTTTCACTGAGTATTCTTACCTGTAGAAGTATATTATATAAACTTTGATTCTGCAGAGTATGTGGTTGTAACCGACAGGACTTTTGTATTGTATTTGCAAATGGGTATATAATAGTAAAAGAGTTGTCTTCCTTATGTATAGAAAATAAACAGGGACTGAGAAAATTGGTATGTAAGAAAAAAAAGAGTTTCAAAAAAATTTTGAATATGCTTTATTAAGGATCTCTAAATTGGCAGGATTACAGAAAAAACTTGTTAAGTAAAAATTTTACCTACCGATATAATGTATTTTAATGTAGTTTATAAATTTTTTACATTTTTGTGTACCGGTATTTTAAAATTTTCTGAAGATGAAATTTTCCCATCTTTTAAGTCTAAATTTAAGATTTATATTTTTGTAAATTATAATCCACCATAGCAAGTAGTCCAAACTTTTGAAAAGAGGTACTCCAAGTTTTTTAAACTAAGTTTATATGCAAGTTTAGATACAGATTCCAAGTTGTATGGTTCCTGTCATAAGTCCAATCCACACTTTGCAAAAGTTGTTCCCCAGCATGTAACAAAAATTTGCAAAAATGGAGGAAATGTGTAACTTTTTCATTAATTGCATCTGACAGTCATTTTTTCAATTGCAATTTTTAAAATTTGAGCCGTAAAATATTAAAAAAAAATTTTTTTTAGATCATTGCGAAAAAAAAATGATATACGACAAGTGTTCCACTGACCAGTCGTAGTGTTATTAAAAATCATGCATGTAAAAGAAGTTCATATTAAACATTAAGATAATTGAACAAAAATTGCCCTCATTCCAATGAATATCAAGTACTGTGACTTTGTTTTTAGCCTTATAGAGGATAATTGTAAAAAATGTTACTGATCATAAAAAACCCCAAAAATGGATAATAATAGAAAGGTTAATAGTTAAAGAAGATTAAATGAATAGCTTTATCAATATTAGTAATTAGGATGGATTGATCAATCAGTTTAAAAATTCATATTGAATTTAGAGTTCTTATAAATATCCTTTAAAATTCATAGGTAAAGTACAGAGTTGTATATTGTGGAATCACGTTGCTATGCAATATATATACCACATATTTACACATTTTTGAAAAAGGAAGGAGACGGAGAATTTCGAACTACAAATTACATTTGATGGTACATTGTCTTAGCTATGTATTCTCTGTACTACTAGGCCAATACCTGTTGGAAATTGCACACATGTAACTCCAAAATTGTGATCATATTGCAGTGTGTATTCAGTCAGATCCATAGTGACATTGAATATATATGAGTATGGCTGTTTTTGAATTGATAATGGTTATCAAGAACTGCAAAGGTCAGGGTCATATAGTACATGACAATCTGTGGAAAATCTTCACCTTTGTTCCTGACCAGTATATGAATGTAGAACTACATATACATGACTGTATATGTAAGCTGGTGTTATTCAATTCAGCAACATTCTTACTGTTTTAACAAAGTCAACTATGTTCTTCAGTACATTAGGTATGTACAGTAAGAATCTAATATTGAGGTTTGTTATGATGTCAGATGTAATAGACAGTGTTGTGGTGGGCTGAAATGTTGATTTATCATTTTTAAAGAATTTTGTAGATTTGTTTGAAATGATTTTCATCAAAACTAATTTCATGAGTTAAAACCTTGGTGATCATATAGGAGCTAACCTGCATAAATGAAATATTTGAGGATTTATTTGCATTCACTGCCTTAGAATTAAACTACTGTAGAAGCAGAAATATTTGTTGAGGATTTAATTTATTTTTGTTGGCAGTATAAATCAACGAAATTAAATCCATGACGAATTTTTAACCAAAATTTTAATGAATACAAAGAGATCAAGGTATGACAAAATTAAATGCCAACGGAATTTTATTTGGTTAAAAAAACAATGAAATTTTGACCCAACAAAAATATGTGCTTCTACAGTATTTACCAGTAAATGCACAAAATTTAGTGCTATGTTGTTTTTTTTTGTGTTGACTTATTTTTACATAAAATGGTATCCATTAATTAGTATACATATAAATGAGTGAACTTTATCCACACTGCATGGGGAACACTCCCATTTATGACATGATTAATCTTATGAGTACTGTAGAGTATGGTCAGAAATGCATATGGTGAAGAAAAATGTATACGGCAAGCAATGCACCTATTTGTACTATCATTACTTTGATTACAAACTCTGTATTTTTTTTTTCAATCATTAAAAGCATGTCACCTATCCATAATTACAACAGTTTAAATTTATCATTATTAAGCATATTGTCCCTTTTTAGCTCACCTGAGCCAAAGGCTCAAGTGAGCTTTTCTGATCACAATTTGTCCGTTGTCTGTCGTTGTCGTCGTCGTTGTCGTTGTTGTCGTTGTTAACTTTTCACATTTTCATCTTCTTCTCAAGAACCACTGGACAGATTTCAACCAAATTTGGCACAAAGCACCACTAGGTGAAGGGGATTCAAGTTTGTTCAAATGAAGTGCCACGCCCTTTTTAAAGGGGAGATAATTGAGAATTATTAAAAATTTGTTGGTATTTTTCAAAAATCTTCTTCTCAAAAACTATTCAGCCGGAAACGCTTAAACTTGTGTGGAGGCATCCTCAGGTAGTGTAGATTCACGTTTGTTCAAATCATGGTCCCCGGGGGTAGGGAGGGGCCACAAGAGGGGGATCAAGTTTTACATAGGAATATATAGAGAAAATCTTTAAAAATCTTCTTCTCAAAAACTATCAGGCCAGAAAAGCTCAAATGAAAATGGGAGCATCCTCAGGTAGTGTAGATTCAAGTTTGTTCAAATCATGGTTCCCGGGGGTAAGGTGGGGCCACAATTGGGGGATCAAGTTGTACATAGGAATATATGGAGAAAATCTTTTAAAATCTTCTTCTCAAAAACTATTAGGCCAGAAAAGCTCAAATTTAAATGGAAGCAGCCTCAGGAAGTGTAGATTCAAAATTGTTCAAATCATGGTTCCCGGGGGTAGGGTGGGGCCACAATTGGGGGATCAAGTTTTACATAGGAATATATAGAGAAAATCTTTAAGAATCTTCTTCTCAAAAACTATTAGGCCAGAAAAGCTCAAATTAAATTGGAAGCATGCTCAGGAAATTTAGATTTAAGTTTGTACAAATCATGGTTCCCGGGAGTAGGATGGGGCCACAATTGGGGGATCAAGTTTAACATAGGAATTTATAGAGAAAATCTTTAAAAATCCTCTTCTCAAAAACTACTAGGCCAGGAAAGCTCAACTTTGAGTGGAAGCATCCGCAGGTAGTGTAGATTCAAGTTTGTTTAAATCATGGTCCCCGGGGGTGGGGTGGGGCCACAATAGGGGGATCATGTTTTAAATAGGAATATATAGAGAAAATCTTTAAAAATCCTCTTCTCAAAAACTATTTGGCCAGAAAAGCTCAAATTAAAATGGTAGCATCCTCAGGTAGTGTAGATTCAAGTCTGTTCAAATCATGATCCCCGGGGGTAGGGTGGGGCCACAATTGGGGGATCAGGTTTTACATAGGAATATATATAGAGAAAATCTTTAAAAATCTTATTCTCAAAAACTGTTAGGCCAGATAGGCTCAAATTAAAATGGAAGCATCCTCAGGTAGTGTAGATTCACGTTTCTTCAAATTATAGTCCCCGGGTGTAGGGTGGGGCCACAATTGGGGGATCAATTTTTATATAAGAGTAAAAAGAGAAAATCTTTTTAAAAATTTCTTTTAATAACTATTTGGCCAAGAAATCTCAAATTGGCATGTAACCATCCTCAGATAATGTAGATTCAAGTTTGTTCAAATCATGGTTCCTGGGGGTAGGGCGGGGCCACAATGGGGGATACATTTTTATATATAGAGAAAATCTTTAAAAGTCTTCTTCTCAAAAGTATTAGGCCAGGAAAGCCCAAATTTGAGTGGAGGCATCCCCAGATCATATAGATTCAAGTTTGTTTAAATAATAGTCCAGGGGTAGGGTGAGGCCACAATGGGGGATGAAATCTTACTTAGGAACATATAGAGAAAATCTTTCAAAATCTTCTTTTTAAAGACTATTTGGCCAGAAAAGCTTAAACTTGTGTAGAGGCATCCTTGGGTAGTGTAAATTCAAGTTTGCAAAATCACTAGTAGTAGGGCGGGACCGTGATGGCGGTTTGAATTTATACGTAGGAATATATAGAGAAAATCTTTAAAAATATTCTGGGAAAGTTTTTGGTCCAAAACTCAGTACTTAGTGTGAGAGCACAGGTTATGAGATTAAAGGTAGATTTAAGTTTGATGAAACCATGATTCCCTAGAGAATAGTGGGGCCACGAAATGGGGGGGGGGGGGGGTATATAGGAATAGAGAAAAATCTTAGAGGTACAACAACAAAAGGGGCTTGGTATTTACCAAAAAATAAGAGGTGGATAAAAATTGGCAGATTTTCAATTTTTTTTTAGCAAGATCTACTGTACTCAGTTGTCAAGCTATTTTGATACTGTAATGAATTAAGGCAATTGTTGCTCAGGTGAGCGATGTGGCCCCTGGGCCTCTTGTTTATGCTGCTACCTATATCCCATGACCCTCCCTGCCCCCCCCCCCCCCAAAAAAAATGCTCCAAGAAACAAAGAAAATACAGCAAATATAGTAACTAAGATGGGGACATAACCCTAAACTAAATACATTCTCACTGTGGAAAATAATTTGTACTGAAGGATAATGGGTTGCAAAGACTTTGCATAAAGTACACATGTATAACAATGCATATTAATTACAATATAATCTGGGTATCCATTATTTCTGGTCGGTCTTATTTCATGTACCGGTAACAATGACATAAAAATGCCCATAATGATAATTTCAATAAGGTGATTCAGGCAGGGAAATCTGGTTGTGATAATTGTCAGTTTGGGCGGCCAGCTGATCGTCAATTTCCAGGCTTTAGCTGGTATTGATTTTTCCGTCTCCGTATGCGATGCCGCTACAGTCAGAGCCAGTCTCTCACTCTGTGTTGGCCTCTCGCTCGTGACGTAAGGGATACAGCAGCTTCTCTTTCAGCCATCATGCTCTCCTTATTCAGTGACACATGTATGTATGAAGATTTTTCTTATCCTCCATGAGGTTATGACTTGAAATTAGAGGTTTTTATGGTAACCTTGATTGATAATTATCATAGATATTAAAGGATTTCGTTCTTCAGGTACAAGGTAATATTGTAGCATATTTATTCACTTAAATTGGCTTGATGAAGAGATTTTTTGCTTTCCTCACTTAGTCAAATGAAGACATCTAGTTTTTTTGAGTGACATTTGAACCTGATATGAAAAGAAACCTTTAAATGGCGTGTACAGTGTGTGTATGAAACAGGAGGTTGCCTCTACTGGTTATTGATAAATTAGTAGCTTTGAACAGAGTGTAGATGAATTATTGATTTTTGAGTGTGTTTATTTCACCCTCACAAGGAGGTGTTTGTCAGAAGTTCAGAGAGAGAACATGTACATTTAGTATTATGATGTTTGTAGATTAATATCAGAATAACCAGGTTAGATTCGTACCAGTGTCTGCAGTTGTCTAGCTGTCATTTTATTGAGGTGCTTTCTTATGAATGATGAACTTCTAAGATACTGTAAGGCTTTATATTTAATGGGCTATTTTTTTATCATACTAAAATAAATGTGTTTTACCTCTAACCACCCCCCCCCTTTCCAACAAAAAGGCATGTCAATTACAGTAGTTTCATGGAAATGTATACATGTGAAGATACTGAACAGACAAGCTGCCTTTGAAATATGGTAACTTGAATTACTGAAATATGACTTGATAACTTGAATTACTGAAATATGACTTACAGAAGCAGATTTGCAAACCCCTGGTTTGATATCAGAGTCTTAGAGATGTATAAGACGATTTAAGTTAAGCTGACCTTGTACATTTGATGTACAGTTTACATGTTTATTTAACTACAATTATTTCTGTCTCAGTACAGTACAGTGCTCATTAGACAATCATATAAAATAGGAAAGGGCTAAAATAGTTGTGCCCATGCAGCGTAATCCCATTCAATATACATGTATTAAATTGAATAAGATATTATTTAAATTTTAAAAAAAATGATATAAAATATGCAATAAGAAACTGACACATTGCTCCTAACTCCCATCCCTGTTGAACTTTAAATACACATGTATTTAACCTGAATGATACAGGATTTAACCTATGGATTTTTGATAAGTTAACTACTCTGTTGTGAACATGGAGGAACAGTTAATATTTCATGTATGTCGTTAATAATTGATTAGCATACAGGACAAGGATTATGAGATAAATATTGGCTTATTGATTGATCAGCTGTTAATTAAATGGTTTTCCTTTGTTCCACACAAGGCTTTTCACATTAGGGTCTCTTTAAGGTTACATTTCTTTATTTTAATCCATTGATTTTTAAACAATTTCTTCTATTGTACCTTTTTGATGGGTGTTTTAACATTTAAACAATACCCGGAATGTTTTAGAATTCACTGCTTAATATGATGACCTTCATCTTAAAATCTAATATAGATTTTATCTAAAAACTGCATGTAAATTGGTTCGTGGTTGTGGTTTTTTGTCTCTGATTTATTACCCAACATTTCTACATGAAGCACTTGCAGATCCTTGACACAAGGCACTGAGACAGTTATATAATTCACAAGATACTTGGTGTTTGAAGCATCAAACTGTTTTAATGTATTTATAGCTGGTATTGTGAGAGTGCAAAGAAGGAGGTGAAAAATGACGTTATAAAATGACAACAATACCCATGCTACACAATCCTGAAGCATGAGAGTGCGAGCCTGAGGCAGGGGGGACTGTATTGATTGCTGACTGACACCTTACATGTCAGTTTGAAAACCCAAGCTCAGAAACAAAGCTTGGTGACAAAGTTTTACAATCAATATAATGTCTGCAGTTATACCGCAGACTGGAAGCCTTGTGAGAGAGACTTTTCTGCCGGTGACCAAATTAACGAGTTTAATGGCATGTGTAGTCTGCATCTGATTAAACTACAGCTATTGGCTCTATAGTAATAAGCTGTTGAAATTGTGTTGGTTCTAAGTGGATTTATTTGTTAGGTGTTACAGTTACTTTGTAATGGCATTTACAGATGGAAGGAAGAAGTTATCCTTTTGTTTTATTCCACAGTTATATTTACCATCTTTATTGAGAAACGGAAGGAATGTCAGTGATATTAAGTGTTAGGGACTCATCATTCTGATTAAGCATCACATAGCTACAATGATCTTGACAGCTATAGATGATCATCATGGCTTCCGACCTTTTGAAAACTTACAAAAAACTATTTGAAAAAGGAAAAAATCAATACATGTATTAGAATAAATGTCAAAATCATAGGTAGCTGTGCATTTTATCTGAACTTTAAAGTATATCTGTTTAGTAATGTGCAGTATTGTTGACCATTTAGCCTCATGAAGCATATATAACATGTATAAGGTAAATTTGGAGGGTAGTGGTATTATTACAGAAGTTTAAGGGACTTTCAAAGTTTTCTGTAAGCAGTACTGTAATTCAAACCAAACAATAGCTGGGTGATGCAGTGTTGGTGGCTCCATAATTTAGAGACTTAGGTACATGCATGTGCATTACATTGGGCACCACCATTTGTACCATTACCAGTACATATGATCATTATCCATGTTCAATTGTTTATGATATGACCAGATCTTATAAATTACTTTAGTTTAAGATAGTATGGTTAATGTATAATATTTTTTTTTCCAGCAACCATGTTCCTGAACACCCTGACCCCCAAGTTCTATGTGGCACTGACGGGGACATCCTCCCTTATATCGGGCCTTATTCTGGTGAGTACCTACAAAATGCATGGAGGGGTCTCTGTTAGGTTGCATACACATATTCAAAGAATTAAAATCAGATTCCTCCATATTAACCCCACCCCCATTTTTTATGCTGAATTCTAAAAATGATAATAGCAGCTGAATTTGGGGGAAACATTGACAACACAGTCAGTGGTTGGTTATTAAGAGAGCATGCACGCTTTTAAAGTGAGTGAGAATGGTTTTAACAAATTATGGTGGAATAAGTTTGGATGCTGTAGAATGTAAAACCATCCAGCCAAAGGTCTTCCACTCCAGCCTTTGGTATCTATTACAGGAATTGATTTCTGTCTGTCTGATAACCAATGCAGGCCTCGGATGTACAATTAGTAAAAAAAATTATTACTACAGAGAACAACAAAGACCAGATAACTTCTTCTATGATTTCTGTCCTTCCTGGAAATCAATCTTATCCTTCTCAGATAACTTGTAAACAAAAGTGCATTATGACGACTGACTCTCTCTCTCTCTCTCTCTCTCTCTCTCTCTCTCTCTCTCTCTCTCTCTCTCTCAATCAATCAATCAATCAATCAATCAGTCAATCAAACAATTGAACACCTATGCAGATAGACATATAGTTAAATGTCAACACAACAAGTTTAGATAAGAGATTGCTTGTGAGTATAAATGTCTTGTCAGGTGATGTCTGAACATCATATTTACAAGCAGGTTAAGAGATTTGATATTCAGATCATTTTTACAGCATTCTTTAGACTGTTGACTGTCTGTGAGAAGTTAATTATCCAGTGTTTTAAAGAAACTCCTTAGCAAACAATTAGTTATTGATCCATGTATCCTGTGCCCTTATAAGTGATGATTCAAGCTGGCAACACTTAAATGCTTTCTTGCCAGATAAAAAGCATTAATCAATTATCAATGGGTATTAAATACTGTAATATTTGTAAATGGCAGAGAACTTGGTGATTTCTAAACTGTAAAAATTGATGAACAAAAAAGAAATAAAATTTTGCATGCCTAGGATGTTTATTTGTGTCTTTCAGATATTTGAGTGGTGGTATTTCAAGAAATACGGCACCTCCTTCATTGAACAGGTGTCTCTGAATCACATATCCCCCTTGCTGGGTGGAAATGACAACCCAAACCAAGAAAACAACAACACGACTCCCTCCTCTTCTACATCATCTTCATCTTCATCAAACTCCACACATCAGCAATCCATGCCAGGTACAGTGTGTTATACTTAACAGTGTATTGCAGTTGGTTTGCAAATTTATGTTAGTTGGTTAGTCTGTCTGTCAGTAAAGCATATGTTCAAAAATTTTCATGAAAACCCTGCTTGAAAATCTTCTGCTCTGTGGATAACCTCTATTGACAGGTCAAAGTTCAGAGGTCATTTAGCATACATGTACAACTATTTCAGGCTCAAGTATTGTCTGACTGGTTAATGTTTACAACAGTTTTCATATGTGTTTTTAAAAAAAATAACACATGTATGTTTCTTCCATAGAATGTAAGGTGTGGAGGAACCCCTTGAATTTGTTCCGGGGATCTGAGTACCAGCGCTTTACGTGGGCCAAGGGGAAGGAGCCCCTCACCTATTATGACATGAACCTGTCGGCCCAAGATCATCAGACTTTTTTCACCTGTGAGGCAGATGCTGGGAAACCAGAATATGAAGGTAAGGAGATTCTATCTGGGAAATTGTTTATAGGTGGAAATTGATGCTGTTCTAAGTCTCATATTGAGTGTTCTTGCATGGTAAATCTATGTGGCTAGGGATAAAACCAGGTTTCTAGTAAATGTCAGTCAGTGATAAAGAAGGAGATAATGACCACACATACATTATTTTCTTTGTATTTCCAGTTATGCAGAGGGCATGGAGAGAAAGAAACCCTGCATCCAGAATAAAGGCAGCCAAGGATGCCTTGGAGAAAAACCCAGAGTGAGTTTTGGTTACAATACGTATGTATCAATTGGTAGATTACACATTAAGCTACTTATGTTAATTTCCAATACTTTATGTTGGTACATGTACAATTTATACTGTACATTGATGCAATATAAAATGTACATAATTATCAATAATTGTAGACTTCACCTAGTAAAGGACTGTTCATGTATTAAAGGTCTGGTTCATGTTTTCAGCTGTCCCACAGCCATGATATTATTAGCAGAGGAAGACACAAGTTCCATAGTTGATGTAAGTATAGGGAGAACCGTTGACGGATACTGTGGAATCATGTTTATTCGTGGGGGTCAATGTTCGTGGGTAGCCAAATTTTTCCCCGTTCGCGGGAAAATAATTTCGCCAATAGCTTTTTCTATTTTGTAAAAAAGAATACCAGTACTAAACAAATGCTTGTATATACGTTCGTGCAGGTGTAAATTCATGTGCAAGGGCTACCAACGAAAGTCACGAACGTTGGTCCCCCATGAACAATGATGATTCCACAGTACATTATATTTTAGTTTTAGAAATAACCTTTTTTCAAAAAAAGAAAGAAAAAGCAGCATTATGTATTTATGAATAAGTGTCAGATGCTATATACATTTATGCAAACAAAAATTATATGGGAATGATAAGTCTATACATAAAATAATCAGATCAGATGATGAAAATACATTTGATTTATCTACATTAACATATATCTGTACCAAGTCTTTATTCATTTACACAGTCAAATAAGCTAGACATATGAGTTCTATTTATTATTAGCTCACCTGAGCCAAAGGCTCAAGTGAGCTTTTCTGATCACGATTTGTCCATTGTCGTCATCGTCGTTGCCGTCGTCGTTAACTTTTCACATTTTCATCTTCTCAAGGACCACTGGACGGATTTCAACCAAATTTATCACAAAGCACCACTAGGTGAAGGGGGATTCAAGTTTGTTCTAATGAAGTGCCACGCCCTTTTTAAAGGGGAGATAATTGAGAATTATTAAAAATTTGTTGGTATTTTTCAAAAATCTTCTTCTCAAAAACTATTCAGCCGGAAAAGCTTAAACTTGTGTGGGGGCATCCTCAGGTAGTGTAGATTCACGTTTTTTCAAATCATGGTCCCCAGGGGCAGGGAGGGGCCACAAGAGGGGGATCAAGTTTTACATAGGAATATATAGAGAAAATCTTTAAAAATCTTCTCCTCAAAAACTATCAGGCCAGAAAAGCTCAAATTTAAATGGAAGCATCCTCAGGAAGTGTAGATTCAAAATTGTTCAAATCATGGTCCCCGGGGGTAGGGTGGGGCCACAATAGGGGGATCAAGTTGTACATAGGAATATATGGAGAAAATCTTTAAAAATCTTCTCCTCAAAAACTATTAGGCCAGAAAAGCTCAAATTAAAATGGAAGCATCCTCAGGTAGTGTAGATTCAAGTTTGTTCAAATCATGGTCCCTGGGGGTAGGGTGGGGCCACAATTGGGGATCAAGTTGTACATAGGAATATATGGAGAAAATCTTTAAAAATCTTCTGCTCAAAAACTATTAGGCCAGAAAAGCTCAAATTTAAATGGAAGCATCCTCAGGAAGTGTAGATTCAAAATTGTTCAAATCATGGTCCCCGGGGGTAGGGTGGGGCCACAATAGGGGGATCAAGTTTTACATAGGAATATATAGAGAAAATCTTTAAGAATCTTCTTCTCAAAAACTATTAGGCCAGAAAAGCTCAAATTAAATTGGAAGCATGCTCAGGAAGTGAAGATTTAAGTCTATTCAAATCATGGTCCCCGGGGGTAGGAGGGGCCACAATTGGGGGATCAAGTTTTACATAGGAATATATAGAGAAAATCTTTAAAAATCTTCTTCTCAAAAACTATTAGGCCAGGAAAGCTCAACTTTAAGTGGAAGCATCCTCAGGTAGTGTAGATTCACGTTTCTTCAAATCATAGTCCCCGGGGGTAGGGTGGGGCCACAATTGGGGGATCAATTTTTACATAAGAGGATATAGAGAAAATCTTTTAAAAAATTTCTTTTAATAACTATTTGGCCAAGAAATCTCAAATTGGCGTGTAACCATCCTCAGATAATGTAGATTCAAGTTTGTTCAAATCATGGTCCCTGGGGGTAGGGTGGGGCCACAATGGGGGATGAAATTTTACTTAGGAATATATAGAGAAAATCTTTCAAAATCTTCTTTTTAAAGACTATTTGGCCAGAAAAGCTTAAACTTGTGTAGAGGCATCCTCGGGTAGTGTAAATTCAAGTTTGCAAGTGATGGCGGTTTGAATTTTTACATAGGAATATATAGGGAAAATCTTCAAAAATATTCTGCGAAAGTTTTTGGTCCAAAACTCAGTACTTAGTGTGAAAGCACAGGTTATGAGATTAAAGGTAGATTTAAGTTTGATGAAACCATGATTCCCTAGAGAATAGTGGGGCCACGAAAGGGGGGGGGGTATATAGGAATAGAGAAAAATCTTAGAGGTACAACAACAAAAGGGGCTTGGTATTTACCAAAAAATAAGAGGTGGATAAAAAATGGCAGATTTTCAATTTTTTTTTTTTAGCAAGATCTACTGTACTCAGTTGTCAAGATATTTTGATACTGTAATGCTAATTTGATCAGAATTAAGGCAATTGTTGCTCAGGTGAGCGATGTGGCCCCTGGGCCTCTTGTTCTATTTCAAACCCAGTGTTGCATTTTACAATGAAACTTACCACATAGTCATAAATATTTTTAGTCTCATGGAATGCTCTTTGAGGGGGTAAATTTAAATTAAACCATTGAATTACTTTGATTTTAATTGATTTCTATAATGAAACATGTATTTTACAGCCATTTAATTGAATCGTTGATTATTTTGTGATTAATAAGCATTCATTTATTTGGTTTCAAGTTGTAAGTTCTTGTGTAAAATGCAGTTCAGCTTATTGTCAGTAATAAAGGTTATATACTTTAAAAGTGTTTTTTTTACACTGGTGGTAATGTATGTGTTTTTTTTAGTCAAATAATACATTTGGGTATTGAATACACAGATGTGACATTTACTACACAAGAGTTTTGTTTTTTTTACCATAGGCGCGGGGGTATTTTACGCAGTTTTAACCTTACGGCGTAACTAGTGTAAATTTCCACCACGCATAAATAACCACTTTTAAAGTACACGATTACATTGGACCAAGGCTTTTCAGTCACAGAAATACATTTTATCCTGAGGTTTATAACTGAAAACTGTGATGATTTATGAATGTTGTTTAACAGGCGGAGAAAATGTTTAAACAAGCGTATAAAGCAGCAGAGGTGAACTATAAGAAGTCCATACAGACTCAACATCAAAGCTCCACAAATGAAGCCATTCATCGTAAGAAGTCCCTCAATATCTCTAAATCTTTCATCTTATTTTTGTTCTACAAATCTCTCCTTTTTTTAAAATAAATTAAATGTGATCCAAACAGCTACACCCCAAAAAATTAAAACTGATCAAGTGTCTAGCTATAGACTTATGAAAATAAAAGATAATGGATTTAGTATGATCTTATTTGATTAATTTGAGATTTGATGAACACTTTCAAATGAATGTTTAAAAAGAGAGAAAAAAAATCCAGGATATATTCGGATTTATTTTTTTGTAATTTATTGATGTTGAACTTTTGTATGTTTTTTTTATAGGAAGAGATGTAAATGTTTTAGTTTATGTCAAAAGACGATTAGCCATGTGTGCTAGAAAACTAGGTCGGACGAGAGAAGCTGTCAAAATGATGAGAGAGGTCAGTATTATTACTGAGTTTTAAGGTCGTATGAGACACCTTTTGATACTGATGTTGATAAAAGTACACTATAATCAAAATAATTTAACCTGTCTAGAATTTTTAAATTTAATTTAGAAATTTTACCAAAAATATGGACTCTAACTTTTGACTTACAAATTGGTAGCTAATGCTGAAACCCATTGCGCTACACTGATAGGTTACAATTTTGGAGGTACAATGATATAAAATTATACTTGATTTTATTGTTTATTTAAATAGGACATGTATCACAATATGGAGGTGTCCCATACCATCTTAAAATATATTCTTATGAAATGTTTTTTGTTAAATTCAATTGCTTAATGTGTATTGCTCAAATTTCTTTGAAGTCACTGAAATCATTGACAAATAACAGTTTTGTTACTAAATATAAAGCCAGAAGGATAACCTTCAATGGATATATTGTTTTCAAGTTTGATAAATATTTCTGTTTTACAGCTCATGAAAGAATTTCCCATGCTCAACTTATTCAATATACATGAGAATCTCATAGACGCATTATTAGAATTACAAGCATATGCTGATGTTCAAGCAGTTTTAGCTAAATATGATGGTAAGTATTAGTTTATTTTTTGCTATTTTAAATAGATGTGTTATATGTAGACTTATATACAACAAAGGACCATATGAATATCAGAAATTGTCCTGATACTGAATCATCTGAACAAAGAACTAAGATCAACAAATTGTGATCAATACTGTCCAATTACTCTCCATTGTACTGTTATGTAGAGAATCATGAATGCATTTGCAAAAATTTACTACATGTATTAAATTAAATATGTATATCTGATACTGTTGGTTGAAATATGTAGACTATGATGTGGTGAAAAAACATGCAAATTCTGAAGAATTTTATTTACCTGGTAGTACATTTGTACATGTTAATGTATTACAGGTGGAAAGAATTTGGGAATAAAGTTGTTTTAATTCCAATGATTTTCATAAGTAACGGTTCTTGGACAGAATCTTAAAGATGTTTTTATACATGTTCTGTATTCTTATACTTGTCCACCACAGAACCCATTCTTGTATTTTACAATAGGATTCATTCTTTGTAGATATAAGTTTGCCAAAGTCAGCAGCCATTTGTTACACAGCAGCTTTACTCAAAGCGCGAGCAGTGGCAGACAAGTAAGTATTGACTGATAATGTCGAACAGTTCTGTTAATTTAGGAGAGATTATACTAACAATACCTGTTGTAAAAAAAAAAAAAAAAAAACTTTAGCTTAGATCTCGTGGATTTTGGTAGTCAGTTGCAAATACGTGTCATTTGGAAATTCCTCATACCCTTAATCCTACCTAAAGTGATTCAGCTGTTTCTTTAGAAATGTATAAGAAATTGATGAATCTCAAATTAGAATTCCTGGAAGTTTTCTCCAAAATCAAATTTAGTCAGTATCTGTTTTCTTGAGATAACTAAAAAAAATAAGGCACTGGAAAACTAGGAAAAGACTATATTACCAAGACAATGAGTAATTTCTGATGATTAAAACATAAGTGTTGCTAACCTACCATATTTTGAAATTGTTTTAGACATATGTTTTGTTTGTTTATTTGCTGACTAATGATATGTACCATACATGTAACTGTTTTTCTGGAACATCATGCATGCCGTTGCGGTCCTCTTTGGCGGACTTGGCATGCATCACTTATGATGGCAGGTATATATCTTGTTCCAGGTTCTCGCCGGACATCGCCTCCAAGCGGGGCTTAAGTACAGCAGAAATGACAGCAGTAGAAGCAATACACAGAGCAGTGGAGTTCAATCCCCACGTCCCAAAAGTAGGTCAAAGTCCTTTATACCAGTTATAACTTAGCATCATTGACCATTGACTTTTGCCAACTGGTAATTAATGCATGTACATGCATTGATTAAAATTCAGTGACCAGTTTTGAATTGGCAAACTGATTGTTGGTAGTTCTTTAGTGATTTTGTTTCTTTTACTGTCAAGCTGCCAAAACAAAGAGCTTGTTTTAATGAATAACAATGAAATCAAAGGGTATTGATTCAAATTTAAAGTTCTGAAGTTTACATCAGTTTCATTTAATTGCGTGGAAATGTCTCATGGAATATTAAATGACTTGTAACTATTACTCTGAATTGAACCTCAGATAAATTAAAGATACCCCATTCTTTAGTTTGGATGTGATTTCCTACCCTTAGTTTATCACATTGATACATATTGTTATCATTTGGTATACGGCTTTATCTATCAACAATTATACACTTGCTTTCATAATTAAATATTGAATGAGGAAATAAAGAATTTCAAATGAAGACTAATATATAGATATTTTGTTGTTGCAGTATTTACTAGAGATGAAGAGTTTAATACTACCCCCTGAACACATTTTAAAGCGAGGTGACAGTGAAGCAATAGCCTATGCGTTCTTTCATCTACAACACTGGAAGAGGGTGGAGGGTGCTCTCAATCTCTTACACTGCACATGGGAAGGAAGTATGTGATACGAGGCGTTTCACAAAGCAATGACTTTATTTGTTATGTGTACACGAATACAGCAATAGTATACAACTGTTTTCATGGGAATGACTTCATTATTGTGTGTAAAACAAAGCCACTGTTTTACATGACAGTCTTTGTGTTTGGTTTTTTCTTGAGGTGGGGGAAAGTGTCTGAGAGGGATTTCTCATTTTAACCATCATGCTGTACAGAAATATTTCTTTTTGCTAATGGAAGGCATGGTGCCATCTTTGAAGGATTGCTAATTATGCTTTGTTTAATGTCTGTGATGAGTTCTTCAACATCTTTTAAGTGTAAAAACATGATGATATGAAAAGTCTGAAATAGATGCGAAAGCTGAAAGGATGGCAAATAACTGAGTCTTCATACTATACTGTTATCACACTTTTAATTTCATTATACATATGTACCTGTAAATGTTGGTGTAAGATTTAACCATACATATACATGTTTGATCTATTTTGTAGCTTTCAGAATGATCCCCTACCCACTGGAGAAGGGGCACCTGTTTTACCCTTACCCCACGTGTACAGAGAATGCAGATAGAGAATTACTCCCTCGTAAGTTATACAAACTTGTCACATAAAATCATTTGTTGAAGACAACATTATTACTGAATAAGAACAGTCCTTCAATCACTTATATCTTTTGAAATATCATAACAACATTTTTGTATGAGAAACATGTTGAAACAATTTTGTACCATGTAGATATCTCTCTGTTGCAGCTTTTCATGATGTCTCAGTGTACCCAAAGAAAGAGTTACCATTCTTTATTCTGTTCACTGCTGGTCTCTGCTCCTTTACCGCCCTATTGGCTCTTCTGACCCATCAATACCCCGAACCCATGGGGGTCATTGCTAAAACAGTAAGTATATATCCATTTTCATTTATTATGGTCATATTTTTAACAGGAATTTTACTTTCTTTCTTTAGTATGAATTTTAAACATTATAAGCAAAAGAGTGCTGTCATGTTGATGTTTTGCTTGGTTGTAGGTCCTCACTTGGTTGTACATGCCCATCAGCTATATTTTGGAAAAACTGGAAGCCATCTTGCCCTCAAATCTCCTCCATCAACTGTCCCGCATCTAATCACCATGGCAACATCCCAATTTTAGGAGTTCTGTCATGTTTTGATGGGGTTGTTAAAAAAAATTATGTGAACTTTTTTTTTTAAATTGGACAGTTTATATACATGTATATAAATATGTTTGGTTGTTTAGGAACTGTAAAACAATTGCCCTTTATTCTGATTTTTCTCCCCAGTTACTGTTGGGTTTTTACAATATTTTACAATGGAATGATACTGAATCATGTGTCAAATTGATGGACAGTTGTTATTTGAGCTATATAAGGGTAATACGCTGGGTACTGTGGTGGAGCATTTACAGTATTTCTGAAATATCTCATGAATGTTTATTCTGTTTTTGAATCAGCAGCTTATAAAGATGAACTGAATTACAAAATAGGGTGGGAATGATGACTAACTGATCTTCTCGGCCATTTACATGTACCCACCCATAACTTTTGAAAGGGAAAACAGAGAGCACTAAGTATATAAATCAATGTCTGCCTTCTTAATTCTAAATGCCCCGATCATTATTTCAGAATTTCAGATAAAAAAAACCACAATTACTGGTAAAGGCAAAATTTGTATTTATTTTAAAACCAATCAACCGCCAGCTGAAGGTCTATTCTTTTGACCTTTTGACCTTGCTTGAAACAAAGCCTTCTCAGCTCTATTACTAAATCAAAATGGCCAATTTAAAAAAAACACAGTGGTAACTACATTTCTACTAAGTCACTGGGTATTGACTGGGTATTGACTTATCCCTTTAGTCCCATTCAGATTACATTGTTAAAACAAATACGACAATGTTTAAGGTATTTTTTTACAAATCTACACTACAATGATTAACCTATTCACTGAAGGATCTATTTTATTTGATGATTTTGGTATGGTAACTAGAAAGACATACCATAGGAGCAAGGGAGCTGTCAAAGTCATCAGATATAATGCTAGAGAGGTGATAAACCCCGTACTGATCTGTCCAAACATTTGTGGAATTCCGTCACACCATATTTGTGGTTTCTGGTGCATTTCCACTACATGTTGAATGAAGAGGTAATCTGTTTTTGTTACTGCAAAAGGGTACGTAAACATTGTCATTATTGGAAGTTTTTGAATCGCTGATCTGGGCCAGTTTTTGTGTTTGGTGAGGTTTTATAAGCAGATTAGTGTCAATTTGTTGCCTTAGGCTAAATAATCATCTTTTTTTTTCTTTGGACAGACAGGTATGAATTTATTTTTCTTTTTACCTGTGAAAAAACCCAGTCTGTTTTCTCTTTAGAAAAAAACTGCAATATAATTGTATATCAAGAGAAGTGTTCACAGCTTCAGGAAAAGTTATCATTACTTAACAAAGAACAGTTTAGGAAATGTGTCAAATCGATGGAAGAAATTCAGTGCTTTTCCATTTCAGTATTAAATCAAAGATTAGTTTTGGTCCTCCTATTTTTCAGTGCAAATACATTTTTACAGGCTATTTATGAGTATTGATAACAAATGGCATTGATTGTCATTTATAAGGGTAACAGTTTTAAGGAGTTGGAGTAAATTTGGGCATTTTATGTTTAATATTAGAATACCGTCTTGCCCCAAGTCCCAAGAAAAGGACTAAGCGGGGAAAATAAAAGAATTGAAGCAGCAATTTAATTGTTATTGTTTATTCTGACTGAAAGTTTTGAGTTCAGATTCTTTGTGAAGATGATTTCCTTGTGGTTCATTTAAGTATGATGGTTGCAAATACAAATGAACTGTCAACACCCTAACGTGAATTGTGTACTGCTCAAAGCCTTCATATCTCGTATGAAAAGCAGTATAGCATTTTACTGTTAATACTCGCGTACCTCTTTTAATCTTTCTTTAAATTTTCATAAAAATGATTATAAAATTCGCATGATTATTAACCGTACTTTACATTTGGGAGAAAAAAAGAATTTACCTTCAATTTAAAATACTTCCTCTATCTATCTATAGCTTATGACGTCATTGGCGTTCTTATTCAATGTTCGACCAGCCACAAACATAATGTCTACGTAGATCTAGAGCATCACTGGGATAGATACATGTAAGCAATAGTTAAACAAAAGTGGAGTTCTATATTTTTGTATGCATTATAAGCAATTTAATAAACGTCTTTTTTTTTGGGGGGGGGGGGATAATCGCACATAAAGTATGTTCCAGGAATGCATACAATGGGTTTCTTTTAGAAAAAAGGGAAATGTTGTACCAAAGGTGTATATATACACTTTATTTATTACTAACACTGTAATATATAATAATCAGTAATTTAAGTCAAACTTAGCTGCTGGTCTGTAACTCCCGGTCTGAAAATATGAGTCGTCCATCCGAATTTTTTTTTTCAGACTGGGAGATACAAACCTGCTAAGTCAAACTAAAAGAGGTCATTGTACATTTATTTGCTGTTTTGGAAAAAGTTTCGTGTTTTAATGGCAAACGAATATTAAACATAATTATCCGCGAATTAAACCGCTCATGCCTACAATTAACAATTTTCTCCAAAATTAACAATTGCATGGGTACTATTTTCAATCTATTTTATTAGCGACTATAAATGAATTATTGATATTTTGACTTATCAAGCTCTGAATTCAACTATTTTTAGTGATTTTGTCTCTATACCTACAATACTGAAAATTTTTATATGTATTTGGTAAATATTTAAGCAATGATTATGTAGAAATTTAACATGGAGCCGAGTTTCCCCATCAAACAGCAGTAGATGTGTCTGTATATTTTGAACCTTAATGAATGTTAGTACCGTGGCCTTACTTAAAAACATTTCGTTAGAATACGTGACCATGAAAGCTATACAGAACCATCTAGATTTCAAATTGCAACCAAGACTTCAGACCGTGGTGAGGTATAACTTATTTAATTCTGCCTATGTTGATTAGCTTCTGTTCATTTTTCTGAATCGTCCCAGTCAATGCTGACAATAACGTAATCCGTGCCAAGGCTTTTCTGATTAATCTATCTCCTACAAAAAAAAAATGAAATGAGCAATGTGACCTGAAATATATTAATAATGAAACTCTCATACAATCGGATATCAGCGATAATAAATTGGACGATGACGCTCCCGCCTACATTTCAAATTCTATTACCAGCTTAACACATCACCCGTTGCCCCTGGCTACTAGAGAGGTGTTCGGTTACTAAAGTATTGGGCGCGATTATAGCGACACCACACGGCAAACAAAGCGCGCTCAGTCCCCGTCTGGTCGGAAACTGGCGTGTACGATACCCAGGATTGGTTGAATAAATACCCCATTTACGAAATTCAATAAGCATTCTCTTTAACCCGTGATAACTGTGCTCGCGGGGATTGAAAAGTCATATGTATCCATTGCACTTCACCGCAGACGAGAGTGTCGGTCTAACTTCCTCTGGAATTCGAAAACTGATGGAATACCATTCATCTTTATGTAATCAAAACTTGAAAAAGTATGAATGGGTTTCCGACTTCTGCCGGCGTCTAGCGTCGGAGCTATGGATTTATTTTCCCGGGTCGCCGCAGTAGAAGTACGGAACTTCGACCCGTATACCGACAATCTAAAGTCCCAAAGACAAAAGACTATTTGCTTTCTAAACAGACCACTGGACTTCCTCGCCGTTTTATCTACTACTGTCATTGATTTTATCATTATATTGGATTGAGTTTTATATCCATGATCCAATTTCTTCTGAAGTTTAATGTGATACCCAGTCCTGACGTACAAACGGCGTGAATTGATCGGGATCGGTAGCCACCGAGCAGAGCGATAATACCGTACAGCTATTGAGGGGGATTAGTCGAATATCTGGTGTGAAATCCCCCGAGTTTATAATAATTTAACTTTTGTAGATACCTGGTTTAACTTTGTAATGGGAGATAGGCAATAGTGGAAAATCTCCGTTCTCCTGTCTAAGACCTAACTACGACTTTAAAATCCAAGATAATATTCGAAGATTCGCGTACTAAAACCACAAAAACAGATTAAACAAATTTTGAACAATACAAATTTTTATACAGAAATTCCTCCGAATGGTTTTCAAAATGAACACATTGACACAGAACCATCAATTGGTGTCTATTTCATACACAGCCTTAATAAAAACCTCTACTTACATATCAAAACTAAATATTAATCAATAGAAAAATAAACTTTTTCAGGTTAACGTATAAAGTAAATGTAAAATAATGTACGTAAATGTATTGTTGCAAGATTTTCTGAAAACTATGCAGAAGTAGTATCGCCGGGGTACGGTAAAATCAAATTATATGAATCTTTCGTCGTATTATAACTTAATATGAAAGTATGGATATAATCATGTTTTGAAGATGTCTAATATTTCAGGGAAATAGGCGAAGAAAGCAACGATCGAAATTGTTGTAAACGGCTTGTGATCTTTCATACACTTTTCATGGAAAGGAAACGTGTAACTTATTTCACCTTTGGGCTTAAAACAATTTAAACACAACGAAACTCTTGGCAGAGCTACCATAACATACTGATATACCCTCCCCGTTACCACCTTACTCAGAACTGTATACATATTATATACTCCATTTATTACGTACCAGCCGGTCCTAAGTAACCCCCCCCCCCCCCCCAACCCCCCCCCCCCCCCATAGCATAAATTCTTGCGAGTTTCTTTAGAAACAATTTTACACTGAACACGGTACAGCGATAAGTATATTTAGAAAAAAAAAACTCTAATGTTTGAATGATTTTTGTTGTTCTACATCTCATTTAGACTATTTCGCACGGGCCTAAAAAAAATCGAAAGTCTTACATTTTTCTTCGCCTAGCATTACCAAACGTGCCAGGATTACGATGCGCCATGCAAAGATCAAAAAATAAGTTTTTATTTTACCTTACAACACCTTAATCCAATTTTAATTTTTCGGATTGATCTTATACAATATGTTTGAAAATCCGGTCAATGAGCAAAGAACTTTCAATCGCTCACTGCATGTGGTATATATATTAGCCATATTTGAATTATTACAATAACCAATTGTTTTTTGCAATAAAGAGTGCTAAAAACACAACAAAGAAAAATAATCAGAATTTCCTAACAAATAAAATTAAAAATAAATTTACATTTTTTTCTATAAATTTGAATTGTGAACCAAACCTTACGTCTAAAATTGGAACAACAAAGAGGAAAAGAACAAAAATGTGCAGGCTAGGTTAATCTAGCTGATATCCTTTAATTGGATAATTTTTCATGATATTTGTCCGCAGAGTTTTTATTTCTCTTAATTCAGCACGTTTTTATTTTCATTTTTGATCGTGCAGTTGGGTATTTAGCTAGCAGAAGATCTAAGAGAGACCAAAAGAAATCTTTTCTTTGAGATCGCGGGCAGCATGTCTGACGTAATTGATTATCGACTCGCGGTCACACAAGAATCTCTTTTCTCGGGCAGTGGGTCTCAGTCTTGGGTCGATGGTCCTTTGGCTTTAGCCTCTTTATCCTCCCAAATCCTCACAAAACACTCGGGAAATCCTCCAAATAAATTTATGAAGCATGTCAACAAGAAGGAAAAAATCTGTTATTAACAACATGGCACTCATCAGAATTCTCTCGACTTCAAAGGCTTGCAGACCTTCATCAAATCAGAGCTGATGTCAGTTTCTTTGGAGAACTGTTTGCCGTCTGCTTTTGTTATTATGAAATTAAATTCGGAGTGAAATACAATAGTTATGTTTTTACCGAGTCAGCCAACTCCGCCGAACTTACGTTACCACATTCAATTAAGATGCGAAAACTAACAAAACACACTCGCGGACAGGCGTTTTGTAGTGACTGAACTTTTATCCGTACCGGACGGAAGGCCTTTCTTTTCATGTATAACCTTTGTTGTGCGGATATAGTCTGTAACACCTGGGAAAACTTTCTTGGACCCAGTTAATTTCCTCTCAAGTGGAATTAATTGATGACAAATGTACGATGCCGTTCATTGAAAGGGATTTCGGGGATGAATTTTCATAACTCGTTTTTGAGTGTCGTCTGCCTCCTTCTTTACGTAGCCGGAAAATCTCGATCGGACGGAAGCTTGGAAACACTAGCGTAAGTTCTCATCAAAATTTAAATCAACAAAGTTGGCACTTGATTCTACAATTTCTTTTATCTTATTTATATTAGATAAACCCTTACAATTTACATTCTCAAAAACACAAAGTAGATAGGATATAGACTTTGGTGTGTTACGTTTATGTCTTGCTCCTCATTAAACCAAATAGGATTACTTACTCCAATGAACGAGCTTACTGACCAGATTTAATTGATCTTTATAAAAAAAAAACCGCTTAATGTCATGTCATACAGATACCTATTATCATAATATGGTTTGATATGATATCTATAATTCATAATATAATTACGGTACGGAAATACTTCAAAATTATATATGCCTTAAATGACTTCCAAGTTGTTGTTTCGTATTTTATTTACAAAATTATCGGTAATTAAGAATATGCGTTCTTTGCTTAAAGTTTGTTACTAATGCTACTTGTGACCAATTTCTGTTTGTATGTATTTTCCAACATTGATAGCTACTGCTATTATCTATTTTATACACACAACCAAAGAACGCGTAAACCCCTTCTTGGGTGTATTACTCACTTATTTACTCTTATAATCCTTCCAAATTTTCTACCGATAGTAATTAACTCTACAACAGATAAATCGTATCGAATAATCGAAAGTTGTCGTGCGAATGTACGGCGGATTGGATCTCTGGCAACGCGCACGTGCAAAAGAATGCCAAGAAAAGAGATAAGCCCAATTTTAATGGTCACACCTTTCTGACAGATTTTATATATGGAAAATTTTTAAAATCTCTGAAAAGTATTATAAATCAATCAGATAGCTTTTTGAAAAATTCTTGCCAAATGTTAAACTGGGTTTATATGTTTCGCTGTCTGTTTCCCCACCAACGAATAGATGTAATTTTTACAAAAGCATCTATTTTCAAATTGCTTTCGAAATTCTCTTGAACACAGTTTTGGTAGAATGTTTATGGTAGGAGGACAATTATGAGTTCTGGTACGGCAAATGTAGCGAGCATCAAACTGCTATTTTGTGATGTAAGCACTGTCTGTATCGAATCCCAATTCAGACGGCAACCGTAACCTTTGACCCCTCTGATCAGATAAAAAGAAGAGGTAATATAAACGTCTATCACGGCAAACTTAGAAAAAAGATACACCTTTTTATTATTTTCTTCCTCATTTCATTGAAAAATTATCAGACTGTCGATCGTTTTAATGAAAGAGTGCAGAAAGGAACAGAAAAAAATTGAATACTTAGGAGTGGAGAAAGGAATATATTGTATAGTTCGGCGGTGAGACGTTGAATGGACCGTATATACTTGGTCATGTTAAAGGAATTCCCGTATCAATTTTACCGCTTTTGTTCCGATTGTTTATCCTCCAAGCAAAAGTGACCAAAATATTATTGGATTATTTACCCAGCTATTTAAGAATTAAAGCAATATTATTTCTTTAGCCCCTGCTTTGTCAAGTCCAGAAGACGATCGGCATTAAACGAGATTGACACGGGGATCGACCCTCTCCGCCAACCCGCAACCCCCGTGCTTCTTGAATTTGAAGAAGGAATATAAAAAATATTTATTTTCATATACTCAGTTTTTGAAGAAAAGGATTGAGATCTCATTCGATCAAAGAAAAAGAGGTTTTGTTTTTGGAAGAACGAGCTGGATACTTCTGAAGTTGAAAAATGTATTACAAAATATTTAAGATATCGTGGATGATTTAAAGGACTCTTGACTGAGATTAAATGAGATTTGATTAAGATGATATCCATGACATAAGTAGGTAATTGATACTTCGAATGACTCTTACTATTCCTGATGGATTCCCCGCGATGACATCGAAGTTTTTGCTCAATGGATTTCTATTAATTCTAGTCGGGATTCTTGTTTTGCCGGTGGAAAGCACGTGGTGGTGAGTTTAGATTCAGTTAAAGATTTATTTGCAATTTGATTAAAAGCACTTATTACAGGGATTACCCGAATCTCAAAATAAGCTAATGTCTATCAAATTAAGCCCTTTCCGTAATTCAGTTTAAATAATCGTTCAGTTGATTTATACTTTTGAGCTTTTTCGATGTAATTCAGTCCCAAACACATGTACTTGGGTAAAAGTTTTGTTCGTTTTATCTTTTAAATTACTTTCATTCACAAGAAAGATGAGAGTCATGATTCAGTGAAATGATACATGTATGAAAAAATTCCTGAAACCTGCAAGTTTTTGCGCTTCTAGACAAAAAAGAACTTGTTTTAAATGAATGATTAAGTGTTGGTTATAGTATTTTAAATTCAATTTATAAGAAATATTTCAAAGTCGGCAATGCAGCTGCATGCCCCTGTATTTTATTAATCTGCACGCACTACTTGACCAAAGTTTCTATCTTGCCGTTTATAAGATAGAAAAATGCGAAGAGTTAATAGAGAACGATTTATCATTGAGTGAACTGCAGTAATATTATGGTAACAATCGGCATTGATTTATCTCCCCTAACAAGGTCTCGCGGGATTTGACGAGATAAGACCAGCGGAGGGTCGAGATTGCATCCCAAGCTTGATATAACATTTGCAGCGAAACCATGACAAAAGTGTTCTAAACATCTCAGAAACAAGATAATCTAATGTTTTTCAAATTCATGAAAAATAATCCCGTAAAAAAAATTAATTACATCATTAAAAAAGCCTTTCAAAAAAATAGATCTTATTACCGACCTACTGAGATTCTTCCTTTTTTTTGACTCCGTATCGAGATTTCTCATAGATATCACACTTCTGGGATTTGTTAAGTAAAATATATATTCAAGTAATTGGATGTATAAGCATGTGGCATGTCTTGATTTACACCGGGTATAACTCATTTATGAGTAAAATAAAATATGAATTTATGCATATAGACAACTTTGTATACTTGTTAACGCCCGTGTTAGTTTAATTAGACCGGATATATCATATGTGCAGTTTCAAAGTGTCCTTTCGATTTAGTGCAAGAGATAAGGTCAATTTTTCATTCACTTGAACTCGATATTCAAGAAAGAGTCAACTTTGTATGAAAACCCTACTGTAATATCTATAATATGAAGTCAATTTTTAGACTAAGTCCCTCCTTTTACTTTATTATAAATACTTTCAAATGTGAGACAAATGCTGTAAATACTAAGATTTGATAAGTACTTTCTTCATTATTTCTTAGTTGAATACTCGGTTAGTACTTACTATATGCCCTAGTACCGCCAAAAACAGGAGCCAAAACCAGTTTGATCAAGGACATTTTTAAAAGTGCAATTTGGGTCGAATCAGCAAAGGACTTGCATAAACCTCTGCAAATAAGTCATAGATTAAATTTTTTTTAAATTATGTTTTGGCAGGATTTTTTAGATTAAAATATCTAGCTATAGTATAAATATTAAGTTTATATTACTTAAGTCTATGGATTATGTGTTACATACCCATAAGTTTGTATGATTTATTAAAAATAGCATTTTAATCTTTATATAAAAATGCATTTTAAACAGTTCGTTATATGACACATACACTAGCGGGTATTTATATGTTATATATTTTGCTTGATTCACCTTAAAATTACTCCAAAAAATTGATTCTTTCTCTATTTTGGAGTGAGGACTCATTGACAATTGGAAAAAATAGCAAAAGACACATTTTTAACAGAGTTGTCTGCCATGTCGAATAGAAAGTTACCCTTAACTTAACACCCTCCTTTTTTCCCATGTTACTTTCTGCATTGGTTCATCATTACACTAACCTTATGTTATAATTCAACATCGGAGAAGTAAAGATACATTTGATGCTATCAGATGAACAATTTTAGATCGACCTTGCTCAAATTCCAGAGTTAAATCTTCGAAAATCAGTCTAATTTAGACCACGCCATAAATGTGGATTATAGGCTTGTGCTGCATTCTGTCTCAGTTGGTGTCATGGCGGAAATAGATCGTCAATTCCACAGCTGTTATTCAGAGGAAATATCTAAGATACATAGAAATTCTTTTAAACATGAAAATTTAACTGCACTTACGACTTACGCGAAAGTACATACAATATATGCAATAAAGAAAGTTTGTGTCTTGGAACAAGTGGTGCGTTACTCAGAGAAGGCATTATAATCCATCAGTTAATTAATAATGAATTTATTCATTCAATGATAGCATATCTATCAGTTTTTCCTCGAATTACTAACAAATATAAAGATCATTCAACTTTTGCCATTTTAATTCATGAGTATATATGAACTCAGTTATCAAATTCTGTGTAAGTAATTTTTTTTATATATATCTGCCTCACTAATAACCTTTATAATTTAGGCAATGAGTTTCGAAATACGACACGTGCGTATGTTCCAAAACAATTCAATTTCCTCTTGGCTTTATAAAATTAATATTTTCAAATAAATATAATTAAGGCACCACAAACTCTAATTCCACTCACAGTATCCGTTCTTACCCCATAGCGAGGCTCGATTTAGTGAGTAGTATCAGGATTATTATTTCAGATCACGTGGGTTGATGAATATAATGGACGCTGAGAATTTGCACACAACGTGTAATTACCAATGTACGAGTCTATTATAAAGTGTGAATTGAAAATTAACGAAGAAGGATTACTTGTAAATTTCAAAATGGCGTTTGAAAGTTTGAGTATGACGTCTGGATTTTCTTTTTGGTTCTGTTCGCGAAGACAAACATGTTTATATCGTCTGCGAGGAATCGTTTTATTGCGAAATGAAAAAGTGCTTAATTTTAGTTTGTTAGTAAACAAAACAGAAATAAATTTTACAAAGTTAATTAAATCAAGAGATGAAACACTTATCTTTCTTCCAGAAAAATATGACTGGTTGCTGTTTTTCAAAATGTCTGTTTTAATGAGAAGTTCGTGAAAACTTGGTATGGGTTGTTGAAGATTATTGACGGTTTAACAAAATGCATTAAAGTCTTAACATCAAAATCCACTTGATGGGGAGCAGAAACAATTCACTTGAAATGTTATACTAATACATGGTTACATTATTATGGGCATTTTTCTATTTTCGTCAAATTGATAAGACATAAACAAAGATGTGTTACGACAAAAGGCGAAGCGCCAGACGCTATGAACTAACCGTGCCTAACTTATGTACTTGTTATTTCAAGGCTTCATTTATCAACTTTTATCTTCTTTTTGTTTTCATTTTGAAAGCTAAATTTTAAAATATGGGTAGTAATTACGATTCATTTTATGCAACACAAAGGGTTCATTTTGTTAAATGAAAAAGATCAAGGGGAAAAAGTATCCATGAATCGTTTACCAATCCAAATCAGATTTTTAAAGACAGTATATTCTTAATGTCACAACCTTATTGAATACAGGTTTGACCTAGCAAAAAAACTGGCCATTTTTGGTAGTATTCAGATAATTCAACTCCGATTTAACATCATAATTCAGATCTGAGTTCATTCAAAGAAGTCAGTTCTCACATAAAGGTCATTCAAAGAATATCTCAATTTATTTTTCGCATCCATACTCTGTTATAATTGTGCAATACACGTAAAAGATGTAATTTTTCTGATCGCTTTTGTACTTGTATTTCGGACTGCTTTTGTCTTTGTATGTAAGTTAACATTCAATGGTAATGTATGTAATAGCAAGTGATTTCTGATATCTTTTGTCATATTGTATATAAGTTAATCAGTCAATTACTATAATGTATAAGTACATGTATAGTGATTTCTGATCGCTTTGGTCCGTGTAGGTTTATCAGCCAATAGCTATTATTATGGAAGAAGCTAATGCATGTAGTGATTTCTGATTTATTCTTGTAAGTTTATCAATCAATTGCGATTGTATATACGCTTTGTCCTTATAGTGTATTAGTATATTGATTCCTGATTGCTGTTGTCGTTTTAGGTTTATCAGTCAGTTGCCGCTCCATGCCGTAGGCGCGGGGGTGTTGTGTGATAACATTCCGGGACTCGCCGGTCGCCAGCGCCGCCTCTGTCGGATGCATCCGGGGGTGATGGTCAGTCTCGGGGAGGGGGCCAAGATGGGCATCAAGGAATGCCAGAGCCAGTTCCGGTTTCATCGCTGGAACTGCAGTACTCTGGACAGGGACGCGTCTGTGTTCGGGAAAGTTATGTTGAAAGGTAGGGTTAATGAGAGAATGCAGCAGTCTGATAAACACTGGAGACACTTTAAAGTGAGGAATATTTTCATTTCATATATAATTATCCAGTTATAATCCTTGACTATACTTTACAATTATGGATATGTGAATTTAAATTATACCAATACAATGCATTAATAAATCCCTTCATTTATAAACTGTACATTTTCATTACAAAAAGCATATGTACGTGTATCTGAGAACGTTTTTGATCCTCGTTACTACGAGTACTACACATTTCGTTCTTCCGCATACAAAGAAAATAGAACATATAGCCCCTGTGAGATTGATGTCTCGTTCAAAGCTAGCAATTGCTGTAAACCATATCTCTCACAATCTCGTTGAAAGCGAGATCTCGGGAGTCCGTACAACTGTATCTGCATTCATATTTTATGATATTAGAAAAAGATAGAAACCAATGGAGGTTGTCATGAGCCCAGAGTGATTTGGTCTTAGACCTCACAGAAAGCTCTAATTTACTTAAACTTGTGCTATTTCTCACCCCTGGCGTGATATAGGACAGGTCCCAGGGCTGAAATGACCCCTGTGTGGGGTTCCACAGTTTCACCAGCAATCGAAAATGATAAGCTTGGAAATAATTTCTACTCAGAAATGTAGAGATTATTATCGAATGGTTTCATTTAATTCATGCTATTTCACTTGCGGATATATCATAGAAAAATATCAGGGTTTGGGATTATGTTTTTTGGCGCGGATTATTTTTTTTTCTCCAAGATAAGAGGTATCAGTGGCATATATGAGGTAATTAAATTGCTATCTAGATAGGTGGGTATTTTGAAAGAATCTCCCGCGCGTGTCTTATATTGTTTTGTGTAATCTTTACCACGGGTTTCATTAAAAATCATATTAATTGCGAAATATTGGTCGGTCCTGTTATAGAACGTCTCTGCTGTTTGATTTTGCTTTAACAGACAAGGTCGGTCTGATCTTCAGCATGTATTGTTCTCACTGTTTGATTATTAATTATATCATATCAGCAGACAGTTATTTTTGGTTGACGGGATGCAATATAACATTGAATGAGTTGGCACGAAAATGAGTCTGTACTTCAAAATAATTAATAAATGAAGGAAGAGTACATTTTTATTTTATTCCTTATATCAAATTCCCCACATTTTTGCTTTAATTATCTATGAAGGGAGTGAGCCTGTTTTGTCATTTTTTATTATGTCTAGATATTCTAATACTTAAAAACATAATTACAATATATACTTTAAAACATAACTACAATATGATTTTTAAAAAAGTAAACTGTTGTCACTCAACGCAAATGTAGACTATGTGAGCGAACCCAGTGAAGCCCCGTTTCAAATTTGCAGATTTTTTTAAAGAAGAATTTGGGTGATATTCACTATATTTATTTGCTAACTTACTGATTAAGAAGTTGGCGATGTATGAAATAAAAACTTAAAACTGGCCAAAACGAGTACGTTCCAATTCTATAAAAACGAATCCCATTAAGGAGTTTCAATACTTTGATTTAATATTTACATACGGTATGGTTTAATTTTTAACATAGGCCTATTTTATTCTTACCATAAACGATGAAATTGAGAGTTTGTTCCAAAACTTAAAAACGCTTGGTAGTATATGCTCATATGGAGCATCATATTATAGATACTTATGAATGTAACACAAGGGCAAGACCGCATTCTATTTATTAACATCGTACTGGGTTTCATTTTTTTTCCTTGAAAAAAAAGAAGAACTGACCATGAATGTGGGAGGTTGTTTATTGAAGGAAATTATCCAATTAACAGACAAAAGAACACAGAAACTGCGACAGTAATTCCCACTAAATCACACAACCGCTAATAGCCTGGCCAAATAGTATCCTTAGGGGCAAAGATCGGCCCAAATCAAGCATGTTTGTGGAGACATTTAAAACAGTACAAAGCGGCAAACAAAAACTCTCTTGAATCGAACGGAACCCAAATCTTGATCCCCCGTGCAATGTTCCATTCACCCAGAGAACTGCCCCTTACATGTTGTTTTGATTCCATTTACCATAAAACTAACAAACTACTTGAAGCACTCCAGCCGAGCGAAAACCTTGTATTTTCTGCCTATTATCCGGATAATTGAGGGATAAATGGTTTAAAATTAACGTCCGAGTGTCACAAGATCGTTGAATTTACACCCAAACAGTTTGAGCACTCGAGAGGAAGAGTGTTTTTTTATCCGAGAGCCGCGAAAATCCGGAACTAAGTAAAGCGCTTTAGAACAAGACAAGCGCAGGGTCGCAGAAACGGCAACTGTAAGGTGTAATGTTTACTTGTTGATTTTGTTTGTTTTTATTTGTTGTTTTCTCAGGTAATACTGTTTTCAGTTTAAAACTACTTTCATAAAATCTCACCCCTCTCTCGACGATGACCTTCTATAGGTTCAGAATAGAATCAAACTTCGTGTCTGTCTAATTTCAATAGATGTACTCATAGGTAATAGGGGATCGGACCTTTCCATTTATCTGGTATTTATATTTTAAATATAATGAATAAAAATGATCTTATTTCCTTAATGTTTACGAATTTCTACGTCACGCATGCCTATCTGTGATTTTCAGTGGGTTAAAGTTGGGATAAAACAGCTTGATCCATAGGTCTTGGGATTGATTCCTGCAAGTTTCGTAATTTTTTTTTTGTATCAATAAAGCACTCTAACAATGCAAATTCTAACGCAATGACGTTTTTACACAGCTGTGTGGCCGTGAATCTAGTATTCATCGAAAACATCTATTCAATCTAAATTCCGGGAACACCAGTATGATACCTTTTCAAAGATAAAATAGGATGCAATACAATATATATTTAATTAGGGAACAGAAGCGTATTAGAACACGGACCAATATTGCCGAGAAGCGCTAAACATGCACTTTTCTTGAAGATTAAAGAAAACATGAGTTTTCAGTTTTCTATCCAATGAGTGTACGACTTTCAGTTTCATAATTTTGTGTTTGGTTAAATAGAGAGGACTATACTAAGTACCATTGCTTCACAACTGCTAATCAGCGGTAAAAACGATAAATTTTATACATCCATACATTACATACACCGACAGAAGGGAGCAAATTATTTTGTATAAAAATGATAAAATTCGATACCCAAATAATGATTAAATAATATTGTTCACATGGTAGAGTAGTTTGGGTGGATGTTTCAGATTAGCTTTATTAAGAGGTTGCTGTATCAAATCCCAATGTAGGACCTAAAAATCATCCTTCGTTCGTACATGTATGAGGTTACCAAAGCCGCATGTCGCAAAACCTCCTAGTACTAAGGATTGTTTAACGTTTCATAGCTACATACGTTTTGGAAAAGAGACCAAGTAACGCCAAACTTTGGGGAAAACAAAATCATCCATTGATCATCAATTGGTCTAGAGGAAAATATAAAAATAAGTTCTAAAGACTGCAAAATAAACCCCGTTAATTAGATTGCCCCTTTAGAATGACAAGGTTTTGTTTAGGTACGTATGTGATTTTGTTTGCACTCATTTACGACTTTTTCTGAATTAACTATTTGCCTGTTTTAGTAGGGAGCCGAGAGTCTGCCTTTGTGTATGCCATCTCCTCGGCGGGAGTTGTTCACGCCATCACACGAGCTTGCAGCAAGGGTAACCTACTACAATGTGGGTGTGACCCCACCAAGGTGGGAAAAGGGAGGGACAAGTCGGGCTGGTTTGAGTGGGGAGGATGCAGCGACAATGTGCGGTGGGCCAGCCATTTCTCCCGGATGTTTATTGATGCAAGAGAACGGAGAGTGCGTGACGCACGCGCACTGATGAATCTCCATAACAACCGTGCCGGAAGACGGGTGAGTACTTTTTTATGATACAAACCTTAAAGATGTGAATCACGATACAGCTATCTTTTACGAGTTGTAATTTTTTGAATTGGTTTCCTTTTTTTTTTGTGGCTTTGTTTATTAAAAAAAAACCATAATACAGTATACATGTAGTACGTTTTTTAATGATCTCCATTTATCTCCATCTACAGGCTGTCAAGAAGTTTATGAAACTCGCCTGTAAGTGTCATGGCGTGAGCGGTGCTTGTACCATTAGAACCTGTTGGCAAGCTATGCAACCTTTCCGACGTGTTGGAGAATACCTGAAGCGGAAGTACAACGGCGCCACCCACGTCATGATTGACCAAGGGGGCTCAGGAATAGTTGTCGCAAATCACCATTTCAAGAAACCAACACGGAAGGATTTAGTTTATATGGAGGCCTCTCCAGATTACTGTGTACGGGACCTTTCTATTGGTGAGTCAGCCTGTTTACGCACATTCTTTTAACCTCGTTAACAACAATATGTATAAAACTTCCCAAAATGTAGGATTGCCGATCCAATTCTCTCTTTAAAAAACCCCATTGTGGCTGAATAAAAAGAAAACCCCTGGTCTAAGCTAGCGCCATCTTAATACCAAAATGCGCTGTTTGTAAAAAAAAAAAAAAAATCAGAAAAAAGTAAACAATCAACCATCACTCATACAATCGAAATCGTTCAAGTTTTTGTAGCTAAATCTGTCGACATGAAGAGTTTGTGGGTAAAGAATTGGATTAGAAAACTATTGACTTGGGAAGATGATACGCGTTCAGCTATTTTAAAAAGAACTCGAATTTTGGGTATTATGTAACTTATAATACAAGTTAAAATTGATGCTGGCTTTAAGAGAAATATTCCTTGAATATGTAAAGAATGTCAACTGCTGATTTCTATTGTCTAATTGCTGAATGACGACAAAAATCGACAGGACATCATCCCAAAGTCAATGGCCATTTAAATTTGCTTTAAATCATACTTAATCAATCTATAACAATTGTTTAGTGAACAGTTTAATTTAAGTTACTTTGGGAAGATTTACGTTAAGGAAAATAAAAACTCATGCGACTATTTCATTAATTTTTTTTTCAGGGTCACTTGGTACAGCAGGTCGCCAGTGCAACAAGGCATCACTGGGGACAGACGGATGTGACATCATGTGTTGTGGGCGGGGCTACGACACAGAGACTGTGACGCAATTTGACAAATGTCACTGTAAATTCCACTGGTGTTGCCATGTCAAATGTAAACTTTGTTCCAAGCGCGTGGATATTCATACTTGTAAGGGACCTGGTCTCCATGATAATGGCAATTCTCTGAATGGATAAAAGTTTTCCATCTTGTAATGTCACCCACTTTGGAAAGTGCAATTTTAAGGAGTGCTATAGGACTGTGATGTCAGGTGACTTGGCACCGTCACAATAGTGACAAAAGAACGCGAAAATTTTGAATACAGTATTTATTGAAATATTTATATTGGCTTTGTTTATATCGTATTTATTTGTTTTTCTATTGTTATGTTTCACGTTTCTCAATCTTATACATTATGTATTAAAATATGTTCTCATTAAAAATCAAGATAAATCATCGATTCATAAAAAGAGACTTCTTTTGAATTTATTCTTTAATCATTACATACATCCATAAGAAACAAACTCGCGACAATAAAAAAATGAAAACTTTATTACAAGAGTAATCAATGAAGCATCAAAGATTTCAATCATTTAAAAGAAAATGAATATAGATTTTTGATTTATGATTATATTTACACAAACACATGTTCTTTCCTGAGAAACATGACTATTAAAGTATGTTCTCTCTCTCTCTCTCTCTCTCTCTCTCTCTCTCTCTCTCTCTCTCTCTCTCTCTCTCTCAGCAGTCAGAAAACTATCGCTAACTGTTAATTTTTAAGATTTAAATCATTCGTGATTGAAATTAATGTCACTTATTTTGGCACAGGGAAAATCTTTCCAACAATTATTCATATTAAGTACGTCAATGAGTTAAACAGTATTGTGTCACAACCTTTGAACTGAAAGGACTAGAATACTCCTCGGGTTTATCTCTGTTTTCAGGTGAAAGAACAGATCCGATGAAAATGGTTTATCACATTGTCTTTGTTGTAATATAACGCCACTCCAACAGGAACACACACAGCACTGGCCACTAAAACACGTTTATAATTCACGCGTGATTTCCGGCGTTTAGGTGACGTCACAAGGTCTGGCGGGTCAACATTTCTTTTTTGAAAAACCTGCAATTGCAGAAATAAAATATTAGCATTTCCCCCCGTAATTTGCTACTGTAAAATAATTTTAAAAAGTTGAATTAAAAATTTGATAGTTAAGATAGAGAACAACGAACGAATTGCAAAAACTAGAAATATGATCATAGTTAATGATTTCTCTGCCAAATGATACATTTGTATTCAACATAAAGAGAAAAGTACACATCTTTCATACTAATTTGTGTATCAGTCAGAAAATGAATATTGGTAATAATATCTTAAACAGTAATAATTTGAGTCTTAGTTGAAAGCAAAGTAAGAAAACGTATAGTCATAAGGAACATCAAGTTAAAAAAAACTTATAAAAGGCAAACATGCAGTGCACGAGGAAAAATAAATATCTTAGAAAAATGTTTCAGAATAATGCATCGAACAGTTTAAAAAACAAGGAATAGCGATGTCAGGTTTGTTCACAAAATTACTTAAGTTTGAAAATTAAAACAGAATTTGACTAATAATATCGGTTGGTATCTTTATTAATTAAATGTCTAATTGAAAAATATACTATAAAATTAATACTTTAGTGGGGTTAAAATGTAACGGTTTGTTAGATTTTACAATTCTTTGGCAGGGTTTTAAATTGGCAGTTCACTTCCGAGTGTAAGGATATCAGGTACATCTATATAGCGTATTAAGCAATTTATTCATGGCATATATTAATAACGAAGGACGCAGAATTCGTTAAAACACATGTGTTTTGATATCAATGTTCATCAATCCTCGTAATTTAATATACATGTTGTAAAAGTAAAAAATAAACTAAAATAAATAAATCGTATTTCTAAAGCTGCATCTTCGCTAGCCAATGGTTTCAGTCCACTGGTTTGGGTTTATGGCAAGCGGAGTGGACCGAAAACCTATAGCTACTTGGGTTTATGGGAAGCGGAGTGGACCGAAAGCCTTTGGCTAGCGAAGATGTTAAAGTTGTTAACTCAACAAAACACAAGGGCGCGGATTTCAAATGCTGGTATTTACCATTCATATTTTACAAGCCATCTTCTGACATATTTGTTTTTAATTTGAAGTTTATAATATATAGACTGGGACTACTAAACTCGTGTCATATGGGCGTTGAGCGGTAAGAGTTCTTAATAATCTCTGTGGCATCGGGCCTTGGAAATTAAAGTCTTATCAAAGAAAAAAACCCAGTAATAATAATAACGTTTTACCGTTGCTTTCAATATTAACCCTTAACTCCTATTGACACAGCTTCCATGTTGCTATTGGGTACTAGTATTTACACAAAATTACAAACGTATATTTCAGGAAAACAAAATACATGATTGTCACCATTATTTTCAAACATGTATTTTATTACAGCTAAAACACCCACAGTGTCAATAAATCATTTCATTATCCTTTTATGCTAGTAGATGCATTACCATGAGTGGGTCCCGGTTGACAAAATTATATGAGCACAGATTTCCTCCCGAAAAACTGCGTTTTAAAAAAATGACCAAACATGCCTAATGCACTTGTTTGACTGCAATGCTGCACTGGAATAAAGCCTATAAGCAAAACACTTAGTTCTGCAAAAACCACGACTTCTTTCAAAACAAATGCAAAACTAGCAATGGTTAGGGTTAATTGGGATTAGCGTGTGTGGTTAAAGAGAAACATGTGAAATCATTGTTTGCTTCGTTAACGAGACTCTCTTCTCACTTGTGATACAGAATTGCATTCATGAACCGTGTCCTGCCAAGGAAGTTGTAAATTAAGCAATCAAAAGTGTCTGGGTTAAAGGTTTCGGGTTTTTTGCGAAGTGCAGCGTTTGAAACCGTACAGATGAATCTAGAAACAACCTTGTACCAGTCCACCAAAAACTCTTAGAACTTGACCCGTGTTAGGCATGCGCGACTCTACACACGCCTCCACTGAGACTCAAAGAATGCCAAGGTTGCACCAAAGGGATGAGAGTGAGACTGTAATTAAAGTGTGTGAGGGACGGACATCAAGTGCAGTTTCCAGGAATTATCCAGTACCCGATGATCGCTTTTCTACGTACTGGGCTATTTCGTAATCGTGGAATTATTTTTTTTTTTAAATGTGATTTTGTTTGCTTCCTTTTTAAGAGAGAAGCCTTGGAATTATAGCTATAGGGGATATTTTGCTTTGGCTTATTGTCAAATATGTCGCCATGTAAATACATATTTCCTAGAAAAATCTGTTTTCAAATTTTATAACCAGGAATTGCGAGATCAACGTCCAGTATTATCATTATAATACAAATGATCGTTACATGTTCTTCGATCTACAGAGGAAACCTAGTTTGCTCTTATTAAAACACAGTATTTGACTTAATAAAAGAGGCTACTTATGATTTTCATATCGTAAACTGAAAGATAAAAAACCCACTTTCGCAGATTCTAGCATTCGTTTATCCTGAACAAGTAAAATGTTTTAATTCACTTGGCCAACTTTCTCTATCAGCCCCAAGGCCTGAAATACGAGTGTACCTCCGACTGATCGGGAGCTCTAATAAACCAATCACTACCCCAAGTAAAATGACATTTACTAAGGCGGCTTTCTTCAAGTTCGATGAAAATGTTTACAACCATTACAAAATTTATTGCCAGTGAACGATCTCACCAGACTGGCACAACATCTGTCTCGTCTGTGCAATACCGATGCTCTGCCATTGATTCTGTCACTCAAAGCGCTACAGAGATTCTGCGCACTTCCTACACGCATTAACTGAAACTTCTGCAAAATGCAACGAACAACAACTCTTGCAAGAGATCGCTGTTTTTGCAGGAACTATCGAAGATATTTTTACTTCATTTATAAATACTAGAACCTTGCTGCAATCTTATACATGTATTAATTTTGTATTTTAAACTTCAACAATTTTTCAAGGTTGGCATCAACTTTTAAGCATATTTTTTTCCTAATTATTTTTTAAAATATACTAGTGTGCACATCTCTTTTTAAACACAAATCTACAAAAGCTATGAAAGAAAGCTCATAGTTTATTATTTTAGGCAAGGGAGGCGTCAATCCAATGCTATTCTTGTACGCCAAGTACTCGAAAAACGATTAAAACTTAATGTGTATTTTAAGACTTCTAAAGCATTCTTTGGAAGAACAAATAAAACTGAATGGCTTTATACTTGAAAACGGAAGCACAATGGGCCTAACAATGCAGCAGGCTGCGTAAATTTACATGATTGTTGGCGATATACCACAACAACAATATATTTTGTATTTTAGTATTTTAGATTACCATGTACCTTAATGGGGCGTCATATTTTCATATTTTTAACATCATAGAATTGTAGATATACATCCGACCTTTCTTAACAAATTTCAATTAGTGAACTTCAAGAGGAGAGAGCGCACAAGACGTGAATCCACGATTTTGTGTTATAATTTAATGTGCATTTTTTTCTTGGAAAATTAAGTCTGTGCTCTTTTCACAAAATTCTCATGTGAATAAAATTGCTTAAAATTCTTGTTTCAATCATTACATGTTCCAGCTTTCTAACCTTTGTTGGTTTTATTACCTTGCTGATAACTTTCAAATCATCACCTCTACCGACATTTATATTATTAATGGTAAAGTAATCTTTTGTTATATTCAAAAGTGATAATCTTATGGTCAAAACTTTAACCAATAATTTAGATGTTTGTAACATTTATGATGACCTTATTTCTGACAAACCCTCTACTTTTCTTACATATCCCTTGATGACTAACTTTCGATCATTACTTCTAACAACGGTCTAACCTTCTGTTATATTGATCAAACCCTTTCAATTATGGTTTCTATTATTAATAACTTTTTGTTACTTTAGTAAAAATTCTCAATCCTTACCTTTACCAATATACTAGTACTACTTTCTATAAATCCCTTTGTAATTGTTGCACTATCTTGAAGATCATTTTTACAACAACAATAGAACTTTTGTAACGATTGTAATAATCTAACTTTAACCTATTACCTCAGCCTACTAGCAGTGACTGTCTTACATTTTTGAAATTTTGTTGACAAGATTTTAAATTTTAACCTTTACCAATATACTAACCTGTTTAAATTTTCACTATTATAAAAATACTATCAGAGGTTTCACTTTTTAGATTTTGAAACAATGATTTCTATTTTTATATTAATCAACAATTTTCACTTAGAACCATTTTATCAAGACCTTGGACTTTCAGTAAGATGTAGCTATTAATTTCTTGCATCAAAACAAGTTAAAAATGATTCGGTTTCAAGCGAAATATGCATCATTTGCATAGTCTTAGCTCAAAAGCCAGACAAATCTTGTTTATTTCAAAGAGCCATGGCGGAGTGGCTAGCAATGAAATAGACAGGCCTTCATCACATTACTGTTTGACACAACTACCCAAAGTTCAAGCCCTTGTTAAAATGGTTCTACGTTATTTTGAAAACAACCTTACTTTAACTTATTGCTCTACCAACACTGGTCCAATAGTCCAAACTTTGTTAGCGTGTGTGATAATCATCCTGTCATACATGTAACCTCTTCTAAAAATTCTACATTCTACTTTTTGTTTTCTTGACATTAACCCGTCAATCTTTACCTCTACCAACGGTCTAATCTTTTGTTGCCTTGGTGACAACATTGCAATTACTATTTCTATCAAAAATCTTTTGCGACCTTGGTGACAACTTTACTTCATGTATTACCATACAGCATACCTCTACACACTGTCATTATGTAACATTAAAGACAACCTTTCTTCAACATTTACCCACAGTCTTACCTTTTGTAACCTTGAGGTTTACTTTTCTCAAGTTTACTACAACTCTTATTCACTGTCTTACCTTTTGTAACCTTGAGGATTACTTTACTATTACTACCCTTATTCACTGTCTTACCTTTTGTAACCTTGAGGATTACTTTACCCTTATTCACAATCTAACCTTTTGTAACCTTGATGATTACTTTACTATTACTACCTTTATTCACTGTCTTACCTTTTGTAACCTTGAGGATTACTTTACCCTTATTCACAATCTAACCTTTTGTAACCTTGATGATTACTTTACTATTACTACCTTTATTCACTGTCTTACCTTTTGTAACCTTGAGGATTACTTTACCCTTATTCACAATCTTACCTTTTGTAACCTTGAGGATTACTTTACTATTACTACCTTTATTCACAGTCTTACCTTTTGTAACCTTGAGGATTACTTTACTTTTACTACCTTTATTCACATTCTTACCTTTTGTAACCTTAGGATTACTTTACTATTACTACCTTTATTCACAGTCTAATCTTTTGTAGCCTTGAGGATTACTTTACCTTTATTCACATTCTTACCTTTTGTAACCTTAGGATTACTTTACTATTACTACCTTTATTCACAGTCTTACCTTTTGTAACATTGAGGATAACTTTACTATTACTACCTTTATTCACATTCTTACCTTTTGTAACCTTAGGATTACTTTACTATTACTACCTTTATTCACTGTCTTACCCTTTGTAACCTTGAGGATTACTACTACCCTTATTCACCGTCTTACCGTTTGTAACCTTGAGGATAACTTTACTACTACCCTTATCCACAGTTTTACCTTTTGTAACCTTGAAGATTACTTTACTATTACTACCCTTATCCACAGTCTTACCTTTTGTAACCTTGATGACAACCTGTCCAGCTCTTTCTGTAGCAGCTCTACATTAGCCAGTGTCTCTTCACAATGCTTCTGTAGCTGCTTGGGTGTGGCTCCATCCTGTCAATTCAAAAATACATCAAAGTACTATTCTCATATAAAGTATAATATTGTTATTCTCACTCATCTATCTATAATACAAGAAATGTTTGTGAACCGTGAAACACATATGCCCCCCCCCCCCCCTTGGAAAAATCCACGAAAAACACAAACTGCAAATAATTGAAATTTGTCCAAGTCCAAGGGGCATAACCCTGTCGAAAATTGCTCAATTGTACCCAAAATTAAACTTGACCTTGATAATATTATAATAAATCTGTATACCAAATTTCATCAATACTGAATAGGTGCAACCTCTGCTAAGAAAATGAACAGAAACTGTTGGTAAACAGACTGACAAAGAGACAGGCGGACAGCAGCAAAGCAATATGCCCTCCCTTCTTTGAAAAAGGGGGAATAAAAACCCCAAAATCATTTACTTTTTCGACAAGGTTAACCTATTTTGCATGATAGACTGTGACCATTATGTCAACCTACTATGTATGATTCATTATTATAAGATATGACATTTGTCTGCTCAGTAAGGTACTGATATGTCAAATGTCTCAGGTTCAAACCCAAGCAAATCCATGTTTTGTTTTTACACAGTATCAAATTTGTTATGTATCACAGGAAGTTGTACCTGAATCTCCAACACCGAAGAGTTCCCTGTTACTTGGTCAGCAATATAGTGTATGGTACTGCCTAAGTATTTGATGTGTTTACTTATATTGGCTGCTATGGCAACAGCTTCTACACAACTGAAATAACCAAAAGAGCATGTTAATGACTATGTTAAGGTACAGTTTTATTCATTTTTCACATGTTGAAACTTTTAAAAAAAAAAAAGTTTGTATGTCAAAATTAGGAAGTGGAATTTTTCAAAACAATTGAACCTTTTACATCAGGTTTAACAAGTTATTAGAGCTTTGGATTGAGAAAAGTGTGTTTCTGAATTGCAAGTTGTCAAAAATACAATATATTACCAGACAACTTAACTTCAGATTTAAAATTCTCCCTTGTACAACACTCACTGTTATCTTTTAACATCAACATGTATTTCAGTTGCACCTCCACTCCAATCGTCATTTAATCTTGAACTTTCACTGGAAAGCTCAAATCAAACTTAACTCTGACACTTGCCTCATTTTCTTGTTGTATTTGACTGTTGGTAGGCTCTCCTTCTCCCACTCTCGTTTGTGGACCATGTGAATTCCATCCAGAATCTTCTTACGAACCCCAATCTGTTGAATTCCCATCTGGAGAAAAGATTTGTTAGGATGTCTGATAAAACATTATTACCGGTAATTCCTAAAACATCTCTCAGCAAAACCTTTATTATAATTTTAATTGATTGATAGCTGTTTTATGTTTTTTCCAGGAATTTTATTGGGGCTTAACCTACATGTATATGTATGTAAATACAAGGTTTCAAATCAAGGCTCATGATTAAATCAGTATATTTACATTCTACTGTGTTTTCCCATTAAATTCTGTGATCTTCAAATGCCTCTAAATGCAACAAGTAGTCAAAGGTCAAATTGACAACTTTTATTATGACGTCACAAACGTTGAACGCTGTAAACTGCAACGTCACAAGCGAAAATCAAAGTTCACGCTTGTGGCTGTTACTGTGGCTCTTCCGTTAATATTAACTTACCCTTAGGATAAGATCGGAATTTTAAGGTATAATTCACATTTGCAGACAAGGCAAGAAGTTAAAAAATGTAAATATAAGCATTAAATCATGATTTTTTGGAGTATACACTCTCATAACTGCCGCGGTGTGTGCATACAAATTTTCATAACGCGCTAACGCGCGTTATTCAATTTGTATGCACACACCGCGGCAGTTATGAGAGTGTATACTTCAAAAAATCATGATTCAATGCTATAGAAGTAGTTAAATGTATGTTAAATGTCCAAGCTTTACAGTAACACATGGTTAAAGGCTTTCCTACACACACAAAAGAAGCTTTGCATAAGAAGTAGTGCATCATTATAGACAAATGTATAGTGGATGTGTAACCTTACATATTATCATCAAAGGATTAGTTTATTTTTCAAAAGATATGTCTATTAGATGTTTTACCCAAGTGATTTTTCTTCATTTTTTTAAGGGTCCTGTAATTTTTTTTTTTTTGGAAAATATCATCAAAATAATCACAGTATATAGGCTTTTTGTTAATTCATACATCAATGATTCATATGAGTTTTTTCTAGTCATACTTGATATGTAATGTAGATTTACCTTAATAAAGTCCTCATCAGTCATCCTCAGAAACATGTCAAAGTCCACTTGTTGTTCCTGGAACAGCTGGACCAGGTGATTGAGTCCCAGGCCGGTCAGGAACAGCTCCAGCTCCCCGTAAATCATGGCCCTGGGGGGTCAGATATAGACAAAAATAAATGCTGTTTATAACTTGAAAACAAATGAAAATTAATGATATACAGTCCATGTATTACATGCACAGTAATGTAGTACAGAGATTTCCAAAAGTTTATATCATGACAAAGGAAATATCATTGCCAGAAAAAGGCATCTTAATTGTTCAGATATGACTTACTTTTTGGATGGCCCTGACACTTCTGGGATGCTGGAGTTGGGTGGTTGTGTCCATCCATTAGTGGTAGGGAATGCTGAATTGCTATAGCTAAGGCTATTTGTACTGTTGTTGCTTGTGTCTCCACCAAGTAATTTTATAATCTACAAATTCAAAGTTGGTATGTATAATTATGACAGCTACCAGTTTCAATTGGAACAAAAAACCAATATTGTATGTATCACAATTCTTGTAAGACAAGATTTGAACATTTTGAAATTTTTTTTTTCATTAACAGATGTTACAAAATTTCTTCAATACTCTGCTCGCCTATTTACTTACAGCTTGCAGATCCTGGGCAATGGCTATGTCTAGTGCTGTTTGTCCGTCACAGTGGACCTTCTTAATGTCCGCCCCCCTCTCCACCAGAAGTTTCACTGCCCCCTGGTGGTTCTTGCTCACCGCCCAACTTAGTGACTAGAAATGGAAAAACCTAACAGTGTTGGTACACATACAAAAAAGATCAACATGGAAACATTCTTCAAATATAAAAATTTAAATAGATTTAGAGAGCTAGAGCAAATGAAATTAAAGGAATCAATCTCTGACAACAAATACATGTACATGTATTTAGGAATACATCATATTCTTCATGTGAATACATATGCTATATTTCTTTATTTTTCACACAGCAGAAAGCTTGAAAAACATCAAAATAACAAAATGTACAATGAATTCTGGGAGGGAGTCACGTTAAGGACTCAATCGCAACTTCTCGGGCCTTTCCGGCAAGCTCGGAAAAACACCTCAAATGTATTAACATCACTGGATGTTAGAATTTTATACAAAATGGAGTCGCTTCCCATTTAAATAAGTTTCGGCTAGACAGTCTTGTATGTCGCTTCTGTGTTATATTTTAGTGTATATCGTTTACTTTAATGAAGTATAGCTCACATCTCAACAGATCGTAAAATGTGTTCTATTTATTTCAAGCTTACAAAAAGGGGGGTTGTCATGGACGCCTAGGTAATACATTCGAGGTGTTTTTCCGAGCTTGCCGGAAAGGCCCGAGAAGTTGCGATTGGTTAAGGACTTACTGTCCAGCCCCTGGAGTCCTGTTTGTTGATGCTGGCTTGGTTGTCAAGGAGCTTTGATATGACCTTGACCCTACCCTCTCTACAGGCATACATCAGTGGAGACATGTGATATCTGGAATAAGTGAAGACATGACATCTAAATCAAACATGATCAAAATTATAAACAAAACAAGTTCTTGACAACCACATTTGACTGGTACATAACTAACTAACTAACAAGAACTAGTCACTGAAAAACAGGTCGTTCATCCAAGTTTTTTATATAGGTTCTGTGGAATATGCCAAACAATGAGCAAATTGAAAGATCTAATTTCAATAAAATTGAAGATACATGTAGGTACACTGATATCAAAAATCTTTGAACAATATGACTTACATTCTCAATGGCAAGTTGTGTAACTTTAACAAAACAAACTTGTACAGATCTATATAAAGTACAGTTTTATCTAGGAAAAAACTGAAATGAAGTCAATTCAATTGATAATGATTAAAGCAACATCCACCATCTTATTGATGTCTGTAGGCTGTGTGATACAGATTTTTTTCCCTAAAATGTATACTTATACACAAAATGATTAGAGCACATGAAACAACCAATAATCTTCAAAATATTTATATGATGGAGATAGTAATTACTGGAGGGGGGGTTGTTGTTGTTGTTGTTGTTGTTTACCTGTCATGAGCGTTAACATTGACCCCCTTCTCCAGCAGGTAACTGACACACTGCAGTATGTCCTCCTCACTACTGGCCGCTGACCCACAGGCTGCCATCAGAACAGTGTACATATCTACAATTATTCAGAGAACCCCGATAGAAATCATGTTTTTTAAATTACTTCCATGAAAAACAAACAGTGAAATAGGAATCCAAACAAAATAATGAAATTTTAGAATGGATTAAATAACCCCCATTTCATACCATTCATTTAATAAGAAATTTGATTAAAGATATATGTAATTTGTTTATTTCTGACAAAATGTGAATAAAAAATACCGGTACTCAATGATCTTACAATAACATGTTGTGTTCATAAATTTAATCTCTGAATCTTTATTACCAGCAATATCTAATACAACAGAATTTATATTCATATTCACCTTAACAGCAGTCAATCAAACAAACAAGTTTTTGGTGATTTCTTGATTCTGAGTTTTTGGTTTTACCTTTGTGACTATGAGGGTCAGCTCCATTATCAATCAGGAACTTGACAATCTGAGGGAGAGCTGAGCTGGCCGCATACATCAGTGGAGTCCAGCCACACTTCAGCACAGTGTTCACCTTGTAACCTGGAATGATCATTGGCTACTCCTTGTAAATATTCTCAAATACATTGTATGTATATATAAATGTACGATAGATATGCACTTTCTTTCTATCTATTATGAGAAAAACTATTCCAAAACAGCAATTAAGCCAAAAAAAAAAATGCCACAGTTGATTTCTGACTTTTTTTCTCTCATGAAGTAATAGCAGGGAGCCATGTACAGACCATTGGCTATTCTATTTAGAGAAGTGGACAGGCATATCCATTTTTCAATCATTATTCAACATTTATTAAATTTTTATTCATTTAATATTAAACTTGTAAACATGGTGACAGTCTACACTTCAATCTTTGGTTTGACTCAAAATAAACATGAATTTATGCAATAAAATCAAATCAAATATAAGGATTGGCGATAAAAATTGGATGATGGCTGTGCATATTACATTTCTAAAAAGGGAATGATGCACAGGCACTTGTTTCTATAATAAAAGTTCACCCTATAGTATAATAACAAAAGGTACAGTGCATCTAGCTCCAAAAAATGTGGAGTACCCCCTTACCGTGTAGAGGTGTATTGCAATCAATTTTGCTTTCCATGAAACACAATTGGAAAGTGTTTACTACCAATCTCTTCTATTAAAATGTACCTACTAAAATCATATATAATGACATGTTTGCATTTATTTACTGGTACTTCTATCTGCATAAACAGCATCCAAACATTGCTTGTCAACAGGAAATGTTGTTTCACAACACAAACCTCTATTTACTGGTCTTGGGCTGAATAAATTCGCATCATTTGATTACCTTTCACAATATGGGGATTTGGGAAAGCTAGGAATATTGCAGGTTATGATGTGTGAAACAAAGCTTTTATCTGTTAAATAAGGTGCAGTTTTCTGAATTTTGGGTTGATGATCACCATGCTTAATTTTTGCAATGTTTTATCACAGAGTAATTTTTCAAAAAACAATTTGATTTTAATTTCTGCATTCTCCCCGGGACCAGTAGAGGTTCTTGATGTGAAACACAAACTTTCAGTCAGTGAGAAATGTTTGGATGCTGCTTATATGCAGATAGAAGTAAATAAAGGCAAGCATGCCATATGCGGTTTTGAGGATATATTATCGTAGAAGAGATAGGAAATATATACCTGTCCACTGCTTTTCTGTAGAAAGTGAAAAATATTGCAATTAACTGAAGATGGAGCACTCCAGGCAATGCAGAGATAGATACCTTCTGTTGTTGAGATAGCTGAATACTATAGGGTAATTTTTATTCCAGAAACAAGGGCCTTTGGAGTTACAATAGAATATGTTTTATGCCACAAAAATTAATTTTTAGAATACCTTTATTGATAAAAGTCTTAATGGCATCTAAATTCCCCCTCAAAATAGCCATTCTAAAGTCATCTGCACCCACTGTGGTTGCTTCTTTCATTTTTCTGTCCAATGCCACTGACTTTGTTTTGGGTGATTTTGAATTCAGTGAAGGCGTTCCAAAACCGCCTCTGTCTTCATAATGGTTAGTGTTCCCATTCTGAAACATGTGCAAAAGTGACAGATTATGAGTAACTGTGTAGACCTCGGCTATAACTCTCTTATGCTTTGAAAAAATATTCCTATATCGAGGAAATTCGGTTACACATATTCCCTAACATTTTCATTCTTTGCATTAACATGATTACCGATACATTAAGCGCCTCAGATTTTTCAAAACCATTTATGTCATCATGACCAAACATAAAACCATCATCAAATTCGTCGTCCTCGTCAAATTCGGCACCTCCGGGGCAATAGTCCATGGACGCCGCCATCTTTTTGTATTTACTGCGGAATTGCTGACATGGTTGAAGGGGAATTCGACCCCTCTTATTCGGACCAATCAAGGGCAATAAAAAAATTGAATTTAAAACTTTTGGTTTCATTTTACGCTGTAGGAGGACGTTAAACATGTTACCAGAGCCATTATAAAAGATATGTTCAATAAAGGAGCCTCTACCGGACCGTATGTACATATATTTACAGGTTTCTTAACTGAAAAATTTTGAGAAATTATGAATTTTCTTTTTTGGTGCTTTATAACCGTAGCTTTATCAATATGATCAAGGTGCATTACGGCAAACATTTATTATAAGCACAGGAGTCGGCGATTTTATCAATTTCTGGAAAATAAATGAGAAACAGGCACAAATCCTACCAGTGAGCTTCGTGAAGCTCACTGGTAGGATTTTGCTTGTTTCTCATTTATTTACAACAAATTGATAAAATCGCCGGCTCCTGTGTTATAAGTTATTAGAAGTAAAAATAGGAAAATAATGGGTTTTGAAACGGGCACTGACAGTTATTGTAAGTCAGTATATTGTATGTGTATGTAAATATATACATGTGCATGTATAATAGACAAGCATATTTTAATTAACTATAACTTTCAGCGGCCGTGTATTTTGAAAATCTAGAAAACCCCAAAAGTTCCCTCAGTCTGCAGAAAGACTCCAGTCAATCAGAGAACTCATATAAGTATTCGTAAAAAAATAAATACCAGTATATACATGTATATACTCACTTATAATTAAGTACATTTAAAGAAGTTTTAAAAAATTCGCTTTACAGATTGGAGACATCCAAATGTTTGCTTAATGTCCCCCCCGGTTTTATACAAACGGAAAATAGAGCATCCAGAAAAAAGCAATTTTTCAGATTATAGTGACCAAGAACAAAAATTTAAGCCAAGAAATTACTTATACGTTTTTATAATTTTACGATTATAACAATTTTTTTTTAAAATTACTGAGAACTATAATGAAATTATTTGTACATGTATATTAAATAAATGCGAAACACTGAGAAGACTGCGATATGTGAAATCAGAGACATAAATAACGAGTACTACTAAACAGAGAACTCTAGAGAACTTTAGAGAACTCTGGGGATTTTCTCATATTTAAAGTATTTAGAACCCATTTTTGCATTTTATATGATAAAAAAAGTTGTATTTTAGTCGAAATATATATTTAAAATATTTGGATTTAAGTAAATATTAATTATTTCACGCAAAACATCAAGTTGGGGGAGGCTAAATTATTCAAAGGATCTTGATCCCGAGCAGTTTACTCTTTTTTAAATTCTTTCAACATTTAATATAATTCTTATTATGGATTTTATTTAAGGTCAATTATATCTTATAATTTGTAGCGTTAGTGTCTTTATTCTCCGTTTGTGATTTGTTATGATTTTAATTAAGATACTGACTTTTTGCTTGTCGCCAACTTCAAATCTTGATAGTTTTACGACTGAGTGTAATAAAACAACTCTTCTCCATGAATATGCATTTATAAATGGACAATCGAAAAAATATCCGAGATCCACTATGACACTCGAAATTGTAAATATTAATTAAGTGATATAAAGGGTTTAAAAATAATGCAAAAATTGCCTTTTCCTTACAGAAGAAATTAAAGGGGCATGTTCACGATTGTGGTCAAATTCTATATTTCTGTTTTAATTATTTACAATATGCTTTAGGAATACATTTTTAATGATCAAATGAAATTTAAGAGTCATTCGTTAACAGTTTTTTCTTTACAATGATAATAACGTACGTAAGTTGTTATATCTATAACAACAGAATATGATCATTGAAATGTGATAGCTCAATATACATTATGTTGTGTTTTTACGTGCATTATTATACCAATGGCTTGAGGTAACCTGTATATATAGAAACAATGTCTAAATGACATTAGATCGGGATCGGAGTTTGACGATCACGCCGACTAGATTTCCTTCGGGAATTTGTCTTTAATTAGTTTAAAATCAACTTTAATGAGTTTATGTATGTAGTAATATGTTTTACGGTGCTACCGTTCTGGCGAGCGCAGCATCATTGTCAACTTAAAGTGTTATTTAGGTATCAACGAACGTCAAAGAATTTTTGAGAGAGTATTGCTGTACAATAAGTAAGCCAAAGGTACTAATTTTAATGGTTATGATACATACAGCGCAACCCCCTACATACAGAGAGAGAGAGAGAGAGAGAGAGAGAGAGAGAGAGAGAGAGAGAGAGAGAGAGAGAGACCGGTACCTGTTTGTAGGTGTGTAATTTCCCAGGTCTGACTATATGCAATATCTACATAATTTTTTTTGACTGTTTATTTTTCCATTTGATTCCTTTTTATTTAGTTCAAAATGTCCTATTGTTTATTTCCTCCCTACTCAAATAACTTACCTGCCTACTGTACATGCATGCACAATTAGCTTAAAAATGGATCGATATGACAGTAAAGTATGGCTCTTGCTAGTATATATAGATATAAAATCTCTATATCAAAAAAAATTAAAAACAAATCATATGTCAAAGAGGCAGGTATCGCAGTCTATACTGAAATAGCCAGTACACTCATTACAGATGTTTGATCCACCTCTAAATTTATCGCGGGAAATATAGCGCGAGTGCACTGTGACGTCATCCATGACTTTGTTCGTCTTTGTTTACGTTTCTAGACTCAATACGAAGGTATAGAAGCATGTAACAAAGGACTAAGTGCGGTTTTATGCATTTTTTGCCCCCAAAATCAAAGTTTTAGAAAGAGCTTTGAAAATAAGGTGAAAGATAGTTAAAATCATATTGGAAATAAAGGTGTAAAAGGTTATCACCACAGTGACGTCATAAAGTAGAAATTGCGTCATGAAGATTGCATTATTTTGATAAATTGATGTTTTTTTTAGCAAAATATGGGTGTTTTCCGATGGTTTTTCGACTGGGAAACATCGAGCGCAGGCTTGCTCAAGTACCATTTTTTAGTATAATGTGTATAACTATCTGAAGAAAAAAATATGTTAAAATCGCACTTGAGCAGACCTGCGCTCTATACTTCCGAATGCAAAATATAGAGCAAAAATGAGAATATTTTCATTTGTTTGCAAATTTGCGGGAAATAGGTCATTTTGGTGACTTCATAGATAAATAGTGAATAAGCAATGATGATTAAAATCAAGATAAAAGTTATAGGCATCCTCCATACAATGATTTGTGAAGATTTTATTTTTATACGATACTATTTAAAAAATTGGTTGAAATCGGGGGCAGATATTTGACCATACTGCACATAGTCCTTTTCTGAGTCTCGCCAAAGCATATGCGGTACTCAAAACGTGTCTTCAAACTTTGAGTCACCGTAAATTACGAGTTAAAAGTCGGCCATTTTTGGCATAGCACCACGGGTGAAAACATTAGAGAGCATTATGGGACGTAGACAAAAAATTTTGTTTGATGAACTGTAGGTTTCGCTCGTTCTTTTTCCCGCGCACACTGGTTCTTAGAGCTCGCTTCGCTCACCGGCGCTGCGCGCCGGCGAGCTGCGCTCGCTATAACATGTTACTGAACAGATACGTGCATAATAAAGCATTTATTAGCCCTTTTAAATGAAAAAATCCCAGAGTTCTCTAGGATTCTCTAGAGTTCTTTAGAGTTCTCTGTTTAGTAGGACCGATAAAGGGAAAAGCCTACCAATTATTTTCCCATAGAACTCCATACAAATGTTATGACCTCTCAGTACTTTACTATAATAGTTTCAGTCAAATCTTTGGTATCATTTGAAACTTCAATTCAAGACCTTTCAGGAAATGACAAAAAAAATATAGGGTCCCGTGGCGTTTATAGGTCAAATTTGCAGTTGTTTACAACTTACAGCGATCGGCAGTAAATGTCACTCTACATAAAAAATCAACCCCCACCCCTACAATTTTTCCTAGTGTTGCTATATTCTTTAAAATATTCCCCCATTCCATCATTTATTTTAAAAACTAATAATTTTACTACAAAATGAGAATTGTCACATACCTGAATTCAGCCAATCGCCTAACGCCTACCCATTCATTCCTTATTATAACTTTTCTCTGATGTAAACATCCGGGGGTTTGGTACTCTCATTCCATAAATAACATACATAATATTATTTTTAATATGTATCTGGTGGAATGACGAGAGATATTAGATAATAATTCCCAAATTCTGTGTGAAATAAGCTAATTCTATAATTGATTTCACTAATTTAATTGAATATTTAATTGAAGAAGAAAAATCTAATAGAATGAGAGTCTCTGTTAGAGGTCAAAAGCCCTGAGTTTCAAGCGAAGATCTATTTAAAAAAGTCATCATGTTTAAAGACATTTATAAAATCCGAAAACAACGTAGAGAAATGAGTAAATTAGAAAGTTTTTAATTAAAATACATAAAGTTTTCGTTTCTATGAATCTGATTAAGAGTTAAACTTTAAAACAAAAAATATAAAAGATTATCACAAATGTCCTTTAATTTTTTTTTTTGCAAAACCAGCCATATAAAGGCTCCTGAGAACATATCAGGGCGGCGATATTATTTTTTGCTTCAATTATCATTACGTTTTTCTGGCTTTTTTAACGATTTTGATATTTACTTGCCAGGTTACTACATTTTAACCTAATATCATAAAAGACGCGATGAAATGGTTGAATGAAATCCGAAATCTCAAGGGAGCGAAACATCAAGTAACCGACTAAATCATCAGTGATGAAAAAATATTGATGATAAAATAAAGCGAATAGTAGGTTTGATGGGGGAATAATAAATAGTAAATGTCCATAGTATATTGTTTTAGAATTTATCTTGTATTTTTTTTTTCAGGCAGCCCGAGACTGTTATTGTTGAAAAATAAAAGCGACCTCCGTCAACATCGGATCGCTAACACCAGCAATGCCTACAGCGCTAGAATCGTTTGCTAATCTTAGAAAAATAATCCAGGCCAATGGTGGAATCAGAAGATCGTTGAGGATATTTTGGTTGTAAGTTATTAATGCAACTTTTGTGATTTATCAATGTTCGCTTCACGACTCGAATTTGCTCTAAATTGTGTAAGATATTTTCTGTATAAGATCACTTACCCAACGCAAACTGTGAGTGAAAGATAAAGGTTGATAGTTTCGTAAGGGATCCACATGATGTTTTCCTAGATTCATCGGATAGAAATCCAATGAACATTGACGATGTTGACGTCTTTGTCAAGTTAATTTTTTTCTGGCACTTTGTATTCTTTCCTTTCTGAATCTTTCATGATAAAATATTATTTCCCAATTTGTATAATGATCATGCAAAAATGATAATACTAATTTAGGAAGGGTAACATAGAAAACTGTTTTCCACCAAAGCCATTTTTGCACAGACCCAGTCTAATTAGACCAGACAAGGATTTGCACCTGGGCACCCTTTAATCTCTAGTCAGATGCACTACCAACTAAACCTTCTGGCAGCTGCCATGGATTTGACCTTTCTGTCAATTCTTTTCCCCCTAGATAATCTTTGCCTTCGAAGTTACACATTCCAAGTTCTTTCTGTTGGCAAGAGTTTTGGAGATTTATGTAGGTCATGACACCAAATGATGCATATATACACATTTCTACTACTGTACAGATATTGCTGAGATCAAAGAGATGCCGTGGACATTATTCTCCAAAATACCACAAACGTCATCAGTAAATTATCAGATCAGAAAAACCTATCTGTCTCGCACTGATCTTGGAAGTACAACTTCCAACCGTATAAAGTTTTCAAACCATGTCAATTTCACGTGTTAGTTCCAGTTAAAAACAATGTGTATTGCCTCAATTTTTTATTTTTAAGATATCAATGCGGCTGTTCCTAGGACCTCCCTAGCAAATTTTCACTGCGTGTTTTTACATAAAATATATAACGTGTAGTAGTAATAATCGTATTAAATTGCTCTTAAAATATTAGGAATGTGATTCAAAGATATTTTATAAATAGGTGAAGAGTATTAAAATCCTAAGAAAAAGTCTGTTGTCTGCATGTGATTCCTTTGATCGATACACATGTAAACATTACTAACAAAAGCGTTGGGTACGTTACATGGAACAGCCGGCAAAGAGACCTAGATCGTCTCTGCTATAGGAGAAACGATCTGTAGAAATACTGGGCTGTTAGTAGAATAGAAATAAAATTCTTGTTATCGTGAATGTTGCAGGATAACCTCCTCGGTCTGAAAATGTTGTTTGAAATATAAAAGCCTCGGCTAACGCCTTGGCTTTTATATTTCAGAACAACATTTCTCGACCTCGGAGGTTATTCTGCAACATTCACGAAAACTCGTACTTTATTTCTTAAGTATATTTAAGACATAAACAGCAATTTAAAAAGTTCAATGGGATATGAACTTGGTTAGTCATGTAATTAAATCCTATGAAGCCTGAAGGGTTTCTCAGTAGAATTGATCTTTGAACCAACTTTTTGACATTGCTGTTTATTAATTATATTAACGTTTAAGAATGGCAAATTGTTCAGAATCGTTAATATAACAATGTTTTTACGTTTACAATATTATAACCGTCAAACAAAAACACGAGCGATTATCATTGTGACGTTGTGAAAAAGTTCACACAGAACTGAACGCTTACGCTATTCTATAGGAACAGGATAGGAAGCATATTTGTAAATATAAATATTACAATGTAAAGGTATAAAAGAAATAATGAAGACCAAACTGGAATTCAAACACGGGCCAGCTGATTCCCTAGATAGTCTGGTGCTCTCCCAACTGAGCTAAGTGTACAGATATCTGGTGCTGACAATCTAAATTGTCTGCTCTTCACAATCTCATACTGAATGTGAAAGACTGCAAACATTATTTGATGTTGCCAGCTAGTTGCTGTATGGTTTTATCACCTTTGAGGCTGTGAATTAGGTATTCAGAAGGAGACTCTTATCAAATATTTCTTGACCAATCAGATTCAACTTGATTACCTGTATATAAAAAGTATATTAATGTAACATTATAAATTACTTATCTTTTTTTATGGTTATTTCATACATACAGTTTGTTTTGATACATCATGTACATGCATTGCATAGCAAAAGGAGAATTTTGTAATTTAAGTTTACGGGGGGTATCCATTGGCGTTGACTTAAGACAGAGATATTTCGGCTAGTAGGGGGGTTAGATACACCTTATTTTCTGGTTCTGTCTCGCCTAAAATAAAAAAAAAACTTGTATCAGGGCTGATGCACTACTAGATATATCAAAATGATATATTTCAATATCTTATGTTTGTTTTGTGATTGTAGAACTGATGATCTGAAGTTTGGTGACCTCAAAGGAGTGGATAAGTTTGGCAACAGATACTATGAAAACAACAGATACTTTTTTGGTAAGTGACCAAATGAATAAATGTATTATTGTATTCTTAATATTTATAATACCAGATCTCCTTTAGATATGTACAGGTATCTATGCAATATTGCAACCAAAAGTTCCCACCTTATGTTAATTTGTTGGAGAAATTCTAGGACATAAGTCATTTGTACTAAAATAAACATGCATTGATCAAATACTTTTAGGTAAGAATCGGTGGGTAAGATTTGCAGATAAGAAGAATTTCAATTATGATGCAAGTCAGATTCCACCAGAATGGTAGGTATTTTTTTTTTCTTGTCATAATTACATGTATATGCATGTAACTGTTACAGTGTCTGATCAAATCTATGCAGAAAAAATAATCTTTTATTGTAATCTTTATGTGAAAATTAGACAGACTGGGATATTTTTTAATGAGTTTACTTTCTTTTAAGTGCCATTTCAATTAAAAATATTCTAGAAGAATTTAACCCAATTTGTTTAGAATGGAGTTATTTCTTTCTCAAATGTGGCAATGACATCTTTCTTTGGTGAAGCATTTGACGTGATGTGATTTTTTTTTAGAAATAGCTTATTTTTGGAGGGCCTCGTTTAAAACAAAACTTTTCTCTTCAATACTCTCCCCAGAAATAAACATTCATGTCAAATGTTATTTGGTGGATTCATTTCCTCTAACTTGACGAAAACAAGTTGTTTAACTTATTGTATATTAGACCAGGTATTGGTCCTGAAACAGAGGTTATCCTCCTATCTTCAAGATTGTTTTTCTTGATACCATAAATTTTATAGAAGATTGAAAATGGTTTATTTAGCTCTCTTCATGACATGTAGTTGTGTTTCTGAAAGCCCTTAGCTATAGCCTAAATATTCATTGACACTTCCAAAACAGATGTTGTGGTTTGACCATGTTTTACATAGGGAACACAGTTATAATGAGTTGATGCTTACGACAAAGTGGTTTTTATTCCCAGGGACTTTTGTGCATGTTATGAACTGGACTGATATAAAGATTTTCGCTTATAACGAAGCAAAATTGCCCATCCCTGGCACTTTGTTATAAGCATGTTCACACTGTATTGTACAATTGATATGATTTTAAAATATTTTTTAAAAATAGCAGTCTTGTTTACAATTGATGTGCCTGCTGTTTATTTTTCAGGCATCGCTGGATGCACTACATAACAGATCAAACTCCTGTGGAGAAGCCCCCAGAGCAAAAAAAGTGGATGATGGAGCATGAAGAGAACTTGTCTGCGACGCCTGATGAGTATGTCCCTTACAGCACCACCCGCACAAAGATTGAAAGCTGGACCCCGCCACAGAATCGATAGAGCTTTGGCTTATCTTCATGTGTATGGATTAAAAAACAGAACATTTCATGTAAATGTACATAGAGCTATTGTTCCTGATGATGGATGTTTGTTAAATTAAAATTTTAAAAAGAATATTTCTTGGATGTGCTTTGTCTTTTTTTCTATATTAGTCGGGTGTGTTACATCATCAAAATTACCTACTTTTAATAATTTTAAAATATATATGGAGATTACAGAATTTCTTTGATTGACTTGAAACTATTTTTTTGAAAAGTGTATGCTAGAGCACCAAAGATAGGTGAGCAAAAAGCATTTTCTCTCTAGTTACTGTCAATAATTCTAAAATAAATACCGGTATTACATGTACCTTGAGATGAATATATAAAGGAAAAATTGTAATTGAGAACTCAGCCAGAGAGATCAAATGTAGACTATGGGCAATGCACTATTTATTCCTTGACTGATTATGTGAAGCAATACATGTAATAATCTGGTTTCAAATTGGGATTAATTTTATGTAGCGTAGTATGAAAACACTTGCTGGTATGTAAATGACAGCCAAGTGTGAAAGTGAAAAATAAAATGTGTAAAAAAAAATTAAAAATAGCCGTTTGGTCAACCAGAGACATAAATGAAATTATTCATGTCTTTGGTCCAATGACTCCATTATATCTTGAAGACGTTTTAGTACTTTGATTCATAATTGATAGTCCTTGAATATGAGTTATCTCTCTTTGTGGCCTTGGAGAAGTCATGTGATGTTCAAAATGGCTTACAACTGAAAACGTGAGTTATTAACAAACTGAAACTGCTCATGAAATAATTGAGAGGTATGGGTAGATGAGAAGAAGAATTACCCTTGAACTGAGCTAATTTATTATACAATGGTATTATACAATATTAATGATGATGTGACATTGCAGATGAGGCTGAGATTATGCAATAGCAACTGGTGACATGAAAATGCGAAAAAGTCTTGCGTTTCAGGTACAGTTTAAATGTCTTTTTTTAAAATTACATATTTTCTTATTTGTTTCATGATATATTGTATACAGTTATGGGTCTGTTATGCCACAGCTGTAAATAATGTACGGATTTAATAGATTAATAGTAATCTTTTTATACGGTATTCAGGATTTGGACAGTATTCCCGAAGAGCTCGCTACGAGGGAGGGTGAATCTTTACAAGAAATAGATCTGACTCATAACAAAATTTCGTATCCTTTTAACCTCAACCAATTTAAAATATAACCTGATTAATGATCTACCGTAACTATAATAGAAAAATATGTATTTATTATTTACATAATTTATCTATTATTTACTATAGAATATTTAGGTTTTGGGTGAATTTTGGCAGGAAACTGTATCAGCTTGACATGCGTTTTTATCTTTAATAATGTATGTGTGATTTACCTGTTTACCAGCACCTTAACAAGCTTGCAGAGACTTGCGATTCCTATTAGACTTTCCTCAGCTAACCTGCCTAGTGCTAGATCACAACAGCATTGAATCCCATGTGAAGATAGCAGCTGCTCCAAATCTGCAGACTTTGTGGGTGAACCACAACAAAATAAAAAATCTGGGTACGACGAATTATCAATACATATATTCACTTTATTGTAGAATTGCAGAAATACATATATCTTAAATATTTAAAGCTTTACAAATCTCTGATTTGATATAAAGAATTCGTTATTTGCACTTTGATCTCTTTCCCCGTATATTTGTTCCTTGATCAAATGAAATATTTTGATGTTTCGTTGACTATGGAACATTTCTGTGTTCAAATAGGATCATCAATGGTATGAATGTTTTTATGTTTTCTAAGGCATCTATTCAGACTAGTTGATTAACAGCTTCTGTACATATCTTTTTAGAGTTTTAAAGTCCAGCTTGATCACAATTTATATACAAACTTTAACAAAACAATGATAAAAGCTCTTCCTGTTTATCATTTGAACATGAGTAACACTATATGATGAATTATTATGTATAATCTTTACCTGATTTTTGAAGTTATCTTATTGAAGATATGGATACATTCAGTGTTTTTATTAAACGATAAAATCAAGTATTATCAGTGATTAATGATATACTAACAGTATTGATAATGATATATTTAAAAGTTCATTGAAATGAAACATATTCTCAGGTCTGTTTATCTCCACCTTATGTAAGTCCTGTCCAAACCTCAAATATCTGTCCATGATGAACAATGAGGCAGCTCCCAGCTACTTCAACGGAGGAACTTATCAGCAGTATGCAGACTATAGGTAAGATGCTAATTTTCAGGAATTGGGTAGAAGGGTGGTGATTTGTTGAATGGTGATGTCAGAGAAACATGATTGTTTGGCAATGTAGTAATTATCAAGTTATTCAACAAAATAACACCCATACATATTGTCTCTATAAAAAATAACACCTGACTCTTTTCCAGACATTTTGTTATTGCCCATTTTCCAAAGCTGGAGATGTTGGATGACAAGAAGATAGAGGACAGCGAGAGATCTGAGGCCAAGAGAATATATGGACGCAAGGTCAGTTCAGTATGAAAAATTGTTTTTAATGGTTAGTGAAATATTTTCCATATTTAATAAGTTAAAGAGAAAAATAAATGGTATAATGGACAGTGTCAAAAGTGTTGATATTCCCCTTTTACATTGATTTTTGTTAATTGGAAATAAATTTTGACTTTTAGACCTCCACATCAAAGCAGAAGTCATCAAGAAAAAAATCAGAGACATGATTCTTGATATTTTGTGATTGTTAATTTTTGGAGTTGTCATCATGAACAATGCAAAAGCTTGCCAAACAATCTATGGATTTTGCCAAGGTACATTACTTCAAGCAGGGGAATGGAATGATGTGGGTTTTTTCCCCTTTAAAATTTCATTTTTACAACTTATTTACACATAGAGTGTATGCTTTAATAGTATTACATGTATTTATTAGATATAGATCATAGTTGTTGTCTTATTGTTCATGTTATTAAACAAGTTGGAAAGAAAATAAACATTGAAATTTCGTAAAAGTCTCTTTGTTTTAATGTTATAGATTTGGAGGTACTAGAATACACCATCTCTAACTTAATGCATTTTAATAAGTGTATTGTACCGGGTATTAATTATTTGCCAAAAAAAAAAGATCGCTAAAAGTAATTAAGAATGATTTTAATTCGCATACTTTAAGAATAAACATGTACATAAGAATGGGATTGTAATTTAAGTTCTATCCACATGGACAAATCAGCTTTTGCGTGAAATACAACAACTATATCAATATTGGTAATATATATATTTTGCATATAAGTGATCGAAAAAATCCCCTAAAAACTACAGATCAACCAACAAGACGTAATTTGATCAAACACAACAGATCGGGTATCTCAAATATCCCAAGGGGAAAAATTTATATATGACTAAAAATGTCTTGATAAACGTAACGTTATTAATTTTAAACATTATTATGTTTACATTTAAAAGATAACTAATTATTTTTCCGTACTACATTTGTATCTCGCAGATAATTTTAAAGTCTTAGATGAGAACATAAATAGTTGATCATGACCGAGCTTAAACATATGACGTCTTAGCCCAGAAAATTTTTGATATATTGATCATGACCGAGCTTAAACATATGACGTCTTAACCCAGAAAATTTTTGATATATTTAATTAATAATCGTACAATAGACGTATAGTAATATTTATAAATGGGTCTCGCAAAACAGATGAGATATTCACCTTTAAAAATTTATGTAGCATAGGAAAATGACAACCCATACGGGAGAATCTTTTATAAAAAGAAGATATATAGAACATCCTTACTGGAAGAAAAATTCCTGTAGGAATTTTAATTCCGATATGATTCCACATGTGGAAGAGTTACATTTTTAAAAAAAGGGGGGGGGGGTGTCATATAATACATCGGCCGAAATTATAACCATGGTAACTGAGACACGTGGGTGTCTTGGTTGAAACTGACAGTAGGAAAGGTTATAGCATGGGAACTACTACACCATATCGAGTTCTATTTCATTATCAGCTTGTCATGTTACATATATGTACAGAACTTTTTCACAAAATTTTGCCGCATATCTAAAAATGCGGAACATGAATAAGATTTCAATACGTATGTCCTACTTGACAGTCACTCCAGTATTATATATCCTATATTTTTCCAAGCGAAAACGTTGATGACATCTCAAGTTAACACTTGAAAGAAAACATTACTTTTGTCAACGTTCAACGTACATAGTCTTATCATTGCAACAATAGCCATCCATCTTTTTCTTAAGCGGCTATGGATAGGAAAAAATGTACCGTGCACGCAAAACTGTAATTTGTTATTTAAAGAGCAGCTTAACCCTACTAACTATTTATAGAGTCAAAATTTCAACATCTTTGCGTTGGTGTACCACTGGGTACAGTCATTCTGTGCTGAGTCGATGGGGATTAACCCCCATTGTTTTGGGTCCGGGTCTGTTATTGTATCTGCGCATTTTGGCTTGCGGTGCCTGAGAAGTGCTAAATCGTTTCGTTTCCCATGCAGATTATCCTAATCCGCGATTCCAGTGATCAGCAGTTAATTTAGTTCAGGATTAACTTCCTTAGTAATCTTCCTGAGAAACTAGCAGAATTGGCAATACACACAGACCAACACACTAATTAGCATATGTTAATTAACGGCACGTGTTCATGTTCTACGTGTATATTCTATTATCTATCATGTTTTGGCTTATTGTGTTACTCTAGATCTACATGCATATTTGGATAAGGATTAATTTATTGTTTTACATATATAAATTCAGGCAATTCCACATAATTTCACCGCAACTCGATCTATCCTGGAATCAACCAAACCATAATGCATTTCCAACCTAAGAATATGTTACACATGTAAAATAAAGAATTTCAAGAGGCAAATAATGCTTATTATCGCGGTTAAAAAAGAAATGTAGAGAATGTAAAAGACCTTGAAAAGTTGTGTTGATTTTATCGATTCAGAGTATACATTCTTTTCGACTAGATACATATAGCACTACCTGACGAAGTTTGAAACTGCAGTACTGCATATATATATGTGTTACATAAAATGTATAATGGTGTAGAAAATTATTTTTACCGAAGTACTGCAGTAAAACATGGCTACATCGAACCCGCTTGTCACGAAATCAACAAATCACGTCTACAGTGATAACAGTTTAATTTCTTTTATCTGAAGATGTGATATGAATAATATTGTATTTAACGAATTACGGTTAAATCGAATTAAAATTGCTCGTCCCTAGCACTTCGCTATAACCGTGTTTTACTGTTTTTGATGATTACTTGATCTGGTTGATTCCAATTTATTAAACAGAACATACTGTACTTGTTGGGATTCTTATTGATAGTCACACAACACATTGCTATGCAGTGAGTTCATCAAATACTTCAGTACCATCTCTTGTAGATGTATGTTTGCTTTAATAAAAAAATGAACTTGCAGAATATAATTGATTTCTCTTTATTATAAAAGTAAAAAAAAAATAAAGAATATTGCATTATTCCATCATGGATGAAACTACACAGCAAGGAAAATCATGGATTTTTTGTCTGAAGGGCAGTGTTACAGTATATAATTAACATACAAAATTCCTTCTCATTAATTGGTGAATTGGATTTGCAAAGTAAAATAACAGAAAGGTATAAAATATAAATATATGATCAACAGATGACTGTAGCACTACTTTTTTTGCACTTGATTTTTAGTTGTTGTCTTTTTTATGGCACAAAAACAAATGATTGTAACACACAGTACTATTCTATACGTATGTTGATTGCAAAAACGTTTGTCCAGAATCCCCTGACATCTCTATAGAGGGCGCTCTTTCAGACTCGGGTCCATGGTTAGGGGTTCGATCACCCCAAAGAAGTCCCATATTTTTTAGCTTAGTTTCGATTTCAAGAGATTCTGAGAAATCGGCGCGCTTCTGTTTATTGTTCAGCAGAAGGTAAAAGTTCTCCCTCCTCTTTGGCGCTGGCTGTCTGATCCCGTCTACATAACTAAGGAGGTCACTGGGCGTCCATTTCGTGAAGTATCTAGGTGGGCCCTCGTTATAGGGGTAGGAGTACCCGTCCCACGACGTGGAGCCATTACGAACGTGTTCCACAGATCGCCAGGGAGGGGGCGGAGTATGGATTGCTGGGTTCTGACGCGCTTCTCTCAGGACAACAAACTGGTCGTTTCGACGGGGTGTATTGTTCATATTGCGGGCTGGAAGCTCGGGTGCTTCGTATGGTATAAAATGTCCGGGCATATCGGGAACCTTACGTAACCGTTTTGAAAGTAATCCCATCGCACGCATGCGCATAAGTTCCTCATAGAGAAACTCATCACCTGGAATCGTTTCATAAACATGATCGTCCAGTTTTTCGTCCCGTTTTGGGGTGCAACATCCGGGAATTCGGGCTGTGGCATACGGCGTGACCCCATTGTCAAATACAATCAGGCGTCCTGAATCTGGATGAGGAACATTGTGGTTGACCACAGATGGAGGAGTTTGGAAATGGAAATGCGAAAATTCAGCAGGTGGAACTTGCTGATGACCAGATGTCGACGGCTGAACACTCGGAGATCCTTCGTATTCTTCATAGAAACATGCAGAAGACGAATGTGGGAGGTCGTTAGCTCGAAAGTCTGAACTGTGCGCGCCTAATGGCCTGCGTAAACACTTGACAACTAAAGTGCCGGGCTGGACCTGGGGTGAAAGGTCGTTGGTTCTCTCCTGCTGCGCAAAGGAGGCTTTTGGAATAGGATCTTGAATCTCCGCCTTGTTTACTGTACAAGGTGCTCGCGAAACGAAAACACTTGAAGACACCGGGTGGCTGGAAGACTCCCGGATTGAGCTATTATTGCTGCTCAGGGGAGATTGACACTCAATTGTTGGGGGCAACTGTAACAAGGTATCTGTGTGGCGTTCTGATTGAACGTCCTCATTATTCTCATTTACAATAGGCTCACTTTTAACGCCGGGGGTATGAACGGGGACACAATCGGATTTCGCATTAACACCCCAAGAGGCGTCTATTTTATCCCTGCTACTAATAGATTCCTCCGAAATACACAATCTGCTTTCGTTCAGTGATTCTGCTGAACCTCTTTGAAAATTGTTTTTGATGACACTGGCATTTTCAGATCGAATTGGGTTTGCACGTTTGACTTTCTTGCACTTCTTTTTGTTATTAGCATTGGCTTTTAAATTTTCTTCCTCTTGCAAATCGTTAATAATTTCAAACATAGACCTCGCCACTTTTGTAAGTTTGTGGTTATTTCGCTGAACAGGAGAGAATCGAGCCGCAGTAGGTTCGTTTTGACCACGAGGGAAAATTGGTAACGAATTAAAATCAGTTTCTGTGGCTCGGATATTTCTAACCGAAGACTTGTCGGGGATTTGGAAAGACCGGTCTAGAACTCCAGTAGGCTTTTCTGGAGTTCGCGACACTGAACTAACAAATGACTGGTTTAACTTCTCAGAAGCAGGATCAGCACCTAATGGGAGGGGGACGGATTGAAAAATGGTGGACGAGAGGTCCATTGCACTAGCGTGTAACGAGGGATTGGGAAAAGCCGTGACGGACGATACGTTGGTAATATTCCCTATCCTTGATTTATTGTTCACGAATATTTTGTCAATCTCCGCCTCACAAGTCTGAATAGAATCACTTTCGTATCCGCTTGATATTGTGACGGGTGACGAGTCTGTGGAATTCGAACGCACCATTTCGTTTTGTTGCACTGGATCGTCAAACTGCGCTTCAATAGACAGCACATGGTCGAAAGAATCCGAGAGAATTGTATGATCCAATCCAGAATCCGGACTAACAACCGGGGTAGCTTCAGACTGTTTCGGTTGAAAAACACATAGTTTCTTAGGCCTCCGGGAGCTGTCCGGTGTAGTGGCAGTTTCACTCCTCGGGGTGGGAGGTCCGGCAGAGCGTTTTAATTCCCCAGCACTTTTACCCCTTGACGCGAATAGCTCTGTCGGTCTGATTGCAGTACTCCTAACATTAGAAACATCTTTTGAACATTTCACAGCTTGTCCCTCTCTCTTTTTCAGCAGCATTCTCTCCGCCTGCCTGCCAAGAATTCTTTTTTCTTTCGGTGGAGGGCGAAAGTTCTCCTCCTCCACCCAACACTGGGTTCGGTTCCCTCTACACTTGTTCTCTTGCATCGCCTTTTCATGAGTGGAGGGTCTTGGTTGAGATCGCGTGTTTTTCTCAGTTAAGTTACGCTGTGTTAGTCTTTGTTCGCTGCCCACACGGTTATTATTTGCAAACAATCCATCAGGGGACTGCGAATACGAACCCGTAATGCCTAAATCCGGATTAGCGCGGGTTGTCCGCCTATTGTCCGGATGGTTGATCTGATTTGACCGAGAGACACAGCCGTTAGTCCGAGGCGGAAATCCATGTTGGGAAACGTCAGCTGAAGTGCTAGATTTATCCCGGCGAGGATTAGGATATTTAAAGCACTTGGGTTTATTTTTTGCGACTTGGTCAGCACTGTAATCTCTCATTGTTTCGCGTACACGGCTGCTCTGCTGAACACGACTTAAGGCCATGGTGTTTAAACGAGCCGAACAGTTGGGTCGGTGTATTGTTCTCCCATTTAGATCTCTATCACTGCTTTCAAGACTCTGTCTGTTTGAGATCGGATAAGAAGATGAAATATTGTCTTCTCGCTTCTTATCGTTGAACCAATCGCTGTCAATTGTTTTCTTTAGCGCGTGAATGTGCTCCCAATTGGTTTCACAATTGTCTCCCTGAACGGCGATCCCCTGTGAAGATACACTTGTAACGTTTTTTGTTCGAATCCCAGCAGATCTGCGATATTCGAGATCAGGTTTTAAGGAGGTAATGCCAGTCGTAGTGTTAGAAATCAAACGAGCAGGCATCAGAAATTCATCAACATTGACCCGGGTAGACAGCAGATGACAGGATAAGCTCGGGTGTCGAAGGCACAGCAGGTCTTCAAAAGTCACATACAGTAACCACATCTGATGGGACAGGCCACGGCTGGAGGTTCGCAGGTCCTGCTGTAAAAAGACGAAAAATCATCATAAGTATCATTAGAACTATCGTCATCGTCTTCGTCATTTTCATCATCGTTATTTTAGCAAATCATCATCATCATCATCATCATCATCATCATCAACTATAACAACAACAACAACAACATTTTCCTTTCCACTATCATCAACGAATTTTATAACAGACTACCATCAAAGGAAACTTGCATTAAGTAAATGATGACTTCACACGACCCAGTACATTATAGGCCGCATTATCAAACAATCGGGTATAAAACACCATGTTACCGAATGAGTAACTACATATACGAGAAGCTACTACAAAATATAGTTTAAATCTCAAAGTATGATGCATAAGTTAAAAATTCAAACAGCAGATTCAACAGATAGAAATATTTCCCCTACAGATTTTCCGCCGATTGGGTTCAGTTATGGCTGTGTATTTAATAAAGCACTTAGAGCCAAAGATTTAAAACAAACGTATAACATCTTGTACAAAGGGATGATCTCATAGCCATTCAGTGTTCAGTCAATACACCTTTAGCAGGTATGTATACTATAACAATACCTGTATAGCTCACCAATCGAAGAGGGGTCCAAATGTTTTTGTTTATTTAAATGACACATGAGTCATAATTTTTACAGAGTTATTAATTTTTGGTTATATGAGATGCACCACAGCTGAGTTTATATGCCGGCTGTTGTAATTGTCTTGCACCACTCCCTTTTGTCCCAATAGTGCAACTTGTATAATAAGATCAACTGTATTCTCTTCACATTTGTCCATGGCTTACATGTATTTGTTTTGAACGAATTCAAAATAATCACAAAAATATTTGAAGTACTAGATCGTAAATCAAGGTTGGAAGAGGTTGCATGGGGTTTTATTTTGCTATTTCTTACAAACATACAGGTTTTAATGGGTACATGTATAAAAACAGGTAAACTGGTGCCTTCCAAATGAAGAAAACACATCTTTTTTTTCATAATTTGTTACAATTTCGTTACTTTGTAACAAAAGAAGACCAAAGTGGAAGGTTTTAGATTTATTGGACTTTAATCGATGGGGAGTAAATAAAAAAGACATAAAAAGACATTAAAACATTAATGATGAAATTTTACTGATGATTGATGTGTCTGGCCAAGTAACTTTATTTCTGTATAATACGCACCGAAACTGTCTCAATGCATGCGTCTTTGCTATTATATAGGATTTTGTTTTATACAGCGATAAGATTTGGGACACAGAGACCATCTTTGTTGATTTTAATCTAAAACGGGCTTGAGATGTTAAGCAAACAAGAACAATTTAATCTTACCAAATCAAACTGATTTCAAAATCGAAGATGTTCTACAGAAAATTGAATTTCTTTGTATGGGTGGTAGTCCGTGGGCTGGCGAATAGCTGATTAATTTAGTCACAATTATACTTCAAAAGACGCAATTTAAACCCAACAAAATTCGGGCCGGGTCCTGTGTTTACATGGGGAGAGCCTTCCTTGCAGCGTTCTTAATCCACGGCATTGGTACAGAGATTAAACAGTTTTATAAGGATCTCTAAATAGACATGTAGAGGAAAAGCTCGTGACACCAAATGTGACGTCTTTCCAACAAATGAAAAATAAATAGGACGATATAAACATCGCATACATGTACTTAGTCTAGTACACCGGAGACTTAAATTAAAGAAATTCACTGAAACAAGTTTTGCAAGAAATTTCAAAGCCACAACGGCCTAGAAGTGGGATGGAAGCACGATTGCGTTTCACTTTTGGCGTAAAAAGAGGCCTAAATTTGGATAGATAGGTAAAAATACATACTGATGGTGAAAGAAAGGGGGCTGATTGCAATTCATCAAATATTCTTTGATAGAGATAAAGGGAATAACTTATAACAAAGCTCTTCATTATCATTAGAATTAAAGTGCTTTATTTACTTTAGTTTCTAGTCAAACGACATTTTTGAGGTAAACATTGCATACATCTTTGACTAGTTTTAGATTACAAACTCCTTCAATTTTGATAGAAAAGGAATTATCACTGGATTAAGATTTTTTTCATACTAAACCCAGGGTGTCACCGTCTTCGAAAGAGGATAAACATAATATGTTTGATGTGCGACTGATAATAATTTCCCTCAAATATATACAAAAAAAACCCTTTTCAAATAAAAAAAAAAAAACCCACATAACACAGACGGCACAAAAGGAGAAAAAAAATTTTTCTTTAAATTTCTGCGAACAAAGGATGTCTTCACATTATCGTCACCAAAATGGCGATATCACAAGAGCAACCGAGCGTGATTTAGCGTGAAATCTCCCTCAGTTAAAATTGTCCCCTTATTCAAACTTGGTCCAATATGGCGCTTGCGACACATTGTTTGGCTCGTTTTGGAAATAATTAGCTAGAATATAAAGAGGTTTCGCTTTCTTTTTTCTCCAGTAAACTATATCTTCTATGGACGTTTAGCATATCTCTGTCCTTTAACAACCATATAATGTTTCAAACAATTAAATAAACACATAAAAATTTGTGTTAAATTAAAACTGTTTATTGGGGTCTTGGACATAATAATTATAGAACTTTCACGGTACAAGGGGAAGTCAATTCGACAATACAGCAGTATATCTAATCTAATGAGTGACTAGGAATCTCATTTGGCAATCACAACGATAACAAAAGATGTAGAACATGATAATGAAGAAGATACAAGAATAAGTTAATATACGGGGAATGATTACGTCTTCGAAACCAGCTCTTGCTGAATAGCCTTGAAAGCGGCTTATTTTGCAATGTTTGGTCCTCCTTACCCACCCTTAAGTAGGTATACAATAACCTTTAGATATATAGGCCTTCACGGCTCTTTTAACATTTAGATTCTTCAATCAAAGTTTGACATTGATCGGAATTCGAAATTTTAAACGCTTACGTATATTTTTTAACATTTTAATTTTTGGGTATCTCATATCGTTCAATCGGAAGAAAATTAATTTTGGTTTTGTAAATACAATTTTATATGAGATAAACAGTTAATTAATGGTAATATATCTAAATCAAAACGATCAAATTTTTATATCAATTTAAAGTCGATACTGGTATAATAACCTTGATTTTCAGAAAACCAGTAGCTAAACTTAAATGTATTCGTATTACACGGACCAGAACCCCGAACACTTGAATACAAAAACATCTGCATTAACAAGTTGTAAGTAAGCTTACTTACAAGATATTCTGTAACATTTTTTTCTCTTCTAAAGTCCTCTTATAAGGTAAAATAACTAATCCAGAGCTCTCATACATGCGCTGCGTTCGGTTTACTGAACAGGTGCAAAACAGATGCAAGCGGTAAAAAAATATGAATACCATGAGAGAAAATGATCCGGTCAAATTTCTACCTGTGATTGTTTATCGTTTGTAGAAGAGAAAGGTGACACAGTTCATTTAGACACACAGTCTGTGGACCAAACGCGAGATCCTAACTCCCAAGTAAACACAAATCCTGTGTAATATCTCATAATGGTCCTGTGCCCTTCTGTGCGGACAATAGAACGACCCCTACTGATGTTTGCACTGAAAACTTTCTCTTGGTCGTTAAACCACAAAAATGTACTTATTCCTTCACCTGGAAGTGTCTTATGCATTTGATATAGGGGTAAAAGATCCCCTATCAACATCATTTAAAACCCACGCCTTGTATTTCTCTCTTTATTAAAAACCCTTTTGCTACCCGTCGACATTTTCTGTAATAAAATGGGCACTTTTTTCTAATTTCCAGTTCGAGTGTGTAATTTTCTTTTGAAACAGCTATTCGTAGTTTTAAAAATGTATTTTTTATTGTACGTCTGAAATATCAGAACATAATTGGCCCTGCATAACGAGACACATTTTTTACCGTGTTCCTTTTAGAACTGCGAACCGAATCCCCACCATTGAGATATCAATTTATCATTTAATAGAGTGGGGGTATTGAATCGACCCGCTCTTCTAAATTCTTTTGTCGTGGGATTATGTAAACTTTGATCGAAAAGATATTTCTTAATATCAGAGAGATACGCGGGTAATTTTTGTCAAAAATCGAATCGCGAGCACTATCATTGGTCTGTAATTACCGACTAATTGCCGATTTAGCCGTCTACATACCTATGTACCCTTTTATAGAGAAAAATGAATAGTTATACAGACCATTACTATACCTCCTCACAAAAGAGAGCGTTTTTGTCATGAACCTGTTAACTTTAACACTTTGTGTCAAATTCCTTGTCGTGATAATAAAAAATCGATAATATACAGTGATTTATTAAATAACCAATGTGATATTATTTATCTAAAAAGGTAAAATATCGATTGATTAAATCCCTATCAGTTGTCGATGAATTCTATCTTGTAGACCATCTCTATTAAAATCAACTCTACGGGTAATTAATAGATTGAATACAACGCCATGCTCCAATTACAACACGTGCGAGATCATTTTTTATGATATTAAATAATATTAGCTTTTTATATTTTGTTCAAAAGATGGATTACTTTTTATGAGGTGTTCAGTTATCATAAAAGTTTTAATTTTTTTAGTTTTAGAGGGGCAATTCTGTCTTTGTTTATCACAAATATCAGGCATGAAAATAGTTAATTCAAATTTATTTTTAAAAAATATGATAAAATAAAAATTAATGTTATGCTGTTTTTTGTCTTTCTTCTGCTTCCTTTTTTCTCAAAGGCAATAAATATGCTTATAAATATTCATGAGTTTAAGGTAATTAATATGGCAAATTTGCTTAAACAGAAATTCAAGTAACTCGGTATACATGTGTTGTTTCATGCTACCGCCAATTTGTTTAGATCGAGTTTCAATAATGGGTTTATATCTTAATTAGATTGGTATATCGATAAGAGTTTAGCAACAATAGCGCCGCGGGTCGACCGTGTCATATGTACACAGAAGCAACCATCAAATCTGTGAAATGACTAGCATAGAGACTACAATTATAAAGTTTTATTGCCCTATTGAAAAAGGAAGTCAATTTATTGGAAAACAATCCGAACATTTATTGCCCAATTGTGAGTTGAGGCGGCGGAAGTATGTATGGATACACCTGATAAATGACCACCTGTCTTTCTGCTCATCCCAGTGACTTATAACGAACCCTCCGTATAAATACCAAACCCTGGTCATCCCAGTGACTTATAACGAACCCTCCGTATAAATACCAAACCCTGGTCATCCCAGTGACTTATAACGAACCCTCCGTATAAATACCAAACCCTGGTCATCCCAGTGACTTATAACGAACCCTCCGTATAAATACCAAACCCCGGTAATCACACACACCAAGGGCTCTGTCTTTTTTTCCATATCCCCCTTTCTTGTATTCTGTGCATATTTATCTGCATATACATTCATCTTCATGATTAATGGGGTGTATAAAACACTTTTTTATGTATATCAACAGGTACGAATGAATAATTTGAACAAAGGTTAACTATCTTCTAAAGAACAGTGTTACTTTGTATTTAGTTAGAAAAACATACTTTAAACATATATATCTGAAATTCATTTCATTCAAAGTAAATTTGTCTGTGCATTAAAAAATACAGTTCACACCGAAAAAGTTCCTTTTAAGACATTAAAATGGAAATAAAAATTTATGAGCTACCTTAACCCGTCAGCAGGTATATTCCCTTGAAAGCTGTACCTGAAACTAAATAGGACACCAAAAAAAGCACACCTTGTCGCAACCTACCTGTTTGAAAAACTATCTCCATGATAAAATTTAATCCGAAAATTCCCCCAAAACTCGGTAAAACATCCAATATCAAAGCATATTTTCTTCACTACTTCCAAGACATAAAAAAGTAGATTTTTGTCCCTTCTTCGGTGCGGATAAGAAGCTAACACGTCCTAATCTCTTGAACTGTTAGTGAAGAATGAAGCCCTCGCCTACGACGGACCGACTTCTGCATATAGAGTCAGGCACCTTAGCGCAACACAAAGATAGGTATCGCTCAGTGTCGTGCTTGAGTGCGTAGCATTATCCCAAACAATGACACGGGGGCCTCGCTACACTGAGGTTCATCAAAGAGATAAAAAAGGAGTTCATTGGAACTAAAATTAAAACATAAAGACCCCGAAAACGATTGGAGTGTTAGACAGAATTATTGTATTTGTGGGTGATTTATATATAAATATAACACATTTGCATAATATAAGGAGTAGCTCGTGAAAAGAATAGAATCACGAGGGAGGAGAAGTTGCTTAATTTCCTTAAATGTAATATATGTTTAAAGAAAGAAAAGATGTATATATATAGAAATGAAAAAAAAAATAGTTCAAAAAAAATGAAAAGAAAAAAAGAAGAAGAACCTAAACAAACTTGTGACTTGTAGAAATAAAATATTCTAAATAAAGAAATTTTTTCTTGACACAAAATTAGTTATATTTTCTTTTTAAAAACCTTTAAACGCTTCGTGTACATCATTAAAAGAAAACTGAACAGCATATAATCACGCTGTTACAGTATTGCACGAAGCACGCAGGTGGGTGAATTGGTTCATTAACGACTGTATACACAAAGTGTCATATTGATTCAAGGCAAGGTTTGTGAAAAGAAACATTTTCAAATTGTTCTTTTCTAATACTGCAGTCTGTCTGTAAATTGACACTCGTGGGCATGAAAAGCTGGTAAAAGGCAAATACAATTTGTTACTCCTGCTTTAATTAACAATATTTATCTAGCCCATGTACATGTATCTAATTCAATTGATTCTGAATCCAAACACCAAAAGAAAGAGGGCTCGTTACACTAAAAGACAACACTATTCAATGGAACCATGTCACGTGACTTTGCCAGAATCATAATCGAGTTATCCTAAAAGTAAAATGTTGACAAGGAATATTTGCCGTGTCAATAAGCGTTTTAAAGACTTCGGTTCATAAACACCACCCGGGGATGTTTGGATATCTTATTAAGTTGTCCCTGGTTGAGACATAAGATAGCACAATAGAGAACCAAACCGCACATAAAGTAAAATTGAAAACGTGTATCAGGTAGAACTTGGGACAGGTTGTTAATTAAACAAATATTCGTCCATATGTAAATCACATGTATTGAGAAGGTATAATCGCCTATGAAAATGAAAATGTAGATTGCGAATTTTATGAAGGATTACGAATCCGCTCAAAATGGGAGATTTCCATTCTGTTTTGACAAGTCTGATAAAAGATTTGAAAAGACGAGACCATGAATGGGATTTGATAATGAAAACAGCTCTAAATCTTGTGAGGGGTTTAGAGAGAAGTAATAGTTCGTGACTGCGTTTGATTTTTCTATTTTATGATGTCTACACAGGGTCAACCAAGCTAGACTTATTGAAGTTTTGAGTAGGATTCCTTTTTCAAAATTTCCATAATTTGGCTCCGCACTTAAAATTCGTTTTCCTCGTTATTTTGTCTGATACTCAAGAGTTTTGCATACGTTAGTAATGAATGAGAGTGTTAAAGTGCAGCCAAATGTAAAAACACGCAGGACTTTTATCACATACGGAGACAATAAATACATTAACAATTGAGAAGGTAACAAGTAGCTCTTTTGAAGGCTCTTTGCCAAACCGAACAATTCATATGCAGCACAAAGAAAAATACTATCAGTCGCTGGACTTCTAATATAACATAATAAACTATTTTCATCAGACCTCTTTTCCCCTTTGTACTTTGCCTTTTATCAACAATGATATTAATTTCCACAATTTACCTTGAGATTCCTATACACAGACAAGAAAAGAGTCAAGTTCACACCGCTCCTGTCACCAGAAACAAACTTCCTCGAATGACAATAGTCTTATTCATAGGCCCACTGATGTAATTAACAGCTCCAGTGCACGAGGTCGATTGATTTTTCATGCATACTTACTAGGGTTATTATTAATTAGGCACGAGACGTGTGACACAGGCTGCGGTCGATTTGACAATCTGGGTGACCCCTGATTGATGGATCTACTGTCAGTAGAATCGAACGCTCCCGGACCTGTCATCCCGTTTTGGCCATCTTGACCAGCTCTGACTAAAACACTACCTTAAGGCTTTTTGGGCAACATTAGTATTTTATCCGAAGGATTTAAGTTTGTTTTTCTTATACTAGGCATGTTTTGTTTTAAAACATGATTGATGGGCCGCAAACACCTGTTTTATTTATTTTATTTTTTACGGATATTAACTTTTAGAGATTGAAATTGAAGTAGACACTTGAAATTGTTTCCTGAAGTGGATTGGATGATTAATGTATTGTTTTTATGGGTCTTCATGTTACAGATGTTCAGACTGTTTCTTAGGGGTGAATGTTTCACAAAAACTCATAGTCGTGTTATAAAAGTGACAAGTCTTATTATCAGAAAACATATCATAACTTTTGTGAAAAAACAAGCCGAGAACAAAAAATACGCCTATGTTTTGAAATGTAATATAAATTTGGGTTGAACAGATCAATAGAAAAAAAGGACAGAAAAACGTAAGTTTCATCTGTCTTTGTTGTAGTTAATTCCAAAACGAATTAAATCTTTAATATCACATTCATACATGCACTCAAAACTTATACATATATTCAAACAACTTGTACAAGAATAGAAGGTCGCAATAATGATGAAATTTAAAAAAAAAAAAAGAGAGACCATAAAAATAAAAACCTTCTCGTTTTTTGATCAGGTGAAATTATTGCGCACTTTTTTATGTTAATCATCGCAAGATAAATAAAAACAGCCCACGTTTTTAGATTTACAGATTGTGGTTGTCTTAACTCTTTATAGCTGTCTGAACGTTTTATTTTATTTTGGCAAGAGCTCACTCTTTGCATACTTTAAAATAAAAAAGAATCGACATCGGCCCCTTCTCCGATAATTGATTATGGATCTCTATTGACAGATTTCCTATGGTTTTAATTTATTTACCCTCTTCATAAATTCGTGTGTCCAGGGTAATCCCAGTCAGAGCCGATCACAGTAACACCATACACGCCATTGCTGGTGACGTCACGCAGATTCCTGTTCGACTGACTTTCTCCCAGAACGCGCAATTTTGTAATTGACATGGCTATGTTTGCCCACGAATTAGGCAGACTCCCTTAAACTGATAAAAATATTGACTCGGAGATCTATCCTCTTTTGCCCTGCTTCAGGTTTTATCAAGGTGTATTCTGTGAACTCGAAACAAGAAAAACCACAAAAATCTGCGCTTTGAGTTTTCTTTCTGGAGTTTTGAATGCAAGTATTAGGGCCTTATCTATAAATCAGACCTCATCAGATTGGTGGATTGGAGATTAGATATCCAATTCATCAATTATTTCTGATTACACAGTTTTATACCTTTACACAGATCCACTTTATCGCAATGAATTTTGTCAGTAAGACCCTAGTACGGGAATTATTTACACGATATTGAGACAAGATGTTGCAAAAATCAACTTGTTACTCCTGTTCAAACATGGGTCGATTTAAAAAAAAATGTAGATCCTTTTAAAGAAAACTCTAGTTGAGATCGAAAAAAGTTCTAAAGACATTGCAGCAACGCAAAAATTTGATACGCAATTACAAGTTCTGTGAAAGGATTGGGCCCAATGTATGAGAATGTTCCAGCTAAGGTTAGAGACAACCGTCAAAATAACATATGGTAATGTAGTTTGAGATCTCTATGTCAAAGAAAACTTTTTTGCTGTTCACACATGTTTATCGGAAAAAAAATCATCTGCTTTGGTTGAACTGATTAGCTGTATCTCTTCATCAGTTACTTTAGTAAAACCGAAGACCTTAAAACATTTGGAATGACAAATTCACACATGAATCCTGAGGGTAGACAATTCTGATCAGTCAAAACAGATTTGAAAGATACCAGGGTTGTCGAAAGATAGTTCTCGTGGTACCCACCAGGCATAGCCACCAACCGCATTGAAAAAAGAAAATAATACATTTCTAGAGATCTTTATCATCTGTGATGGTAACATGGAAAACCCCTGTGTTTGCACTTGGCCAATAAAGGTTACAGATTCTGTGACAAAGACCGCCGAACTCGATCGGATTTAATAAAAAAAATGTAACAATTTCTTTGTCTGTCAGACTTTTCACGAGAGAAAATTTACGAAATGTACATTGACACGACACAAGGAAACAACATGACACAAATAGGAAACTCTCTGATGCTTCGGGTGAGGTGGACCGTGGGGTCAAACCTCACGCAATGCGGAGTAATAAGGTTACACCGCACCACAAAGGCTGTGAAATTCATCCGATACAAACAAATACCTCCTTCCTGATGCCGATAAGTTGGACATTGAATTTCGTGTGATAGTGTTTTCCTTTATACAGGACGCCTACACTTTTACATCCTCCTGAACTTTTTGTGTCACTTAGTTAAAGTTATTCGGGTACAGACAGAGTTGACACCCGAATTTTATCTACAACTGGTTATTGAGGCGTACTTACATCAGCTCAATAAATATATATAATTCTATATATTTCGTGCACGCATTGCACAGTCTTTGGGGGAGGGGGGGCAACATTCCTTAAACTTAGATTTCTACAGAAAAATTATACCAGTGTTACATGTAATGAAAGAGTAGTGATCGCTTTATAGCCCATAAATACTGTTTTGTACAAAATGGACTGTCGACTTTCATATTTACGTATTTTTTATCAGACAAAAAACCTTAACTTGCTTTCATTTAATGCGCACATTCCTTGATATAAATGTATATCAATGCTTGCATACCTGTATGTTGCAATCAGGGACCGGTTATCCTTTTTTATCACATTAGACAGATATTTTACTGCTAGGATGATGAACCAACTATTAAAGTTTATTATGATAACAAATTACAATGTCGTAAGAGACCAAGGTACAGCTATTGTTGAAAGTGAACTGATAATTTTCTAATTATAATCTTTTTGATTTACTGCAAATTTTCCCTCGTATAAATTCACACTCCAGCAAGCGTCAATTGAGAGTGAAATATATACTCCACGCACAATAAAACTAAGAAATTTTGTTTATCACCGGGAAATTTCTGCACGAGTACTGGTATTTCATATACTCAAACATCATGTGGAAAGTCAATTAAGAGAAGAATGCGCCACAAATTTTCAAGATTATACCCATTTTTTACCATCAAAATGACAAACAATGCAAAATAGGAAACTCGTAAACTTTCGCGAAAGTAGACAGTTTAACACACGCCGTGTCTCCCTACCTCCCTGTAGCAAGCCAAGCGTGGCACATGAAATGCTCCGATGCGCAGCCATGTATTCTGCTTTTAAAATGCATCTGTTTATAAGGAATCATTTCTTTTTAAAGATTTTTTTAAAAATCTTTACAACACTGTAAGAAAAGTCACAGTCAACAACCACTTTCGTATTTTAGCATTTTATCTTTAGTCCACTGGCAACATTTTAAACGGTTGTCGACCCTTTCTGTTGAGATGGTTTTTTGGTTTATTTTTGCCTTTTTAAAGAATCAATTTAAAAGTGTTAAAATGAAGTTGATTTTCTCTATTGATTAGAGACGGTGACAGTTGATATGCTGTCACAACTTCTAATTAAAGCTTCCCGGTACTGCACATTCGCAACACCCCCTAGAAAGCCTTTAAAATATTCCAGATGTCTTAATATTTTATATCTGATATTCAGAGAAACGTGCAAGGATTAAAGTTTTGCTAAAATCCATAAATTCTTCACGAAAATAGAAACTTTTGATTAACTACATAAAAAGTAAGTAGACAAATGAAATGAAGAGCTTACCGAATAATTAGGTCCATGATGAAGCGATATCGCGCTCACAGTTATCAGTTTAATGTGCAATTTAGCGTGTCATCGAGCAAATGAACACAGTCTGAATGCACACCTATTCATAAGGACCAAATACTAGGAAGGTGTTGTACGATGTAGCGAACTCAAAGAAGAAAAACGCAGTGATCCGGGACTTCAGACAAGGTTTTCTTCTCTCTGCCCCCAAACAAAGACCTCACTGAAATCTCATACCTGGCTCGTCCGCGAGAGATAGTTCCAAAAGGTGTGTTCTGTTTATCTAAAGTTGGGGTATTAGCGAAAGCTTTCTCGCCTAATAGAGAGAAACCTCTCGCGGCCTATCCGCGCAGTATTGAGGGAGAGACGCTCAGATTTACCTTTCAATAATCTTTTCCAGGTTTTTAAATTGGGGTTTTTATTTCCAAGGCTATGTCTCGTACGGCCACTTAAAGATTTGCAATTGAAATAAATTGAAGGTAAACTTTATTGAAATGAAACTGTAGAAGATTTTATTGCCCTCTGTCGAGAACTAAGTGATTAAGACCGTCGGAGAAAAGTAATAGGAAGGTCCACAAACCTAAATTGGAATTAAGAATGAAACTGGTGAACAGGACAATGGGGTTCTTGTTTCCTTCCAAATGGAATACACAGCTGTATGTTTTGTCCAACATTTGTTCAGACATCTCGTCATTATACCTCGCTGAATACATTTGACCCTTAATTTTAAAGACTAAGTTATTGACGCAACTGGTATCATTTTACCCACGTATCAATGACCAATAAATTCTATCAAAGATCTATATGTATTTATCAACGATGTATGTTAACGGTCGCCGAGTTGTAGTAGGGCTGTAGCACAGACCACCAAGTAGATTCACGTAGTGTTCTAAGCAGTGGTTTTATGCGATTTGAAAAATTTACGTACATTTAATACATACATGTATGTACTTATTTTGGTATGTGTTTGATTACAATTGCAAGAACTATTCTCACATCAACATTAAAAGCACAACTGCAGTTATGTATTTGAACATAGAGGTATGAGTTATTTTTCATTCATTAAACTCCACCCCCCCCCTCCCCAATCACCATCACCCCACCCCATTCCACTCAACGGCACTGGTCATACACGGGAAATCATTCATATTGTAAATTTTAAATATACTTAATGAGTGTACATGTATATGAAATCAACAATATAACAACAATTTACAAATCATTGAAAAATTGAACTTGATATAAATGTTAATAAAAATATCCCAAATTATTACACAAACTGGATTTAAAAAATGGCAACTATAGTATAATAGTATATAATTATCAATGCTAGATACTTTATATACTTCAGCTTTTTTTCTTTTTTGTTTTTTTTTTTAACTCAAACTGTTCAAAGAATTCTGTTTCAGTTACTTAAAATTTATTTCTTAACATTTTAAGAAAGCCCAAATACATTTTTATCTCCTATCCTTAATACATACAGTATGCAACCGTCATTTTAACGTAATGTTTCTTAATTGTACCCTACCCAAATGAACCTAATATTTTTGAAATTTGCATTTAAAATTTATAAAATGGATTAAGATCAGGGAAGGTTGTTCGTACATAAAACAAATTCAAACTTGAAAAAAGAGAAGAGATAAATATAAAAAGAAATGTTTTATGACTAGGTGCGTCACAGTGGAAGTGTGCGGTTTTGGGTGCCAGGGTGAAACAGACACTGGGTACAATTTCTTCTAGATTCGGCTGTCCCCGGACTAACGAGCCGGATTCATTAATTATCAAATATATTTAAAATTCAAATCGATGCTATGATTGCCGGATCCTGTGTCACAAAATGGCTTTAACATTTGTTTGGGTTTTAATCTATAGGTAATCTGGCATAAAAATACGTGATTATGGGTGTCCTATTTCAAAGAACGATTTGATCTGAACTTTTAGACTGATAATGATTTCATAAATACAACGGTCCATTTTTTCCCCAAAAAGTAAAACTCTAAATACAATTATTTTTTACAGTGCCACACATTTTCATTTTTCAATTACACTTGTTGTTACAATGCAACTTAATCAATTTGCAGTGATAAAACACGTTTTTAGGTAAAAACCAACCATTGCAGCTGGTTTTCGTGAAATCAAATGAAGATAAACTGTGGGTATACAATAGCCATGTTTGTGCTTTATTTATAACTTCTGCTCCAGTGAAGCCATAATATTTAAACCATCTGGTGCACCTGAAACTTGATTTCTCCAAATCGCAGAGACGCCCGAGAATTCGACACGAATTCGAAGCAGACGTTGACTTGTAGCACTGAAACAGACACGCTTATAGGGAAGTATGGTTTGAAAAATGATGAGGGTCCTGATATACAAAACCATTAAGTCACGCTTTATTGAGCTAGGAGTGAGTAAGTACTATAATCTCTATAAAATCTGCATTAATTTGTCATCTTTTACGTCCATTTGGATAGGATGATACATGGTCACCTAGGGCCATTCTGTGACGTCACCACCGAATGTGTATTGAGCAAGGTCCTATATTTCTATCCCATTAACTTTCATATAGTATTTCAATGTTTATGATGGAAGAATAGATAACTCTTTAAAGAGAAAAAATGTAAAGGTGGCCCTTTGCTTCAAAGAGATAAAATTTCCCACGAGCGTTTTCATTAAATTTAAATCTTTCTTCCATATTAGATATAGGGATCATTCTTCAAAGAACGTTTCAATCAATACAGCATTGAGTTGATGTCAAGATGAAAGAAAAAGACCCGATGTTTGTTGATAAGGTTAATCTGAGTAAAATAATTTAGTAGTAATTGATTGAATCACAATTACCAATGGTCCGTTTTATTCTCATGGTAATATCATTGGGATATTTTCTCCTTCATAAATTCAGAAGTTGTTTGATAAAAGTTTTGCAAAGTTGGATCAAATGTGTCTAAATGTTTGTTTCTAGTTTGAACCAAGAGCACAAGTTTTGGCTATTTTTGAAGAATTAGTGAGAGGCGTGTTTAAATTTACAGGTACAAGGTATAAACCTTACAATGAACCTTAAATCTTAATCAAATATTGACATGGTTTCAGCCCTACCAGACTTTGTAAAGAAATTGTCAGGGTAACAGAATATCTGAATATCATGGTAACCATTAAATTCTTAACAGCTGCTTAAATATCTATTTTCCCCATTTCAATTTTCTAGAGATATACCCCTTTCAATTTACGAGATAAATGATACATTCCTAAGCTGGTTTTAAAAAAATATACGAGAAAATTTGAAAGTTACGGGGGAAGAAAATGATTTTGTAAACACAAGCGAGGGATTAAATGTTCATTTTCCTCTTCAAATATTTGTTTTATTTCCCTTATACTTTGTTACTCTTTCCTATGTAATCTACCTGTGCTACAATGTAAAGATAGATGGTTTATTAACAATGGCTGGGCAAACAGGATAGAAGGAAAAGCTTGAAAGCAAACGGACTTAAAGTACTGTACGCGAAAATGAAGTGAGCAGACAATATTCTTTTGACAGCGCAGGAAATTGATGGTCGTACATTACACGTTCCGAATCGAGCGCGGACAACAGTAACAATCGTGTGGAATTTTGGCGTCCTCTGAAGAGTCCTTGCAGAAAAAAGCAATTCTATTATCAAATATACATCGGAATTCTCAGTAACATGGTTTGGAACGCGAGAATAATATTCGATTACCGGAATTTAAGCGCGTATAACCTTATACAAGTATGATCGAAACCAATATTTCAATTTAGCCGAAAATTATTAATCTTTTCAATATATATTTTTTTAAGTTGAGTTCCTTTACCAGATTAAAACCGTTTCTGATTTTAAGACACCCTGTCGTCATAGTTATGCGAAAAGATGTAATGTTGGAAATACATAATAGCCGGTATTGTTGTTTCAGCAAAATGTACTGCAGTTTCAGGTCTTTATATATTACAGATTTTTGATAAGGACAATTTAATTAAAAATAAAATACTAAAATGATTATACTGATTTAAACTCGGGAATCGTAGATTAGGTAGGATTTGTTTTATTCACAATAGCAACGTTAACCAGTTGTTAATTTGAATGCTAAAATCCTATAAGCTGTTTTGCAGGACATCAAATCATTCGGACAAATTCCCGTTATAAATAAGTGCTGTCCTTTCTGACATATATGATTTTTCAAATAATATCTGCAATATGACTACTTTTTTTTCCAAATGATATATGCCAGAAAGGAAGGTAAAGATAGAACACACAGATTCTTTTCTACTCATCCAATGAAAATCTCAGAAAAAAATATATAAATCATCTATGCCCGAGTTGCATTACCCTCTACAAATAAATGCTTAAAAAAGATTACGACAGTAGAATCTTGCAAAAATCCCCAAATGTTTACAAGGTAAAGTAACTTACCACTTCGTTTTTCAGTTGATCTAAGAGTCCATCCATCTTACAACTATAGTTCTACGATCCATTTCTGTATATTTTGTGCAGTATGGCTTTAGCTCAAGGGTTTTGCGTGTAATTCAATTTTTTCCTTACAATTTTCAGTACATAATTGTCTACATACCCGTGTCATGTACCCGGATTAAATTAACAGGTAATTATAATAAGCGTATAGAGTTAACGGTGATAACACCCGAGAAACTAAATTACCTGTGTCATCCCGAGGGCATTATAAATTACAACTATGGGTAAAAGAGAGAAAGAAGGTGATTATGACACGAAGCTTAATTGAATGATTTATTGAATGATGAGTTGTTATCAATATAGAAACAAAAATTCAGTACAAAGGTTGCATTTGATTGTTATGATTTAAAGTTAATCAAAAATTATATACAATCACACTTGGACAATATGAAGCATATAATTGAGGCCTTTGGGAAAAACATATTTAGTACGAAAAAAAAACAACACATGTTCGGACCACAGTTTGTCACACACAATTATTCATTCAAAATCACATACTCAGTAACACTCAATGCACTCAACATTCACATTCCCTATTTTAAAGACATAATTCCCAATTTTCTTATCCAAAACTGGGTTTTAATATTATCTAAAACTGGGTTTTAATAAAACAATTATAATGTCATTTTTGACCGATTCCTCGAGAGAGAGAATTTTTTTTATTTCAATATTATAATAAACATTTTGAATCTAGCACTCTTTGTCACTGAAATCACCGAGCTGTTCCTTCATGCTGTACATAGGATTGTCAAACTTCACTTCCGACTGAGGAGACGGTTGCAAAGCGATGTAATTTTCTTCTCCGGATGGAGTTGGATGCAGCTTTTCAAAAGACTCTGTGCTTCCAAATTTCTGCATATCAAACAAACAAAATTAAATGACAATTTTAACGCATTCATCTAATCGACCAATAGTATTAAATTTTGATATAATCATCTGCATTATCTCAAACTAATACATTTGTTTTAAATTGTTAGAATAATATTCCTCCTTTACATTTTTAAAAATATCATTTTTGAAAAGAAAAAATAATATTCTCGATAAAACAATTGGTAAAATGTAAACCGCTTATCAAAATCGAATTTTGTGGTAAAATGAAAGCAGATAAAAGAAAAGAGAGACAACTCCACCTCCTTCTTTATGAACGACTCGGCATGACGTCGCCTCCGTATGAGTATGACGAAAAAGATGATGACTCCGATGATGATCAGAAGGCCAATCAGTCCTCCAACCGAGGCACCGGCCTGAATATCACAAACACGATTGTAATGAAAGAACTTGTTAATTAATTATTTACGTATATTTACATTGACTTAACTCAATAAGAAAAGAAATCGGAGCCGGACACTTTAAACAAAATCAAAACCGACTTACCGTTACACTTGATGACCGTTTTTCGGCTAAAACCTGAAACAAAACAAATTAAAGCATATTTCAGAAAAAAAAATCAAAGAATTACATAATAAGATATTGCACAGAGTATACCAAAAGAATGATCATTTTTACGTTATATATTCATATTATGTGTATTTTTTAAACGAGGATAAAATGACAACATCCCTTTGTAGAACATCCCGTATACTATACATGTACATCGTATTTTATTATTTCATATACATTCAATATGCATACATATACAACTTCGTTTTTCTTTAATTGCAAATGAATTTTAGTTACTTTTTTCCGCACTGATTTCATTAAAATAAAATCATGTGATTCACGCGTATGTGCATACAAAATTTAATCCTACAAATATCATCTTTATATACTTACACAGTTGATTCCATTTCCTGTATAATTTATCTCGCACGAACAATCAACTTCTGTTGTATTTTCACTCTGAAAAATAAAATTCATCAACATCAATTTTTTTTATCTGCTAGTGCAAATACTAGTATTTGCCCCCCTCTCTCTCTCTCTCTCTCTCCCCCTCCCCCCCCCCCCCCCCCGAATGATATAAGTACATTGTATCTTTTTAATTTTAGCGATTTCTAATTAGTTTTCATGACTTATAAAGGATTATGACTCATCTATATTTCGTGATTGAATTTGTTTTGTGTTTGTAATTTTTTTTCACAAAAAAAGAAACACTTGCAGAAAAATCAAGTTGGACCGCACATTGACAGGATAGGGAGTTCTACAGTCCTTTTAAGTGAAATAGTTTAAACTAAAAGATAATTCGTTGTGGACATATAGAATTATTGACAATAGTAGATAAATATGTTGATTACTTTTTCTTTGCACACGGCAAATGGGTGACATCCGCCGTTATTGTCATCACATGGCCTCACACAGCGATGTCCATCTCCAACGTATCCTTGTGGGCATGTGCAGGTTACACTTCCGGCGTACTCTTCGCAGGTCCCATTCTCATGGCAACCACCGTTATGGTAAGCACAAGATCTGGCTAAAGGAAATATTCACATTCTTATTACAAACACAAATTGTATTAGGAAAGAATACTACTAGGGATTTGAAATGCATATATTGGAAAAATCTAGTATTTCTTAATCAAAATTAGATATATTCAGTATTTAACTTATTAGGTATTCACCACATTCTGAAGTCGAGTTATCCGTACTGTTGACACACAGCTGACAGGAAGTCCCGGTGTAACCAGGGAAACACGTGCACGTTCCGTCACCACCCACCCCGTCACTGCAGTTACCGTTATTGTTACACGGAAACTCCGACCCGCCCTCACAAGCTATAAAAAAGAATGTCTTTATCGTAAACAAAAGGCTAAATCCTAAAATAAAAACTCAACTCTTGTTAAAATACCTTATTCATTAATTACTGAATTTATTTATTAAATGCAAATTGTATTTTGCTTTTAAAATCACGTACCTTCACAGTTGTTGCCATAGAAACCTGCACAGCACCCCAAATCCTGAAACGACAAAATACCACATTAAAAAAAATATAGAAAACGAATTTTTGATCAATATCGATGTTAGCCAATTACAAAATGCAGGACAAGAAAATGGTAGGAAAAATATTATAAATGTCGCATTATGTACATTAGTTTGAAGTTTTGTAATATCCGCACTTCACCACACACACGCTTCTATGCACCCATGCATTGCTATGTCAAACTTAGAATAACAGCATGACGTCATACTAGCATGTAAGGATAGCGCAAATTGATAGTCTACCGTGCTTTGACGACCAAGAGTTTTACTTTTAATATTTTTTTTCATATTTTTTGCCAAAAAGATCACAGAGAACTATTTCCGTATTCGACATCGATTAAGAAATCAAAGATGAACATATTTACGATAAGTAAACATTAATATTTTCATAACGCGAGTTATAATGAAAATCATCAGAGAGCCGATGAGAAATTGTTAAAGGGTATGGTTTCGTGACATAGTCTTCCTTAAAATCCGGAATTTGAGCCATTAAGACAGCGGAAGACAAACCTATGCGAGCCCATTAGAAAATGTAATCAATTCACCTTGAAAACACATGGTATCACGTATATGTAAGGACGCTGTAATTTATAACAACCCATCAAAATGCTAGTTTTTTTTTCAAAAGTGGACAGAGTAGGAGATTCTGAAATTTTAACCAAAAAGTGAAATCTGACAACAAAGTAACATTCGATGTTCAACATGGCTCAGCGTCATTTTCCACGGCGTCCGCACCAGCCATTTCTTCCAACATTCACGCCAGGAAATCTGGGTCATGGTTTCACATCCACACGGCAGTTAGACGTAGACGTCTGCTGTGACCAAGTGTCTTACGATCTGAGGATCTTCGTTAGGGTTTTTTGCATACTGTTGTCCATTTTCGGAGTTGTCGTGAATATCGTCAACATCGTCGCCATTTTGAAATACAAACTACAAAAGGAGCCTAGCATATTTTGTATATTGAACCTTACGATTAACAATACGTTAATCTGTGTTATTGTTCTACCCAGTACGGCTAAAAATACCTATACAGAGAATGTTGAGGATTTGGACATGCCATCGTGTATTATGGCGGGATTTGTCACGTTCGGACTTTTTGGAGCGGAATTCTTCTCTATGTTACTTATTTCTCTGAACCGTTATCTCATGTTTCTCCATGTCGGTCTATACAGGAAACTTTTTATGAATTCGCGGAACCTTGCACTGGTTACAATGTTTTCATGGTCATTTCCATTTGCCATACTCTTCATGCCTCTAACCAATGCATGGGGTTCTTTCACTTATAAAGCGAAGAAGTTTGTATGTGATCCGTTCCATGTAATGTTTTATCGTATATTTATAATGGTTGCGATCATAATATGCACGCTTCCCCTTCTTCTCTTCTGCTACGGCAAAATTCTTCACAAAGTTTTATCGAATAAAAAACGCATTGATGTTGCGCGAGCGACAAATGCGTCACAAACTGTCATTTCAACGATTTCCAGCGCAGTCAAGAGCAAACAGGACCGGCCTGCTTCTGCTTCTTTTCCAGAGAAAAAGAACAAAGAGCGCCATCTGATTTTGAGCGTGACCGCCATTTTCGTGACGTATGGTGTTCTGTATTTACCGTTCATCGTCCTTAACCTGTATGACCCGGATATGACGAAAGTGGATTCCATTCTACATGCTAGTTCAACGTATGTGGGGTGGTCCCACTGCGTTATAAACACTCTTGTATATACCGCGCTGAATACTAAGATCAAGAATGCCGTGAGGCAGTTACTTACAGATTCGTTTACTCAACTACCTGCAGAAGAACAAACCGAATCTCGTGTACCGGAGAAAAACATTCCGTCCGTGCCAATTGCTTTGGATAGCGTTTAAAAAGTACAAAGAATTTTGCTCAAGATTATGAAAAAGACGAGACAAATCGAATCAATTCTGATACAGTATTTGCAATAAAAGAGACAAATAGTTCTACAGATTTATGATATGATTTTTGTCTAAGTATCTGGATTTCTAGAAGACTAGATCTATATTTATAAGGAATTCAGAACGAGTTATCATCTTCGCGTGTGGTATTTTAATTTGTGCGTCAACCGATGTATTGAATGCACAGAAACAAACGGAGAGCTCATAAATACAACCAGGATAGGGAAATTATATTTGTTCCGGGAAAATGTGTGGTTTGTCGGGAGCACACCGCACCAAGGGCGTATTTTCATTGCTTTGATTTTGTTGCCTGTTGGATTCTATCGAGTCGGATCTTCATAAACACCGCATAAATGGTAACTTTCTTCTTTAACACCACTCATTGTTCCCTGTGGGCTAGTTTGGATCCTTTCGTTGAAAGGGAGACACCCTGAGAAATATCATCTTTCATCCATCCGCCATCATAAATTGCAAGACACCGTCGTTCTGTTAAAGTTTTTCACAAGATAAGAAATGATGATGATCCGACTAAATGAAGGATATACCGACTATCTGGGTATTCGTTTTCATGCAGGTTTCGTTTAGCATGGATTGACGATATTGCCCCAAACTTCCATGTATTGTACCGCTTGACGTCTCACCGCTTCATTTCAACTATATCCTTGAACATTCATTTCACATCGGAACGGTGTTTAGCTGCTCTTACCCTTACACACACACTTTTCGTTTTCGTATAGGACAAGCGGAAAGTTGTGGTTTAGTAAGCGAAACAAGGTAAAGAGTAAGCTCTGAAACGAGCAGGACATACTTGTAGACAAAACTTCAGAAAAAAAAGTCACTGAGAAAAAATCCGGAAGACAAAATATGAGATGATAAGCTTAATGCTTCGATTATTGGCTGTGTCGGTACCATAAATGGAAGCATCGTACATGTAAATATACATGTCGCTAAAGAGACTCGAACCACAACTTTTTCCGCAAAATACAAAGGCAACTTAAAACAAAACAAGTTGGCCCTGAATTATGTCTAAAAACAATTTTGAAATAGGTAGTGATCATGATCAGTGTTATTTTACTGAAGGAAATCTACATTTTGTTTTTTTTTTTTCAATTAATTATATTTGCAAAACGGATGCTATCTAAACATCCACAGTACGGTATACCCTTTAAAAAATGCAAATGAAATTTGACCATCAAATCACTTTGATCGGGGAAAAATGTAAAGCCACAAGCAAATTGAAACAAACAAAAATTATCTTCGAAACATTTAAAAAGTCTTATAATCATATTATACTTCAAGTGAAAACTTTTTTCTCGGTGATTTAAAAGATATATCAAGTATCCACCACATCATAATGTGTTTCTTTAATCAAAAACATGACATGATTAATGATATAGTATTGTGACCAAGTCTATACCGTCTGTTCTCTGGAACAAAGGGAGCTACAGCCTTTATATTGAGATTCTCCACTAGAATAGACACAACCCTTGGTAGTGGTTCCGGATTCTAAAGTGTAACCATCCGGGCACTGGTAATGTCCGATATCGCAAGGCACGCACGCGCTCTGTAAATGAAATATTCCACGTCTTTTAAAGTTACAAAATGCGGATTTTTATCAAGAAATTTCATCATTTCCATTTTTTATTTTGAAATCAAGAAATATACAAAGAACACAGAAAATAATGACTATTACATACGTGGACCACTGTTCTATTGATGACGTCACAAGTGCGAAGATTAGGATGAATATATCCTGCGATTTTATGAACCACTCCCCCATCCGTCAGGAAGTTACTCTGTACAATCATTCGCTCTCCATTTAAAAACACCTGCAGCAGAATGTGTTTATTTAGTAATAAGCGAGAGATGAATATTTAGGAAATATCTGGATTAATATAAGGTGTAGTGATTGTTGGTACCTTTTTACCAATGACTTCCATGCTGATCTTGTGTCTGGGCCCTAAAACTGTGTCTACAGTCTCTTGGTCGTCAAACGATTCCGCCAGACGTATGACGGGTAAGATGTAGAAACGTAAATAGTCGCTGGTCTAATGAAGAAAAAAAAATCCAGGAATATTCTCAGTAAAAAATTGTATATGTCTGAACAACAGTTAGTACTAAAAATTGCATAAACATTATGTCAATGAATTTAAAATGACCTCACCTGAATAATTAAAAATGACATTTGGAAATTATATTATTGACAATATATGTAATTAAATGGAATGCAAATGAGATGATGTACAAAGGGTGAGTCTTTATAGATTGTCAATTTATCAAACATATGATATGCATGCATCATCGAAATAGTTTGTTTGTTATTTATGTTAAATATGCCACTTTAAAAAAAAAAAGAAGAAAGAAAGCTGCTTAATACTTGAAATTCGACAATATAGCAGACGTACTATATAAGTAGGGGAGAGTTCTTCTGATTCAAACTTCTCATCCAACGGTAAAAACAGCGTGTATTGATTCATGTCCATGATTTCCTCCACCAAACCTTTTGTCTAAATTTTTTAAAGAAATTAAACACCACCAGATTGGTGCATGTAAAATTATGATAATTGTACACAATTAGCATTTTAATAGACCTGCATCTTCACAGCCGATAGTGCTTGTACAATGCAATAATATTACGAAGACAATCCAATAGAAATCAATAATTAAAATTAAGTTGGAAATGTTTTAAAAAAATGCACACCTCTAGCCATCCAGCGAATTCCGTGGTGTCTTTGCTGGTGTTCAGAAACTCGTCCAGAGTAGGCATTCCGTTGTATTCTAGCTCGGGTTCGAGAGCCTTAAAAATATTATTTACTATGACAGTAAGTGAAGAGTTGAGGAGCTGTTGTATGCAAGATTTTCATGCAGATAGGCTTCAACAATTTTATCACGTTCATTTCATTCGCAACCAAATCGTACGTTTTTAAAATGTGCAATCTGGACATTTATGAATAATCAGGATAAGGGTTTTTGATAAAATTGCCAAATTAAAAATCTTTAATAACTCGTACCCGGTCGATAATGTGGACGAATCCATTGGCAGCCACTAGGTTACTCTTCACAATATTGGCCGTAATAACAAACTTGTTATTAGTTGACAACACAACTGTCTGAAATATAAATTCCAGAAATTATAGTAAAACTTCTAATCTAATAACCGTAACAAACTAACAACACTTTAAGAAGTTAAGTTTACCCTCCCAATACAAATGTTTCTTCGCAACCCTTAATGTTCCGTTCTACCTACAGACATCTTATATCTACTCACCCCATTTTCTACTTTAAAATGGAGAAAGAAGCCGTCAGACAACGTATTAAACCGTTCTATCACGTCCACGGAAGCCTTAAGCTCTTCTTCTCGATTTTCTCCCAGGACAGTATGGTAGCTTAACAAATAAAAGAAAAACAGAATTGTTTTTAACGTTTATTTTAATAGAATTGATTACCAGTGCCAAAGAACAGAATCTACATCTAAACGCCCATAAGTAGGTTGACCACTTCTTGTTTTGAACGTTTGGGCTTATCAACGTACCGAGATCTAACTACCGTGGTTTCATCAATATACGTTGAATTCCAATTTTCGTGGATTTCGTTGTTTAGTTAATCCACGAAATTAAATGTTCATTGAAAGGCAATTTTTATTAACATTTTGTATTGATAGGGTCATTGGCCACGAATTTACGTATCCTTGAAACTGTGATTTTCACTTTATCCACGAAAATTGATACCCTTGAATATTGATGAAACCACAGTATAGCATTACACCTAAGAGACTTTTTTCGGGGGTCTGGTCTTAATTCCGTTTCATTGTAGGGATAACCGATTTTAATTTTCAGTGTTAAAGTTAATAAAATCAAACTCCAAAAAGTTAAGGCTTGAAAGTTTGGCATTATAGCAAACTTCGTTGCCTTTGTTATATAACCTGATTACGCTAAGATATAATTGTAATTTAATCAACAAATCACTAAATCCATCCATCAACCAAATCATTTGAACAGGTATTAGTATTATGTATTGTTATACTTTCATGTTAAATACTGAAATCTGATTGGTTAAGACGCAGTTCATAATTTTTTCTATTACCCTCAGCGTTAGCAACGCACTTAGCAACGGGTAACATTAAAAATTGTTACATGCGCGAAAATTATGCGCGTACGGTTCGCTGTAGAATTCACGTTATTCCTATATAAAAGCAGTAAACTTTTCTTAAAAATTAAGACATTCAGTATAACAAAATAAATAGTGCCTGTTTGGGAGGATAACAGTTGAAATTGACACCCCTCGAAAACCATTGTCAACCTCCGCTTCGCGTCGGTTTACAATGGTTTTCTCGGGGTGTCAATTTCAAGTTGAAATTGACACCCCTCGAAAACCATTGTCAACCTCCGCTTCGCGTCGGTTAACAATGGTTTTCTCGGGGTGTCAATTTCAACTGTTACCCTCCCAAACAGGCACTATTTATATAGTACTATTACTCCGCTTTTAAATCTCATTAATCCCAAACCTATATAGTTGTTTTCAGTTCAGCACTCATTTGCATATGACAGCTATGTAAAAGGGTGTGCAAGGTCGATTAAAAAACTAAAAATTACAAAAACAATCGCAGAAAAAATATTTTCATCATTGAATTTTTTTGTTGAATGAGTAAGTTCATTCAATGGTTATTCTATTGAGATAACTTACCATTACAAACCAATGCTTAATCATAGAACTACGCGTACAGTAAAATTCTAAATATATGCTTAAAATTGCGCTCCGCGTACAGTATGAAATATTGTTATACTTTCATGTTAAATACTGAAATCTGATTGGCTAAGACGCAGTTCATAATTCGTTCTATTACCCTCAGCGTTAGCAACGCACTTAGCAACGGGTAACATTAACAAGAGGCCCATGGGCCACATCGCTCACCTGAACAGCAGTTCCTTGTAACATTACATTTCGTAGCATATGCTTTTTCTATTTTAAACATTGAACCCCTTTCTGGGGACCCAGGTTTATGGTTGGCTTGAACAACATAAATAGTAACATAGGAATGAAAATGTGAAGCACTGCGGTGGGACCGCACGTACACAACCTGAAAAACTGAACATAGCAGAGTTCCACTTCAAGAGGAATAACTCTCAGACTGTACAGAACACAAGAAAGATAACTCTTGGTTCCACTACATTAGAGTTTACACAATTTGAGGATCCTTGCATAGTAATCTCACAAACTGTAGCATTATAGTTCTCGAGAAAAACTTTTTAAAAACATTTTCAATATATCTTTCTATGTTAAACTTTGAACCCCTCTTGGGGCCACAGTATTAGTCCAGTGCTAAAGTTTTTATTATTTGGAATCTACATTATTTAAGGATGCTTGCCTAGTTATCTCACAAGCTGAAGCATTATAGTTCCCTAGAAAAAGATTTTTCAACATTTTCCCTCTATATTTCTATGCTAAACTTTGAACACCTCTTGGGGCCCCAGTATTAGATTGAGATCACGGCTTTTATAATTTCGAATCTACACTATTTGAGGGTGCTGACGTAGTTATCTGACAAATTGATGCATTGTAGTTCTCGAAAAGAAGATTTTTAAACATTTTCCATATATACCGGTACTTCTACATTTAACTTTAAACCCATCTTGGGTCTCTAGTATTAGTCCAGGGGTCACTATTTTAAAACTGTCGAACCTTCATTATCCAAGGTTGTATGCATGATAGTAATCTCACAAATTGAAGCATTGTAGTTCTCGAGAAGAAGATTTTTTAACATGTTACCTTTATATTTCTTTAATAAATTTTGACCCCATCTTGGGGCCCCAGTATTGGTCCGGAGGTCACGATTTTACCAATTAGGAATCTACATAAGCGAAGGATGCATGCATAGAAATTCCACAAACTAAAACATTGTAGTTCTTGAGAAGAAAATTTTTAAACTTTTCCTTTATGTTTTTTAAAATGTTTAAATTTTGAACCCCTCTTGGTGCCCATCAATTGTCCGGGAGTTACAATTTTTTGAATCTACATTATTTAAGGATGTACATGTATGCATAGTAATATCCCAAACAGTTGCACTATAGTTCTTGAGAAGAAGATTTTAAAACATTTTCCTACATATGTTAAAATCTAAACCCCTACTGGGGCCCCACTTTTTGTTCGGGGGTCACGATTTCTACAATCTTCACTATGTATACAACCTTTTGTGTATGTATTGGCATTTTTGGTGAAGTGGTTCTTGAGAAGAAAATTTTTAAACATTTTTCATATGTAGTTCTATGTTAAACTTTGAACCCCGCCTGGGGCCCCAGTCTTGGTCCGAGGGTCACGATTTCTACAATTTAGAATCTTCATTATACATACAAGCCTTTGTGTAAATATTGGCATTTCTGGTGCAGTGGTTCTTGAGAAGAACATTTTTTAAACATTTTCCTAAGGTATTTCTATGTTAAACTTTGAACCCCGCCTGGGGCCCCAGTCTTGGTCCGAGGGGCACGATTTTTACAATTTAAAATCTTCACTATGTATACAAGCTTTTGTGTAAATATTGGCATTTCTGGTGCAGTGGTTCTTGAGAAGAAGATTTAAAAAAAATTTTCCTATGTATTTCTATGTTAAACTTTGAACCCCGCCTGGGGCCCCAGTTTTGGTCCGAGGGTCACGATTTTTACAATTTAGAATCTTCACTATGTATACAAGCTTTTGTGTAAATATTGGCATTTCTGGTGCAGTGGTTCTTGAGAAGAAGATTTTAAAAAAATTTTCCTATGTATTTCTATGTTAAACTTTGAACCCCGCCTGGGGCCCCAGTTTTGGTCCGAGGGTCACGATTTTTACAATTTAGAATCTTCACTATATATACAAGCTTTTGTGTAAATATTGGCATTTCTGGTGCAGTGGTTCTTGAGAAGAACATTTTTTAAACATTTTCCATATGTTGTTCTATGTTAAACTTTGAACCCCGCCTGGGGCCCCAGTTTTGGTCCGAGGGTCACGATTTTTACAAGTTAGAATCTTCACTATATATAAAAGCTTTTGTGTAAATATTGGCATTTCTGGTGCCGTGGTTCTTGAGAAGAAGATTTTTTAAACATTTTCCTATGTATTTCTATGTTAAATTTGAACCCCGCCTGGGGCCCCAGTTTTGGTCCGAGGGTCACGATTTTTACAATTTAGAATCTTCACTATATATACAAGCTTTTGTGTAAATATTGGCATTTCTGGTGCCGTGGTTCTTGAGAAGAAGATTTTTAAAGACATGCACCCTAAACTTACTGTTTCGCAATTATCTCCCTTTTGAAAAGGGCTGTGCCCTTTTTTTTAACAATTTATAACCCCCTTTCCATAAGGATGCTTTGTACCAAATTTGGTTAAATTTGGCCCAGTGGTTTTTGAGAAGAAGTTGAAAATGTGAAAAGTTTACAGACGGACGGACAGACGGACGGACGGACGGACGGACGGACGACGGACAACGGGTGATCAGAAAAGCTCACTTGAACCTTCGGTTCAGGTGAGCTAAAAAGTGTTACATGCGCGAAAATTATGCGCGTACGGTTCGCTGTAGAATTCACGTTATTCCTATATAAAAGCAGTAAACTTTTCTTAAAAATTAAGACATTCAGTATAACAAAATAAATAGTGCCTGTTTGGGAGGATAACAGTTGAAATTGACACCCCTCGAAAACCATTGTCAACCTCCGCTTCGCGTCGGTTTACAATGGTTTTCTCGGGGTGTCAATTTCAACTGTTACCCTCCCAAACAGGCACTATTTATATAGTACCACACTATGTCTTACTTTATAAAACTTAGCACATTGTCTTCATCAGAGAAGAAGTCCTGTTCTCTGCGCCTGGTCAAGAAGTCCATGGCGGCGTCAGTGGGCGCAAAGAAGGTATAGCTGTCCAAAGTGTACTGTAATATACTGTCATCTCCCAACAGCTGCAAGATATCAACCATACACTTCTGTATACAGGGAAATTTTTGCCCCCGTTCTGTTTTCACTCCTCGTTATCATCGCGCGAATTTAAGACAGGGCGATTCCAATGTTTAAGATTATTTCCAAGTAAAGACAACTGTGGGTAGGCGAATTCAAGACGGGACGAAAATGTTTGCAAATGTAGAAGGGCAAAAATACCAGGCGAAAATTAAATTACCATTAATCAGGTATTGTAGATTGGCAAATAATCACGATGGTTTTAATTTCACTATGTTCGCGATTATTTTTTTTCCCCGCGAAATTAAATCCATCGTGAATACTATCATTAGTTTTCAAACACGTTTCAATGCTTATATTCTGATCAATTGATTTTTAAGCAGCGTGAAATTAAAACCATCGCGATTGGTACTTTAATAGAAATCGTGAAATTTAAACACCGTGGAATTAAAACGACTTACAGTATTAACATCCAGTCGCAACAATTGCCGTAAGGGTTCTACTTATCATTTAGAGGTAGTCAAAAATAGAAATTTAATTGTAAAGTGAGACTGAGGCATATAAGCCCAAGGTACTACACGATTGCAAATATTTGTTTAAGTTTCATTTAATTGAAACGTATCAAAATGAACTTATTGTTAAAAACATTGAGTTGATTTTATGAAATGATCATATATGTAATTACAACAAGAGTAAAGCCTTACAGTGAGGAACGAAGCTACTTTTGTCAGATCTGGGTGGTTAATGACAAGTTCGTAGATGGTAGGGATACAGAACACCCCGTCCCCGGCATACCCTCTCTGACACGTGCAGTTATTGAGACCAGGGGCCAGAGGAGTACAATCAGCCTGAAAGGGAATCAAGAACATTTGGTGGTTCTTGTTTGACCAAGAAATCAACAAAAGCTTGGCCTTAAAATTGTAATTGATTGGTCTTTGTCATGTGATCACCCTTGTGAAATCTTTTTGGTAGATATATATATAAATGATTTAATTTGTATATACAATTTAAACAAAACGGTGAAAATAAGTTTTAGAAAAAGATCATTACTTTTCCTAAAACAAAAACACTTTTACATACCTTTGAGTGGCAACCGCCATTGTGGTAATTGCACATATTGTTTGGAATACAGAATGTTCCGTTGCCATGGAAATCATCGTTACACCAACAAAGAGACTACAAGTTCAAAACAGTTTGCATAATTCACTATTGCTAATCAAATAACTCAAACAAGTGATGGTAAACCAATTTCTATTCGCGTGCGACAACATTTTACCAGAATTTGATCAACAAGAATATATTTTTCGTCCGAATACATTATGCGTTGCAAACTAGTTTTTGATGTGCCTTTAAAATAATCATAAAATTTTGTCACTAAGGATGATTGTATTGGGCGCGAATAAGCCGTTGTGAATGTACTCGGTACAGTACGTAAATTTACCCGGTTAATTGCGACATTAAGTCGTCGCAAAAATAAGTTGGTTTATGACACACTAAGAATACAGTATAATATTCCTCCGCCACTGACCGTGTTGTGTGAGGGGTCCGTCCTACAGGTGGCCTGGGTGTGGCAGTGCTGGTGGTCCCCGCACTCTGATCCTGGGTAACAGTACCTCCCGTCTCCCGTCCACCCCTCATTACACGTACACGTGTTCCCGCCCGGTCCGTCCATCTTGCATACCGCCTGTAATTTTAAATGCAATTTGTTATTTGTAGGTTTTTTTTCATGTTTTCAGTCAAAATAATGATTACTCACAATTTACTAATGTTGCAAGCGATGGAAAGGAACTCTTTTTATGTTAATAAAAGATACATGTTATATTTCTACGAAAAAAACAATACTGGGCAGATTGAATATTTTGCTGCATGGATAATTTGTAACGATTATGCTGATATATGAATTAATTAATAGTTCATTAATAATTTCCTTTAGCAGTTCTCTGAAACTGAAATTGCAGACTTTATTCTAGTCGGAAGATGGTATCAATATTGTTATCATAAAATGATTATACAGTGCGTAAGTCGTATTGCTTAGCAGTAATTTTAGTAGAAAAAAAACCCCGTCAACTATCAGGAATGACGGCCATTCGTAATCACCAAAAAAAAAAAAAACTTCCAAAATTTTCGATAGCTCCTTTTCGCAATAAATAATTAACTTAAAGAGTGTTTAATTCTTTTGCATCAATGTTATCAATCAGAGTATATGTACACTTTTTTTTTTAGACCTATATGGGGACAGTACCTGCTGGTGACAGCCGCCTCTGTGAGGTTTCTCGCAGGGGTTGATGGGTTTACACTGTACGTCGGCGTCTCCTTCATAACCCGGATCACACACACAGCTAAAAAGTAGCAAATCACAATTTCGTGATTTTAGAAAATAAAAAAAATAGCAGATGATTGTAAGGATTTTCATCTTAAAAAAATATATTGCAATTTATCTAAAATTTGATAATATTGATGCTGTGTCATTGATAGTTTAATCGTATTTTACCGGAATTCTGTCCCGTTTCGAATACAAGACGAATCAATGTGACACCTCTTCGTGTGAAGACTGCCATAGCATGGCTTGGGGATGAGGTCGCAGTTTTCTCCAACATACCGGGACGGCCGACGACTCCAAAAGAACGACTGTGTGTAACAAAATTTACATTTACCATCTCCATCGGGTCCATTGTTACAATTCCCATGGACGCACGTACAAGCTAAGAAGAAATAAAATCAACTTAGATATTAATCGAATAAATTCAATCATCTAGTAAATTTAAAGTTATTCAATAGTTATACCTTTATATTTGAATTAATTCACTTAGATTGGTATTATTTGGGTGAACAGAGGAAACATGTTATGTTTCTTCGAAATACTAAAAGAAATAAATAAAAGATATTATGACAAAGATATTGAAATTTGAAAACTCACTTTGGTTGCATCCTGGTCCGAATTTCTTCGGATCGGAGCACATGTCACAAGCGGGACCCTTGAAACCTTCGTCACAAACACAAGTCCCATTCCCATCTTTTCCGTCAGTACACTACGGTTTATAAATAAACGTTAATTGATTTGTACTTATATCCTATTAAGACGTGATACGCACAAAAAACTACATGTACATGTACACTTTATTTTTACAGTGTCTATTGATGAAATATGTAAATTCAGACCGATGACCACGTCAGCCTTGTACAGGACATATGGCTACAAGTAAAGATATTTCTGGTACACTTTCTAACCTTTCCTTTCCCGGAGCACTCGTTCTTGTATCCGCCGGGACACAAGGCACATTTGGCGCCAAAATATCCGGAACAACAGGTTGATGTCTGATAAAAAAAATCAATGAGTTAGTTACTTCAACATTTCTGCCAAAGTTGATTATTTTAAATCTGGACTGAAAAACTGAATTTCTGATGATCAAACACCGACAAAAGACATTTATAAAACAATAAAGACACAGCATAATTTAGACTTAAGAATTAGGAAAACATAACTTGGATTCTGTTTACCGATTTTGTGATGTTGCAGGTTGCCCGGCAGCCTGTACTTGTGGTGAACCATAGCAGCAGTTTACCCGTGTCAGGGTGTCTGTTGACCATCGCCTTCCGTAATGTACAGCTGTCTATCTCTCCCTTAAAGGAAACAGTGCATTTATTAGAATAACAGATACAGGAAATAAAAAAAACTTCAAATATTTCTTACTGCATACAGGGAAATATTTGCCCCGTTTTATTTTCGCCCCTTTCGACCTCGTTGTCAGCGGGCGAATTTTAGATTGTGCGAATTCCAATGTCTGAAATTATCTCTCTTTAAACACAAGTGTGTCTTGGCGAATTGGAGACTGGGCGAAACTATTAGCAAGTGTAAAAGGGCGAAAATTACACAGTGCGAAAATAACTCTGTATTCAGTATTCTATTATTTGCGCTTTTCACATACTGTGGGGTCACCCTTTTCACATTGCAGATCTGCAAAACACGGTCCACAGTACCCCTGAAAATAAAGTTAAAGACGGACGTTTTAATTGTTTTTTTTATTGGCACAATTAAGCATCAAAGCACGTCAACGAGTGAGTATAACACATCCACTCTCTATTATCCAAATTATGAATTTTCAATCATAGTATTTAATAGTATTTTATTTCAATCACGTGATCTGCAAGCAGTGAAAACCACGTGACATATTGTGATAAATCCAGTATGTACCGGTTCCTCTTCGGTTGTGTTTTCATAACCACAGATGCCCGGCAGGATTTCATCTCGTTCCATCGGTAGGAGCACGCTGTCTGTATGGTAAAACAAGCCATTGGATGCCGGTATGTCTGTCTGTGTGATGTTGGTCTCTCTGTCCAACCGAATCTGACCCTAAAGATGGACAAAATATAAGTACAGAGGCTGTAGAGGTTTGTCAGATTTGCTGTGACAAATCAAATGTGAAGTCTTTGAATTGTCAGTATTTTTTTTTTCATATTTTTTCATATAAATTAATGTTGTCTAGAAAATGGTATTTTACCAGGCTATATAAAGTTTGATTTTAGGCGTACTTGATTTTCAAATCTTGTTCATAAAACGCGTTTGTAAAAAGAAAGAAACGACAAGAAAAATTGCTGTATTTTCTAACTACGTTTGTGAAAATAAAGTGAAGGTATGAAAAAGTTTTTTGAACTACCTGGGTCGTTATTAGAATCGGGACGACTGATTTACTGTTGGTCTGAATCGTTCGTCTGTTGATGAGATCCGCCACCTCAACCTGAAAAATCAAAACAACTCGTAATACCGGGGGAGTTCGATTTACACGTTCTAAGAATAAATCGAAGTACATGGTGAAGTGAGTTTTGTTTCTTGGGTATGATTTTCAGGAAAATTTAGGACTTACTGTTTCATTAACAATTTGATGTCGTAAAATCAGCTGCAAAGAACGTAGTCCCTAAAATTCGAGAAAACAATATTTTGTCATCAAAGTGCTACAGATTTCTTTTTATATGATGTGAAAAAAACCCCTTGAAAATCAATGTAAAAAAAGTTAATACCAAATACATTCGGTAAATTAATCAGTTGACAAGTAAATTGAGAACGTAATGAAGTGAATATGTTAATAAGAAGAATATGGAAGGGGGAATGAAAAATGCCGTTACTTCATCACTTTGTAGATAATCCAGAACACCGACTGGCAGGCTATCCCAAGCACTGTTACTAGATGCAAACACAGTGATGTTGTCCTGCTCAAATTCGGCTTGAAGCCCGGCCCTCTGAAATGGAGAACAAAAAAAGGCCTCAGTAATTTTTTTTTAATTCTATTTTCAAAAAATTAAATACCGAATCGAAAATTGAACAACGTACAATTATGAGGGATTCCATCTTGCTGTACCGCCTGGATTCTTTGAGCAGGGTGAAAATGGTTTTCTTGAAAGAACAGAAGAAATTAATATAAAACACTATATATTGCAATTAAAATATTCATCTATTTGTAAATAATAAAATACAGACTATCTAAAAAAATATTGATAAGGAAAAATGTTTTAAACTGCAAAATGCAAACAGAAAATGTAATGTGTGCGTCGTACCGAATTATCGCCCTTGACGTCGGCCGAGTTGGTCAGTAGCTTCTGGACGACATGGATGACTCCATTAGACGCAGCAATGTCCTCTTTAACCACAGAAGACCTGGCTCTTGATCCACTCAGTCTGTACCGATAGGAAATCTCTCCACGCTTAAAAGATATACACGTAAGATCTGCATTATCTTTTCAACAACTAATATCAGCGTTTTGACGGAACAATCTATATGCCTTGTTTTGTCAAGTATGCTATACAAGGGTTGATCCAAAAGTAATGTCACACTTAGCACCGCGCTCCTCATTGACGCGCTATTGTATAAAATAAAACATCAAAATTTTCTTAATCAAAATTTAAGTTCGAATTAAAATTCTTATTAAATTTTGTTGAACAATAAACAAGATATTGATGTTTATAGCATAATATATACGTGACATCGCCGCGTCATGAATTTACATCTTTTTAAGCTTTGTATAAATGAATAAATTACATGCTTCAAAATTTGAAAATGCCCCAAACAACACAATAATTTAGAAGGGATATATTATTAACTTGTTCTAACTGTTTTGAATAATTAGGGACCATTACTATCCATTTCTGATATCTGCCCAATGGCTTTTGTCTCTAGATCAAGGGATAAAAAGGCTGGACAGGTGAATAGTGATACAATGCATTTTTTGCTTGATTGGATAGAAATCGCTAGAAAATGTATTGGAATTAATGTATCAACCTAAAATTGAGAGTGAGTGATTGGGTACTTAAACGTGGTTCCAATACCTTATAAAAGCATATGTCATTTAATAAATAAATTAGATAGATAGAAGACATACGCTCTGAAGGAAAATTAAAGCCGAGTTCTTACGTCAATGGCTATATCGTAAAGCTACGTTCATGATATCTTGATGAAACCTTGACAAACTGATCGCACATTAAATAATCCAACATACTACTTCATCGATTGCCAAAAAATAATTAGTTAATACGTGAAAAAATTGATCATAAAAAAGTAAAATGGAGCATCGTGGCGAATTTATATAGAGTACTAGTTAGTACGAAATTCTAACAGAACGCCAAAGATCTAGAAATGACGTGGCTAGCGTGCGGCGATTATCTTACCTCATCGATCATGCTCTACAAAATATATTATCCTCAGAAATAATTATCACAGTGCATTAACATTTTCAGGTCTAAATTAAATTAGGTAGATACCTTAAAGCACGGACTTTTGTCACTTTACGCGGATTTTTCACGATTTTATCGCATCTGTGACATTACTTTTGGATCAACCCTCGTATATACGATAGAGTTCAAGAAGCTGCTCATGTTTCTTTATAAAATGACTTAACACAAGTGTATATTTTCAAATTGGAGATGCCAGATAAAAATCTAGTAAATAGAGGGACTAATTTATTAGCTTGACAATGTACGTTTATTGTTTGATACTTAGGAAAAAAAGGTACAGTGACCCCCTCCGCCCATTCCTCTTGCTCTACATGCCTGGATTGACACTTTTCACTAACCGATTTGGTCTGGATCTCCGCCGCAGTACCTTGTAAAGTGTAAAAGGTATCCATACGTGTCAGATTCTCCATTGTCCACTTTCCGACAATGATGTGTTGTCTTAAAATTTGGCCAGCTGTGTCTCGGTCAGCTAAAAACTCGTCTATCTGTTAATTCGTTAATTGTTCACCATCAAGAAATGCAAATCATGATATTAATTCAAAATTATTTCATATTTCTTAAAATTAAAAGAAATGATAATGCGTTTCTAATTATTCAAACATCTTCTGTTAAATTTGTTAGGCCATTTTAATTGTTATATTTGAATGTAATTCGGCTTATTGAACATAATAGTTAAAACAATCAGAATAAGTTTTTTTGGCAGAATAAGTTTTTTTGTTATTTACATCCATCTTTCTGTAAATCGTCCGGAACCCATAGTCTGTGGGGAGGAACACAGTGAACGGACCGTGGTAACGGAACTCGTCGTGATAGATGTTCTTGACCAGCTTGATGGACCAGGTCATTTTGGCCTCAAGGTCAGGGTCGCTGTTGTGTATGTCTTCCAAGACCTAAATTTTCGCGAGAATTCAAACTCTTGAAAGAACTTTTGAATGCAACGAACTTTGTTGTAAAAGGACAAGTTTATTGCACGCCTGATAAATTGGTAGTAAGAAGGCTTTAATCTATCATCATTTCTTTCATTTTCAATATAGTTTTATTTGATTTAAATAAAATTTAAGAGATATAAATAAAGAATAAATGAGAAATAAATAAATAGAAATAGTTCACGTACGCCAAGTAAATTGTTAATGCAATAATGTCCAGCACTGGCATAACCTTCATGGCATATACATCTGTGTGTGGAAAAGAAAAACAACAATTTTAATTATAATCATTTCCCGTCATACTCAATTATATTTAACAGAATATTTTTATTCATTAATTACACGTGTTGCAGAGGCCCAATCATGCTGCAATCAGCATTTTTGTCACAAAGGCTGCTATTGGTCGAACACAAGTCGATAAGCTCGCATGTTTGATTGGAGGAGAGCTCATATCCAGCCTTACAAACACAGTCTCTCTGTTTAAAGAAAAGTAAAGGACTGAAGTTGAAAAAACATTGAGAAAACAGATAAAAGGCAATGCACTTCCATTTCAATATTGTTTTGCTTCCGTATGATGTGATTTGTCAGACAAACATGTAGGATATAATGCTATACTGAATTACTTTTAATTCGATTGTCTGTAGTCATCTTTATAAAACTAATATGATTCTTGAAGTTTTATGAACTGATACTAAAGGAGATTTTTATGATCATAACTCTTCATGAAACTCTCATTTATTTATCAGAAGGCTTTGTACCTTTCCTGGAGACCTGTAAGTACATATCGACGTCGTAAAATTACAGCCGCCATACATCTCTTGGCAGGGATCGATAGGAGTACACACGTAGCCATCTCCTCGGAACCCCTCTAGACAGGAACAGTTGTACTGTGCGGGTCCGGTAAAGATACAGCTTGCGTTTTGGCTACACTTGTGTTTGCCATTTTCACACATGTCCACGGCTAAAATAGAAATGGAATAAAATAATAGTAAACGAATTCATTCTGACCTTAAAAAAATATTAAACGTGACTGTCTGGACATATCTAATATTTCTTCATTACAAACACCCAATGAACACGTGATGCACTCAGCAGACTGCGTTCAAGATCTTAGCAGCTAGCTATCTTAGCTGCTGGGTTCGATAAACAGGCTGTATTGAATGCACTAAATGAATAAATGCTGTTTGTTGCTAGGCTTTCTTATAGCTGAAGACCATATAGCCATTACTTGGAGCTTGGAACCTGCTGGGATGTTGAAAGCGGCCCGTAAGTCGGTTTCATTTCAAACTAACATCATGTTGACTGATACATCCTTGTTTACGTGTTGTTGACTTACAATTATGAATGCTTATGATTTTTTGTGCTAAAATAATATTTTCAAGTAACTTTAAACACCCGGCACTGTATTATTCAGACACTAGATGATGAAACACAAAAAGACTAGTGTTACGGTATAAGATCATTGAGGAAAATGATGGGGCGGGACTGTCTACATAACATCTTCAAAACATTTATTTGGAAAGGCAGTTTCCTTCAACAGTAAATATGCATGTCCATGTAAAGGAAAATAAATTGATTTTGGTTTCAACATACATGTATATGTAAATCAGTATCACAATGTGTTGAAATTTGATGTAGAAACGGTGAATATTTCTAAAACAACATACTAAGTACATGTACTAGTATATTAATCCTCACAACGCATAAAATAATATAACTGGAAGCTTTTAAATTATTATTTATTGTCTATTTCCTCGTTTGTAAGTTTAAATTTCCTTCAAAACAACCTACACGATTTTTCCGAAATAATGTCAATTTGAATTATGACATTAACAAATGGTTATCAAAAAAAAATAAAGATACGGAATTATACAGTCCGACATTCAAGAGCGTTTTATTTACAAGTTACATTGTACTTTTGATTACATGTGTGTTATATGGTTGTAACGTTCCGCTCATAGCCCAGATTACACTTTACATACTTTTGAAATTGCACTTTTGTCTGTATTTACGAAAACATATTGGTAGCCAATGTTACACAGTATTTAACGATTGCAAGTTTGTAGCCTAGGTTACTCTGTATTAACGATTGCAGGTTTGTATCCCATGCTATAGCTACACTGCACTTAGGATTGCAGGTTTGTATCCAGGGCTACACTGCACTTAGGATTGCAGGTTTGTATCCAGGGCTACACTGTACTTAGGATTGCAGGTTTGCAGCCTAGGTTACACCGAATTTACGATTGCAGGTTTGTAGCCAAGGTTACACTGAATTTACGATTGCAGGTTTGCAGCCTAGGTTACACCGAATTTACGAATGCAGGTTTGCGGCCTAAGTTACTCTGTATTTACGATTACTGGTTATTAGCCCTGGAACACTGTAGTTACGATTATACATTTTAAGTGCAGATAATCCGGTACTTACGATTGCACGTGTGTTCCGTGGCGGTAACGTTCCGTTCATAGCCTTGATTACAGGAACAGTAGGTGTAGTTGGAGCCCTCGACCTGTACACAGCGGGAGTTCTCGCTACAGTTCTTGTAGTCACAACCATTGATCTCTGTCAACAATAAAAATAACTCATAACAACAACAACAATAACAACAACAACAACAACGTGAGGACAATGACGATGATAATCGGATATAATCGCCAACAACGAAAATGTACAAAATAAACAACAGCAATCACAACATAATCACCAGTATTATTTTATCAACATCCTTATCAACAAGCAATAAAGTAACAAAATCAACCAAATGGCGTGAATTGAGTTAACTTGTGACTTGAACAGTTCTAAGTGAAGAATTTTCCACAAATACTTAATGTGTAAACTATATGTACATGTACATGCATTCACAAAAAAGAAAACAGTAATAAGTTTCTTATGAAACGTCCCTTCCAATGTGTTTTGCTGGAAGAAAGAAATAAAAATAGAAAGCAATATATCTATACTACTATATTAAAACTAGAGGTACTGTGAGAAAGCTCACAATTGATACCCCCCTCTAAGAAAAATCATAACTCATGTATTTTTTCTATTATAGAAAATATTGAATGAATCTATTTCATCGTCCATTTTCTATAAATAACAACTGCTCTATTTTTTAAAACTGTTAATGCTTATATGAGTACACAAACCAATTTCTATTCTTTAAATTCCATTTTAGTTCAAGTTAACTGTTAATGCATGAGGACATTTGTATCCTTATGTTAACAAACATGACTCGAATCAAACGAAATTCCACATGTCAAGCAGCCACTTAATATAAACATTTTGAATTATTGGTATACTGAGCCCGATTTTTTTTTAACAATGACCTTGAACTTCCTCAATTGACCTTTGGTCAAGGTCATGACATACTCTCAGGTTTTAAGCATTCTAGATGTGAATTAAGAACTTCCAATATTTGTCCATTAGAAAGATTTGGACTGGACACAAGTTTTATACTTTTCTGCAAGTGACCTTGGCCTTGCCCAAATGACCTTGGGTCAAGGTCATGACAAACCCTTAGCTTATAAGCAATCTTTGTGTGAACTGAGAACTTCCAATGTTTCTCCATAAGAAAGATATGGACCGGACAAGAATTTTGCACTTTTTTCTGCCATTGACCTTGACCTTGTCCAAATGACCTTGGGTCAAGGTCATGACACACCCTTAGGTCATAAGCAATCTTTGTGTGAAGTAAGAACTTCCAATGTTTCTCCATTAAAAAGATATGGACCGGACACGAATTTTGCAATTTTTTCTGTCAGTGACCTTGACCTTGCCCAAATGACCTTGGGTTAAGGTCATGACACACCCTTAGGTCATAAGCAATCTTTGTGTGAAGTTAAAACTTCCAATGTTTCTCCATAAGAAAGATATGGACCGGACACGAATTTTGCACTTTTTCTGTTGGTGATCTTGACCTTGCTCCAATGACCTTGGTTCAAGGTCATGACACACCCTCAGGTCATAAGCAATCTTTGTGTGAAGTAAAAACTTCTAATGTTTCTCCATAAGAAAGATATGGACCGGACACGAATCGAACAGACAGACGGACAGACGGACGGACAGACAGACGGACGGACGGACAAGGTGATTCCTATATACCCCTCCAAACTTCGTTTGCGGGGGGTATAATAACAGACTCGATTTTTTGGGTTTTAATACCGAGATATTGGAAAAGTACTGTCTTTTGTTTTATATGTTTTAAATATTATTGGTACTTGAAGATTACCAATTTGTTTTTCTTTTTTCTTAATCAAACTTCGCGAATTAATAATCAAGAAAAATTCCTTTTAAAAATCCGGAAATCATGTGGATTTTTTGGATTTTACAATCTTGCGCATGCGCATTACATTCACGCTAGATCACGGGAGGCTCTTTAGTTTATGTTACCACAATATAACATTTGCATGGATAAACTCAGAAACGATATTACAAATATGTGTAAATTTTCATTGAAAATTGTCATATATTCTGTTCATCAAAAGAAATACGGGAGATAACTCTAATTCAGTGTATCTCAAGAGTTCCGAATGTCAACATGGTGTGTAAATTCGAAGCGAGTAAAAAAAATCGTTGGTGAAAAAGTGTTGAATTCTTCATTAATATGAATTAAAATTTTACATGAAAGGTATTTACAGCCTCAAAATGGTTTGTTATGACTAATTTGACTGTTATTTTCAATGCAGCTTCATTAATTTTTTCCAAAATCGTTTCGGAGCGATTCTTCTATATTACATGTAGCTACATTACGGGTACGGGTATATGGGAGGTATTTTAAATGTGGTGAAGTCCTGTCCCAAGACATAGTAACTGTTAGATTATTCTAACTAAGCAGAGTGTAGTGAAATTAATAGCGTTTTTGTAGGCTTAAGGTTTGGTTATGTAGTCAACATTACAATACGATGTATTGATGTAATACATATATTTCTTAAATGTCCAATACCATATGCAATGTCAACCCATGCACGCACGGGTCAAAGTCTAGTATTTTCTAAAATCTAGAACCTAAAAAAGGATGATATTTAAAAGGTGGACATTATTTCTAAAAACTGTTCTATACTGACGTAGTGTATATTTTGTAAGAACACCATCACAGACTAGCGTAAACGGCAATTAACTTGAGACAAACTTAACGAAAGCATATTGATTAGCAAATTATAAGGATAGAGTGAAAGTAGAATAATTATGTTGACTAATTAAGGTGGTATCAAAATCTTACGCGTTCGTACTTGGGCGCATGTCAACATGATGTATCATTAACTCTAAAATCAAATGTCTATACCTTCATCGCATCTGTCTCCATTCCATCCTGAGTAGCAATCACAGCTTCCGGAACCTAGAATTCCGCTGTCACATTCCCCATTTACACAGTCACAGGCTAAATAGGACAAAAGATTGTATGAGGCTCAAAAATGGCAAAAGGGGTCTTTGTTTGTAATACAAAATGGAAGAAAATTATAACTTACTTTCTGTACAATTTTCGCCATACACATTATTTTCTGAACATTTTTCACAAGCATATCCTGTGAAGTTTGCCTGGAAAAAATATGCAATTAAATATATTGAATAGCTATAATGTACAGGTAAGATGAACATATCAATAATCTCGAAGAAATAAAAACATTTGGCTGTGTGTTCTTTTTAGCTTTGATGGAGAAATGCATCTCCCGCTTAATCAAGTACATCGCCAAATAGTATGCATGTACATGTACATAAATGTATCAATTCAGAAAAGCGTTATTAAATTAACACTTAGCCTAGCTTATTGAACATCCAAATCCCGCCACCACACAAACCACCTACTTCACACAAGCACTCGCCACTTCCGGTTATTGTATCATTGCAGGTGCCCCTGTCATTACAAGTCTTCCAGTTGTAGGATGGACATGCTGCGGAATAGACAACACAAACAATACAAAAACAACATTAACAATTAGGTTTTAATTGAATTTACGTTTGCTTTTGATGTTATATAAATTTTTCAATTCCGTATAAGATTGTCCGCTGTCAGAATATATTAATATTTTTGCAAAAGTTTACGTTTTTTATATAACCTACAAATATCAAAACTGATTAAAGTTTAGGTAGATCACTTTTTATGAATTTATTCCCACAAAGAAACATAAACCATACTTCAAAATGCTTGTTCTCTATAGTGCTTCTTTAACTCTCAGTTCAAGGTGCTATTGACCCCAAACCACTTTCGCCGGAAATCTGACACACTGATCGCTATCTCGCTTTCAGCAAATTAATTCAGCAGGATATTTTGGTCAAATTCCTACTCTTACTAGAAGATAAGAACTCTTTATTCACCATTTAAGTCATATAACGGAGACAGTTGGATATTAACTCAACAAACACATTTTTGTTGACAGTGTGTACCTTACAAATGAAATACTACAACATTTATTCAAAATTATATACGATTTTTTACTTCGAACTATCTTAAAAAATAAAGCTCAAATTCAAAAATAGTATTTTCCATGGCTGTATTTTAAATAGCTTTCATCTTTTTTTTCTTTGGTGAGATTTCTACTTACGTTATTAAGCGATTACATGAATGTAGTCTAATTTGATTTGATTTACATTGTATAAAGCGACAAGGTATATTGAGAAGTCAAGGAAAATTAAACTTAGTATATAATTCCGTAACCGAAACATCTAAAAGTTCTGTTTTATCTATTTTTAAGTTTGATATAGGATTTTCACACCAATTTTCATTACGGTAATTTCACCCTCTTCCTAACATCAAAGAAGACATGTCTTGTTTGTGGTTTAAAAAAAAAATGATTTTTCAACGTTTGATGTTATATGTATTTATTTCGTAATTATCAAATCCAAATCTCAAAAAGATTCAGTTCATGGTCAACAACACCCACATAAGAGCAACCGAAATTATCAAATACGATATTTTAATAATTTAAATATATATAATAAGAAAAAAATATCGCTTAGCTTTAGTCTTTATAATTTACACATATATGTAATTGATTTTTATTTGATTTTAATTAAATGTTCAAGGAGATTTAAATAACATATGACTGTCATTTTACGACATTTTAAAAACAAAGTTTGTTTAGGAACAAAATATAACGAATAGTGATTCCCTCATCAAATCTCCATCACTTTTAAGAGGTCACAAACATTCATAAGGAACACGTGCTCAAACAAGAATATTCCCCAAGGGAGCTAGGGACCCGATGTCAAATTTTAGTTACCGGTGTTTGGGTGGCGTGTGTGTGTGTAAGGTTGGGGTCCAAGGCATGTATTCGGAAATTTTACTAAGTGAATTTTGCAGGGGGACCCCCTGAACCCCATCTATAACGGTTTTACCGGTCATGGAGCATTAAATTTTAGTCATCAAATTAATTTCTTCCTACAAAGAAGGAAGCAGCATAAATTAGCGTGCATATGACATAACGCTAATGGTGATTTGTGCCTGTAAACATGGACAGCATTGCTAGGTCTTCAGTATCTCGACTAACATCTTAAGAGGACAGGATGGTCGGGGCCATTTAAAGCCTGCACTAATCTCCTTGAGAGAAGAACTAAAGGTGTATATTTTTTTTTAATGAAGGTTTAAAGCTATAATATATGAATTGTTTTCTTTGTAAAATAAAAATTTCTAACTTAAAATTAAAAAAAATAGTCAATATATACATGAACCGTATAGCATACAAATCAGTTCAAAAATTGAACATATCAACTGCATGTGCAGCTACGTATACGTTCTATATACATGTATCTGTTGCATGGTATTTCAAGTTTATTTTAAAATTTCGCTCCCATTATCTTCACCTTTGGCAACAAGTGAACAAAGATGAGTTTGATTTTCTTTTCAACAAAAGTAACTTGCAACTGGCATGCAATTACCCTCCTTTTTTAGAAAACAAGACCTAATGCAAGCCTAGATTTGTAAACTCATGAGTAAGCTTGATTGATATTAAACTTAAAACTTATTAAACTTATTAAGCTTACCCAAGCAGTTGGGACCATAATAGCCATCGCAGCAGTACGGGTCCGGAATATTTTCCAAACAAATATGGGAACATCCCGTCGTAGTGATAATCCGGGGATCCGTTTCGTTTCCCATATTGAGATCTAACTGACAATTTTTATGTCCGTTATCTGTAGTTAGTTTCGTTGCATTCCTTGGACAATCTGTGTCCGAATTTTTAGAGCACAGAACACATTCTGTCTCAAATCGATTAGTCAAAATTCGCTCCATTTTACAAAAATCGTGCGTTTCTGCAAGTGATAAACAAAAATACCCGTGAATTAGCAAAACAGTCCAAATAATACTTTTAACATCCATATTGATGGATTTTTCTTTCATCTTCATTGATCAAGATGTCATAACTAGAGATTTGGATAAATTTATATGAATGGAGAAAAAATTGCATCTGTAAGGTCACGTGGTTATATGACTCTAGTCGCATTTGGTAGTCACAGGACACTTGATGTATCAGGTTCTGAGACTGCTGAACCCTAATTAGTTATCAGGCCCTAAGTGTTTCCGTCTTAAAGTGGGACTGTATATATTTGTTGCATTATTGTGAGCATACACCGACATAAGACAAAGGAAGTAAGCGTTTAAGGGATTATGATCAGCGCGATCTGGGTTATTATGACGTCTTAAGTCGTGGAAACTGTTACGGCTGAATCTAACTTGTATCAAAAAGTACCATTCACCGATGATTTGTCATTATCATAAGATGCATCTGTTATATTAGATAAAATGGGTCAGCAGGATTTTTTTCTCGATAAATTTTTAAGAACAGACACGAAACATCGTTTTTGAAAGGGGGGCGGCAGACCTATTCTAAAATTTTACAAGCAAGAAAAGGGAATCTTATTCGCCAATCTTAATTTAATCAATGGGAGGGGGTGCTTTCATTACCAATTATCTATCGTCATTTTGTTATTTTACCGTTGATTTTTTATATCCTCTCAAAACAGTGGGAACAGCTTCTTAAAAATTCAATTTTCTTGTCTGTTCTTAGAAAAAGGGAGGTTGCAGGAACCCCCTTGCCCTGGATTTTTTCAAGTCAGACCATATTCTAATAAATCTTTTGTCGTCATATCGTTCTTCCTTACAGCCTTTATAGTGGTTATAAGTATGCCATTTATGGAATGACTTAAAGACATTATACCCCACTTCGATGACCGGCAATATAACTGATATAGAAACAAAAAGTTTTAACGCAACATTTAATGTCTAGTTACTTGCAGCTGTATATACCCTTTAAAAAATGAATGTCAAATAGTTTCATTTTTTTTCTTAAAATGAAATACCTAGGTGCAATAAGGGCCAATAAGCTTGTTTCAAGTTTCAAATGGGTCTTGCCTTGACTGTAGATTTATCAGTGTCCTCAGACCCCTCGGTCTTTCGAATATTAGTTTAAAACAACCACATCCGTAACGTCATACAAAAGTTTGTCAGTCTTCTCGACCCCCCCCCCCCAATCCAATGTCAATTTTTAAAACTTAAACTGTTTAATTTTGCAGTTGCATTCATGTGGGCATTTAATTTTCTTGCTATAATTTCTTAAAAACATCTATTTAATATATAAATATATATATATATATATATATATATATATATATATATATATATATATATATATATATATATATATATATATATATATAGTCGTCAATCCAACATTCCACCACCTCAATCGGTACGGCTGTAAACAATTATACCAGGAATGTGAGCTATCCAAGCGTCTAATTTGATCACCTGTAGGGCACAATTTAATGAAGACATGTAGCATCAGGGGGAAGGGTGATGGGCAGGGGCGGGAAGGGGGTCGCTCTCACTTATTAGAGCAGCAAAGAATTTTCTTCAATTTACATGTAAAAATGTGAATAATTATTGACATATGCATGGAGTTGGCCTCTTACTTCTTGAATCGAAAAAAAAGAAAAAAGAGAACTGAATATGAAAAAAATTTGAAATTATAGGTATACTACGTACCTGTAGTATACTTCTTCCACCCAACCAACGGATTAGGATTTTTATGATTTTGTGATTTTAGGAACTTGTCTGATAATTCCCTTTTATTTTTGCTTGTCAAATTTTTTTCGGATGAGTCTCCCCCCCCCCCCCCCCCCTCCTCCACTTTAAAAACCGATGTTACGCGCCTGAACTGTTACCTGTGGAAGATGTAAGTTGTATGAAATTTTCACAATTAAATATGTTCATATCAAAGCAACTATTTCCTATTTGGCTTTGTTTTTGCATTTTTATGCTCAACGAGGCAGTAATTGATGCCTGGATTCCTTTTGTAAGCAGCCGTGGCCTATATCGCCTATTAAGAAAAATCATTTTGATGTAATGTTTGTATTGATATTCTTATTGCTCCAATGCTTAAGGCATCTTTTATAATGAAGTAATTTCTGCTTTAATCTGAATGAAGCAATGTTTTATTGATATATATACAAAACGCACACCTGTGAATTAGAATGCAAACATTAAACATGCAGCCATAAATTCTGAAGATATTTTTATGTACCTGGTTAGCAGGAAGTATTTACAGGGGTTTTAAAGGGTTTCAATGTAAAGGTCCACGTCATTTTATGTACCGCGTTAACCATACTGTGTCTGTGAATAGATGTATCTTTAAGAGATTCCTTTAATATCAATTATTGACCATGATCGTACGGTTTGGTAAGTAGTAAAAGTTGACATTTGTTTAGAGTGGTATATCATACTTGTAGTTCTATCATAATACTTTTTAATCATAGCTATACACGTAACAATAAAGCTAATTCTTCCCGAATATCAGGCCTACAGAAAGGTATGAATTCGAGAGTTAACTGATCTGTAAGATTTTAAACTGGTTTGGATAGTTTTAAGGTTCATAAATGTAAAAGCGCGTTAAATGATCGTCAGGTGTTCTTCCTTATTAAAGCTGCATGGTCCGATTTTTTGGCTATTACATATGTATTATCATATGATTTTCCATAAAAATCAATTATCATAAAGATATACATGTATAATTTCGCATGTTTACAAGAGCAGAATAGGTCTCTTTTAAAAGTAAATAAAAATAATAATTTTTTATGACCCCCCCCCCCTCCCAAAACGAACGAATTGATTATGTGCATGTATAGAAAAGGGAACCGTTTGGGTTTCGACCTCCTTTTGAATGGGTTTATTCAACCCGCATATTAAGCATCGATTGTAAAGAAAACAATCTTCCGGACACGTATAGCATCAGCCCCTCCCCCCATCCCAACGGATTAGGATTTTCATGATTTTGATAAGTTGGGAAGATGTTAAGTGCCTTAACTTTACAAATTTTATTGAACAAAATGTACACAGGTTTATTTTGATTTGCTAAAAAAAATTATTTATTACCTTTATTTATAGCGATGTCAAAGTCTGCCTCGACGTCGGGGTCGATATTTAATATGAGGCGAAATAACGCGAAACCCTTTTATATCAAGTTTGTTTTTGTACATCATTTTCTAATTGAAATATGGCTTGATTGACCGGACATTTTTTTGCAATGTCTATTATTATTCAACATACTTAGTATAACACTTGTTTATAAGCGTACACAAAATTTGATAAACAAGATATCTGTGATCCAATGCTTACTAGTGATACCCCCGCTCTGATGTGAATATGCAAAATAAGCAAAGTCGACATTTAACAGAAAATTGGCGTCCAATTTGTTAGTACAAAAATACATCCCACAATGTGGCATGCCTAAACAAATACTGTGTTAAACTTTCAAGCACCTGCGATAAATAGGTGCTGAGAAATCTTTGACGAAAATTTGTTTGAAAAATTTGCTTTAAAATAAACAAAGTTGTCATTGAAAGGAAGTGAACATGAAAATTTTTTTATCAAGGGCTTAAATTGTATAATGATACCTGAAAACTATTTAGACACAGCTTTCCTCAGTAAGAAGATATACCACTTAGATTAACTAATTCTTGCAATCCATGAGCGCTGCCATATTGTTAAAACCATCACCTATCTCCAAGCATCTAAGAGAGGGCAGCACTGATGCTGACCTCAGTGAGACACATTGCATTTTTACACACGTTTAGTAACAGAGATAAAATGCCATCATCAAAATGTGAATTGAAACTTGAAATGGATGTAAAGAGTTCTCATTTTGAAACAGGGTTTATGGAGGAAGATTTTGGATCACAGAATGACGTATTCCCACCAGCAGTTAATGTGACGACATGTCACTATAGAATGGAATGTGCCTGGCCTGGATCAGTGTTATTATGACCTATTTTTTCTTGCACTCGGTAATTTCTTGATGTGTTGTTATGAGTTTGAACATTATGTGTGCTACATAAATGAGCACACAAGGTGCATTGCTCAGCATCCTTATTTTTAAAAAGAGTCTTAGTTCTGTTATTCTTCTGACAGCATAAACCGATTCGGCATACGTATCATCAAGATCTAATCTAATATTTATATTTTTATAAAAACAAAGCAAAGATTTATAGAGCATTTAAATAAAAAGTAACGGTAAGAAGCCCCAAAAAGAAAATGAAATTACATTTTCATATTTATTTGAAATCTACAAACAGCATTTTATTTATGTAAACACTGACTGCCACATCTCCGTACAAACATCTGGAATGCGATGGTCTCATATTTCAAAAATAATCTATTCATATTTTGCACAAATCATAGTTACCTAAGGCTCATTTATAGAAATGTACTAAATCCTTGTCCTCTTATGCTCATGACAGTAAAAAAATCCAGGCATAATTTTTATCAACTCGACACTGGCCCAGTTCTAATACTGACCCAGTCACTAGCAGCAATGTGGCTTATCTACGTCAGAGAACAGATGCATGCTGGGGAGAAATGGATTACCTCCATAAACCTTTCACTGAGAGCGTTTAATTGATAAAATCTCATGATAGAAATAAACAAAAAGGTTACAGACCTCATTTTTAAGTTTCAAATTAAAAGGCTTTTAAAATTTATTAAGCAACAATTAATTTTTACATGTTCACTTCCTTTAACAGAAAGTTGATGTCCGATTGGAACAAAAATATATTCCACCATATTGCATGCCCAAACAAATAGTGTGTTAAAATCTCAAGCATCTGCGATAAATAGTTGCTGAGAAATCTTTGACGAAAAGTTTGAAAATTTTGGCTAAAAATAAACAAAGTTGTCATTTATCAGGAAGTTGACGTCCGATTGGTACAAAAATAAATTCCACGATATGGAACGCCTAAAAAATAGTGTGTGAAAATTCCAAGCATCTGCAATTAATAGTTACTGAGAAAAATGCGACTGAAATTTTTGTTACGGACAGACAAAACAGAAGGACAGACAGACAGAAGGACAGACGGACGGACGCACAAGGGTAAAACAGTATACCCCCTTCTCCTTCGGAGGGGGGGGGGGGAGGGCGGGCGTATAAAAATCAGAACAAGCAGCTCTAAAATGAAGTTCTTTCTCGACGCACATTGAATCGAACCGACTCTAATTTTCCCGAAAAGTTGTAGATCTGAAGCTAATACCATTCTAAGTCCTTAAAATGTAATTTAATATTCCTTCGATATACATATACAATGTACATGTATTAAGACGTGATAGGGTGCAAAATTGAAAAGTAATTAAAAATACATTTAAATTCCACTGTAAATGTAAATTATTGTGAATAAGACAAAGCAATTCATTCATGTGTAAAAATAATTTGATAAGCAAATATATCTCCTCTGCAAACATAAACTGAATTTCATTGTTATATACACGCATTATTTGGGTAGTAAAATGTGTAAACGATTGAATAAAAAGCCAAAGATATGTCATTAGACTGAAACGCACATGTATTGTATGTTATACATGTAATATTGTAGGGCTTTATTGTGACATATTTCTGGCCCTTAATTATTGCAAGATAATCATAAATATATGCAGGAAATTATGTTATGCAAATTATAAATAATTTTAGAGAATCTTATATAAATATGGACAAAGGATTATGTGGAACGCTTTCTCTATCAAATTAGCGGAAAAATAAATCTTAAACTTCTGTTATTATATTACTTGTACTTCATCTTTGATATATGTACTCTGATAACATCTCTCAGCCCTAAGTAAAACCATCTCATGGGAGATATTCATTATTCCAGATAGAGATACACTGTTAGTTGAGTGCAGCTGCAAATTGATTCTATAATGAAAAAAATTAAAATCAAATAGTGTATCATCTCAGTACGTTTTTTTAAAAAAAGCAGTAGTAGATGGATATTCTTTTGGAAGATACCTGATACGGTTCAAAAGTTACATCCAAGTTGAGTTAACATGAATGACAGAAACCCGATCTCCGGTTGCCTGACAAAATTTACACAGGAAGTATTGACAGTGTCAATGTCACATTCAAGCGTATCAGACATATAAATTTTTTTACCTAAATATTTATGCAGGTACCTGCAATAAATATACTACATGTAGCATAAAGTGATTTTATTTTAACCTCGACTGTGAACAATGATCACGCGATTCAGTGAGTTTAATCTTTTAAAACCCGTGTAGTGTAGCGTGGTTGGTTAAATGATTTAAAAAAAAACGAAAATAAAAAAGAACATTTTTTTAATCTGTTGTAAGCCTTCCGTCTTACTGATCCAATTGAGGGTCAGCTCAAACTTAGTGATGACAAGTCCAGTATTTCTTTCTCAAGCGGTTTTATTAAGCGTGATCGTATAGTTACAAATTACATCAGCTAATAGCAGCCCAAATCAGGAGTCTGCACAATCTCATTTCATATGGGTATATATAAGGTTTTACTTATGATGGACAGTTTTGACTAGTTCGGCCCATATACGACGATCATGAGTGAACATTTAGTGTTCAAAATTAAGATTAATATTTTATTTCTAAATAAAGTAACAAAACCGTCAAAACTGCCAATCAAAGAGTCTAGGTGCAGGATGTGAGTCTCCGAGTCCTGGGTCTCGGAGTCCCCCACCTAGTATGAGGCATCACTTACTCATAATACGTTCATTCATACACGGCATAAAAGGTTACAAAGGTTAATATATAGAATACACAATACATGAGTCAATATAGAGTACTAGAGCTATCGTTGCAGACACAGAATCGCCAAATATGTCACTTGTTGTTAAACTCTCAATTTGGATATTATTATGCCCGTATTATGCACCTGGTTTCATAACATCTATACTTATAAATTAAGGCATTTTGCAAATAAACTATAAAACGCCTGCACCAGAGTACTTGCTTACACCTTTGGTATTTCAACACATGCGTGATGCTGTCCGTAAGGTATAATTGAATTTTAACTGATAAGTTATTATTGTGAAATTAATCAAAAACCTACTTTCATTTTCGATAAACAAGCCCGAAATAGCAAAAATGAGAGTAAGGTGGTGGACACGCTTTGGCGGATCCAAGTCAGGGATAGTTTGCATCAAAATATATAATTGCAATGAAATATTATTGAATGATAACGTAAAGAGTGAATATATTTACTGTGAGCCTATTTAGAGAATACATTAAAGTTAAGATTTGACAAACGTTGAATAAATAAAATGAGTCAATTCGTTTCTTTAGTGGGCGATTTTAGTTTTGATACCCATTCGCTTGAGAACTTTCCAGAACGGGGTAACCAAGAACGCGAATGGACTAATTGACGAAAAGTGTAGGACGGGTTCATCATGCATCGCAGGCAGATACCTTGGATCGGACTTCTATTAATACAAAAGTTAATAAATAAAATGGAACAATTAATGCGATTTTAGTATTAATGAAAAGAACTTTCCAGAACAGGTTGCCCAGAAACGGGTTGACTAATTGACATCATGGCCCTATATATAGGGCGAGTTAACATGTCGGCCAGGTACTTTAGACCTGACAAGTTTGGCTAAAAATATGTATGCAAATGGATAATAATGCATAACCTAACGTGTTTTAATTTAATTTTATACTTTTTTATATCACAACAGATGTAAACCTTGGTTAGGTAAACCTTAGACATAAATTTGTTGAAAAGATTATTGTATTCTACGTAAATGTTTAATTATTATTAGGGATGCCCCCCCCCCCCCCCCCCCGATTGTTTTTTAAAAACAGTCTTTTATCTGAAGTTCTGATTTTTTATCCGCGTTCGTTCCTCTAAATCTGCAATGCAGTTTGGTTTTTTTATTTCAATTTTAAAGAAAAATGGGACAAAGATAATACTAAAAGGAACAAAAATATGGTTCTACATATTAAGCATTATATGATAATAATGTGTAAAGTGTTAAATCCAGCCATTGCGCGGGGTATCATCTAGTCATTTAGGAATACTACGCATTGCTACAAGAGTCACAGAGTTCATTCTGTCAATTATCATTAACACTATTCAGTGCGCAGCACCTAGGTACACATAAGTATCATAGTGACCATTATGTAATACTAGCAATTCAAGGTCATAGCATGGCTATCTGTTTACACTGTCTTCTTTCTAAATGTCTAAAAGTATCCACATTTTGAGATTTTAGGTACAGCGATTATCATTTTAAAATATACAAATATGCATGTCAAACGTTGCAATATTTGATCTTTTTCATTGTGTTGTTTATATGTATTCCAAAATTTTCTATTTATATTATATGATTTCTTTTTGTATTCTATTAATATTTTATTTGTATTGTATGATTTTCATTTAGATAATTTTACATTTATATTGTATAATTTTCTTTAGTATCGTAAATTTTTTCATTTGTTTGTATAATTTCTATTTGTATTGTATAACTTCTTTTTGGCATTGTATAATCTGCTTTTATTTGAATGTATACATGTAGTTTCTCAGAGATTGTTTATATTGGTTAACGTTGTTTCGAAGAATCTCATTGTTTTAAGCTTGTTCTCACCATTATTCCAATTGGGGAATGCGCAAGGTGTTTTTGGTGGTATATAAGAGGCTATCGGTCTTAATTCTTGTTTCGAAGGAAATTGTTTGTGTTAATTTAATGGACTAGATAGTTTTAGAAACCATGAAATACTAATCTGCATGTTGCACAGGATTTACGCACATATTTTCATGGGGTCGATGGTTTCATTTCTTTGATTAAACTTCGCAGTCTTTTATTACATGTCCCTATTCCAGTATTATCATTATTTGAATCATTGCTTGTCAATTTACATTTCAGCGTACTAAATGCCAAATGACGATGTCACGACCAAGAGTTACCGGACATTTTTTAATTTTACACGTTCATGTATAGTGTAGATACAGTTAAACGTTCCATTTTACATTTTCTGGAATCGTTGTTACATGTATTTGAAAACCTTAAATTTGTTTCTGCACTGACGTTTGATATTTGATATTAAAATGAGGGTGTGTAAGTAAAACAGATACATGCACCATTTTTTTACGGAACATCGACCTTTCTACTAAAGACGAATTGGGCTACATAAAAATATTTTTATCTCGTAATAACGAGAAAAGATCTCGTTATCACAAGTTATTTATCTCGTTATCACGAGTAAAGATCTTGTCATTACGAGTTAATTATCTCGTTATTTCGAGACAAGGTCTCGTAATAAAGAGGAAATATCTTGTTATAACGAGAAAAAATATCGTTATTACAAGTTGGTTATTTCGTAATTACGAGTTAATTATCTCGTAATAACGAGGAAAGATCTCGTAATTACGACTTAATTATCTCGTAATTAGAGAAAAGATCTCGTTATTACGAATTAATTATGTCGAAATTACGAGAAAGAGCTCGTAATTACGAGAAAAGATCTCGTAATTACGAGAAAAAACTCGTTATTACGAGTAAATTATCTCGTATTTCCGAGAAAAGATCTCGTATTTACGAAAAAATATCTCGTTATTACGAGAAAAGATTTATATAAAACGGTGCGTTTCTGAAAAGACGTACAAGTCGACTTGCTCACCCTTTCAGTCTATCTTTTTCTTTCCAGAAACAGTTGTTTAATTTTAATTAATTCTTTAATGACAACGGTCATTCTTCATTAATTTTTACATTAAATGATCGGATTTCACATTTTATCTTTTATAAATAAGTGGAAAGAACGTTATGTAATTCCACTTTTCATCTCATATATATGTATTATTATCCCACTCTGAAGAAAGTACCAGGTAGTCCTTGTCGTAAAAACACAATTCTATTTGTTACAGAATTGTGTTTTATATGTTCATACACAACCTATCTGTATATTGAAAATAATTGATAATATATATTAGCATTTTTGAGTCTGAAATCAAATAACATGTATCCTTCTTATTAATAAATAGTTCAAATTATTTATTAATCAATCTGCTTTACTCCTTCCTCTGAAATTTCTATAAAACAGCTTGGTCCGATTTTTTAAAAATCGCATGTGTAAAAAAATACATTGCAGTAGTTTATAAACTTTACATAAAGATAATAAAACAATGAAACGACCCATTTTAAAGCTGAACACCGCTCGTAAATAGGCACCGTCACACAGATACCTGGTATATAAACCCTTCAATTTCGTTACACCCGATTGCACACCTGAACCTCGTGGCCGACATGTAGTATTCCTTTCGTGGTCTTTAGATTTTATGCATTTTTTTCTTATCTTATGTTCATTTTCTGTTCGTAAATAATGCATTGACCAATTTATTTGATGTTAGTATTCTCCTGGCTTCAAAAAGTGCGTAAAATTTGATAATTTCATCGCGACCGGGTAACACGGCGAGGCAAAATGTACGTCCACACAGGTGAGACCTCTACAGCGAAGTACTTTGAACTGTTTAGAGGTCTGTCCCTTATATAAGGGTTGTAGGGACAGCAGTGATTAAAGAGAAATATGGCGGACAGTGCCTATTTACGAGCGGTGTTCAGCTTTAAATAGATCTTTTCTCGTAATAACGAGATCTTTCTCGTAATAACGAGATAACTGAATTGTAATAACGAGATCTTTTCTCATAATTACGAGATCTTTTCTCGTACATGTAAATAAGAGATGATTACAGGATGTAACTCGTAATAACGAAATCCTTTCACGTAATTACGGATTCTTTTCTCGTTATTATGAGACATCTAATTCGTAGTAACAAGATATTTTCTCGCTATTACGCGATCTTGTGTAGTAATAACAAGATAATTGACTTGTAATGACGAGATCTTTTCTCATAATTACGAGAAAATAAACTCGGAATAACGATGTCTTTTCTCGTTATAAGGATATCTTTTCTCGTAATAACGAGATAATTAAGTTGTTTTAACGGGATCTTGTCTCGCAATAATGAAATTATAATGAAATTATTAACTCGAAATAACGAGATTTTTTCTCGTAATTACGAGATAAAAAATATTTTTTATGTGGACCTTTTCGTCTTTTATACCTTCCTTCATTAGTAATTGAAAAAAAAAATATGCAAAATTAATATTCCAATATCTTTGAAAGTTTTTGAAAACTATTTTCCATTGCATACAAAACATTTGGAGTTTATTCATATTTTGTCAATTTTCTAAATGATTCTTTTTTTTTATTTTAGATTTTATTTTGCTTTTGTGCATTTATGGATTCATGCCTTGTGTCGGTAATAAAGGAGTCGGTTCTTGTAAGTAACCAATTTTAAAATTCGTAAATATCAACGCACGAAAATAAGAAAATATCACGTTGCCTGTATGTCTTATATCATGCAAATTCTCAAAATATTACGGCATTTTTTAATTAGATACGTTTGTTATGTTATAATTAGCTCCGAAGAAGCCAACAAATTGTACTGAAACAACCACTACAACACATAATCCATCTACATCTGTTTGCAGTTGTCCAACAGGTAAACAGACAATAACAAACTTAAATCACTATTCCATTTTGTGTGAACAGTCCAACAAAGACGAGAGCCAAAATAAACTTTGCCTAACAAATCCTAAATCATGAATATAAAAAAGTAATCTAAAAAAAACCCTCTTATTTTGGTCCGTTATTATATAAAACAGATTCGGTAGAATCAAAGAGAAGTAAAACGATATACTAGTATATTGAGTTTCCTTTATTCAATTAAATTCTTTATTTAAGAGAAAACTGAATTATTTTGTTTTGTTTTTTATATTTTATAAAAAGCATTAATTTTCATGATTACAGACAATTACTTTTGGTATTGAATGCGGAATGATTTTGTAAACTTAAACACTCCATCATTTTTAAAATAGATGATATCATTGAAACACACATGTATCTGCGCTTTGCGACAACGCACTTTGAAAAAAATACACTTTGAAATATCTTTTTAATTTGGGACCAAATTTGTACAAAATCAGTATATCTTATTTCTACTTAACATGTTCAGTCATATTTATAGCTTTGATTTTTATATGTATACATAATAATATTAGTGTTTGTTGGTGTTGATGAACGGGTTGGTTGGTCAAATTTTATTTATTTGACTTTCAGATTGCTCTAAGGGTACAATAACAACAACACCAACAACGGAAGCAAAATCTACTACAATGCATTCAACAACAATAACCACAACAGCACATACATCAACAGCAGCAATAACAACAGCACCTACATTAAGTTCAGCATATCCAGACCCGTTTGAACAGAAAAGCGATTTATGTTTAGATATTCAAGGTAATATATATGTTTCTGAAACAAAAGTGCAAACTATATATCTTGTAAGAAATACAACTATTTAACCTACATTTGTCACCAATGCATCATTTTATATTAAGAATAATTCAAAGGGGCCTAAACACGATTTGAAATAATATAAAAAAAAAATTATGTATAAAATGGTTAATAGTTGACCAAAATTTGAATGTTATAAGGTTAGTAATAAGAGAGATAAAAAGAGGTAAGAATTCATTGTAATGTAAACAAAGCTCGAGTCTTATATTTGCCTACAAAAAATGTGTCCATAAAATATATTATGAACATATTGAAACTTATGTGACCCACGGAAAATGTACAAGTTGGTCGGTATTCGTTTTACAAGATTTATTAAAACTTCGCAAACATATGACAATATTCTGCGAGGTCGGTAGTCGGTGGTACGAGTGCCATGAGCGTCGCTGTCCAACTGCCGAATAAATGGACATGGCCAACAATTATATACAGCAAACATATAGACAACAAAACACAATTTTAACAATAAAGAATAATAGAATAGTCAATATGAAGAGTTACTTTAATTAACGGATTACTTAAATAAATTGTGAGTCAACTAAGGGTGTCCGAATCAAAGTCACTCAACGCCAGTGACAGGAGAAAGGCTGTCATGTCCAAGGGGAACATTTCACACGGTGATATTTGCCTCATCCTCCCGATGAACCCGTTCCCCTGTTCCGAAGAAACGTTTTGCTGTGGAACTTGGTACTTGTTCCTCCTCGGCCCACTTTAGAACTGGATAGATCATACTTCCAATTGCTGAAAGACTTAAACCATCTGTCAACATGGGTCGAATTCACCGCAGCCTCTTGAATCATTTGTCTCTGTCTTTTCCTTTAGTACTACTTCTCTGTCACTTAGTGTACTACTGAGTATTTGTCCTTCCAGCTACTGAATTTCTTTGTCTCTTTTCTGTTACTCAGCCACCACTTTGAAATGACGGTTTTCGAAGAACTTTGCTTTTGCAGTTTGGTGGTCAATATCTTCACGCAGAACGTTTATTTTCTGCTTCGCATCAGCCAGTTGTTGCTAGGTAAACTCTTCATAGAATTGATAGTCTTTAATCCTGGAAAAAGGAAGTTCTGCTAGTAGTAATGTGGAATCATTAGAATTCGTGGTGGTTCAATTTTCGTGGTATTCGTGGGTAGCCCTCCCCCACGAATTTAAATCCTCAACGAAAACAATTTTAGAAAGAGTTATCTTTGTTACTGAAACAGTAACCGACGCATCCACGAAATAACATCCCCACGAATCAGCAAAAAAGTCATAATCCACGAAAATTGGCACCCACGTAATTAAATGATTCCACAGTAAGCGTTTCTTCGTTTAAAACTCTGATCCGGTCTCTGTAGCGTCGAATTTTCTTTGATTTTCTTTTGTCTGTTTGTGTCGCGCAATCTGCCCTCTGAGTCTCTACAACTTTAATGCGTGAACGTCACTTCGGCGGTTAATTTTCTGTGTCTTGCACACCCGCGCAAAATGTCCATTCTTTCCACATTTAAAGCACATAGCAAACCGTGCAACACAATTCCATGCGTGATGATTAAGATCACATCTCCTACATGCAGGAATTTCTTTATGTACGAAGTACTGCGTCGGGTAACTTACAGGCGTAGTCCACGTGGGTGTTGCTAAAACGCGGAACGGAACGGAAAATATCATATTAAAAGGGTATAGACTGACCAGAAACGATTTACTTTGTATCATTTATTCATATCTAATGAATGATTATCAACATGTGGCTGTCTTATTGATATTCTTGTGAATGTATCAAATCAAATATAACATTTATATTCAATTGGCTTTAGTTGAGTACGAAACGGATGAAATCAAATGTATACGAATTGTAAAATATTAACATTATTAAAAGAGTAAATTAGCTATAAATTTTTACTTAGTTTTTTTATATGGTATAGCTGGCATATCAGCGTAACGTACGCAGTTAGTGAAATCGTTTTATGTGTTTTTTGAGTATTTTGATTTCAAATATGTTGTATATACTTTGAACATTGAATTTTCGGTCTTCTATACGATCTTAAATCATACAGACGATACATTATCATTGAGATGAAAAGAAAAACCGTACGATTGACGACATTCAAAATTAAAATACATTATACATTAAAATACCCGGTACCCCGTGAAACTAGTATTCTTAACAATGCAATTTTTTTTACGTTAGCATTACTTGGCAGTAGTTTATTCCCATTTCTGCAGCTATATACATATGTTCCGAATAGAGAGCTCTAGACGTTGCCTGGTTAGATTTTCCGATTATAGATTGGGACTATAGTCTGTCGATCCCAAAATATTCATACAGCACATCTAGACGATTTAAAAAAAACCACATACCTGTAAAAGATACAAATAATTGAAATAGATGAAACGGGAAATATCCAACAAAACTTCATTGACACATTATCAATTTGTTAATCGGAAAAATTCACAGGATCGAAAACAGATTTCTTACGGAATTTATAATGGAAAATGTTGACATTTTTTCTCTATTTGGAAGTCACTAAGAAGATCTTGCACACTTTTTCAACCTTATAATCTGGGTCTTTTGAAATGCAAACCCCCCTTAGACTTCTTTATTTTTAGCCGTGTTTTAAAACCAGCTGATGAGCTAGAGAGGACGTTTTAAAGAGGGAATAATGAGCATTTTATATGCTTCTGAAGAAAAAAAACCGCTTGAACCCTTAGATATATATATAAATCGAGTCATTCAGCAAAATATGAATCGAGGATATTTTGGGACAGAATATAGTGGTCAATGCATGTACTGTTAATTTTGAGGCAATAGTTATTCTTGAATGAATATCATAATATTACTAATCTTTCGAAAAAAAAATACATAAAGTATATCGTTTTTTAGCATGATTAACAAATCTATCAAGTAAATAACATTAGATAAGATTTTCCGTTTTCCGTTCCGTTCCGCGTTTTAGCAACACCCAGTCCACGCTGGTCCATACGGGCACTGGTATGAATCCATCAGGGGGAATTTATCTGAGAGGTCCCTCATGGGATCGTGTATCAAGCTAAAAAAAATCGGTCGGTATTCGTTCTACAATATTTATTAAAAACGAATTACTCAGATACTTAGATAGATTACTTAAATAAACTGTGAGTCAATTAAGGATGTCCGAATCAAAGTCACTAATGGTTAGTGACAGGGGAAAAGGTGTCATGTCCAAGCAACAAAGAATTTTGTTTCTTTGTTAATATTGTAATTATATATTTGACTTTCAAATTTTTACGAGGCATTAAAGTGTTTATATTTACCATTCTAAACATTAAAAATAGAAAAAAATGAGCCCAAATCGTGTCTAAGCCCCTTTAATATCTAGATAATTCAATGGTTTTCATTCTTTTCTTCGTAAGGTGCTTCATTTAAAAGAACGTTTCGAGGTTGTACTAAGTGAAGAAATCACTTAACATTACGAGTAAAAACGCTTTATTTGTCAAGTGCTTGAATTATTCTTACCACTTGTTTATTTTCATAAAATTCATTCATTTCAACTGACCATTGCTGTCATTTAAAATCATGTGAAATGTAAACAAGTATTCCTTTTAAAGGAATGATCAGCATGAAATACCATAGGTCAATTCTGTTAATATAATATACGCTACATGCAGTAATATATATATATATATATATATATATATATATATATATATATATATATATATATATATATATATATATATAATACCGTTTTAATGATTTCCGAAATGGCAAGGCATTAATGAACTTTACACTTAGTAGGTGAATCATCTTCAGACTGATAATCTTATGCATATGCGAAAAAAACGTGATTTGAATCTTTATGTATGTAACCTTGTAAGTGTTTTATTTTCAGGGTAAAATGATGAGTAACGGTCATAGTAATCTATGTCTAATAATAGATTTAAATAAGGTTGTCATTGCATAGTAAACAAGAGATGTTTGGTAAACACTTATGCCCCCTCCCTTGGAAACATCCACAAAGAAAATAAACGTAAACAGCAAATAACTGGAATTTTATTAAGTCCAAGGGGTAGAACTCTGTCGAAAATTGCACGATCGTACTCAATATCGAACTTGACGTAGATATTATCATGATAAACCTGTATACCAAATTTCATTTCAATATGTTCATCCTCTGCGAAGAAAATGAACGGAAACTGTTGGTGGACCGACCGACCGACAGACAGCAGCAAAGCAATATGCCCTCCCTTTTTTGACGGAGGGCATAATAAAATAATGCAAGGCGCAATGGGTGCGCAAATGGTTAAATTTGCTGGAGGTCTCATATGGACCCAACTGTGATCAGCCGAGGTCGATCACAATAACATTTCAAAGTTCGAATAAATATGATATTTCTGGAACATTTTTAACACGCATTGGTGTTCTTGTTATTGCTCAAAAAGTGCAAAAATTTCAGTACATGCACAAGTTCAGTTTTAATTGAACTACGTTTAAAACAAATGACAAGATGAGAAATATCAGCTGTAGTGTCTCTTTAAGTTGGAACTACATTTTTGTGCGAAAAACTATTTCAACGGGTGTTAAGTCAACATCTGGTATCCTAAACCGAAGCTGTAGCCTAGCAATTGCTTACTTAATGAGCCCGATGTTCAACACAGATAATAACTGAACATGTTTCAGCTTCACGGTGTTAATAAAATATTTTAAAAAGAATTATTTCGCAATTGCATGCGGATAGAAAATGAAAATGTAGCCAATTAATATTTGATCCCTGAAAAAAAACACCTTTAAAAAGATTTCACCCATACTTATATATTTACATCTATCGAGTATGATTCCCTCTGTTTCTTACGGAAACTTATAGTTAATTCATAGCTCTATAGAAACAGACAGACTGAAATCTACACGCCCCGTTTATCGGTTGGTCGAAAAATACAGCGACTGAAACTGACAGGACTGAAATCGACACACCCTATTTATTGATTGATCGAAACCTACAGCGACCTAAAAAAAATCACGGACTGCACAAAATAATCATAATGTCGACGTCAGACTCAAGGTCTCACAGGAGATAATTTGGCTGTTTCTATAAGCTAACTTACTTACGAACGTTAACAGCAATTTAGTAAATTTTACGCACTTTTTATAGTCAATTTATTAATTAGTTAAAAGAAAGATGTTAATTTTAACAATAATCAAAAATGCTTTCTTTGATGATTCATGCGGGTTATAAAGGCAGCGATCATTGCAGAAAAAACAAGTTGCTGTCCTTTAAAAAAGGACTATAATACGTGGACCATTTGCATGTGTTTCCAACGAAAACGTGAAAGCCTTAAGATTATCAGAGATTCCACCGACTCTAGCCCTCTGCTTTTAACCACTAAATTTGTACGTTGTATTACGTATACATGTATGTATAGCCTTGACTTTTTATCTTAGAATTTTAAGGATTTACACTTCTAAAACAATTATGATCTATCTATGAATGAAGTTTGCATGTATAGTATCAGGCATTCGGTGAATTCTAGTATTTGCGCACACATTACGATTCGCACTACTTTGTTAACTATGCAGAAACAGCTTTTTGTAAATTAAAAATTTCATATTTTGATGCATTTTTCTTCAGAATTAAATTTTTATACAGTCACATAATTATTCAATCATACTTAAATGCTTAGAAAATGTAATCGGTAAGTTCTCTAGCCTCGCCTACTATAAAAGTAAAGTTAAGTTACATGTATGTGTATTCGGAAAACAACAAAACATTGCAAATTATGCTATTTGATGCATGTTGTAGTTTCGGCATAACATTAACTTATTTCATAATACTGATAGTTCATATCACATGACAATCATTTCTTTAAAAGGAATACTTTGTTTCTGTACTGTTTACCGACAACTTTACAATTACAGCGCCTTTGAACTTATGTGCATATGGCACGGACTCCCGATCCCGATTCAGATAAACGTGTGCTGGCCTGGTTCCCTGAGCTACCCATTACGCACAGGAACCAGGCTAGCACATGCGCAGGCTGAATTTTCCCCATAGCATCCAGTTTAACCTCGCTTATATATTTTCTGCTTGGACCTCAGGGTCCACGCAATAACATAACCTGCTAACGCGTATTATGTATTTTTTCTGCAATGTCGCCACCTTCATACCCCGCATGAATCACCAAACAGAAAGCATTTTATTGTTTAAACATTAATAAATAAGCTTTTGGTTAGAAAAATGTTTTACGCAAAATAACACCCTTTTCTCCAGGAACCGTCATTGGTGCTGCAATAGGAGGGGCCATCTTTGGATCCATCCTGACAGCATGCATTGTTTTTGTTTATTTCCGTCGGAAGTCAAAGAATTCCTATGACTCAAAAACGTAATTATATACAAATAATGCTAATTCGTTTTTAAAATAAAATATTACCCTTTTTATTGTCACGTTTATTTGTAGACACATTTTGTTCTATTGCTTCCATAAAATTGAATTTACATCTTAAGGTAGACCCAGTGGCTTTCGTGTTCGTTTTTTTTTTAAAAACAGTTTGACAAATTACCGGTTACAGTTTTGCATGGACACATCAATAATCATTAAAGATGCCATGTACTAGTATTTGATTTGAAGTATTGTAAAAGTATGGATTGGTGGCTTCAGTACAAATATATTGCTCATATTTTCAAAAGGAGAGGAAAACCATAAATATGTCAATAAACCTGGTGGAAAATTGTTTTCGGAAAGGAAGGGGTACTACTGCACTTATTTCTACCGTTGTGACCATTCATCTTAGCTAGCCAAGCGTTTCTGATCCGCACCGCTCTTCATGAACCTTTGGCATATTGTGCTATCAAAAGTCGGGATTATTTTCCTGTATTTTGATTGGGATTTACTGACACCGTTCGACCGATCAAAAAGATGCAGAACATATCTGATTTAATCGACAATGTTTTCGTACTGCTTATCCACGAGTGTCTCTAACACGCATAGCCCAAAACTCTTTTTTTTCTGTTTGAGCCTTCATTATGCATGTAGTTTGCAATTGCAATGTTCAATAACAAGTACCACCGTCCAAATCTGTGTATCAAGAGAGGCATGCACTCATAGATGAAGGATTTACTGCTCAGTCTTACAATATTCTAATGAATTAGATCTTTTTTAAATATATGTAACATTAAACGATATATTCATAATTATTAAATACACTGGGCATTAAAACGTTCTTTCAACTTGTCAATAACAATGTCTATGGAGGCTGCCATTACCGCACCAGTGACGTTTAAAGTACGGCGTCTTTTATCGTTTGCTTGATTTATAAATACGCTGGGAGATCACGTGACGGAAAAAATCACATCTTTTGATAGCACGATATGCCAAGGGTTAGTGAGGAGCGGTCCGGATCTGAAACCCTTAGATAGAGAAGATAATACCAACTAGAACCAAAATTTTAAAACAGTTTGAATAAGTATATACTTTTGAGCGACTGTCAGAAAATGTCTATTTGTTACATTTCGATTTTACCCCAATGTTTGCAGAAAACAAGAGACCACTAGGCATTAACGGTCACCTGAGTACCTTAGCCCACACACAAACTTGTTAAGGGGTCTCATACATGTTATGCATTTAATTAAATTTCATTCTGAAGTACAAAAATTATATAATATTGTAATGATGACCACCTCCCTGCCTGAAACCTGAAATCTTTTAAAAAGGACTATGAAAAATAATTTTAGCGAAAAACTTAAAGATCATAATAGAGTGCATGACTTGATATTTAAAAGGTGCAAAACTCTATAAGTTATATGGCAAAATTAGCCCCCCCCCCCCCCTTTTAAGGCCTGAATGTAGGTAGAAGCGTTCATGGACATCATAACCATGCATTCAGTTTTTCCCACATGTGTGGGAGTAAAAAGGAAGATTTTTTGAGATTTAATACATTTTCCTATATGGCTATTTTGGCCTCGCCTTAGGGCCTAAATTCCTGTCACAGGAGTCATGAATTTCAAATATTAGGTAGAAGACTCTATGGACATTATAACCATGCATTTAGTTTTTAGCAAATATACATGGGAGTAGAGAAGAAGATTTTATAAGATCTAATACATTTTACTATATGGTCATATTGACCCCACCCTAGAGCCTGAACCCCTTACACAGGGGCCAGAATTTCACAACTTTGTAGAGGGCTTTAGAGACAATATAACCAGGGATTCGGTTTTTTTCATCACAGGTGTTGGAGTGTGGAAAAAGATTTTTTTTAAATTGGCTTTTTTTTAATGCATATTTGTTTCCGCCGATGGCGCCTCGGGTATGGTAGAGCCATGAAATGTCAGAATTTAGATTTCTCTTACCATTGAGATGCTTCATAGTACATGTAACAAGGGCACCGCAAAGCGGAGCATCCTCTCCCGAAATGAAATATTATTTGGGAAAATGCATATTTAGGATATACATGTACATGAAGAGACTAAATATTAATCTCCTTAAAACCTGTCTGATTTAAAATATTTTGTTTATTCCTATCACCATGCACGCTCTAGGGTGTATCCAGGGGAACTGTTACATTTACGTGATTGTACAATCCATTTCAATTCTAGCGAAAACAAAACAAGCCACATATGTTTTAAATTTTAGTATATATTATAGTTTTATTCTCTTTATTCAGTGACATACATAACGTATTCAGACAATTAGTGTAGACAAATTTAAGTTTTATTATGAATATGAAACGCAGCTAAAGAGCTAGCGTTTTGTAGTCTGCCCTATGGGAAAATAAGAGTTTATATGCTGTAATTTCATCCCCAGTTTTTTTTAAATTGAGTAACTTATCTAAAGCAATTAACTTGAAATAAAAAATGTTGACGATACTTGTCAAAGCCTCATCTAAAATATAATCCTTCTCTTAGTAATTCGGGAAATTTAGCCAGAAATTCGGCTCAGACGACTGCTTGTTTTAATGAAACTGGGATGAACTTTATCTCCTGCTCGTTTCAGTTTTTCCCTTTGAACATCCTTCTTACTCCCCAATTTTAAATAAACGTTTGTTTCTTACTGTTACAAAGCCTAGATCAAAACAAAAATCAAGTTGTTAATTAGGGCCCTGCAAGGATTTGCGGGTGCCCTATAGTAACCACTTTGTCCGTCCTTCTGTCCGTCCGTCTGTCACACTCCGTCCACAAATTTCCTTTTTTTTTCTAATAACTTTTTTTTGGTTGCCCAATCAAGTTCAAATTTGGTATGGTAGTTCAGTAGGCAGAAATACATATTTTGATGCTAAGTTTGGTTCTCTATGTCTTCTGGTTTGGAGCTGTGGTGGTGGGGTAGGTTCCTAACTATGCATAAGAATGAATGGGCAAAGAGAGATAACTGCTGCGAATGAATGGGCAAAGAGAGATAACTGCTGAGAATACATGGAAGGCTGTGCAATATTTGTCCTTTGAGATTAATTAACCTTCCACAGGAAGAAAATCCTAAGCTTTATCTTTATCTGTCACATTGAGATTAATTACTGGACTGCCTGTGTCTGCAAATGAACTTTGTTTTGAAGTTAAAGCTGAACACCGCTCGTACATGTAAATAGGCACCGTCACACAGATACCTGGTATATAAACCCTTCGATTTCGTTACACCCGATTGCACACCTGAACCTCGTGGCCGACATGTAGTATTCCTTTCGTGGTCTTTAGATTTTATACATTTTTTCTTATCTTATGTTCATTTTCTGTTCGTAAATAGTGCATTGACCAATTTATTTGATGTTAGTATTCTCCTGGCTTCAAAAAGGTGCGTAAAATTTGATAGTTTCATCGCGACCGAGTAACACGGCGAGGCAAAATGTACGTCCACACAGGTGAGACCTCTACAGCGAAGTACTTTGAACTGTTTAGAGGTCTGTCCCTTATATAAGGGTTGTAGAGACAGCAGTGATTAAAGAGAAATATGGCGGACAGTGCCTATTTACGAGCGGTGTTCAGCTTTAAGGTCGATTTTGAATGATGTGTAGTATTGTGTACATTCTTTCAAATATGGATTTAAAATATAATATTCATATTTTATTTTTGTTAAAATACCGTACACAATGATTTATGATAATTTTATTGAATTCTAAAATCAAGATATATATTAAATATCCTTTTTCACTTCTTTTTTTTAAAAGCAAATTAAACTCTCATTCCATGAGCTGCACCCTAATATTTTTACCCCTCAGTTTAAAGGATGGTATTTCATAAAGAATATATTTCATTCTAGTCCAAATACTTATATTCTGTAAAATAAAAAAAATATATATGAATTACATTAAATTAAAAAAAATATATTAGACATCAGTTTTTTTTTAACTCACCTGAGCCTAAGGCTCAAGTGAGCTTTTCTGATCACAATTTGTCCGTTGTCTGTCGTTTCCGTTGTCGTCGTTGTTGTCGTCATCGTTGTAAACTTTTCACATTTTCATCTTCTTCTCAAGAACCACTAGGCAGATTTCAACCAAATTTGGCACAAAGCGCCACTAGGTGACGGGGATTCAAGATTGTTCAAATGATGGGCCACGCCCTCTTTAAAGGGCGGATAATTGAGAATTATTGAAAATGTATTGGTATTTTAGAAAAATTATTTTCTCAAAAACTATTCAGCCTGAAAAGCTTAAACTTGTGTGGAGACATCCTTAGGTAGTGTAGATTCGAGTTTGTTCAAATCATGGTCCCCGGGGGTAGTGTGGGGCCACAATAGAGGGATCAAGTTTTACATAGGAATATATAGAGAAAATCTTTAAAAATCGTCTTCTCAAAAACTATTAAGCCAGAAAAGCTCAAATTAAAATGGGAGCATCCTCAGGTAGTGTAGATTCAAGCTTGTTCAAATCATGGTCCCCGGGGGTAGGGTGGGGCCACGATCGGGGGATGAAGTTTTACATAGGAATATATAGAGAAAATCTTTAAAAATCTTCTTCTCAAAAACTATTAGGCCAGAAAAGCTCAAATTTGAGTGGAAGCATCCTCAGATAGTGTAGATTCAAGCTTGTTCAAATCATGGTGGTCCCCGGGGGTAGGGTGGGGGCCACAATTGGGTGATAAATTTCATACAGGAATATATATAGAAAATCTTTAAAAAAAATTCTTTTAAAAACTATTTGGCCAAGAAAGCTCAAATTGGTGTGTAACCATCCTCAGATAATGTAGATTCAAGTTTGTTCAAATCATGGTCCCTGGGGGTAGGGCAGGGCCACAATGGGGGATACATTTTTATATATAGAGAAAATCTTTAAAAATCTTCTGCTCAAAACTATTAGGCCAGGAAAGCTAAAATTTGAGTGGAAGCATCCCCAGATCATATAGATTCAAGTTTGTTTAAATAATAGAATAAGAATACTCAGTACTTAGTGTGAAAGCACAGGTTATGCAGATTTAAGTTTGATGAAACCATGATTCCCTAGAGAAAAGTGGAGCCACAAAATTGGGGGTAGGGGCACTATATAGGATAGAGAAAATTCATCTTCTTACAGATACAACAACAAAAGGGGCTTGGTATTTACAAAAGAAAGAGGTGGATAAAAATTTTCAGATTTTCTATTTTTTTTTTAGCAAGATCTACTGTACTTAGTTGTCAAGATATTTTGATACTGTAATGCTAATTTGATCAGAATTAAGGCAACTGTTGCTCAGGTGAGCGATGTGGCCCCTGGGACTCTTGTTATTCTTTTTTTTTCTTTTTTAATGGATGTTTTGGTGTTGTTGTTGTTTTTGGTTGCTATGTTTATATTAAAGGAAACTTAAGAATAGTACCTGAAAATGTTCCTTCTGTAAGCCCTGATTCTCTTGCCTGTTTCAGAAAATCTAAGGTCTGTCTTTATCTGTTATATGTATTACCGTACACATGTGTCTGCAAGTTATGTTTGTTTGAAGTTGAGGCAAAGCCTAGGTATCATTGCATTGGTATCAATTCTTTGTTTTTTTAACAAAATTTATTTCATCCCATGTTAACCCCCTTTATCCCGTGGATATGACTCATTGGATATTTTTTTGATATCCCACAGTTGTGACTTTACAATGGGATTTGCGTAGGCATAATGAAGTAAAATAATGTGGAGTTTTATAAACAGTGTAAACATTGATTGTGGTGTATAAAACATGGGATAAATAGAAATCTCAGATGATTTGTAGTATAATATGATTTTTATCCAACTTGTATGATTTATCCCCTCACTAAGGCTTAAGAAAAAAACACTTTAATTGTTGGATGAAAATCATATCCAACTACAAATCACGAGATCCTATATATTCCAGTTCTTTACATCTTCTGCCGGGCATTTATTTTTCATCGTAGTTAATATAAAGAGGATGAATTCAAAGTTTTTATTCACTTCTCTATATTAATTGTCATAGCTGACTGGTCAGTTTTCTAGTTTGCATTGTTTTACTTTCGCGAACAGGAAATATCTATGTAATTGTCAAGTCGGACATAAAACTTTCTATTTTAAGTGTTGTAATTAACGATATCTTAATAAAATTTTAACAGAATTACTTGAATATAAATCGGATTAGTCCTTTAACCATGCTTATAAAGTGTACGAAGTTTGATAAATATGCATGCGAGGTTTTTCTCTTGCTTAAAAAGGCTGATATGGACAAAAATACACACATACATACATACACAAATACATACACGCACAGCAGCGATGGTACTCAAGTATACCCCCTTCGCAACAAGTTGCACGAGGGGATGAAAATGGTAACCATTGGCTTTATAATTTTCAAGAAGAAATTAAAAATGTAAAATTGTTAACGCATGTTGCACGACGGACGGTGCACACCACACGATGCGCCCACGACGACGGACGAGGACCAATTGCAATAGGTCACCTGAGTATCTCGGGTGACCTAAAAATTGTAAAACTAAATCAAACAATAAAGGGGTATACATGTTAAGACTCTATCAAACAAAAACTAGCTGGTCAATTTAGATAAACTTTGTTTTTATATAAATCTTAATAAGTGTTTAAAAAATAGTACATGTATGTTAACTGTATAATTTTTGAGAATTTGTCAAAAATATGCAATTTGTGAATTTTTTTGAAAGGTGCATGAAGAATAAATTTAATATATTTTGTATATTTTCTGTAGCAATCAAAAAGGCTTTTTCATTTAATAACCATCATTGGATTTTTCGTAAATTATAACATATTTAAAATATAATGTGTTTTGGTGCATAATTTAATAAACTATGAGATCATGCTTAATTGTGTTGACATTTAGCTGTTGAAATTTTGGATCTTTTGAGCTAAAGCTCACTGTAGGAAAACAAACATCCAAAGGTATTTCTAAAAGACTGGGTCTACCTTAGCTTCTCTAAAACTCTTAAGTGAAACTAATTTTAAAGAAGGACGGTAATCTCTCTCTCTCTCCCTCTGGTTTATCGTAAGATAGTCTTTCTTTTATAAAGTGATCAATCATTAAAGACTGTGAGAAATGCAGCATATGGATACAGCAATGATAATGAGCAAGTGAATGCAGTTACAGTTCCTGTAAACTCAGCCTACAGCGAAATAAACGACGGGATGGTATAGTATTCTGATAATCCGTGATAATTCATTAATATAATAAATTAATCAGTTTTTTCAACAAAAATGTATACCAATTTACTAAACGTCTTAATATTTAAAACATAATACAATTTTCATACAAGGAAATTTTACAAAAGTGATTATTTATTTTAAAAGAACCTTTGACTACAATTCTAGTTTTTCAAGGTCCTTATATTTTCAGATCAATATACGTGTAATGACATTCTAATATTATTTAAAGAAATATATCATCTTACAGCGGAAATCGGCAGTCATATCTCCCATAATGCGCCAAGCGGATCCTTCACAAATTGACGAAGTCTACAACCATTTAGGTGAATCAGACAAAGAGGATAGGAGTGACTATTACGATCACGCAGGACCGGTGCCATCTTTGTCTGTAATGGAGGACGGGTATGGAATACTCTCTATGGAAAGTGAAGGAAATGATAACTACAACACGATGGCTAGGGGATACTCTGCGGATTGTGGGAAGTCAATGACTGCTGAGAATAAACAGAGCAATGACTATTTCATTCTAGAGACACAAAATAATTAAACCTTCATGTTTTACTTTTAAGAGAGAAAACGACAATGAGAAACAGCGCCATTAACAATATACATCATTATGTGTGTGTGTACAAAGTTAATTTTCAGCTCACCTAAACCGAACGTTCAAGTGAGTTTTTCTGATTAAAATTTGTTTGTTGTTGTCGGCGTCGTGGTAAACCTTTCACATTTTCATCTTCTCATTAACCACTGAGCCGATTTCAACCAAACTTTGCGAAGAGCATAACTGGGCAAACGAAAGTCAAGATTATTCAAACAAAGGGCCACACTCTATTTAAAGGGAGATAATTTAGAATTATCGAACATTTGTTGGTATTTTTAAAAAAAAGTTTTTTTTAAAATAACAAGGTTAAAAGAGTTGGAACTTGTGTGTGGAATCATCCTTAGGTTGTGTACATGTAAGTTCGTTCAAGTTATGGTTCCCCAGAGGTAGGAGTGGCCACAATATGGGATCAAAATTACCACAAGAATATACCGAAAAAAACTTTCAAAATCTTCTAAAAACAACTATTATGCAAGAAAAGCTTGACCTGGTGGAAGCATCCTAAAATATTAGATTTAAGTTTGTTTGAATTATGATCACTTGGGTTAGGGTTAGGCCAAACCCTCTTTAAAGGGGAGGTAATTTAGAAATACTGAACATTTGTTAGCATTATTCAAAATTCTTCTTAAAAACAATGAGGTTAAAAAAGCTGGAACTTGTGTGGAAGCATCATCAGATAAAATTGAATCAAGTTTGTTTAATTCATGATCCCCGGGGTAGGGTTGGACCACAATATGGGATCAAGATTTACCTAAAAAAAAACCATAGAGAACATCTTTAAAAATCTTAAATCTCTAAAGGACTAAGTGCGGTTTTATGTAATTTTTGCCCCCCAATATCAAAGTTTTAGAAAGAGCTTTAAAATAAGGTGAACGATAGTTAAAATCATATTGGAAATAAAGGTAGTAGAATGTAGAATAATGTAGAAATGACGTCATGAATATTGCATTATTTTGATACATTGATGTTTTGTAGCAAAATATGGGTGTTTTCCGATGGTTATTCGACTGGGAAACATCGAGCGCAGGCTTGCTCAAGTACCATTTTTTAGTATAATATGTATATCTATCTGAAGAAAAACATATGTTAAAATCGCACTTGAGCAGACCTGCGCTCTATACTTCCGAATGCAAAATATAGAGCAAAAATGAGAATATCTTCATTTGTTTGCAAATTTGCGGGAATTAGGTCATATAGGTGACGTCATAGATAAACAGGGAGTGAGCATTGACGACTAAAATCATTATTAAAGTTATAGGCATCCTCTTTACAATGATTTGTGAAGATTTCATTTTTATACGATACTATTTAAAAATTGGTTGAAATCGGGGGCAGATATTTGACCATACCGCACATAGTCCTTTCTACGCAAGGAAAGAAGCTAGAACTTGTGTGGAAGCATAATCAGGTAGTGTGGATTTAAGCTTGTTTAAGTCATGATCTCCGGGATAGGGTGGGGCCAGAATGGGGTATCAAGTATTACATAAGAAAATTTCTTTTAAAATCTTCTTTTTTAAAAAACTGTTTTGCCAGAAAAGCTGGAACTTGTGTTGATGCATCCTCAGGTAGTGTATATTCAAGTTTGTTCAAACTATGGTCCCTTGGGGTAGGGTGGGCCACAGTTTGGGGATGCATTTTTATAAAAGAATATTTTAAGAACACTTTTAAAAATCTTCTTCTCTAAAACTATTCAGCCTAAAAACTTGAACTTGTTTGGAAGCATCTGAAGGTAATGTACATTCAAGTTTATCAAAGTTATAATCCCTGGGGAAGGTTGGGGCCATAATTTGGGGGGGGGGGGGGGGGGATGTCAAGTGTAACATAAGAATATATAGAGAAAATCTATGAAAATCTTTTTCTCAAAAACCATTTAATAATAAAAGCTTAAACTTGGCTGGAAACATCCTCATGTAAGTCTGAAAATGGCAAACAATTCAAAACATCTAACATGTGTATAAGTGCAGGAAAAAAAAGGTTATAAGGTAAACCTTTTATTCTAGACATTACTGCTTATTTTAAATCTTGTCCTGTACGCATGCACAGGTCTATCCCGCTAGGTGCATCTTGTTCTGACTTTCATGAAAGCATAAATCCAGAAGCTTTAGGATTTTTAAAAAATCCCAACTTATCAAAATACAACAGAAAGGAAAGAAGAAAAATGTTTTTCCATTTATGCTAAAATCATATGACTGTTAATGGTTATTCTAATAATTCAGGAAGATGAAGAAAGGGAATTCCAGAAATACAACGTACGTTGCTTTTTTCTTTAGGTATTTGTCGGAATGAATAGTTTCTGTATGTTTATGAAGTGAATGCACTCTCATTAAAATAAGTTTATAAAAAAGCGCTTGTACAAAGGAAAATGAGTAAAGGACACATTTGCTAAAAAAAAAAAACCCAAAACAGTGCAGCTAGCAACTCCACTTGTAATGTTTGCAATTATAATGGTGCAATTTTTTATACTTTGTACTAAACTAACTTTTTTCCATAAAACATTTATATAAAAAATTACTACAACGGATACAGATTTTGACTTTTTAAAATCGTTTAAATTATTATCAATACTTGAATTCACGTATTAAAAAAGGCTAGAACATTCTCTCTAGTGAGTTCTTGTTATTTTAAAAAAAACTTCTATGACGTCACCCATTGTGGTAAGTAAACGTATATATTAAATATTCAATCAGTAGTTATTAGATGTGTAAATATCTGGCTGTCACGTCGTCATCACAATGATCACCACACATTTTTAATAAGAAAGGAATTTCAATGGAAATTTCCCCTTTTTTAAATTCAATAGATTTTTAATCAAACGCATCACTTTCCTTAGCATTTTCAGATTTTCTCTTTAAAACCTGAAACACATCAATCTCTTCTTGTATCTGAAAATTACTTGCGCGCTTATATTTTCTCGAACTGCCTCTGAGTTATGACCGGTCTTCTCGCAAATAAGTTCAGCGGAATACATCCTGATAATTGTAGCAGATGTTGCCCTTAAGGAGTGATTTGTGAAGTATCTATCTAAGCCTGTTTTCGCGCAAAATATTTACACTACTTTTGACATGATGTTGATCCCAACAAGGACATCATTTATTATCTGACGGTTTGTAACTTGAAAAGTGAAATTAATTTTACAATTAATTAACATGCAAAGAGATGTATTTTTTTGAACACTAAAACAACACATTTGTCTGGTCTTTCTATGTTTTGATATGCCTTAGTTTGCTTTCTTATAGCCTTCTATGATGATTTCCACCAGAATTGCATTTCGAATCATCCTTTGTCTGTATAGTCCAGAAATACCCCTCTAGAATCTTCTTTCTCTTTGCCCATTTTCAATTGCAAATGGAGATATTTTCACACTCTTGATAGAGTTCTGCAAAACGTTAACACCCCCCCCCCCCCTCTTCGTCAGTTTTTTTTTTTTACAATATCAGGAATGTTGTCCGACTAGATTTTGTTAGCAAAACATTATCTGATATGTCATAAAAAATGTCAAAATGTTAAAATTCTGAATTATTCTTTCTCCTTCGAAGTCAAAGATATAATTTAAAACGGTATATGTGTCACCCAATTAACTTTGGACCTTTCTGAATATACTTTGGGTCTATAAAATATCATCCGAATCCATACAACGGCAATGTTCAAAATGAGATAAGTACCTGACTGTTTCCCAAGTTCACTAGACCAGAAATTAAAGGGGTGTTTGGTTGGCTATTGTGCTTTGGTACAGTTCAATATGAGAATGGGATAATTATAAAGTTAATTATAATTGGTCATCTTTATAATGAATTGAGCAGCTATTTATTCATTGAGGTCTTTTTGAAAAATAAATATAAATTATATGAATATGAAAAATTAACACTTTTGATACACTTCTTTTAATAAAATTTAAATGCATGAATTAATCATTTGTTCTCTGCTTGTGGAAAAATTTCAATGACTGGTGAAAATCATGGGAAGTAACTTTCTTCCCTTCAATTCGAAATTGTTCACTTTGTACAGGGGACAGTCTGTCAGTTTATTCACAATGATGTTTTGCTAGCTAAACTCTTTCTCATAACCAGGTGTATGAAGTGGGAGGTCATGAGCAGCAAGTGCGAGCTTTGACGTTGCCGGTATCTCTTCGGATTAGTTCTTGATCTGCAGGCCCCACGAAGCCTCCTTGTTGTCATCATGGGTATCGAGCATCCTATACAATAGTTTTGCCCTCTGACCATTGGCGTGGGACATCATCCTTGTCGGGGTCTGATTTAGAACCCTAATGGTACTGAAGACAACATTGAGAAGATTAAAAATACATCATATTAGAATACAATTAAATTTTAGTTGTATTTCAAACAATGCCTTTTTAATTTTTTCTGTTATCCATTAAGTTAACAACAGAACTTTCATTATGTATCCAGCATTCTTTATTCCGCATTATACTTTTATCATAAATACTAGATTTTGACCCGTGCGTGCACGGGTTGACATAGCGTAATTATGATATCGGACATTTATGAAATAGATACATCGACACACCGTGTATATATATATATATATATATATATATATATATATATATATATATATATATATATATATATATATATATATATATATATATATATATATTGTTGACATTTGCATAACCAAGCTTAAAGCCTACAATAAAGCTATTAATTTTACTACACTCTGCTGAGTTGGAATAATGTAACTGTGTCTGGGGAAAAGCCTTCACCACAGTTAAAACCCGTATTGTAGCAGAAAAATGTAGAATCGCTCCAAAACGATTTTGGAGAAAATTAATAAAGTTGCATTGAAAATAACAGTCAAATTGTTCACAACAAACCATTTTGAAGCTGTAAATACCTTTCTTCGAAAAGTTCAATTCTATAATTGCAGAATTCAAAATTTCTTGAACAACGTTTTTTTACACACCATGTTGACATTCGAAACTCTCTGGTTTTTTATTATACATGTAGTATATGCACTGTATTAGAGTTATCTCCTGTATTTTCATTGATGAACAGAAACAAAACATTTCCAATAAAAATTTACACGCATTTCTTTTATCGTCTCTGAGTTTATCCATGCAAATGTGAAATTATGGAAACATAAAATTAAGAGCCTCCTATGATTTAGCGTGAATGTAATGCGCATGCGCAAGATTGTAAAATTAATTTTTTTTAGATGATTTCCGGAATTTTTGATGAATTTTCGTTGATTATTAATAAGCGAAGCTTGATAGAGAAAAAATACAAACAAATTGGTAATTTTCAAGTACCAATGATGTTTAGAATATATAAAACAAAAGACAGAACTCTTCCGATTAATCGGTATGAAAGCCCAAAATTTCTAGTCTATTTTTTTTAACATAGTAGTATAGATAATTCTATTTCATTCTGTCGGGTTAAAATGTAAACAATGATTTAAAAAAAAACCGCTTCACAAAACATTTTAATTTTAATAACTTATTTTTTATGATTTTCCGTGCAAATTTATAAAAAAGAATTTTGCACGACGGCAAGTGAAACGAGCTTCAATGGCTACTGCTTGGAAAAAACGAGCTGAAGCTGCACATTATTTTTAACTACCAAACATTTTTCTGAAACCATTGGCAGGGTTTTGATAAAAAAGTATAAATAATGGTATCTGTTCACTCACAGTTGAACATGTACTGATACAGAAAAAAAAGAATAGTTACGCAGAATTCCACATCAAACAAGCATTCTGAGAGTATTGCATAAGCAATACACGTCCCCTACCGGTAACCCCTTTGATTGAGAATGGCAAAAGTTTGAGACCCTGTATATTAAATATCCCCTATCATAAATGTATTAATTGTAAAGTATGAAATTATGAAAAATGATTATAATAAACAGCAAACAATCTCAAAAATCCATTAAAAAAGTACATATTTGAAGCAAAGCAAACACAAAAGTCTAGTCTATCATTCAACAGCCCAAACCCGATAACGAACCCGATTGTAATAATAATAATGATAAAACCCTGCCGTTAAAATTTACACAATACTTGACACCATTTTACAGAACTTATTTGTTTGTTAATAGAAATGATAAATGTAATGATACAAATAATGCACGATATTATTACTGTCCTCGTTCATTTAGTACACACCGAGCCCGATAACGAACCCGATCATTAAAAAATTTGGAGTGAAAAAAATTAAATTTCTGGAAATTGTGTTGTCTAGACGCTACAAAAGTATAAACTTGGTCTGCTGTTTGATATTTTGAAGCTGCTCAGCAAGTTTCACATCATTCGTCAAACGCATGCAGAAAAAAACAACGGAAAATTGAAGTGGGCCAGACAGACGGACGGACAGACAGACAGACAGACAGACGGACGGAAGGACGGACAGACGGACTGACGGACGCAGAGGAAAGCTATAGTCCCCTCCGGTGAAACCGGTAGGGGACTAATAATCAGCTACTTGCAATTATATACGCTTTAATCTAATGCTATTTCGTGTCCATATTAAGGTTAACATGTTTATGTAAGTCTAAAGTCAGTTACTTCAAACTAAAATAGTAAAATATTTAACGCGATGTTTTATTAATAGGCCTATACACAACTTGCACACACCATGCACACTGATATTGTCTGCTTGATCAATTCACTGAACTCATTTAAAATTCAAATATTTAACAATCGAGATATATAATTCTAAAGATGTCTTTATGCATGCCTGTTTAGCAGGAAGTATTTAAAGGGGTTTTAAAGCGGTTTAATGTAAAGGTACACGACATTTTTATACCGCAGTAGCCATAGTGTGTCTGTGTATACTTTTAATAGAATCCTTCATTTCGATTATTGACAATGATTACAAGAATTGGTAAGTAGTAAACGTTGACATCAGTGTACTTTGGTATGTCAATCGTGTAGTATTTTAATAATCATTACGGGCCGCCGGAAGGCGGTCCGTTATTTGATACACATTTAAATATTGTTACTGCGTTTCTGCGGGACAGTTCTTTTTTAATAGAAATAATACTATGCTTATTTTTATGAATTTAAAGTAAATTTGCAGGTAGAAATTTGTTTTATGCCTTTTAGAAAATATCACATATTTTTTGTTTTACTCATAAATGAAAAGTAGGTCATACTTAGTAGATTGTCGTATTTGGCGCGTTTTTATCGAGACTATAATCTGTTCGGAAAATTTCGGAGTTTTTCATTCTTTTCAAAACAATGCATCAGGATCGGTATGCGGGACATACTAAAGACCTGAAATACTAAAGACCTGAATGTCATTAAATTTTTTATAAATGATATATTTGAATTTCTATGTGCCGTGTCAAATAAAATGACTTTGCGTGTGTATTTATTATATTTCCATGTAAAATGTGGTAGAAAATATCATGAAATGACATTTATTTTTATATCAATTATTTACGCAAGAATATGACAGAAATGAAAATTTGAATTGACTGGAAAATTTGACCTTATCCATTTTTATTTTATTATGAGGTCCCTTGAAATCATATATTGAATTAATGCATTAAGTTTTCATTCAATACTATGCAACAACAAAAAACCCAAAATGGTTAACCGTTTGAAATTCATAATCTCCAAGAGAAAAATGATGAGTTGAACTTTGTATTAGAGTAATGTACAAATCATGAAGTGTGTTCTCCATTACTTCATACTATGGCAATGATCATACAATTTCCGTTAGAAATGCTTACAGTAACGAAATCGATTCTTTATGATAATAGCAAAATGTTAAACTTCAATCTCAGATGGAGAGAACTAATATAGGCTAGTATTGCCTGCAGTTCAATCCAGATTCATTTATATACTTATATGTATATTTTTGAATAAAATATTTCTTAAACTAACTTCAAAACAAGTTGCTGAAAGTATATTAAAATTAACCATAAAAATCAGTACAACCAACTCTTATCTTCTTCTTTGTGGTGTGTTTTTATGTAAACAATCAATGATTCATACAACAATTATATTTTTTGCGGCCCATTTGACGCTTGCGTCAATATGATTTCTTGTCTTTATTTATATCTATGGAATTTGTTAGCAATAATTTACTTCCCGAATTTTACATTTTGTATGAAATCGAATGATGTATGAGCTGAAAGATTTTAAAATTGGCTTGAATAAGTCTTGAGGTTGGTTTAAAAGATTGTAAACTGTTCTTTGTCACTTTTATGAAATATTTTATATCGTACTGGATGCCGATCGAATAGATCAAGTTAACAGTAAAAGCAGACAAATGACGACAAATGGGTAGCAATCCATACGCTGTACATTTCTTTAATTGTGAATGCGAAAAGGTTTATGCATTGTGTAAAAGACATGTGAAAATTGTTAACTTTATATAAGGTCATTATTAGCTGCAATATTAATGTTGGATCAACACAATGATTCTTAGTTCAGTACGGTTTATAATATTCTGTAAGTAATATTTTTATGGGAAATGCTACTTAGCAAAATGCATTCGTCATACTGTATGATCATATCAGTCTTATTTTCAAACAAGATTATGATTAATATATATATATATATATATATATATATATATATATATATATATATATATATATATATATATATATATATATATATATATATATATATAAGAAGCACAAACCAACAACACTCGTTATCTATAGTGTCGGATCAAAAGATACACGGTTATAAGATGATATATAAAAAAGCACTAAAAATAACCAACGACACGAACAATAAAGTATTAATATTAAGTATTAATGAATTAAACAGCAACCCCCAATTAGCAAATTAATTCGTTCGCGTTATCTTCTAGCACTTCTTCACAGACCGTCCGCTGCGTCGGACGGGATTTTTCTTTATCGGGCTTGAAATCATTAATGCAAAGATGTAGCTGCCACGTTTTGATCCGGTGTTTATACATTTTTAGTTTTTATATATTGTTTAGTTTTTAGTTTAGTGCTAGTTTTGTAGATGTTTTTCTTCTTTCATATGTAGTTTTTATTTTGTTCTCCTGAAGAGGGACGGGTCGTTCCGAAAATTTGACAATATTTACTTTATTGTTCGTGTCGTTGGTTATTTTTAGTGCTTATATATATATATATATATATATATATATATATATATATATATATATATATATATATATATATATATATATATATATATATAAAAATATATATATATATATAAATATATATATATATATATATATATATATATATATATATATATATATATATATATATATATATATATATATATATATATATATAATATGACATATCTATAAATCAAGTTTTGTCGGCAAAATTGAATCCTAAAAAATGCTCCTTAAATGCTCTAAACTAAGGAATGTGTTTCTAAAGTAAGGAATGTGTTTCTAAAGTAAGGAATGTGTTTCTAAAGTAAGGAATGTGTTTCTAAAGTAAGAAACAAACCTATTTGGAGTTTTCCGTAACAGGGATCGTTTTAAATCTTTAGAACAAGAGGCTATGGGGCAACATCGATCACCTGAGCAACAATGATTTTATATGGGCATTCAAAGAATATTGTGCAACATGGCCTTTTGGTAGAAAAAAAACCCCGAGAAAAGTATCTTATAAAACATTGAAAGGACTATATATGGTTTGAGCCTAAAATGGCCCCCTAAAATGAACATTGTCATTTTACTGTAATTACTTGTTTTATTTGTACAAATATACATTTGAAGTTTTTTCATAATTTTCATTTTGATTTTAGTGCCCACAATTTAAAAATATGACATCAGAAAGGTTACCTTTTCCCGCCATTTTCGCATTTTAGCATAAAACGGCTTGTTTTGAGTCAGTTTTTCTTTAAGGAAACATTGAGCGACTACTTGAACAAACAAAATATTTTCACCAAAGATGTATCTTTCCAATACTTATAAGTGACAAAAAGTTCGTTCTTGTTCAAAGAGTCGCTCTATATTTCCCATTCGAAAAAAGATAAGAAAAATGTAAATTTTTGGTTGATTTTGATTGAATTATAAAAATAGCGTCACTTCTGACGTCATATACTGCCAGTGAGTGCATATAAATGAAATAAATAGGTGAAAAACATATTTCATGTCAACTCTTTTATAAAATAACACAACAAATTAATGTACCTGAATCATTTTAAAAATAGCGAAATTTGGGGGCCAAATTTGACTAATATCATATATAGTTCTTTGGCACTTGTTTTTAAATACACTTAATCTTTAACATTGTACCTTAAGTTTATGAAACATAATTTTTACCAAGCTTTAAGCCTACAATTACGCTATTAATTTCACTACTCTCTGCTTAGTTAGAATAATTTAACTGTGGCTCGGGACAGGCCATCGCCAAAGTTGAAATGCCTACCATATACCCGCAATGTAGCAAAAAATTCCAGAATCGCTCCGAAACGATTTTGAGGAAATCAATGAAGCTGCATTGAAAATAACAGTTGAATTATTAATAACAAACCATTTTGATATCTTTCATTTGAAAATTTAATTCATATTAATGAAGAATACAACACTTTTTCACCAACGTTTTTTATTTACTTCGAATTTACACACCATGTTGACATTCGAAACTCTCGGAATTTTTCTTATTAAACGGACTGAGTTAGAGTTATCTCCCGTATTTCCTTTAATGACAGATTTTCAATGAAAATTGACATGTACGAAGAGATAATTTCGGTCGGGGCGTGATCAAATCCAATAAAGCCCAAAGAATGATTCCCTATATAATTCATCCAATAAGAAGGGACATCAGAAAGTAGTTACTGCATATCATTCTTTTAGAAAGACATTTCTAATGATTAACTAAAATTTCAGCGTCGATCGTAGAATTATTGGGAAGATACAGAACTTGTTTTGAGTCATGTTTTTGTTTACATGAATGTTTTAAATTCAAATTAATATTTGTAAACTTGGTATTTCCTATTCAGCATTTAAAATATAAAAAAATTTAAGGATGACCTCAGCTTTTTATACAAACATAGCATTGTGTACAAAGCTCTGAATATTGCTTACAACTTATAGCTTGACTCTTAGATAGGTCAGTTAATTATAGAAAATTGTAAACAATTAACACAAGAAAAAAATGAACTGAAAACAAAGAAAGAGCACAATTTATTTTTCATCATAAATATACCAACCGGTATATATTTCTTGCAGCGAAAATAATCTCCGTTTAGACTGAAAATGCTAAGCATCTTAAAATATCACCTTGCATATTCAACCATTACGTAGATATCGTACCGAATTACGAATAAAATGAATACTACAAAGGAATTTTATTTTATGATATGTTGTTAGTACAACGGATTTTGATCATTTTGCGCAGATAAACAGATTGACCAGCTGCATGATTAACCAAAGTTTGATTTGAAACGTAAATATTCCAAAATACAGTCTATAGTTCCCCTCAAGTTAAAAAGCATAATTAACAAATATGAAACTGAAATCAAAACAAGCTAATACCACTGTCACAAGTAAACATGTCAACGCATTGAAATGTTAAACCTCAATTTACTTCACAAAATCGGCACAAATATATTTTGCAAGTTTCAAATCTCCCTTCGCACGTAAACTGTTGCACAACAAGCACATTCATCTTTGTCAGTTTGAAACATGCTGCTCTAAACAAAACCTGGGTTTCAATATACGAAATACCGAACCCGAAATTAAGAACTGATTGACCCGCATTTTTCTTTGTTATTATTTTCGTAAATTTCTCAAATTTGAAACAGAATTAGCACATGAATTTTGCAATTTATATTTTCCTTTCCATAAGGATTATTTAGTCTAAATTAAGTTGAAGATGACTCTGTTGTTTTTGAGAAAAATTAAAAAAAATTAACTCCTCTTTTTCTACATATTCGAGGTATTTTCCGCTTTGAATAAAGATCGGTCATTCATTTCTGCAATTTATATTTGTCTTATCATAAGGATGCTTTGTGCCAAATTTGGTTGAAATTGGCCAGGTGGTTTTAGAGAAGATGTTCAAAATGTAAAAGTTTACAGACGGACGCACAGATGGACGACGGACAAAATGTGATCAAAAAAGCTCACTTGAACTTTCAGCCTAGGTGAGCTATAAACTAAAGTTTAAAATTGGTTGAAAAATCTCTCTAAAATCAACGTTTTATTTTTTGTACCTACCCTTAAAGCTATACACGCAATAATTTGCGTCAATTTTGAATAAAGGGGAAAATGTATGTGTTTGATTACTAATAAAAATTACCTTTATGCTGTTAATTATAATGCTCAATTCGATCACGTAACAAATATATCAAATATTAAACAATTAAAAATATTTATTTTCCTGCCAGGAAAGTAATGCCTCCTCGTGAATATCAATCTATCACGTGATATCGACAGCTAAATTTAGTCTATCATACCAAAACTGGTGAAGGGTCAACATCTTCATAATTGTGATAGTTTCACAAAGGAAAGGATATTTTCAGTAGAGCATAAATTTGTCCGATATACGAGTACAAACAAAAGAAAAAAATACAAGCCTGTGAGTAGATATGAATACTTCCTTTAAAAAAATGACGTAGACCTGTGTTTTTCCCATATGTGCTATTTATAGATCCTATAAGTGTTAATGCAGAAGTAAGGGTATCGTGAATGACAAACGTATTTTACTCATTATACATGTATGTATTTCAAATGAACAACTGTTAAGCATATATATTAAAAATCAAGTTGGATATTTAATTAGGCAAACAATAACGACCACCTAGTTCTCCGCGGACATGCGCAATGAAGTCGGTTTCGCTCTTCTTTCATCAATATTCATGAAAAGGTATATTTTGCTGGCAGGAAAATAAACAATTAAAAATCTATATCTTTGTAACGAGATGGAGTTCACCATTGTAATTCACAGATAAAGGATAACTTTTATAAGTAGACAAACACATGCGTTTTCACTGTCATTCAAAATTGACGTAAATTATAGCGTGTATAGCTTTAATATACATGTACCTCAAATGTTTATGATGGCTGTCCTACAAACTATTCTGAAAATAAAAAGGTTTTACTTTGTGCCGCTAGAGTATGCTATTGCTGTGCCAATATTTTACGTCAGAAGAAGCACTCTATTGAGAAATTGGTTCAAATCCTAACTACATAGAAATTACATTGCTAAAATGACCACTGTGTGTATAAAACACATGTGACGGTACCAATCTACTAAAATTAAGATGTTAGATCAGCTCGCATATTTGCTACATGGGCATTTAAACCAGGTACGTAGCATCGTTTCTGAATGTGAAAAATACAAAAAAAACTCTAAAATAATGCAAATCTTCATCCTATAACTTCATTTTACTGTTTATTTCCTTCCTTTTACTTATCAAATTTTTTAGGGGGATCAATGTTTATTCACTTGTGTATATGTAAATTCAAAAGTGGGAGGGGGCACCCCATCCCCTTTATCCCTCGATGCTACGTGCCTCTAAAGTGACCCTCTATGGGATGCTTAAGATGTTTGTGTGTCGAGTAAGCGAAAGACCCCTTTATCGCACTTTTAGTAAATTTGGCTGTTTCTAAATATTCTAACTGAATATCTGCAAGATATTGTTACCATCAAGCGTAAAATACAACATACTATAACGTACTCACACATGTAATAATATAAACTATTATATTAAAATAATAGACTCTAATTTTTGGGCTTTAATACAGATAAATCGGAAGAGTGTTAAGAACTCTGCTTCTTACAGGATCATCTAGCTTTACTCTCGATATTATCGGAAGACCCACTCGTTGCTTTGCAACGAGCTTTGCTCTAGTTTAAAAAAAATAATATAAAAAAAAATCTGACTTTTTTCGAACGCTATTTCTCGTGAACTACTCGACAGATTTGCATGAAATTTACAGGACGTATTTAGCATCAAACGGACGTGATATAATAAAATTTCTGGCTGATGACGTCACTTCCGGTTCGAGATTTTGAGGATTAGGTGAATTTTTAAAGACCATTTTGTCCACGTAAGTTCTCAAAAACTAATTGCGATAGAAACGTGAAACTTTCAGGGATAGTAGATGAATGTCTGTAGATGATCCTATCAATTTGATATTTTGAAAAATGCGCAAGGCGGCGAAGCTCACCCGAGCTAAAAAATTGGTACTATTTTTTTTCACAAAATTATCGGAAATTTTCGGACCTAGCTTTTAATGTGTAAATATTTATTTAAAACATGTAATGCAAAAGTTGTTCAGATTAACTAGGACTTTCGTTTGATTTCAAGAAAAAGGAGCTGGCTCATCAAATTAGGGGCCAAGGGGGCTCTAAAGTATTTTTGCAAGAACTCTTTACTGAAAAATACCTTTTTATCAATTATAGAACCAAAAATGTTTATTGTACATCTGTTTATCTATACAGTACCATACATAAGTCATATGTTACGTAATTAGGGGTTTCAAGGGGCCAGAATTCCAAAACTTTGACCTTTAATATCTAGAAAAACAGAAATATTTTGAAAAGCATTTAAGAGCAAAAAATGTTTAGAATAATGTTCTTAACAAAATGCTACCTAAATAATTTTTGTTGGTGGCCCAAGTGAGGATTTTAAGGGACGGCCCCTTAAACACATTTATTTAGATATCTTGAACAAAATGTGTTTATATTTACAAGATCTTTTATTTGATATCAAGAAAAAGGGACTGGCCCTCAAATAAGGGGCCAAGAGAGCTCTAAAGTCTTTTAATAATAACTATTTACTGAAAAATAATTTGTTATCAATTAAAGAAGCAAAAGTGTTCATTGTACATCTGTTTATCTATACGGTACCATACCTAAGTCATATGTGACATAATAAGGAATTTCAAGGGGCCAGATGTCCAAAACTATTATCAATAATATCTAGAAAAGAAGAAATATTTTGAAAAGCATTATAGAAGAAAAGTTGCTCAAAATAATGTTTTTAACGATATGGAATCTAAAAATTGTTTTGTTGGTGACCCCGCTAAAGGGTTTAAGGGTCGATCCTAAAACAGATTTGTTCCGATATCTCTAGAACGGTAAGCATTTCATGAACACTAATTGAATCATTCTGGGTACGAGTTCACAAAATCCGAATGGTTCTAAGTACGACTTTGTTAAGTCGTACTTAGAACCATTCGGATTTTGTGAACTCGTACCCAGAATGATTCGATTTTTTTCTTTTTGTCTTAGTTACTTTTGTTTTATGGTTTAAGAACGCTAATATATTCTTACAGGAACTTCTAGCTTTTCTTTCGACATTAACGGTAGACCTACTCGTTGCTTTGCAACAAGCTTTGCTCTAGTTTGTTATTAAAAAAAAAAAAAAAAAAAAAAAAAAAAAAAAAAAAAAAAAAAAAATCTTCTCAATTAGGCTTCGCGAATTAATTATCAAGAAAAAATCATTTAAAAAATCCGAAAATTATGTGGATTTTTTTTAATTTCACAATCTTTTTATGTTATCACTATATCACATTTGCATTTATGAACTCAGAAACAATATTACAAATACGTGTATATTACATGAAAATTTGTCATATATTCTGTTTATCAAAGGAAATACGGGAGATAACTCTAACTCAGTGCATTTAATAAGAAAAATACCAAAAGTTCCGAATGTTAACATAGTATGTAAATTCAAAGCGAGTAAAAAAAACCGTTGGTGAAAAAGTGTTGAATTCTTCATTAATATGAATTAAATGTTTAGATGAAAGGTATTTGCAGTCTCAAAATGGTTTGTAATGAATAATTTGACTGTTATTTTCAACGCAGCTTTATAAATTTTTTCCAAAATCGTTTTGGAGCGATTCTTCAATTCTCAGCTACATTACGGGTACGAGTATATGTGATGTATTTAAAAGTGTTGAAGGCCTGTCCCGAGACACAGTAACTGTTAGATTATTCTTACTTAGTAGTGTAGTGAAATTTATAGCGTTTTTTGTAGGCTTAATTTCGACAAATTTTCAATAAAAATTCAGAGGTCACTAGCATAAAAAGCAGGTCATAGATCTAGTTATTTGAAAGTGAAAAATTGCACCACAATTGTAAAATAAATAGTTTTTCTTTCCTTACAGTGAATTTTTTTCTTCCGTGAGTAAACGTAATCCTTAAGTTATTTTCTATAATGCATGACTCATCATTATATGTAAAAAGAGAAACGTGTTGTAAGAACTTGTTTCGAATCTCTAAATTTGATATATTTAATAAAATATGAAAAAAAACAACAAAACAATAGCAAAGCAATATATTTAGCGTCGCAATTCTATGGGTCCTTCTTTGTGAACAGTCCTACACTCTTTACTTGTACTTTGTTTGACTAAATGTTATCATTATTTATATTTTTTTCAGAGTTTGTTCTGCTTATATACCTACCTGGATGGATATTTTTTTCCATAGGTGGCAAAAGTAAGCTTCTTACTTCAAACACTTTGTTTACTAAATATTAACAAATATACCAACGCCGATTTCGCAAAAAAATATCACATCACTTGTTTTTTAGAGGTCCATGTTGCTCTGCTTTAAATTCGCTGCTTTACTTATTTTTGATATTTTCGACAGTTTGTTATTGTCATTTTTCATTGCATAGTTTATATCAAGCAAGTAGGACTGAACTAGCCATTAAATATTTATTGATAGATAAAACTAGAGAAGAATGCATATCGTATTTGACCTCAACCATGTGTCCATATCTCACTTCTGCGCCACAGAGTCCATCTACAGTTTGCAGTTGTCCAATTACCGAGACAGTAGGTAAATTATCATCAGCATACTTCAACTACTATTTATTAGGGTCGATCTAAACAAAATAACGACTTTATTTTACAATGCTTATCACATCCAATTCATGATTATAATCAATGATTTTCAAAACTATTTTACTATAAAATACAAAAAAAAATATTGTGATATTAATAAATTGTATCAAACAATTACTAATTGAAGAAATTAGAAAATTATATATGTTTTGTCATTCTTATTGCGGAATGGATCTGTAAAAAAATATAGAATATAAAATCGATGCTTTATGGTAACGCACATACAAATGTACCCGAACATGTGTTTTTTTTAAAATTGACCTTTTCATAGAAATCCCTTAAAATGTGCAAAATTAATATACATCTATCTTTCCTAAGCAAGACATTTGCATTCATATTTCAAAAAGGTATTAGATGCATGAACATAGATAGATAATGTTTGGCAATGTTAACGCAGCAGAACATTTCAACTTCTGTATGTATTTGATGGTTTTCGAGATTGCTCAAAAAGCCTACCAATAAAACCTACAACAACAATATTACAAACAACAACAACAATTCCCCAAATAACAACATCAACACAGATAACAACATCAGCAGCAATAACAAAAACACAAATAACAAAATCAGCAACAACACCCCAAATAACACCAACACCTTCACAAATAACAACAACACAAATACCAACAACAACGCAAATGACAACACAAATAACAACAACAAAACCGGCAACGAGTTCAGAATATCCACAACCAGCTAAAGAGAAAAGCGGCTTATGTTTAGACAATCAAGGTATATGCTTCAAAATCTGTATTCAATAACCCATACTCCAGTAACGTTTGGGTGATAGCGAAAAAGATAGAAAGATTATAAGAGAAGACGTGTAAGTATTATTAAAAAAGAAAACAATTCGCAATCGATAAAATAAAATTTTTAAGTATTTCGCATATTTTTGACAATTTCTAATCAGATACTAGTCTAAAAAGCATAAATATGTTTTCTGGAGATATTCAGCTTATGGTCAAAAATTGAACTAATGTTCTACGTATAATTATAGCCTCCTCTCCAGGACCTATCATTGGTGCTGTAATAGGTGGGACCATCTTCGGATCCATTCTGACAGCAGTTGTTTTTGTTTATATCAATCGGAGGTCCAAGAATTCCTACAACTCCAAAGAGTAATTATACACAAATTACTTTGTTAATTCGCTTACACTTCTACCCGAAGATATTTGTAAAAATATTGTCTGTCTGTTGTGAGGTTTATTTGTAAACACATTTTTTCACACAAATATTTCTTAAAATGATCGGAAATACTACTTCATTAGGTAATGAAATAAATAGTTAATATATGAAATAAAAACCATTGCTTTATAGCGTCTTTAAAATATGATATACAATCGGACCAAGCAACTTTGAACTCTTTTTTTATTCTTTAAATTAAGACTAATAATGATCTCTCTCTCTCTCTCTCTGACATAGCTTTGAATATTCTTTGTTTTTGCAAAGTGATCAAACAAAGACTGTGCGAAATGCAGCATATGGATACACCAATGATAATGATCAACTGAATACAATGACAGTTTCCGTAAACTCAGCATACACCGAAATAAACGACAGGATGGTATTAGTATTCTGATCATATTATCAATAAATTTTTTTTGTGACAAGAATAAAAACCTTATTTTATTTTAACTTTAAATGCCTAAAAATATGTTTTATAGATTGAAATTCAAATAAGGACGTCAGTCTATTAAACATGTACCTAGGACTGTATCCCTAGTTTCCCAATTTCTTCATAAATTCTAAATTATATACAAGTAATGACATTCTTATCTTATTTCAAAAAAAATATATTCTTACAGCGGAAATCGGCAGCTATATCTCCCATAACGCGACAAGCGGACTCTTCCAAAACTGATGACGTGTACAACCATTTACATGAAACAGAAAAAGAGGATAGGAGTGATTTCTACGATCACGCAGGACCGGCGCCATCTTTGTCTGTAATGGAGGACGGGTATGGAGTACTGTCTATGGAAAGTGAAGGCAATGATAATTACAACACTGTGGGCAGGAATTACACTATCAATCATGGGAAACCAATTTCTGCTGAGAATAAACAAAATGATGACTATTTTATTTTAGAGACACAAAATGATTAAATCTTCATGTCTTATTTTTCAGAGAGAAATAGACAATGAGAAACACAGTATCGGCGATCAATCTAATTAAAATTAGAAGTTCTGGTTCCCTGTTTTCGAAGTCCGATATCGAAAACAGGGGAGCGAATGGAAATTCTAATTTTAATTAGATTGATCGTCAATACTCTGTTTCTCATTGTCTCTTTCTCTCTTAAAATATAATTCGAGATTCTGAAAGCAGTTTTACAGTCACTGTAATGACATTTACACATATAATAAATTTTAGTTAAAATTCCAAATATGTGACTTTTGTTGTTTTTTTCATCACCTAGTGCACGCAGACAACCTTGTGTCATTGGTCTTCGTCTGCAATAGTACGTCGTCCTTGTTGCGTAATCTTTAAACATTTTACATTTTGAACGTTTAGTTGAAACCCCAAGACTAATTGTTACCATACTTAGTTTGAAACATCACTAGAATAAAAGGAATCGGTGTGAAAATATGACCTCACTATAATCGAGGCCTCATTGGCGGGGCCAAATATGCAAAAAGGCCAAGTTATAAAAATCCGTCTTCTCTAATCTCACACCTGTAGAAAAAACATGCATGTTTATGGTGTCCATGAAACCCTCTACATGTACCGCAATAGAAAAATTCATGGACGTTGAACCAGGGGTTCGGTGGCATAGGACAGTTTTTTTTATACAATTCATTGAAGCCAGGGGATGTATCTTCGCAACTCTATAACTACAATTTCCTCAGTTCCATTTAGCACAAATACCTTTAATTCACTTGCCATAAGGCCAATCACCAATTTCTGAAGAAAATTAATATGAAATTCAAACACACCCGGGTAGCTGAGAACGGTGAAAATTCTATGAAAAATGTTCAAATTTGACATGATTTTCTACATGTTTGATGCATATATACAATAAAAGGGTGCAACTATGTTGTTTCTTGTTCATTTCAAGAGTAATTATCATAACAGATGTTATTTTAAGGTCAAATGCACATTTACATATCCTACATGGAATGGTAATGGAGACAATTGGAAAGAGGAGGTGACTTTCTCAATTCTGTAAATACATCTAAAATGTCACTTTTGGACAGGAAAAAGCAAAAACTTGAGTTTTTGACATATTTATACTTTGATGCCTGAATTGTCTTCATGTAAACTTCATTTAAAAGAAAAATATGCTGTTTTTAGAAAAAATGGGTTATTTAAATCATGTTGCTTAATGTTTATTTCATAAAATCAGACAGCAAAACTGCTGCAAATTTATAGATTTTGTTATTCATGTGATCAAAACTGTTTTAAAGTATTTATTCTTATCTCAGTGGTTAATTTAAGCCTAATAATTGCCATCAGGATAGGAAATACCTACTTTCTAAGCCAATTTGCTCTAATGGTGGTCTTTTTACACATTTAAGAGGGAATTACTCCCCATGTACAATCATAACCAAAAAAAAATAAATCACACATTTTCACAAAATATACTAGCTACTTATGGTTAAATAAGTTAAATAAGAAATTTGAAAATACCATGTATTCTTGAAGATGGCACGGTACAGTTTTTTGATACAGCCAGGGGATGTGTCTTCGGAAACTAGAATTTCCTCAGCTCCCATTTAGCACAAATACCTTTAATTCACTTGTCATAAGGCCAATCACCAATTTTTGAAGAAAATTACTAGTCAAAACCTGTAAAATTATTTACATACTGGTTTTCATGAGATTTTGATCCTTTTATATTTTGCTAATTAGTCATGATTTTTCAGCTTTTTAGACCCCCCTCCCCCAGCTTATTCCCTACAAAGGGTTGACCTTCCGTACAATGTACATGTTGCATCTTCACATTTGAGAAATTTACCGGTGTATAGTTTACAATGTCCCATCCAACTTCTTTTCGTGTTATTTTACCCCCTGTCTGTAACTTAAAATTTTGCTGTGTAAAGTCAACACAGCAGTCATAGCCGCAATTCCTTATTTTACTTCTGATTCTCATGTACCTTACATATGGGGCCTACATATTGCACGTCAATTTCAACAAGAGATATTCCTTTAACTAATGATAATCATTAAAAATCCTTTCATGAATTTTAGCAACACTCATAAGTCTTCAAGTACAGCAACTCTTAATCATCAAGTTTTACAAAAATATTGACCGGGTACTTTAACTGAAACTGTCATTTGCATCCTTAGGGTTAATATTGTCGTATAATGAAAATGTGTTAATTCTTAATACAAAAAACATCTTCCCTACTCCCATTGTACCAGGGGTGGGAGAAAAACTGGAATCATGATTATGATTGTTCATCAAAACCTTTAACAAAATAAATGCGCCCTTGCTCAGGAGATTAGCCCCAATGGCGTGGCTAATATGACCGTATAGTAAACATGAAATCTCAGAAAATATTCTTCTCAACTACCGCAGGGGGATATATAATGAACGCATGGCTATGATGTCCAGAAAGCCTTCTATCTAAATCGTAAAATTATTATCCCTGAGACAGGGGTTCAGACTTTTGGGTAGAGCAAATATGGCTACAAAGTGAAAATGTATAAAACTTTAAAAAACATTTTTACCTGTGCTTAAAGTAAATTAAAGTACACCTCCACTATATTTTAAAAACTAAAGATATTTAGAAAGTGCAACTTCTGTCACAACAGTGTGACAAGACTATTAAATCTCACAACATTCTCGGGTACAAAATTTCATTTTAGTCATTGGCAAGCAAGGCAAGAATGTCTCTTTTTACCATACGTTTAGAATATATGGCCCCTTTTATATAAGGTAGATATAGATTATCCAAAATTCCGCAGACTCTTGCACCCCTATTCTCCATTTTAATGAATTGATGTTTGCAAACATCAAATCATAATAGTGGGAATAACTGTCGAAAGACCAACATAACACTTCCAGACATGTCCATGTATTGGCTATGGCACTCAGGCTTCTTAAGCTTGTTATATATTTAATTAAAACATTTCATGGTACAAATGTAGATGTACAAACAGTTAAATGCTGTTTCAAATTGCAAATTTCTACAATTCTAAAATATTTAACTGAACACCATGTCGGGGGCTTAAACATTTGAATCCATTGTAAATTTTTATATATTTTTTGTTTAAGGCCAGTGACGTTTATATAATGTTATTTATTTCTTAAAGCTATAGTGAAAGAATGTACATTTTAAATGTGTGCATATATTTGAACCCACAGAGTATGCAGTCATAATTTAAAGTCTATTTGATTTCAGTTTTAAATGTAAACAAACCTTCCATGCCTAAAGTAATATATTCAACCCCTAAGATCAGGAAGATTTTATTTTGTCAGCGTATGGGAAATAATAAACGATCTCAAGGCTCAATCTTTCTGTTTACGAGAGTAGTTGATTGTTTGAATTTAGATTGTTGACTATGATTGCGCAGTTTGGTGAGTGTTAAAGTAATATTAAATGTTCAGTTCGGTACATATAGTAGCATATAATTTTCTTTTTCAATGTCATTTTTTCTAATAATGGTTTCTCGGGATGATACTTTTAGATGCTACCTTCGCCAGCATGCATGCAATATTTATATAATCCTAATGCTGGTAAACTAAATGTAGTTAGATCAAATAAGGACACATAATAAGGCATTTTGTGTCATAATGAAATCTACTTAACGATATATTTTAATAACACTAAAGACATTTTTCTCTCAATCTGTACATGTTGCTGTTAAGCACTAAAATCCTAGTCGAAAATTACTCTCTTGCTAAGAAAAATTCATAGAAAGATATGCATGTACCTTATCGTCACGTGAAATATTTGTTTATTTAAAACATATGCTCTCGGACAAGTCAGACTTATAATGCCAAAATAGTTTATGTTTTTTTTTTATATCAAATTAGCGACAGATAATTAAATTTAATTTTTTTCGTTGAGTCGAATAACAAGAAATTTAGCAAGGATGCGTGCAGTTTCCAATCGAATTACTGAATGCAATGACAATGCAAATTAATTAAATAGCCCATCATCCCAGTATTCGAAAAAGCAGTAGTAGATGAATATGCTTGCGGAAGATACCTGATACCATATAGGTTTTTTAATATATAAGTAGAAATAACACGCATGACAGAAATCTACGAAAGCCGAGAAGGATCATTCGAGATTCGAGATTCAAAATACGAGATTCGAAATACGAGATTCAAGATTCGAAATTCGAAATTCAATATCTAAATTAACCAATCAAATAAAGGGTCTGAAAATATGTATCCTAGCGACATCAAACTGTTCTTAAATAAAGATCATTCGTACATGCTCTTATATACAAATTAAAATTAATGCTATTTTCACTTCTCCGTAGCTAACTAAATAATTATTTGTTTTTATTTTTACACAGAATATTAGACTAAGTAAGTAGACTAGTAATAATGCAGTGTATTTCGCGGATCTAAGTGATTTTGTTTGCCATGGTGCATTTCCACCTGATGCGTTTGAACCCTGGGGTATTTCACCACCAATAATAGTTTAAACCCCGAGTTTATTAACACATTTTGTGTAAAAATGCGGTTATGGTAGAGAACTTAATAAGCGGAGCTAATTTGTTCTGTGAAGGGGGGGGGGGGGGGGGGTCCTTGGCCAATTTTAAATAATTTTACTATGTAAATTTAATAAGCTCCAATTTTCCCGAGTAGGGGGTCCAGACCCCCTGACCCCCTCCTTTCTAAATATATATAATCAGTCCGGTTTCACCAATAAATATAAGCCTCATCGATTTTATGTATGTATAGAGGCATACACTAGTACTATGATTATAAACTAATCATTGAGATATTATCACATCATACGGAATTTATAATTAATACAATTTTTTCCCTTTTTTCAGTAAACAACTTATTATGAGTCTTACTTTTGGCATTGTTTTAATAAAGAAGGATACAAACTCTCTACAATTAAAGGTAGGGATGATAGGGTGCCAATTTGTTCACATTGCCGATTTCTTGTGCAGAGAACAGTAAAACTTTTTTAAAAAATTGATTGTGCATGAATTTTTCAAAATGAATTGTTGTATTTTGTTATAATTCATTCATTGATATATCAACAAGAAAGAATAGAAGGTATAGACAGCCATATATATCACAGGCAAGTTAAGTTTCCCTGTAATTTCCTACCCCCCCCCCCCCCCCCCCCGCGCACCAAAATTGACAATAATTACATATAAATCTTACAAATGTTTACTTTGTATGTAATTTACTCTCTAAAGATGTAAATAAGCACTGCAAAGATGTGTGTACTTAATATACTACTACATTACACTTAGCCAGATAAAATGTAATCAGGGTGAAGCTACAAGGGGCGAGTGGTGCATTTACCAATTTGTTGCCATACACACAGAACACCAAATAAAGAAACTGTGAGTGGTGTGGGGAATGCATAAAAGATGGCGGCAAATTATCTCAAATAATCAGTAGATAAACCAACAAATAGGCTGTTATTTGTTAACTATCCTGCAAAAACATTGACAAAAAATGTTATCGTCACATAACATAGCCGATTAAGTTAATGTGTACATATGGTCAACGTACATGTAATTCTAATATACAAGGAGGCGGACGTATCAGGCGGGGATCCAGAAAAATAAATTCCAAAAATGATCGGTTGAATTACATTAATTGCTTTGAAAATTGTTTTAAACTATCGCGCGGGTCAAAATGCATGATAGAAGCTATGTACAGTGTAATTTGAAACTTTCATTTTATATCAATATGTAGTATTACCTATTATAACAAATGAGAGTATAGGCCAACTGCTACAAACAATACATGTCCTTTACCGGCACCACCCCCTCCCCATAAAAAAATGAAGAAAAAAAATTATATATATATATACCTGTTTATCAAAAGTAAAACTACTCATAATTTATCTATAGTGCATCGTTATGGAGCTACTCAGAAAGTTTGAAATTAATTTGCCGTGCCAAATAAAAAAAAAAGCCTGGAAAACGAAGAGAGAACGAAGTGGGGACAGAATAACTGACAAATTAAATTAGGACTGTATAGCCCTCCCCCCTTCCCCGAAATTTATATACTGAAAACAGATTATTGAGTACAACATCCGCATGATGTATTTCATGGTTTTTTTTTTATCATTTTCGCTAGCTAATGTACGACATCACAATTACCTCCAAACCCCTCCACGGAAAAGGAAATGAGAGAGAGAGAGAGAGAGAGAGAGAGAGAGAGTCGATGTAAATCACAGGTGAGCTAGCACCGTTCAAATTAAAGCTTGCTAGTTGGTATGCCCTACCCTAGCTACCTCCTCCCTTTTTCCTTTGAGAGGCTTAATTGTCGTCTATATATGCTTGTATCAAATCAAATCAATTTCAAATTCTAAATCAAAATTGAATTTGACACTACAAAACTCTCTCTCTCTCTCTCTCTCTCTCTCTCTCTCTCTCTCTCTCTCTCTCTCTCTCTCTCATATCGACAATGACATTGATACCCTACACTATTCCTATCTGGATTGTTGTCGTTGAGGTTGTAAATCATTATATCTTCTATGGTTTAAAACTTTATCATAACCTATATTTTGACATGTCGATTATTTCATTGAATTTCGTTTCAAAGCTAAAACCACACTCAGTTTTAATTATTTAGATTAAACAGATCTTTTTCGCGAGCCGATTTTTACACAGTTGGAGCGAATACACTACGGGTTAAAATGGTTCGGGGGAAAAATACATACAGGACAAACAAAATCACATAGAATCGCAAAGCCAACAGTGTTATCACTAGTTTAATTGTTTATATTGTGTGGGGTTAATTCATCAATGTCAATTTAACCATTTTATAACCACTACATAAGAGCTATTAAGACATTTATTTGTAGGAAAGAGCATGTACGAATGATCTTTATTTAGAACAGTTTGATGTTGCTAGGATACAGGTTTCAGATACATGATTTGATTGGTTAATTTAGATAATGAATCTCGAATTTCGAATCTTGAATCTCGTATTTCGAATCTCGTATTTTGAATCTCGAAACTCGAACGATCCTTCTCGGCTTTCGTAGAAATCCGATCTCAATTCAAACAGGAAGAATTCACAACCGTCAATGCAATACACTATATAATGCATTGAAGCTTTACAACTAAATAAAGATATCACCTTAAGGTTGAATAACACACCGAAAAAAGTCACTCAAATATTAATTAAAAGTAAATTATTTGATTATAAAAGGTATGATAATAAATAAACTGTACTTATGTCAAATAATCGAAAAATTTGCAGTTTGGGAATAAAAAATGAATATCTAAAAAATTCAATTCAGTAAGTACATGTAACTAACATTACGCCCTGCGGGACTCGATGTACGGATCAGAAACCCGACGCTTTTTTTTTTTTTTATCTTTTATTGATCAATCATACAAATTACACATCAACAATCATCATAATGAGTATCACAGCATTATATATAGTTTGACAGTTTACAATAAAAATTCGTTAAAAAATGAACAATAATACTCCTTCTGTTTCTTTCAGCAGTGGATTGTTTTTCAAAAACTTTTTAAAGAATACTTTTCTGTTGTTGTTCACAATACACATATAATGATAATTGTAATAGATATAATGTCTTAGCAAATATTTGCAAAAACTTGTCAAATGCACAGTTTTGTTATTTTGCAACATAAGCTGTCTCCTTCTATAAATTGTGAATCTACATAAGGACATAAAAAAATTAACAAAAAAAGTGTTAACATTTTTCATAACATTGGGAAAAGCTGTGATGAATGTCTCATCGATATCTAAGACATTGTATACACTATTTTCACAATCTTTCAATAATGACTCTAAATGGTATATCATAAAATTACTTTTAAAATCTTGTATTTCTTTGCATTTTACAAACATATGAAGTAAATCTTCACTTTCTGATAAACACAGTGGACATCTGTTGGAATCCGATTTACCAATTTTGTACAATTTCTCATACGTAAAAATTGCATTATGATAAACTTTAAAATCAAGCTCCACAACATCAGGAGGCTTTCCACTTTCTTTAAGTACAATCCATCTATTATCAAGCATCTTTGTATCGTTTGTTCTAAGTTTTTCTAACCAATATTCATTTGACTTTGGAGGATTAAACAATTTTTGAATCAACAATCTATAAAAGACTTTTACAGTGCATGAAGGAAAAACATAATTAGTATTTTCAACACAAAGTAAAAAAGAAGGTAACCATACTTCTTTCCTATAATCATTGTTTTGAACAACACTTTTCCATTCTTCTGGAATAATAGATAATAATGTTTTGTAATCTTCTTTGATATGTTTTGCATTAATTTCAGAATCACATTCATGTATCATTTCTACAATAAAAGATGCAGGTAAAAATCCAGGTATCACTTCATAAGAAATGTCTCTGATATGTGTGATCCCCGCTTTTATAAAATGTTTCCATAACAATGTCTTGTTTTGATTGACAATTTTTGGATTAAAAAACAAACAGTAATTAAACACATCATTTAAACGTTCATTGTATTCAATATTGTCCTTCACAGCATACCAAGCACTAAACATTTCTTTATAAAAACAAGGTAAACATTGTAAATCTTTTTTGTTCAACTGTAGAAGAAACATTTCCACCCCTCCTTTCAAGTCACAAATTCTTGATATAAAATAACTAAAAGTGTATTTCCATACAAGCTCTTTTCTTGTGCAAAAATATTTTGCTAAAAATTTTAATCGAAAAGAAAGCATTTTCAAATAGATATCATCCATTTTTAAACCACCATTTTCTTTTTCTCCGACAATTGTCTTATATGACACTAAGTGTGTACCATAATTCCATAAAAAATTAATACATTCCTTCTGAATTGTATTTCTAGCCCAAAATGGAATACAAATTACAGACAATGAATACCATAGTTTAGACATAAGTAATGTATTTATTACACTAACTCTTCCATGTATTGTCAACAATCTTTGTCTCCACAGATTAAGAACTTGTTTGATATTTTGAACTTTGCTTCTCCAATTCAAATTTTCACATTCTAAAAGGTTTTTACCAAAATAAACTCCAAGAATTTTCATGACATTTGTTTCTGTAATACTGATAAGTTGTTTATCATCTGATAACAATTGCCCTGTTCCAATACACATAACTTCAGATTTTTGTGCATTAATTTTGGCACCAGATGCTTTTCCATATAATTCAAAAACATTCAATATTTGAAAAATAGACTTTTTATCAGACACTGTTATCGTTGTATCATCTGCATGCTGAAAAACTAATGCAGTTTTATCACACATAGGAATATCTATTCCTTTAATACATTGGTTACATTTAATTGCACAATTTAAAGGTTCTGAACATAACACATACAACAATGCAGATATTGGACAACCTTGTCTAACAGAGTTTCTAATTGGAAAATATTTTGTTAAATGTTCATTGCTTTTTACACTGCTATAAATATCTGTATAAAATATTTTTACCCATTTTCTAAAATAATCTCCAAAACAATATGCTTGTAACACATCTAGTAAATATTCATGACTTACTCTATCAAACGCTTTCTCTTGATCAATTTTTACAATATAACCTTCTACTTGATCCATTTCAACCATTTCTATTATATCTCTAATACTTACTAACGTATCAGCTACATCTTTTCCAATAATACAACATGTTTGATCATTAGAAATTACATTAGGTAACACATGTTTGAGTCTATTTGACATTATTTTTGCTATTATTTTGTAATCAACATTTAAAAGACTAATTGGTCGCCAGTTTTTTAACAATCTCTTATCACCTTTTTTCTTGTATAATAATGTAATGACACCCATCTTCATAGAATGAAACAATGTTTCTTGATTTTCAATTTCTAAAAATAGTCTGTACAATATGTTTTTTAAATGGGGTAAAAATTTTCTATAAAATTCAATAGTCAACCCATCAGGACCAGGACTTTTATTGCTGGCCATTTCTTTCACAGCTTGTTGTATTTCATTAACATCAATACATTTATCACATGATGCGGCATCATTGTCATCAATCTTTGTATTAATTAATGATAACAACCGGTTTTTACTATCATAATCAATTGTTACACATGAATATAATTTAGAATAAAAGTCATACTGCAGATTTAAAATAGAATCTGCATTTTCTGTAACTTCACCATTCTCATCCACCAACTCTTTTATGGTATTTGATTCTTGTCTACTCTTTTCTAAATTCAAAAAATATTTCGTACACTTATCCGATTCATTAGCCCATTGTGCTTTAGATCTTAGTATAGCTCCTCTACATTTTTCATTTTCAAATTCACTAAGATCTGTTTTAAGCTTTTCAAAATTTTCAATGTTTATATTTTCACCATCAGCTATTCTTTCTGACAATCTTTGTAAACTGTTTTGAATTCTATAATATTCTTTATTTTTTTCTCTTGCTCTATTCTGACTATAATTTCGTGAAAATTTTTTGATTTTATACTTTAAATTATCCCACCACACCAAAATTGATTGCTCAAATAATATACATTGTTTTTCATTTTCAATGAGTTCTTGAACTTTGTTTACGTAATATTCATCATGTAAAAGTAAATTGTTATGTATCCAAACACCTGGACCTCTTTCAGACACATCTGTATCAAAATTCATAACAACCATAGAGTGATCACTCATTGTTGTTTCTACATAAAAAATATTTCTAACATAGGCACATAAAATTTTTGTGATCAAGAAAAAATCAATTCTACTTTGTACAATCATATCTCCTCTTACAACTTTTCTTGAAAAAACTTTTTTCTTTTCATTTCTTTGTCTCCAAACATCAACCACATTATGTTCAATCATCATATCTATCAACGCTTTGTAACTATGATCATACTTATGTACAGTTTTTCCATATCTATCTATGTCTGCGAGAGTATTGTTAAAATCTCCCATAATAATTAAACTTGTAGAACGTGGCATTATTTCAATAATATTTTTAAAAAACAATGCTCTTTCTTTTACATCATTTGGTGCATATACATTTATAATGTCATATTTGGTGTCATTTTCTTTGTATGTTATATGTAAATATCTACCATCAAACCCATTTATATTTTCAACTTTTGTTTTGATGCTATTCTTCACTAAAAATGCTACACCTTTAGATGACACACTTGTGCTATCATAATATATATCACCGTTCCATAGATGTTTATAATTTTCAATAAAATTGTCTTTCCAGTGGGTTTCCTGTAAAGCTACAATGTCATATTTTCTATCTTCAAATAAATGAAATACCATTTTCATTTTATCAACATTGCACAAACCGTTACAATTCCACGATGTTATAAAAACCATTGTGAAAATAAAATAAGTACTTAGTATTCCTTTCATTTTATTTGTTCTTCTTTGCTTTGCCTTTGTTTTTCTCTTTACCTTTTCTCTTCTTTGTGTTTTTAACGGTAACTTCCGTGTCGAGGTCTGATTCCACGGTTGATGATTCTTTTTCACTTTCGCGTATTTCGGAATCTATGACATCAGGTGGTATTTTCTCGGATTGTGTTTCCTTCGTTTTATCATTATCACTTTTTCCGTTTTGTTCACTAGTTTCGGTCTCCTCCGTGTCTTTTCCCTCTATATCTTGTTCTTTTGTGTCCGATTTTTCTTGGTCACCGATCTCTTGATCACCGGTTTCCTGGTCCCCTTCTGGTGCTTCCTCGTCACCGACACTGTGTACATCCATGTCATCCTCGTTATTCACCTCATGGTCCCATTCATCGATTTCGCCTTCGTCTCCGTGTTCACTCACCCTGCACGAACATCTGTGTTCCCATTCCTCACACTGTTTACATCTGGTAGATTTACATGCCCTTGCATAGTGTCCTTGTTCCTTGCACTTAAAGCATCGGAATTCTGGACATGCCCTAAAAAGGTGTTCACTAGAATAACACAGCGAACACACTTTTAATTGTCCGTTGTGAATACATCGGTAGTAATCTTTTTGAAACTTTAATGTGTAAGGAAACGAGGTCATATGTTCTGGTAGTCTGACTTTTGCATATCGTGTGCCGTCGGCTATTGTAGTACCTGGATAAAACCTTCTGTTGATTGGTGACAATAGTTCAACACCCATTGATTTTAACGTTGCTTCGATTTCATTGTCATCGACGTATGCAGGGAGGTGCATAAAACTAACCACTAACGAGCTTGGTACAACTTCATTACACTCGAAAGTGTTGTCACCTATTTTTATCCCTTCAAGGAGGTACTGTATGGGGGCTTTTCCGTCTAATGTAATTTCGTACAGATTCCCAGATTTCGGTACACATGCTAATAAACTACCAACTCCACAAGTTTCGTGAATAAATGTGATTACTTCCTCAGGTTTGACAAAGGAATTGTCTTTAACATTAACGAATAACGTGTTTTCTCGACAGTATTTTCTGCCAGCAAACAAATTCTTTGATCCGCCAAAATGGCGACCACCTGACGTGGCAGCCATTCACACTTGATTTACTATTTACACTGTCTTTTTTTCAGCACAATATATACAAATTAGCAAAACAAACAAAAGTATATACATAGAGTCTTCACGTGGAAGACACAGTTAATTGGTTCACTATAAACAATAGACGCTGTTGGTTGTATTCGAACAGTCAAAATACACCTTGCTCACCTGTCCATTAGCAAACCGGAAGTCTGAAACCCGACGCTTTATCCAATCGGCTATGGAACAAGTTACATGTTGCCCTCGATAAATGTATGTGATGATGTGTTACTCCACCTTAATTAACACTTCAGATACCTGAAATAACTATACTGTATGCATCATATATTGATAGTGTTTAATCTCGACTGTGAACAATGACCACACAATTCAGTGAGTATTCAGTTATAAAACCTGAGTGTGTAATGCAGCGTGGTTGGTTTACTGATTAGAATTTTACATAGAAGAATAATAATATTGTTGGAATCTGTTTTCTTCCTGAATATCTAGAAATATTCGCATTTTGAGATTTTTTGGTACAGCAATCATCATATTAAAAACGTTCAACCAGTCGTCATTTTATGTACATTAATCTCGAGACAAGAATATTAAAGACATGAAAGACGCTTACATTGAAAATGTGTACACCGACTGTTTTAAGCTTGTGAATTTTCTTGTTGAATGTATGTTATTCATGTAAGAGTTTTAACAAAGAGTAAAACTCTTTTTCAGTAATCAAATACCGTTAGGTACAATTTTAATCATACAATGTCCTGTTTTAAAGTGATTTTTAAAAACATCACAAAAATTGATATTTAACATTTATTTACACAAAAATACTCATAAATTAAAAACCGAAAAGCTTTCTAAGATACATGCATACAAAAGAGAGCACCAATTATCACAAATAACACAAAACAAAAAATATTTGGCAGAACATATTTATAATATATCAATTAAAAAATATTCCAAATAAGCAAATACAGCACGTTACAAGCAGAAGTTGAATATTTTTATTGACATTTCGGGTAGTCATAAAATGCCAACGATTAAATAAATTACTTAAATTTATATCAGACATTTATAAAATACTTTTAAATCTTGTTATAAAATGCATTAATCGCATTTCAATATATAGCTGAAACGTGCACGTCCTTTGTTATCACCATGGTACATTATTCAGATTAAAATACGTCACAAAATCAATTGTACCAATTTGAATTTCTACATTAACATGAAAACTGTAGATTCTCAGTTAAATGCGAGGAATTAATTTCCGCGTAAAATCGCGGGAACAATCCTCGCGGATTTTAAAATCTCGCTTTTATATTTCAGACAGTTTTGAACCATAGGAAATTATGATAAAAAATTGGTGATCGCGATTTTATATTCTCGTGATTTGATATAGAACAACGGAATCGCCGAATTATGTACTCACGTAAAATAAGGAATTTACAGTAAGCTACAGAGACCCGTTTCACAAAGCACACTTAGGACTAAGTTATATCTTAGGAAAGAACTTTTTCCTAAGTTCATTACTTATCTGTTTCACTATTCTTGTCTTATCTAATTAAATTCCTAACTTACGCATTACATTCACGGTAAATCACTAGAGGCTCTTTATTTTATGTTTTCTCAATATCATATTTGCATGGATAAACTTGGAAACGATAAAACAAATGTGTGATAATTTTCATTGGAAATTTTTTTATGTTCATTAAAGAAAATACGGGAGATAACTCTATGACAGTGCATTTACTAGAAAAAATCCCGAGAGTTTTGAATGTCAACAAGATGTGTAAAAAACGTTGTTGAAATATGTTGGATTCTGCAATTATAGATTTAAACTTTTCGAGGAAAGGTATTTACAGCTTCAAAATGGTTTTTGTGAACAATTTGACCGTTATATTCAATGCAACTTAATTTTCTCCAAAATCGTTTTGGAGCGATTCAGCAATTTTCTGCTACATTACAGGTATATTGGAGGCATTTCATCGTCGGAACCCACGGGTTTTCTATCCGTTACACTGCAGTGTAACGGATAGAAAACCCGTGGGTTCCCACGATGGAGGCATTTTGACTGTGAAGAAGGCATTTCCCGAGACACAGTTAGATTATTCCAACTCAGCAGAGTGTAGTGAAACTAATAGCATTATTGTAGGCTTGAAGTTTCGTTATGCAAATGTCAACAGTATACGGTGTTTCGATGTATATATTTTGTAAATGCCTGATATCATATGCAATGTCAACCCATGCACGCACGGGTAAAAGTCTAGTAAGGGAATGAGTTTTTACGTTTACTTAGAAAGTTTACATCCGTGTCATATTGAAAAGAATTTACATAATCGATAAGTTAGGAATTAATGAAATGATTAAAAAAGCAGGCATGTAACATCAGGGGGGGGGGGGGCATCAATCATAGGGCTATTGAAAAATGTAAGCAGGAAGCATTTACATGTACATCAAGCGTTTCAGATATAATAAAAAATATTACTACCTTTATACTCACTTCAGATACATGAAATAACCATACTACATGTGTCATATAGTGATTAATTTTATTAATAACCTCGACAATCAACGATAATCACGCGATTCGGTGAGTATGAAATATATATGTTTTGACTGATAAACACCAGAAAGTTAGCGAACGTAGGTACTCTTCAGTTTAAACAGGGACACAGGGAAACAACAATGAGCACATTTCTCTAACATCTACCTGGATAGAACCCACCTGACTATTTACAATAATTTATTCCATACGTGGGTTCAACATGCCCGGGTCACGCAGTTTATAGCCCTCGCTTGCTTTAAGAAAAACATTGAAATTTTCATACATTTTTTCATTTTTGGGATTTGATTTTAATCAACTCTCCTATGCAGTTACCCTGGCAAACCGAAAGTGAATAGACAAGACTAAGTTCCTGAAAATAATAGAAAAAATTCCATGAAATGTATGCTCAAGCATTGTTTTTCAACGAAACTTATCTATAAACATTTAGAAAATAGTCAAATTTTATATACTACGAACAGTTTAGATATTTTTGTAAATCTGCGACAAGCAGAGACGGGGCTCTCTTGCTTGTCAGATACTTACGGAGACAGCCGAGCGTCTAGTTAAACGAGACTAGAGTTCGATATCAATAGTGCTTGGATCCATACAATTTTTAGAATTGTTTCGATTACTAATACATATTAGTAGTTGAAATCTATCTTTAAATATTACACAACACGATTCATATGGGGTTTCTCGAAATTCTTGTCGGAAAAGTCTAAAAATTCATATTATAAAAAATGCGTAATTCCAATACAAACTAGAAACTAATTGCCATGCAAGATATTCTGATTTTAAAATAAATGATAATCGATAAAATCAACTCCCGTCAGTACTTCAGTACTTTGATTTTAAGTAGCAGCCTAATGCTGTACAAACTTTCTATTTTCACAGGAGTTTTCTAAATTTATAATGCGTCTTTTGTCTGACTCCTACTATGTTAAAAAGATTCGTGCTATTTACATATTACACTAAATTCAGAGCTTAACCTTGTTGATTCTTAAGGTTTAATATCAATAGATTGTGTGCGATAAAAAAATATTCTTAATGTGAATCTTCATTTTTTTTCCACATTTTACCCGGGCCTTAAGTACACTTGTTATATGATTCGTAGTGTTAACACAGACAAAGAATATAACCTGATACATATGTACAGTTCAAAAGTTTCTTCCGAATAGATTCAAAATTTTAGCAGATAGAAACCCAATCATTGGGCTATTAAAAATGTAAGCAGGAACATTTACATGTACATCAAGCGTTTCAGATATATTAAAAAAATATTACCTTTACACTCACTTCAGATACCTGAAATGTGTCATATAGTGATCGATTTTATTAATAAACTTGACAATCAACGATGATCACGCGATTCGGTGAGTATGAAATTTATTGAGAAGGCTAGTTTGTTGTGGCCATTTTTAGGTTATACTTAGCTGCTTTATACGAAGAGTTTTGTATAAATATATTGGAGAATGTTTAAACTTTAGAGCTAAAATATTCGATTTCAATAATTCATTAAGTTATTATAGTTTATGGTTCTAACTATCACATCAAAATGTTTAAGGCAGATCTGATGATAAATTTGTTTGCCACCAAACCTTCTTAAAACCTTTATAAAGCCTGTATGTTCGGTATACTTTGTAGACATGAAGTGTATTATTGTTATGATATTTGTTACATGTACTATTGCACCAAATTATTAAAAAAAAACCCACCTAAGTATATCATATATACAATTCAATCCTGTAGGATATTGTAAAGAATTTTCAGACTAGATGCTCTGACGAAAATGTGCGCGTACATTTCTTTTTAGTATTCAAATATATTTAAAAATATTTTTCCAAAACAGATGCATGTTGTTATGTATAGCTACTTATATTTTTAATAATATTTTTTTTTTCGCAGATCCTTTACTGCTATTACTTTGCCACGTAATTTTAGGAGGACAACTTGTTTGTGGCGGTAATTGAATTTAACTATTTCTGACTAATTTATGACCCCGCTCCGAAGGAGAGGGTGGTATACTTTTTAGCTCATATGTCTGTCTGCCTGTCCGTAACAAATTTTCGTCAAAGATTTCTCAGCAACTATGAACCACAGATGCTTGAAGTTTTACCACACTCTTTGTGTGGGCATATGCTCTAGTAGGATTCATATTTGTAGCAATTAGACGCCAACTCAAAATTCCTGTTAAAGGGGCATGGTCACGATTTTAATCAAAAATTATTTTTTAGCTTTCAATGTTTACAATGCTTCAGTAAGGCATTTTTAATAGGCAATCAAAATTTGAGTGTCATTTGATGAGTCATAAGCGAGTTTCAGAGCTTACAATTCTTCGCTATGTAAACAAAGCGTTTGTTTACATTTTGAATGTTGAAGTGAAAATTCCAGTTTTAGACCTAGAATGAATGTGTTAATCGTTAGGAACTGTTTATTTATGCTTAAACTGAATAATAAGATAGATAAACCAGCTTTAAAAAGATTTTTAATTGGTATATTGAACCTATGTAAACAAAAAAAGGGCACGAACCTTGTTTACATGACGAAGAATTGTAAGCCCTGTATCTTGCTTAAGACTCAACGACTGGCACCCAAATTTCATTTGATCATTAGAAATAGATTCCTAAAGCATTGCAAATAATCAAAACAGAAAAATAAAATTTGACCAAAATCGTGACCATGCCCCTTTAATATCGCCTTTGTTTATTTTGCATTTTCACATGAGAGCGGAAGTATCACTAGTGAGCAATGGCTCACAGATGCATATTTTTTTTTTATTACTGATAGCACTGATAGATCGAAATACATGTAGCTAATGACTAAAGATTTTACGGGAATTAGATAAAGATTAAAAGTATTATATTTTGTTACAGATTGGGATGTTTTATGTTGATTAATATACTGTACATACAGATAGTTGTCCAAAAGATAAGGAATGCTGCCCAAAATGTGCGGACACTGAGCCATCTCAAACGACTGCTACATGTAGCTGCTCAACTCCAACATCACTTCAAACAACAGCAAATTCGTCCCGTACAACAACTGGAGAGAGTCCACATAGTACAACAGCTATTCCATCTCCTTCACCGAATTCATCCTCACTCGCAAGCAGTTGTCCAACTGTGGTGACAACAGGTAAATAGTTCACTATAGTATTCTGTTTTTTGATAAAATATAGTTAATGTACAGTTTATCAAATATAAATACATGTACACTTTTGTTGATCAAAGTCACTTTAGGCTTAGAAGCGCAAGAAACCTTTGCACCACATCGCCCACCAGAGCAAATATTTGCATGCCTTTAAAACAGTTGTCTTTTTTTTTTTTAAATTAATGTGCTCTTCCATTGTGGCACATTCTGGCTTGAGGATGTCACAATTTCAATAGATTTAAATTGCTGTCCTTTAAGCTTTAATTAATATTTTATATTTTAGACCCATCAATTCAAGAAAAAAAACCTAGGTTTTGACATGTTTTCAAGAGAAATATTACATTTTGTAGCAAAATATTTTTTACAAAAAAGATTTTCCAGTTTTTCTTAGTATGTATTTTCCCTAATCACTTAAGCTTTCAGCTCAGGTGAGCCAAACACCTTTTCAAAAATGTAATAATGATATTTTTCGGTATTTTCCCTGGATTTTAGACTGTCCTGAGTGCTCAACAATTTCATCATCGACGACAACACCTATATGTCCAGAATGTCCTGGCAAAATTTTACAGAACAGTAGTATGTTATCACCACCAATTCAAAGAACGCATTACTCTTCCTTTCCTTTATTTCAAATGCATATTGTTTGAATGAATGTGATGACAATTAAGGTAAAACTAGATTGTTTTTTGTTTTTAAATCATATGAGTTACTCAGGTGACCTATTACAATTTGTCTGCGTCGTGCGTTACAAGTTTACATTTTATACTTTTCTTAAAAACTACAAGGCTAATTGTAACCATTTTTGGTGTGAAGCATCTCTATGAATCAAGAAATCAAATTTATGAAATCCATGGCTCTATTATCCCCGGGGCGCCATAGGCAAGACAAAATATATAAAAAGTCAGTTTTTAAAAAAATCTTCTCTACTTCCAAACAGGTCGGGGAAAACTAAATGCATGGTAATGATATCCATGAAACCCTCTACCTAAATTGTGAAATTCGTGTGGTGGGACCAAAATGGCCTAAAGTATGAATATATTAAATCTTAGGAAAATCATTTATATTTGGGAAAACTAAATGCATGTAATGATGATTATGAAGCCTTTTACTAAAATTCTGAAATTAATGGTTCCTGAGTCAGTTTTTAGGCCTTAGGACGGGACCAATGTAGTCACATAGTGAAATTGTATTGAATTAATGTTTTCATCTGTACTATCACAGTTGTGGGAGATAAGTCATGTTTTTTAATTATGTTCTTACTGCCCTGATGTTAAAAAGTGAGATTCGTTGTCCCAAGGTCATGGGGCAGAAGTTAATGGGGAGGGGGGGGGGGTTGTTAAATATGACCATATATTGAACATATATTTTTATCTAGGGTAATTGCTGTTTATTTCATCATCCATTGAAAATTTTAACTTCATCTTGAAATCTACATGGTAAATTTTCACTTGGCATTTTTGAATTAATATGTGTTTTCTATTTAGAAAATCGACTTTTAAAAAAAAAAAATTCTACTCCAACACATCACTAATAAAACTAAATTAATAAAAATATACTAGACCAGGAAGTTCTCTACCAAAATTGTAAATTTCCTGTCCCCCTGAAAAGGGGTCTTTACTCAAGGATGGGGCCATATTAGGCATATAGTGCTCAATAATTCCTTATTATTTAAAAATTCTATTTATTTTATTCAGCCCTTAAATTTGAATGAAAGAAATGAGTACATATTTATAATGAATAAAGCTGTCTATCAATATTAAAGACATTATGAAAGCCTTTGGCAAGAGTTTGAGCAGGAGGTGTAACAGTTAATGGAGTTATCTTCCCTTGCTTGTTCATATTTAACAATTTGTCATTGTAAAATTATGTAATTAAGAAGTTAAATATTAAAACAGTTATTAAAGCTTTTTAATTTTTAAAACAAAACAACCAAAAAAGTTTTTGAATAAACAGTAGACCAATAGTAAAGTAAAAATTATGGTATGTGTACAATGATTTTCGAAGAATGGTTCAACTTGATACAAGTAACTGAACAAGTAACAATGAGCACTGTTGAAAAAAAAAACTTGTCAGTGGTTTTTGTTTTTGTAAAAATGTCTTAAGTGGGAGATAGGAGGTGGTTATTGTTTTTGATAAAACAGGTATAACAGTCATCTTTAGTTTATTTATGAAAACATTTACTAGTAAACGTTAAAGCTATCTTGAGAGTTAACAAATATAAGTCAATTATTTCCTATCAATATCCTTGTTGTAAGATTTCGGGTAGGAAGTTGGTGGCCATTATCATATTTTAAATTTTGTTTTACTCCATGGCGTACTTATTTTAATTGAATGCACATTTTTTTTAAAAAAAAAACCTCAAAAGGTCTGTGTTTGGGCTATGGTACTTAGGTGACCATTAAGACCTCTTATTTTTTTAATGCAACGATTTAAAAAAAGAGAGAGAAAACTTTTTTAACATTGTAAATAATTCGTTACTTTAAAAATATGATACAACTTGTATTTTAGAATATATAAAATACTGTTGTTGGACGTCGGGATAATGCAATATCAAAACCTCTAACTTGAATAAAAAACATATGGAGTATTTGTTAGGGCCTGATTAAAATATCAAATGTATCAGTTTCTTAGTCAAGTTAATTTTTTGTACTTCTTTTTCTTTTTATTCTTTTTGTTTATGAAATTGCGATGAGAATTCATACTAATATACATTTAAATGTGTATATTCATAGGCACACAATCCTTTTTTTTTTTATATTGCAGCGCCCTCTCCTGGATCTATCATTGGTGCAACACTGGGAGGCGCTGCCTTTGGATCCATCCTGACAGTGATTGTTTTTGTTTGCTCGCGTCGAAGGTCTCACTCTGCTGATGACAGCAAAGAGTAATTAAAATAATTATACCACGTTTTATAATATCGACAATGTACAATAATAAGAACTTTAACACATGTTTTTTTGCTTACGACATAGAATGAAGACAACTCTCTCTCTCTCTCTCTCTCTCTCTCTCTCTGTCTGTGCAGTATATTATATTTATACCCCCCGCAAACGAAGTTTGGGGGGTATATAGGAATCACCTTGTCCGTCTGTCTGTCCGTCCGTCTGCCCGTCTGTCTGTGCAATCGTGTCCGGTCCATATCTTTCTTATGGAGAATTATTGGAAGTTCTTACTTCACACAAAGTTTGCTTATGACCAAAAGGTGTGTAATGATCTTTACCCAAGGTCATTCGGGGAGTCAAGGTCACTGGCAGAAAAAATACAAAATTCGTGTCCGGTCTATAATTTTCTTATGGAGAGTTATTGGAAGTTCTTACTTCACGCATAGATTGCTTATGACCTAAGGGTGTGTCATGACCTTGACCCAAGGTCATTTGGGCAAGGTTAAGGTCACTGGCAGAAAAAGTGCAAAATTTGTGTCCGGTCCATATCTTTCTTATGGAAAAACATTGGAAGTTCTTAATTCACACACAGATTGCTTATGACCTAAGGATATGTCATGACCTTGACCCAAGTTTTTTTGGGCAAGGTCAAGGTCGTTGGGGAAAATAATGCAAAATTCGTGTCCGGTCATTATGTTTCATATGGAGAAGTATTGAATGTTCTTACTTCACATAAATATTTCTTCTGACCAACAGTTTTAAAAAAAATAGAGCAGTTGTTATTTATAGAAAATGGACGGTGAAATAGATTCATCCAATATTTTCTATAATTGGAAAAAAATCACGCATTATGATTTTTTCTTAGCGGGGGGTATCAATTGTGAGCTTGCTCACAGTACCTTGTTTTAAATAATAACAACATTAATTTGATTTGATGACTACGTTTTGTAAACAAATTAGGGAACTTACACCAAACGTAGTGAGAAATGCTGCGTATCAATACAACAATGGACATATTAATTTAGCATCTTCAACATCAGTAAACTCGGCGTATAGCGAAATACATCATAACGCCACGGTAAATATTCTTATTAAACCTAATTCGTATAGTTACATAATCTGTGTGATATCAAAATTGTTCTTATTTTCCATAAGGATTTTATTCAATCAATTTCCCAAGACTAAATAAAAAAACCATGAAAATTGACTTTATCTATCAACTCTTTGGAATCGCTTTTTTGGTATGTGGATGAAAGAGGAACAATTCAAACAATTACTAAATAGATTTTATTTTTTAATGCATGTCGTGTTTTACAAAATTTTTTCTAGCGAAAAGCCGCTCGAATATCTCCAGTTATGCGACAAGAGGACACGATTTGGAAGGAAGAGGTCTACAACCATTTACACGAATCAGACAAAGAGGATAGGAGTGACTACTACGACCACGCAGGGCCGGTGCCATCTTTGTCTGTCATTGAGGACGGGTATGGAGTACTGTCTATGGAAAGTAAAGGCAATGATAACTACAACACGGTGGATAGGGACTACTCTACGGATTGTGGAAAGTCAATGACTGCTGAGCATTGCAAATAATCAAAACAGAAAAATAAAATTTGACCAAAATCGTGACCATGCCCCTTTAATATCGCCTTTGTTTATTTTGCATTTTCACATGAGAGCGGAAGTATCACTAGTGAGTTTTTTTGGGCAAGGTCAAGGTCGTTGGGGAAAATAATGCAAAATTCGTGTCCGGTCATTATGTTTCATATGGAGAAGTATTGAATGTTCTTACTTCACATAAAAATTTCTTCTGACCAACAGTTTTAAAAAAAATAGAGCAGTTGTTATTTATAGAAAATGGACGGTGAAATAGATTCATCCAATATTTTCTATAATTGGAAAAAAATCACGCATTATGATTTTTTCTTAGCGGGGGGTATCAATTGTGAGCTTGCTCACAGTACCTTGTTTTAAATAATAACAACATTAATTTGATTTGATGACTACGTTTTGTAAACAAATTAGGGAACTTACACCAAACGTAGTGAGAAATGCTGCGTATCAATACAACAATGGACATATTAATTTAGCATCTTCAACATCAGTAAACTCGGCGTATAGCGAAATACATCATAACGCCACGGTAAATATTCTTATTAAAACTAATTCGTATAGTTACATAATCTGTGTGATATCAAAATTGTTCTTATTTTCCATAAGGATTTTATTCAATCAATTTCCCAAGACTAAATAAAAAAACCATGAAAATTGACTTTATCTATCCACTCTTTGGAATCGCTTTTTTGGTATGTGGATGAAAGAGGAACAATTCAAACAATTACTAAATAGATTTTATTTTTTAATGCATGTCGTGTTTTACAAAATTTTTTCTAGCGAAAAGCCGCTCGAATATCTCCAGTTATGCGACAAGAGGACACGATTTGGAAGGAAGAGGTCTACAACCATTTACACGAATCAGACAAAGAGGATAGGAGTGACTACTACGACCACGCAGGGCCGGCGCCATCTTTGTCTGTCATTGAGGACGGGTATGGAGTACTGTCTATGGAAAGTAAAGGCAATGATAACTACAACACGGTGGATAGGGACTACTCTACGGATTGTGGAAAGTCAATGACTGCTGAGAATAAACAGAGCAATGACTATTTCATTTTAGAGACCCAAAACGAGTAACCGTTTTATGTTTTAATTATCAACAGAACAATTAAATTATGCGCGGTGAATTCTTATTTTAAAGCCATCAATTAAACCTCATGAAGCACACGTTTTTGGTAAAATGTTTGCAAAAACAATTAAATTTCACTTTTACATGTCCCAAAAAGTTGTAAAAACAAAGTGTTGTCGACCTAACTAATTTAAAACAAATTTTAAATTTAAAAAAAAGAAGAAGAAAAAAAAACCAAACAAAACAATAAAAACTCGGATGTCCAGGTTTTTTTTTCTACTTGTATTAACATTTGTTTTCACTCTCTGTTATGTAATCCACTCTCTGTTATGTAACCTAATAATAAATATACGTTGAACATTCGTCTCGGTTTATTGTGACGTGTAGTATTTTTTTTAGATTGAAATAAGTGTAAGACTTTTATCAGATCGACAAATGTCCATTTACGAGAAGGAAATGGTCATACAATGTACATGTAGTTGCAAGGCGCTGGCCACCTAGGCTTCTCCTAGTCCGAAATATCTGACGTTTTCTTGGCTTTTTAACGATTTTGATATTTTACTTGCCATGACGAAATCTGGAAATTCGTTGCTTCCAAGTGGAGGCAGCATTCTCGGCTCGATTTTTAAATATTTAAGAGTTGAATCAAATGTTTTATTTACAACTTAGTAATAAAACGATGATTTTACTGCACACAAATATAGGAGAATAGGTCATCAAAACTATTGTTTATCAGCGGGTTGATGAAAATGTGCAGTAAAATTATATTTTAAGATTTAATATTTGAGTTTAAATATATATTTATTTAAAATCGAGCCTAGAATGTTGCTTTTAGTTGGAGGCAGTGCATTTCCAGTTTTCCTAAGGGCGCCATTTTTGACGTTTTCCTGGCAAGTTAATTATCAAAATCGTTAAAAAAAGCCAGTAAAACGTCTAATACTTAGGACTAGGCTTCTTAAAGAGTGTCATATAAGCTTGCCAATAAGGATAGTGAACTTGTATGTATGTGAGTAAACGGATAATTTACAATAAACTATTTAATTCCTTAAATCGCATACAAGATTATCGAGCAAGGTTTGCATGCCTCTTTCTTTAAAGGTCTTTCTAAAAGTATAGTATGAATTTTAAATTAATATCCATCATTCAACTGTTCTTCGGTAAAGAAAACAAATCTACGAGTTCTAGCTTTCAAATTAAATCTTTTATGAATATTTCCTTACTTTTCTACGTAAGGCTTTTGTTTTGGGATTGTTAAATATTCTATATAGTAATAGCTGTTGAGCCTTGTTAATGGCAAATAAACATTAGCCCCTTTTCATAAACTATATCAAGATTTAAGATAAAGATGACTTCCCCTCACAGACAGCAATTTTATACGTTACTAAAATATTACTATCTTCACTTCATTTTGAAATTGTCATTTAAAATTATTCTCTCATATGGTGTGATTATAAGCATGCAAAACTAAAGACACATGGTCCCGATTTTAGTCAATTTTTTTTTCGATTTTAATGTCTACAATGCTTCAGTAAGGCATCTTTATGAGGCAACCAAAATTTGAGTGTCATTTTTTTTTTTAATTATGAGCGAGTTACAGAGCTTACAATTCTTTGATATGTAAAGAAAGTTTTTGTTACATTTTAAATGTTAAAGTAAAAATTCCAGTGTTAGACCTAGAATGAATGTGTTAAACGTCGGAACTGTTTATTTATGCTTGAAAGGAATAAGAAGATAGACAAATCATCTTGAAAAAGATTTTTTACTTGTATATTGAACCTACGTAAACATAAACAGAGCACGAGCCTTGTTTACATGACAAAGAACAGTGAGCCCTGTATCTTGCGTATAACTCTACGACTGACTCTCAAATTTCATTTGATCATTTGAAATGCATTGATTTCTTAAAGCATTGTAAATTATAAAAAAGAAAAGATAGAATTTGACCAAAATCGTGACCATGTCCCTTGAATTTTATAATTTAGAATAGAACCCTGTCTGTTTGAGATGGGTTTCGGATAGTTTTGATTACAATTACAGTGTATAAAATTTGACTTGCATTTACGATGAGTATCAAAACATATAAGCATGTAGGTATAAAAGGGCATACGCATGTCAACTTATTGTCAAATAAGATGTACACTCAAGGCATTATAGAGTTAAACTGTTGTTACATACTGAATATAATCCAAAACCTATATGAATTTGAGGATCTTATTTAGAAATTCAAGTGGATGGATTTATGTTGTAAATTCTTGGGCAACCTTTGTTTGGTGACCTTTGTCCTATTTACGAGTTTTATTAAAGCTCTGTTATATGTTACACCATCGATATATGATCATATATTTTACTGACTTTTATTTCAAAATGTTTAAAGTAAACAAACGTCTTCCCGAAATAAACAAACGGTAAAAAGAAAGCTCCATGAGAGAAGGAAGTATTTACGTTTTTTTATGCAATATTAAACTTCCTCGAATGATCAAGATCAAAACCAGGCAGATATATGTCACGGATTTCGGCGGTCAATTTTCGAGTAATTTGTGTACTTTTTTAATCTCTATCAAACACTATGTGCACACGAATTGGTGAGTATTTAACTTAAAAGTTGTAAGTACATGTAATTGATTGTCATAACCTAAAAGGTTTATGCAGTTTGGCTTTATTATATTGAAATTATTTTACCTTCAGTTTCATGCATGATCATTACTTTTTGTATGTACGGAAACTATCTTTTTATTATAGTTACGATCGTCGTTTCAAATTTGCACAAACAATTAATTCGTATTTTGTTAAAAACCAAAATAGAGCAAATACGAATACTAACTAAACGTCGTGTATAAGCAGGCACGAAGCACCGTTTTTGAAAGTGAAAAGGAGGGGGAGGGGCAATCTCAATCTTTACAAAAAAAAGAAAAAACGAAAAAACGGAAACTCGCCAAATTAATAAAAAAGACCTAAGGGGGGAGGGGGTCGCGTAGTCTACTTTAAACTCCATATTCTCTCTGAATTTCCTTATTTCATTATAGTTTTTTAAAATACTCCCAAAATAATAGGGGGGGGGGGGCAACTTCATGAAAAGTCAATTTTTTCATGCAAACTTCACAAAAACTTTTGTTGCAAAAAAAGTGCTGGGGGAAGCCCCATTTGTCTCCCTGATGATACGTGCCTGATAAGTACACTCTCTTTAAGGTCGCTTTGTCTATTTATGAAAATAGACAGAATAAACCCAAAAAAAACACCAAAAAAAAAACAAACCTGTCCAGCTAAAAGTATAAAAAAAAGTTAATTTCTTAAAACGAGTTTGCCGTTGTTCGATAGGTAAGCGTTGTCATTGTGTTTATGATTATGATAAAATTGAGCTTTGTAGGAATACGTTTCAAGAAATACCATAAACAAAATTGAATAAGTTTGCTACTTGTACATTTTACACACATAATTATGCTATCCTCAGAGTTATTTTCAAGTTGCAATTTACTGAAGGGACTATGTTAGATAGTAGAACGCATGTGCAACCTCAGTATTTAAAAAAATGGTCATAACGTACGTGGTTATAATCAATATAATCTTCATTATACCAGTACATAAAATTATACTTTGAAAAAAAATTCAAATATTTCAGTAACCTATACCCCAGATACGGGGCTTCCTTCACTTAAATGGATTTAATGTTACAGAAAGTAAATTATTCCGCCATATATTCATAATACTTTTCTTCTTACTATAAACTTGTCTTCCAATTTATTGAGTCTGTTTTTATATTTATTTTGTGCAGTAATGTAAATGATGTAAATTCGTTTTTATTCACGATGATATCTGTCTTATAAAATTTTGAAAATGTTCCTGTATTAGAGCATCCAATTTTTCTTCATATTCCATCCACAGATACAGCTGCCAATTTTGCTTTTGATACGATCTAACACTGTGAGAAACGAATATGTCTGTATTGATTACAGAAATGTTTATCACCATTTTAATCCATCTTGACACTGTGTCTCTTGTGACTGCTTTGTGAGGTTTAACATAACTTAATAAAGTTGTTCTTCATTTCTTATTAATGAAGTTCTTGATAAATATTCCTTCACCACAACGTATATTCAAAGTGTCCTGTCTGGAGGGTGTGCTTTCATATGTACAACAGGCTTTTTATAACCTGATCTGGATTGTTTTAACAGTCATCAAAATACAAAAGTTTATTCATTAAAGGGACTTGGACACGATTTGAGATAAAAATTTAAATTTTTATTGTTTATGTATAAAAAGGTTATCTGGTGCATTTTAAATGGCTGACCAAAAAATTGAATGTTAAAGTCAAGTTACAAGCGAGATACAGAGGTAAGAACTGGTTGTTATGTAAACAAAGCTCGAGTCTTATAGTTGTTTTCAAAAATGTAATGTAGAGAATTACCATTTCGTAGACAAAATGACATGTAATAAACAATTTAAACTCATTCAATATCTTCATCAATACTATTATCAACAAAAGAAAGATACATTTGATTAAAGCTTACACCAATACAACACATACGTAAAAAATGACAATATTCGGGCTTTGTTTACAAAACTAAGAATTGTAAACTCTGTACCTTGCCCATAACTTGGTATTTTACTTACCTATTTGACATAGCATTAAAAACGTCTATATTTATCAGTATAAACATTGAAAATGGAAAAAAAAATCGAAAATTTTAAGTCAAATCGTGTCCAAGTCCCTTTAGAAGCTTTTTTCATATTACTTATATGAGTAAGATGAATTAATTGATCTCTTGCCGCATTTATTAATGCATATAACAATGGCAACTTTTAAAGTTCAATGTTTTGAACTTAAAGTCTTTTCATGTGGCCATTTATCCATTTGTTGAAGAACTAATGATACATTCCACGTTCCTGAATATTTAGGTATTGTTGGTCGAATATTATAAACTCCTTTCATATATCTTATAACAAGGCTATGGGATCCCACACTGGTACCATATAGTTTTATACCCAAAGCTGATGAAGTTCCTTTAGCTGTGATTATAGAACTATTAATAAATTAGTCCAATAATAAAAAGAATACTCAACAGTTCAAGAGACTTATACATTTATAAAAACCATCCTTTAATGAATGTTTCATATTACTGTTTTTGGTACCGGTTCTCCATGATGCCATGGTAATGGAGGTAGTAGATTTAAAAATCCGGAATTTCACTATGATTGCCTGACACTTAGAATAAAATGCAATAAAAGTCATTTCTTGACAAAATGGATGAGTCTTGTTCACATGTGGGTAACCGGGGTTTAACAGTAGATTCTTTCTTCTTGGAATCAACAATGGGTTCATTATTGACATCCTTATTAGTCCTGTGTACTGTGAACAAAATCGGCGTAGGCCAAAGAGGTTCGATATTGATCCCTCTTGTCTCATATTCCTCAATCTTTTTGATGCACAAGCTAAACAAATTAAAAGGTGGGAAAATTATTATCTAATTGCAGTTCAACTTGTTCATGAAATTATCTAGATACATGTAGTCTACTTGCTTCAATATGTTCCATTCCAAAATCCACGTGCCCAAGTATTGTATTCATATTGTCATGATTTGAGTATTGTTTGCATTATCTGTATCATTTCATAGTTGTAGACCTCTGTCACACTTTCATTGTTTTTTTTCCCTAAGAAATGCTTTAATTCGTAGCACTAAGCGTACTATTTTACTTTGTCTTCGTTGCTTGAACATCGACGTTCGAACTTTTTTTGGTAATTTGCTACCTTTTATTAGTTTTATCGTTTTTTCGTTTCTCCATATCTTTTTCTTCTCTGACACTTTTGTTACTTCGTAACTTATTTTGGTACCCCCCCCCCATTTTCAATCATCCAATAAAGAAGTCATAAACACCGGTTAACGGTAACTGAAAACAAATACATAATTCATCGAGTTCTTTCTATTATGACTGTGTCTAAAGTGTTGTGCTTAATATACTGAGTAATGATACAAATGAAGTTAATAACGTTAACTTAAACACTTTAACTTTGGTTGCACATGGAAGAAACACAACCTTCCTATGTCGTAACTTGTGCTACATTGAGACTGCACATGCGAACTACTATCTCAACTAATTCCGGAAGTGATTATGACGAAATAGAATTCTTTTTTCTTGATACATTGATGGACGGCAAGCTTATATAAAGAATTTGTACACTTCTTTTAAACCACAGGTTCCTGAAGTTAAAGTTATTACTTTTAATTATACGAATGCTTATAATTCATTCTACGGCTTCTCATATCGATAAAACCAGAAAAAGAATGTCTGTTAGGTTACTAAAAAATGTAATCAATCTTTAAACGGTTAAGAACTGGATAGTAGAGATTTTAGCCGCCCTGTGACTGTAATAAAGCTATGAATTACAATTAGTTTTCTTAAAAAATAAATGAGAGAATACTAATTAATTGTTAAAATGTAAAAAGTTGTTTACGTACGTCTTTCTTCAATAATTTTAAAAGACAGCAAATTCCAAATTGCAAATCTAAACATTTAATTTACAGAAATCTTTTCTAACACAGATGTAGAATAGAACGGTATAAAAATATAAATAAGGAAAATAATCTACTTTTCTCTTGCAGTAGTTGCGGTCTGTTTACTTCTACTGTTGCCTTTTTATGAGAGCAAAGCAGGACCTTGTGATAGTAAGCATATATCTTGTTTAGCGTGTTTCAACACAAATGCATATTTTGTTTATGATTTGTATCGATATAACAATATATAATTATATATAGTTCTTATAACAGAAACATTTTTTTTCAATGTTGTATTTTCATGACAGACTGTAATCGTTCAAACTGCTGCTCAACAGTTTCTCCAACTTCCTATTCACCTCTTACAAGTAGCTCATTAACAGGTAAAATAACAAGTACAGCTTGTGCAGTTCATGCAATATTTTGACCATATATCTGACGCCATGCTTTATAAATACATGCAAGGCAAGGACCTGAATTTACGCTAAAATGCATCTAAATTATACTTGATTACGCAAGAATTGATTTTCTTGAATATAATGTGGGGTTGTAAAAAATAGGTTTTCATTTTAAAAGTAAGATATCTTTCTACTTTAGTGAAAAAATATTTTTGCAAAAAATATTTTTGCAAATTTTAAATATAATTTACCTTTGTATTGTTATTGAATATGCACTATACTGAAGGTAAGGATTACATTGCATTTATCAAGCACAACATAAATATCCCAATCTAAACTTTTTATTCATTTATAATTTGTAAATATCCAAATGCTTGAAAGTATTTATTTCTGAGAGTGATTAACATCAAACATTTTGTACAATGTATCTACATAACTGAACAAGCATGAACTTTTTCAGATTGTCTTACTTGTACAACGATATGTCCAGATCATCATTTACAAACAACTGCTTCAATGGGTAAAAGTAAATGTTAACACTTTTCCTCTGTTATTGTAGAAGTTCCATTTTTTTTTACATTAATTCTATACGACGGCGTATCAGGGTCTGATGAAAAAAATTGTTCTGACAAATAGTTTTTGACGAATGACGAATAAGATATGTATGGACGGTGTTGGTCTCAGAGAGAGAGAGAGAAACAGAGAGAGATAAAGAGAGAGAGAGAGAGTAATAGTTAAACTGTATACATTTATTGTACTCTATCCTTAAAATACACTCTTTTGGAAGTCGTTATATGGGCGGGAGTAATATACTTTTATTTGACATGGCGCGAAAAAAAGGTAGTTAAGCTACCAAATATCCTAAATTATCATTATCTTTTTAAGTTTTCATATCTAAATGACATCCTCTCTCCCTTTCCCTTTTTTCTCTTTGACAATTTCTTTGTCAGAGCAATATTAACTTGTTTGTCCAAACAGATACCTAATTCGTATAAACAAATATCTTGTATCCCAAAATAACGTAATTCGTCTAAACAAATCCTTATTCCTATTTCGTAAGAACATAACCTATGTTTGAACAAGTCCTAATTCGACTGAGTAAAAAATAATTCGTGCAAAGAATACGCAATTTTTCTGACCAAATCGTTATTAACATACCGTTCCAACAGTTCCTTATTCGTTCGAACAAATAGGTTACAAAATCAAACAAGTAAGATGTTCAAACAAATAAGGTCTAATGCTGAACAAATACCTAATTTATCCGAACAAAACAAAAACAAACTAATTCGTCAGAACGAATGCCTTATTTATCCGAAGTTTGTTGTATTAAAGATAATTTTTGCATACAAGTCAACAACTCATATCGTGAATATCGTAAAATTAACATTATTAATTAATATGCTATTTTTTATTCTTTTATTTTTTGTAATGGACGTATCCCAGAGAATCATTTTGCATTAAATTCCATTTCATATTCATCACGAGATGACTAAATGCTCTTTTTGAATAAAAAAAGTCATTAAAGCCACGCCTGCTGGAGCTATCATCGGGGCTGCAGTTGGGGGAGCGGTTTGTGGATCAGCTATTACGGTGGCCGTTTTTATGTGTATGAGTCGCAAATCGTCTTCCTTTAAAAAGACGTAAGTGTTACATAAAAACATTTTTTAATTTACACAATGGCCATAAAAAAATGATATTAAAAAAAAGATATTTTTAAATGTAAACAGTAAGAAAAATGTGTATCATGATACATGACTGTTTTCAGAAACCAAATTTTAAGATTCTGTCGACCTACTTCAAGTTTTGCTATAATGCATAAACTAAAAATTAAATAGTCAATTTTAATTAAGTGGAAATATATGAAAAAATCAATGAATCAAAATAAGCTGTTTTGAAAAAGAAGTTTATCATATTTCAATAAATGGTAACTGTATTTCAGTTTTCTGATGGTATTTTCCATAACACTACATGTAAGTTTATCATTCTGTTAGTAAGCAAACCTTTTTTGGAAAGAAAAATCCAGTCCTTCAGATCAATGATGGAAACCAACAAACATCCGATCTAAACACCTAGAGTGTGCACGTGGTTTACAACGAAATAAATGATGACTTGGTAAGTTTTACGTATAAAAATAATGATTCATCAACTTTATCGGGAGCATTTAATGTCAATATTAACAAGGTTGGGCGGGTTTCAGCAAAGAGTTGTGCAAACAATGCAACAGCAGGAGGCTTCAGGTATCAAAGAAGGAGTGTACAATCATTTACATTCAGCAGACCAGAAAGACAGGAGCGACTATTATGATCATGCGGGACCGTCTTTTCTAAACATAGAGGAAGGCTATGGGGTCTTGCCATCAGATAGTAAAAGCAACGGAAATTACAGCAAAGTAGATCCTTCAACCACACCCGACTGTGATGAACCAATGGGTTCTAAAAATGCGCAAACAAGTAAAGAAAACAACGAATATTTCACTTTGGAAGCTAGCAGTGAATAGAATTCGCTGACAAACAATCGATCAACTTTAAGAATCTGAAATGATAAAAGCTATTTACCTGTACAATCATGAGTTTTGAAATGATGGTCAAAACGTTTAATCAAGCCGTTCTTTTACTTTTGAGGCAGTATTCATGTTGATGAACTCTGTATTTTCAACTGTAAACAGGTGATACGTTTACATTATACCGTATTTTTTTTTTATCAAAATGTTAATATGCAGGTGTTTAGTCCTTTTTATCAATTCCTTTCTAAAGCATTTCTTGTAAAATATAAACAGGAGGAATAAACCCCCAATAATGTTCATGACATAAGTTCCCCCTGCCTCACAGAAAAACACTCCATCACAATGTCGCTTTTTTGGGAGAAAGAAAAAGAAAAAACATGAAATTATTATTTTTCTAGTTAAATGGTCCTAGAGAAAAATTTTCAAAACTTTTTAACAATTCCCAATTATCTCCCCGTTGAAAAAAGTGCGTCGATAGTCCTTAATTTTCAGAACTTGGAACCCCTTTGCCTAAGGGTGCTTTGTTCAAAGTTTCGTTGAAATTGGCCCAGTGTTTGAAGAGAAAATGTTCAAAATGTGAAAAGTTTAAGAATTTTAAATCATTATTATAGCATTGATTAATTTATATTTGACGTCGTCGTTTCAAAAACTGTCGTAAGGTATGCAGGCAAATTGAAGAACGGGCGTTTTGATAATTTGTCTGCTCAACTCGACGACGTCAAATATTAATCATTTAATTCTTATATTTACATTCCCTTACTGGTGAAATAAAATGCAGATCACGGAAGGAGTAAATTAGTAACACAAAGAACAACTGTTTTATAAAAACCGGTTTAAAGTGGCTATCACATAGACTGTTAAGTTGAGATCGAAAATATAAAAAAAGAAAGAAAAATATCTTGTATAAAACATATATATTGATTTGAAATTCAAAGAGTCCAGTTATATAATCAAATATACAGCGACATTCTTAACTACATGTACATTGTACATGTTTACTGAAAAGTCAAGGTACAGTACCGATCAGACCCAACGTAACACCAAAGTAAACACCAACTAAACCCCGAGTTTACTTTTTGGGTTTACTAAGAGTTTACTCTGGGTTTACTTTTTGAAAATTTGGGTCCACTCGGGGTTTACTTTGAAATTGCTTTTGAGGTCTACTGTATGCACCGAAGTGTGTAGCAGACTAGTATTTTATCTTACCATCCTACTGCCTGTAATTCCTACCCTTTGTATATTCCGAATACACAGTTAGCGTCTGCTTTCAGGGGTATACTTCTGACTGGGTTTACTCTCTGTGTCCACTCTGGGTTTACTCTGGGTCCACTCTAGTAAACCCGAAGTAAATCCAGAAAGTAAACCCAGGGTTTAGTTGGGGTTTATTTTCTGTTAGGTTGGGTTTGATCAGTACTGTAAGTTATTAAATGGCGGAAATCTACCATTCAGTGAGTTATTAGTTATCTGCTGGTCACCTCTCTGTTTAATGAAAGACAGATGTAGAGTTTTGTGTTATGATTTTCCATGTAATTAATTGTAATTGTCTTATCTTTTAAAAAGACCATTCATTATAGAATCCAATCTTTTAGGAAAGTATGGAAAAAATATTCGAACTAGATGCAAAACATTTTTGCATACCTTTACTTGACATGCTTTAACTTTTTGTAAAGATCATTTAAAAAAATGTTTTCAGACCCTTTACTGCTATTACATTGTTGAGTGTTTTAAGTAGCTTGCTCTAGTAAGAGATTGTAATATTTTAATGTCATCTGTATATATCATCGTTACAGCAAATTCATATCATTTAATCACTGGACAAAGTCAATATACAACAGCACTGTAAAATGACCGACTTAATGTTTTAATAAACTTTTTGATCATTTTATATTCTTTATGAAGAATTTAAACGGTATATTGAGCTACGAGAAGGTGAAGCGAGCTGGTTGTATATTCACGTAGATTATTTTGGACAGAAATCCAAGTAATAGTATTATTCTATGCACTTTTAAATAAGAAATTTTTAACACTCTGCTTCAGATATCATTTTTTCTGATTGTTTATTAACTTTATTTTTTATTTTTGTTTTTCATGTTTTAGTTTTGCTTTTGATTTGTTGAGTATTTTACACACTTTTAATTGTATTTCACAAAAACTGCCATTACGTCTGCTGTATCAAGATCTGTAATAAAATATATATATATATACAAATATATAAATTCATTATAAATTATATAAATTCAGTTCATATAATGTACGAGGGTTGTCCCAAAATACCGTAGACTGAGCTCATGACTTTAAAATAATTCATCGCAAATACACTAAACTTTTTTCGGTCATTTAGTAGTGCTATTGTTGATTAATATCTCAAATTACAGCTGTGTACCTTGCTTATTTTTTTAAAACTAATTTTAGTACCTTAGTGCTGCACCCGGCGGCGCAACGTACGACGTAAAAAATTATATGCACAACGTCTTTGTTGAATTAGCACGTGATTGAAATATAACCAAAGTCTTTGTGGGTTATGACATTTTACTAAGGTTTTCAGTGTAATTTTGAAATGTGATTGGATAAAAGAGAAAATTATTAGAATGCTAAAAAGGTCTTATTGTTGTCATTAATCAGTAAACAAAATTAATGTTGATATACAAAGAATTGTCCTTTTTAGACCTTTAACCCGAAAGTAATTCAAAGGACACAGTTCTTATTCTTTTGCAAAATATTCTCCGTTTGTCCTAGTTGTGCTCAATATGTCGATCAATCCATTTTTGATACACATTTTGAAACCATGCCTGATCTAATCGAGCGAGAAGTCGTTATGTCTCCTGTTTCAATTCCTCCAAATCTGAAAATCGTTGACCCCTTAGCTCAGCCTTCAGATAAGGGAACAGAGCAAAATCCATCGGTGCCAAGTCTGGACTCAATGGTGGGTGACTTATTCTGCTGAATCCGAGTAAGTCGAGTTCTAGCTTTGTCTGTTCAGCATTATGACTCGGTGCATTATCCTGATGGTAAATTATATTTTCCTTATTTGCAGCCAATATTGGTCTTTTTTTCTTAGTGCATGCATAAGATCCCGTCGCATAACCTTAGAGTAATAGGCGGCATTAACAGTTCGTCCAGATGGAACAGCAGGGGTGAGAATCATGCCATGTCTGTCCATAAACATGGTGAACATACTCTCACCGACAAATTTTGAGACTTTTACCTTTTTGGTGGCGGTGTTCCCGGTGTTTTCCAAACACTTGACGCTCGCTTTCCCTCTGGGTCATAGTAATGAAGCCAGGTTTCGTCTGTCGTTATGATACGATCAAAGAAATTTTCCCGGCCTGATCGAACAAGGCGAAGGAATTCCCGGGAACACAAAACTCTCCGTTGCTTTTCTTCTTCTTTCAAAAGTCGAGGAACCCAGCGTGCGCAAACCCTTTGCATCCTTAAATTATCAGATAGAATGCGATGAATGGATGATTTACAAATCCCCAAAATTTCTTCCATCTCCCGCACTGTCCGACGTCGGTCATCACGAATTGTGTCATTTATTATTTCCACTACGTTGTCGTCGATTTCCTTCGGTCGGCCTCTCTTTTCCTGCTTAGTTTCTTCATACCCATCCGTGTATCTCTTATGCCACTTATATTCTTCTATTATACATCAAGCCCCTTTGTCAGTCTTTGGAAAGGATATTTTTGAAGGTTTTCTTTTTTTCATTAAATGCATTCCCGTCACTGTGCCCCATTCCAACCCGGGGAATATGATTAGGTCAAATTTGAATTTAAACTACCTGAGGATAATCTATAAATGTTTCAGTTTTTGTGGCCAAATTGTGTTCGAAACATTTCTTCCTTTCAAATCTATTTGTTTTTTGGGGGTGAACATTCATCCCCAATTGTAGCGTTACCGTACCCGACGGATCATGATATGAAAAAACATAAATTAACATTATCTTAGAATGATTTAGCCCAACTGGCAAAATAGTTTTTGCAAGGAGGATTGTTTTTCAAGATTTCCCCATTTTATAAAAATTCAACCCACTTTTGGCAGATCCTTGCCCCTAGGATCATGATTTTATTGGACTTGAATCAATCAAGATTAATCAAGAAAATATACTATTGTTTCCTATTATAAACTACCATATTTTGATCATAATTAGGTTACAGCAATGTTTTCTTGAATTTTGATGTCATTTTTACTTTTTATAAGAAATCATTCTTACTTACCATTCTATGGAAAAATAGTTATGCTTGGTCGATGGAGTCACAGTTCTCCAGCTACTGTTCAGAATCCGTAAAGAACTGAACCAGTCACTGATGTTCGAATCTCTCACATCAAACGTTATATATGCCACCTTAGTTCCGTGCTGGTACAACTGGAGAGTGACCTTCAAAATACAAATAGCCAGTTTAAAGGGGCGTGGTCACGATTTTGGTAAGATTCTTTTTTCTGTTTTTATTATTTACTATGCTTTTCTAGCTATCAGGTGCATTTTGAAAGCCAGTTGTAGAGTTATAAGCAAGATAAATGCTCAGAATTCCCTGTCATGTAAACAAGGCTCGTGCCCTGTTTTTGTTTACATAGGATCAATATACCACTAAAAATCCTTTTTAAGTTGATTTGGCCGTCTACTTATCCATTTTAAGCATAAATAAACAGTTCCTAACGTTAAACACATTCATTTTAGGTCTAAAACTGGAATTTTTACTTCAACATTTAAAATGTAAACAAAATCTTTGCTTATATAGCAAAGAAATACGAGCTCTGTAACTCGCTTATAACTCAACGAATGGCACTTAAATTTTAAATGACTATCAAAAATGCTTAAGTGAAGCGTTATAAACATTAAGCATATTATAAACATATTTTTTTGTACCAAAATCGTGATAATGCCCTTTTAACCCTTAACCTTGAGGCCCATGGGCTTCTACTTTGTATCTCATTACAAACATTTAAGGCATATCACTTTTGATTGTTCTATTCAATATTTTATTCACTATACATTGAACAATTATTATATCGCCTTATAAAATCCATATGTTTAATCCATACAACATTTCATTCTGTTTAAGGAATGAGTTTCACATCCAAATTTATGTGGGTTTTTGACAACAAAAATTTGCTGAATTGAAAATTATTAGTTGTAATCAAAAGGTTAAATCATTCCAAGGATATTTAACTCAAATAAAAAAAAACCCCACATTTGTTAACATCTTTAATGTAACATTTTGATTAACAAAAATAAAGGTAAACGTATCTGATTGTTCACTTTCCTCCATTCAAATGTGCGTTTTGTTTAAGTAGAGGAATTTTGATTATTCTATGGGCCAAAGACAATCGGGTTTCTGACTACCGGAAGAAAGTTTTAACGCGCAATAATTTATCATATTACAAGATATTTAGATAAAATAAAATGCAATTTTCTTGTTGCTATTGCACTACTCGACATGAAAAAAAAGAAACTAAGTTTTTAAACTTTGTTTAAAACTGTTGTCCGAAACAAAAAAAATAACTTTAATATTAAGATTTAATGCATGGTTATACTGACGTTTCATATCTTATCCCGAATTATAATCATCAATCATCCACAACATATATTTCATATTACCACGTAGTATACACTACACTGCTTTATGTACTTGGGTTGATTTTACATTGAGCCATCGATATCAATGATCACAAAACAAAAAGAGTTTTTCTAGATATCTAAAAAAAGATACAAAAAGTTCAGATCAATTGTTTAACAAAATATGTTTGAAATCACAAAACCAATATTTAACATCGAAAAAGAGGGACTTCTTCAAATTTGGTTCCGATGGGGATATATGTTATAAGCAATACTGTTCATCCTAACGCTATTTATTTACATTTAAAATACAGTTTTTACTTCTTAGTAAAGGAATTTAAGGATTTTAAGGGATAAAAGTCAGTTTTTAAAATTTTTATTATCTCAAAATAAAGAAATAGTTTGACATACAATAGATCAGAACAAGAACGACTACTCTAACATCTTTGCCAAACATAGAGGAAGGCTAGACGTCTTGCCTTCAGATAGTAGAAGGAATGATCTTGCAACACCTGACCGCAAAAAACCAAAGACGTCTGAATATGTGCGATCAAGTATAGAGATCAAGGAATATTTCACTTTGGAAGCTAACAACATATTACTAAGAATTACTGTTGACATAACCCGATCTGACACAAATGAAATAATAAACGCCTTCCTAAATTCTTATAATCATTATAAATCAAAGGGATCAGTTACTTCCCTGACTTAAATTTGATAGTCAAACGTGGATTATTTAGAACTTCCTTAATTTTTCATAGTGTTTATAAACATCTGCCCATAACTTTCCTTAACCTTTTGAAGAGCACAAACGTAGAATTTGAACTATTCCAAAAGACTACTATTCCAATTCCGAGAGCTATGAAGTCTCGTTTATGACTTTATAAAGAGTTTTGCGTTGCATGCTACTTTAGTGTGGATAGAAAGCTTTATGGAACGCCATTACTGTATATGATGATATATGTGGTACAAGTATGGTGTTTATATGATGTGATGTAATTATTATAAACAATTATAATTATCATAATAAACATCATGGCGTACATCATTGTACTTTTTGATCACTCTTCGTTATTTCCACATGTCAAATAATTCTTACACTTTTATAGTCAGTTCGTATCCAATTTATGTATAGGTCTACCTATCAAATGAATTCATCGAGTTTTAGCATATTGTGGTAAATTCAATTAGTCATAAACTTATCATGTCATCTGGCTCAATCTTTACGTCATAAATATAGATCACGTTTAGTTGTAAACTCCTTTTTAGAATGTGTCTTTTGAATTTAACATTTTGGAGCCAAAGTTTTAATTATTATTTAAGAGCAAATACTGTAACTGGTAGATATTCGTATACTGTGTGCACAATTTTTGTGATTCTTACAGGTACGATGTGCATTGTTTTGAAATATACATAGATACAAGTGATACTATGTCTTATTCAATATTGCATTAAGAATAATAATGGACTTAAACAATCATATTTGAATCCTACTGACTATCAGTGTATAATTAAAGGGTACATGTATCAAAGAAGCAAGGAAAATCAATAAAAAAAAAGATTTTCCTAAAATATAAAAGCTGTTTAAATGGAATAGCTTCCGCGTGCCAAGTATAATACATTTGATATTATGTGTGCAACTTTAAATGAGGATGAGGAATTCAATTGATTTAACGGCACTACTGCACGATCAGCTGATTATGTCCACTTATTTATTGGAGTAGTTCATCGAGATTGAGAATATTTTCAAAAAGGTGTTTTTTTTGTAAATGATGTTTTGCTTAAAAGGTATGTTTTTATTTTATTTTAATATCATGGTTTTTGAGATATTCTCTGTCTTTTTTGTTTATGAAATTTATCACCAGTTTTAACTTAACCAACAAAACCAGTTTGTCTTCAAATTGATCTCACATTATCATATATGGATTAAATATGCTAATGTAACACTACGAATTAATGTTGAATATCATCTGATGGTTTACCAATATTAACAAAAAATTCGCAAATATGCTTACTTTAATGTACCAATGAAAAAGAATTAAAAAACCCGTTCATTTCTTTATAAACAGGTTCACTGGTCAAGAGGTCATATTGTTGACGTCACAATGATTAAATCACAAGCTGATGGTTTGACTGAAAATTCTGAACGAATTGACTTTGTCAAATGTAGATACAGTAATTAACAGCAAAAGATAGATAAGTTAATGATCTGACAAAGGACTGAAAACAATAATTTGATTGCCGAATTAAAACTTCCTACATTTTGCTAAACCTCTACATGTACTCTATTAAAAGTAAAAAAAAACCTAGAGGTACTGCGAGTAAGATCGCAAATGATACCTTCCGCTCAGAAAATATAATACCTCAGGCATTTTCCGTTGGAAAGAAATGGGTCACCATTTCTCTTCTATTGACTTTGAACCAAAGACCAAAGCTAAAGGTCATGATATTTTCTGATCATAGGAAATGTTTGTGTCAAGTTTTCCCTTTTAATTATTTTCCATTACAAAATTTTGCCCAGACAGGAATAATGTATTTTTGAACAATGACATTGAACTTGCACAAGTGACTTTGGATCAAGATTATGAGAAAGATCAAAAGAAATTTTCATGCGAAGAAGTAACTTCCAATGTTTCTCCAAAAGGAAGGTATAAAGCAAAAAGACCTTATAAACTTTTTTTTTCCAGAGACCTTAAACTTGCAAAAATGACCTTGGGTCAAGAGCATGTTACATGCTGAGATTGCAAGCATTTTTGTGTAAAGAAGGGACTTCAAATTTTTCTTTATAAGAAAGGTACTGACAGCACACAGTATGCAATTTCCTTCCAGTGACCCTGAACTTGCCAAATCGTCCATGGGTCAAATTACGACACAGGCTCATGTCATAAGCAATCTTTGTGTGAATTAAGAATTTCCAATGTTTCTAAATAAGAAAGATAAAAAACCGGACAAAAATTATTCACATTTCCTTCCAGTAACATTGAACTTGCCCAAATGATATTGGGTCAGAGTCATGACATACCCACAGGTAAAATGCAATCGTTGTGTAAAGTAAGAATTTCCACTGCTTTTCCATACAAAATATATAGATCGGTAAGTAATAATGCACTTTTCCATCAAGTGACTTTGTACCTCCTAAAAATGACCTTGGGACAAGATAATGAGATATCTTGAGGTCATAACAAATCCTTATGTGAAATAAGAACCTCGAATATCTTTTCAAAAGAAAAATATAAACTAGACACAAATAATGCCCTTTTCTTCCAAGTGAAGTTGAACTTGCCTAAATAACCCTGTAAAATTCATGACACGCCCTAAGGTTATATGCAATCTTTGTGTAACGTACGAACTTCTAATTTTTTTTTAATGAAAAAGATACGGACCGTGCACGATTGCACAAACAGTCAGATAGACAGTAAAATTGATGTACGGACATATAAGTTGCTTCCTTTATGCCACCATTCAGTTTGCTTGCGGTTGGTATAAATATAGGTAAACAAATGTGAATTATCCAATATCTGCATTTCAGTGTTTGCAAAATTAATTTTCATTAGTTTTGCAGACATTTTTTTAACCTCGCAAACTTTATATTTAAAATTGCTTTAAGGATGCGGAAATCCTTGTACATGTAGTTGAGTATTTCGATATGATCATCGTTGACAAAAGTAATTCATCACCCATCATGTTTTAACAGCAATATTAGTACAGAAAAGAGAAGGTGATATGATGCATAAATATTTCCGTTTGAATCTCCTTATGACAAGATTGTTCATAATACTCCTATTCATCCCGGAAGATGAAAAACGGATATTTCAAAGAAAAAAACCCTAAAATTACATGTATGCTACATTTAAGGTTAGAAGTGTTATTTTATTCAGGTAATTATCTGATGGAATCACTTCCGTGTGTTTATTTATTATGGCTTTGTTATTATAGCTGTGTGTAATTGAATACGCTCTCAGCAAAATTAGAAATAAGGATTTCCCTTTTTGCCTTCCTGCAAGGTACATGACAGTATGCATGATCCATTTAATGGTTAACATTTCCCATGTATCACGTGTTCGTCATACCATATTATACTAATACCGGTATAATATTACAAATATACGATTATCAATTGATTTCCATAAGGTTTACTCCTGATCAAACTCTGTAATAAATGAACTTATCGATTGTGTCTATATTTAACCATACCTAAAATAATACTTTCACATAACTTTATAATATGAACTTTCCTTTTCAGAATCAGTTCTATTATTACTTGCAATTGTATTCAAATATACAACAGGCCTAAGAAATCACTCTAGTAAGTGATTTTTTACATTCATGTAATGTATCGATTTTTTTGTATATAACTAAACAGCATTAAATTTTATCATAAATATAAATTTCATATATTATATAACATGTATAAAAACAAATGGATTAACAAAAAAACTGAGAACATTAAAAAATCATAATACTTGATTTTTGGTATGTTTTGCTAAATATTTTAATACGTTTACGCATAGGTGACCATGGATTTCCTCTACAGTCTTCTTCCCTAACAAGGAGTCCAACCCGAGCAACTTATCCAACCACTACTTGTACATGCCCCAGTCCCATTCCATGTCCATCCCCTACAGTGTGTCCAGTTACTAAATGTCCCACTGTTACGCGGTATCCAGTAATTACACCGTGTCCATCACCAAAGCCCTGCCCAGCTGTAACAGCGAACCCATCAACATCAGTATGCCGTTGTCCAGCTATTCCGTTAGCAGGTAGACAATTTAGTTTGAAGTTTGTCCAGTTTATTTTTATTAGGTAAATAAAAAAATAAAGGAAAATGGAAAAATATTTAAAAACATGTTTATCCGGATAATTTAATAAAAAAAAATGAATAAAGTCCCGGGGGTCTATATACTTGGAGGGGCTTGATCCTGTCCCCAAGCACCTGTGATATTGATTCCGTCTAGAATCGGAACCAATGATTCAAGTGCCGCGAATTTCAAAAATTTGGAACAGGGCTTTATAAAGATAATATTCAATGCATTTTGTTTTCTTGATGATATATGGTACTCTAAAGAAAAATACGTGTTTAAGATTTAATTGACCCCTAAAAAGGACATTAATTTCAAAATGTAGGAGAGGGTCGTTCTATTCAATATTTCTTTTTTTTTTTTTACCAAACATACCTCCTAATACGTTTTTCAATCTTAAAAATTCAAACAAGTCGAAATATACTGTGCTCGATCAAATTAAATTTTCTGGGGCCTTTCGGCAGAGCTCGGAAAAACACTGCGCGCTGCTGGAAAGGTCCCAAGAATTGCACTAAATGTACAACATTAACAACACAAACCATAACGTGTCCTGAATGTCCAGGAATAAAAGCGCAGAACATCATATTATCTTTAGAGGATCAAGGTAATAATTTTCAGAATTAGTTTTTCTCTCCAAAAATCGATAACTTTTACCATTATTTTTATAAATCATAATTAATTTCGCCTTTAGTTAACAATACCAATTTACCAATACCAGACAACTCTGATAATAGGGAAGCCAGCATCATTATTACGAAATAAACAAAAGTAATTTAAAACAGTTTTTGTCAAACGTTTTAAATACTGTATGTTTAAACATAGCCTTTTTAAAATAACGTCATAGATAAATAGCTAATGGTAAATGGTGACTAAAATAAATATTAATCAAAAGTGATAAGCATCCTCTGTTTAATGATTTATGACGATTCGATATTTATACGATACTATTTAAAAAATTGATAAAAATTGGGGGCGGGGCAGATATTTGGCGATACCAAATATAGTCCTTTGATAGTTTCATCGCAACCGAGCAATGTAAGATTAACGTCAACACAGATGATACCTGTGCAGCGAACTGATTAGAACTGTTTTACAGTTTATTCAGGTGTTTAGGGAAAGCGGCGATAATAGAAAAATGTGGCGAAAAATGCTTTTGAGCAGCTAGTCGTGTTCAGTTTAATAAAAAAAATGTGTGTAAGGATGCATTCAAAGGAACTTAATATGTGTCTAAATACCATTATTTAATGACGTTTAAATTGTTTTGCTGTAGATCTCCATTCATTAATTTTGTTGTAGCTGTCTCTCCAGGATCATTCATTGGTGCAGCTTTGGGAGGAGCGGTTCTGGGATCCTCCTTTACTGTGATCGCTTTTGTTTGTATCCGTCGTCGTTGTAAGACTCGTCATAACTCCAGAAAGTAACTACACATATCATACCAATATAGACTCATTGGAGGCCAATGTGTATTATTACATGTACCTGCGTAGTGTAAATAACATTATGAACTTCTAAAAAGTAACTGAAATTCAGAACTTTACGACTACATGTCCTCAATAATTGAGCCTGTTTCCAAATGCATACTGTAAATAATATATCATAAAAATATATATTTTTCATACCTCTTCGTAGCAATTCTGATGAAAATGGTGACTTTCACATTATTCAATCTTGTTTGAACTTATATATTTACCAGCCAACATTTTACAAAAATATAGAGGAATCCAAAATATTTTCAATGACCCCATTTATTTCAAGAATATGCATCGATCTATCGTAAAACTCTTACAATTGACACACTACGTTTATCAAGGTAACGATTTCAAGGATTTTGCAGGCCACCAATATCTTAAAGCAATATATGACATCTTAGTTTTGCGCTTTTGGTTTTATACAGAGACAACCAAATGTCAAAGAATGTGAAGAACACTATCATTCAATACTCTAAAGGAAATAAACATTTGAAAATGAAATGTAATGAGTCAGCAGTTATAAACTCAAATTCGGCATACAGCGAAATACAAGACGAACTGGTAAGACACTTTCAGCATTATTCAAATTTTCACTTCGTATTTACTGTTTTGTTTACATTTGAAGTTATTGTTTTCTGCTTAAATGTTAATCATGGCTAAATGTGTATTCAATTCAAATATTCTAAGATATAACCTAGATAAGGTTAAAATAAACTGTATTTTGCACATGTGTCACTAAGGAAAAGCGATTTCATAAACCAAGCTTCTCTTAAAATTTATCAAAATCACCTTTTGTTTCAAAATTAAGATAACATACACATTTACACTAATACTTGAAATGTTTTTCTTTATAAATGAAGTACATAACCCCTCCTTTTAATTTGAATTTTAGCTGTGTGTTGTCTTTGTTATATACTTATCAGACCATTTTACCTTGTGTCAAGCATATCACTTTATAAAACATAAAATGCTCATTTTATTTAGAGGGAACCTGCTAAAACTCTTCCAATTAGACAAGAGGAAGATGTTTCAAATAAAGAGGACGTATACAACCATTTACATGCATCAGACAAAGAGGATAGGAGCGACTACTACGATCATGCAGGACCGGCGCCATCTTTGTCTGTCATGGAGGGCGGGTATGGAGTACTGTTAGCAGTAACCAAAGGAAGTTGTGAACTAGACTACAAAACAATGGACGGGGAAACTTGCACCGATATTCGGGGGTCAATGATTACGGATAATACAAAGAACAATAAATATTTTATTATAGAACCTCAAAAAGACCAGCGCTTTTAGAACACAGTAACACAGAAGCAACCCATATTTTGACTTCCTTACGTGTACATGTAATTGTTTTGTACATGATGAAACAAGATGTATACAATACAATTAACTGGTGAAATCGACGTCGAAACGTTATTAAATAGTATGCATTAAATTTGTTAATCATAAAACATAATATTACAGCTTATATCTATAGAGGTACATAAACAGTCTATCCTTTGAAGCATCATCATGATGCCTGCAAAATGAATTAAAGGAGGTTTGGCAGTCAACAAAATGCTCGTTCACATCAATCTTAGTCTTGTAGATCAACCGTCATGCATTTCAGTTGGTTTTGTTTGGCTACTGTGTTGCAGGTCATACCCTAATATCGCACTCCTCAAATCTATCTTCTATTCACTTTCAATTCTTTTGCTCACATATTTTACTTTTTGTATTGGGGCAATGAAAGTTCTTCATTTGTCTGCATGTAAATTTTCATGTAAATACAGAAAAATAAAGCACACTTATGGAATGGTTTTCAAATATCAAAATGATTTGTCAAAAAACATAATAATAAAGACTACTTTAGATCCGCGCATGTGGTTTGAAATGAAAAATGACAGTAACAAGTGAAAAGCTGTCAATGTGACAGCAAACCGGGTTTTCTTTTATGTAAACTGTATCCATAATCCATGTCAACCCTTATCCAGTGAAATGGAGTACCCTACATGTATATGCAACATTTTGCCAAAAAATGACTAAGTTCAAAAGCTAGTATTTTTTTCATAAATTATCGGAAATCAAAATCCTAGCAATATGCACACTTCTGATATATGTACAATTGATCTACAAAAGAACAACTTCCTATCTTGAGAACTGTAGGAGGAGTTATCCGTACAATGAGGGTACCCTATATGCAATATTTTGCCAAAAAATGACTAAGTTCAAAAGCTGGTATTTTTTCGATAAATTATCGGAAATCAAAATTCTAGCAATATGCACACCTCTGATATATGTACAATTGATCTGCAAAAGAACAACTTCCTATCTTAAAAACTGTAGGAGGAGTTATCCGTACAATGAGGGTACCCTATATGCAATATTTTGCCAAAAAATGACTAAGTTCAAAAGCTGGTATTTTTTCGATAAATTATCGGAAATAAAAATCCTAGCGATATGCACACCTCTGATATATGTACAATTGATCTGCAAAAGAACAACTTCCTATCTTGAGAACTGTAGGAGGAGTTATCCGTACAATGAGGGTACCCTTTTGGCAGCCGCCCGCCCGCCCGCCATCCGCCCGCCCGCCCGCCATTTTCACCATTTTAATAACCGGATTTTTCCGTTGGAAAACCCGGTTAAAAAACTGTCAACAATCTCAAACATCCATTAAGCGAAATACGAATTTATAGCAGAGCAACACGGACCTCTAAAAAGATAGAGGTGGGATGAAGTGCTTTACGAGGAGTAAGCATCCCCTGCACACCGGTCGCACTCGCCGTGTGCTCATTCTCAAATGCAAGATCAGGAAAAACGGAAGAAACCGTAGTCAGTCCGGTGTATAAATAATGGTCCAACAAGTATGAAAAATGTGTCCTAATTATAAAAATTGTACTTGCTGACAAGGTCATAGAAAATGATTTTAATCGAGATTCTTGATATTCTATAGCTAAATATAATTGGAGATTCCTTGGTATATGAGTTTCAGGATGTCGTAGATACAGTGTATTTACACCAAGACATATCGCATATATTAGTCTTCCTCCATCTTGCTGCTATCCTTTTAACTACCAGATAATGGCTTGACTTTAATGTGTAATCTTAATCTTTGCTAAAGTAACAAAGACTTTATTCATAGAAAGGCATTTTTCTTAGAGAAGAATTAAAATATGTAGCCTTTTTCAGAATCTTTTAGTAAGCGTTTTAACAAATCGAATGAGTTGTTTCATCTAGTTAGGACATTTCATATAGATTTTAAGATATTCTATGTATAACGACCATATTTTGTACCATAAAGATGAATGATCCGATATTTTTCATCATGATACTATCTTGTAGGTGTTACCAAAAAAAAAATTACCCCACGACCGGGTTTTTATTATTGCCCTACACTGCGCCATCAATCTTACATTCAATTTGAATTCCGTAGGCAACCGATGTATTATCAAGATCTTGAAACTTGTACAAATCCCTTGTTGAGTATATGTGAATTTTTTTTCTTTATTAAGATGTGAAATAATATGATCTATTCACCGGTAATATTGTGAGTAAATTAAAATTTTCTTTTTTTCATAAACATAAAATAACCGTCAAAAAGTTTAAGATGCAAAATTACATATTATGGTGTCATTTAAGTTTGGTTCATTTCAGTTTCATTGTTATCTAGCAATACATGTTAAACTTATTCAAACTGATTAACTATTTATATCTCTTCTTTATACACTAAATACATTAATATGGCAAATATATTTTTCTCCATGATGAAATATACAAACATTTGTCTTTTCTCCGTAATACAAACAACTTAAGAAAAATGAGTAACGAATCTTCAGCCTTTGGCTAGAATTTTACTTATATTTCAAAATCTAAAGAATGTTTGACTGTGGCAAGTTAATCCAGATCGCTCCCATTCGAGTTACTCTTTCAACATTTTTCCTCTTTGTTGCATTGTCCGTCACTTCTGTTGAAACTGTGAGTTTCAAGTTGAAGACTGTTTCTGAAAAGACAAGAAATGCTTGTAAAACACTAATGTCCCCTTCTCTCTTGAGACCTCTGCGTAGAAAAAAAAACGGGGGGGGGGGGGCATGAATTTCTCTATTGTACCCAAAATCATACTTGACCTGGATGTTCTTACAATAATTGGTTTACCAAATTTCATTTCACTATGTGCAGCCTCTGGGAAGAAAACGAATTGAAACTATTGAACTGACCGACCGAAAGACGGAAGCAAAAAAACATGCCATCCCTTCTCCGAAGGGGGTTGGGGCGTTAAAAGAAATGACCATTTCCAAAATGTTTTAACAGTGTTTTCCCTTTTCTTAAAACATAAAATCGAAATGAGAACATACCGGTACCTTTTAGTCCGTCAGCAATTTTAACTTATTTGTGAAAACTTAAGAACCACAGATATTTTTCTTAATCATCAGGTATAAAAATAGCCTGTATCGGACCCGTGAAGCTCTCTGTACCACAATTGGTCCATACATCATGTGTCAAAGCAAAAGATGTTGTCGGTAAATCTTTCTTAATATTTTTTGTCATAATATTGGCAGCCTAGTATCTGGACAGAAGGCATTACCTAGTTCATAATTCATAATACAACTATACTACTAATCAAAAGTTAAACTAACTCAAGTATTAAACAAGATATCTGTGAGCCAATGCTCACTAGTGATACCCCCGCTCTGATGTGAATATGCAAAATAAGCAAAGTCGACATTTAACACAAAGCTGGCATCCGATTGGTACAGAAATATATCCCACAATATTGCATGCCTAAACAAAAAGTGTGTTAAAATTTCAAGTATCTGCGATAAATAGCTGCTGAGAAATCTTTGAGGAAAATTTGTTTGAAAATTTTGGCTAAAAATAAACAGTCATTATTTAACAGGAAGTTGACGTCTGATTGATACAGAAATATATCCCACAATATGGCATGCCTATACAAATACTGTGTAAAAATTTCAATCATCTGCGATAAACAGTTGCTGAGAATTCTTTGACAAAAAATTTGTTTGAAAATTTTTGCTAAAAATAAGCAAAGTCGTCATTTAACAGGAAGTTGACGTCTGATTGAAACAAAAACATATCCCACAATATGGCATGCCTATACAAATACTGTGTAAAAATTTCAAGCATCTGCGATTAATAGTTGCTGAGAAATTTTTGACGAAAATTTGTTTGAAAATTTTTTGTTAAAAAATAAGCAAAGTCGTCATTTACAAGGAAGTTGACGTCCGATTGGTACAAAAATACATCCCATGATATGGCATGCCTTAACAAACACTGTCTAAAAATTTCAAGCATCTGCGATAAATAGTTGCTGAGATAAATGCCACAGAATTTTTTGTTACGGACGGACAGACAGACAGAAGGACTGACAGACAGACAGACAGACAGACAAACAAGGGTAAAACAGTATACCCCCTCTCCTTTGGAGCGGGGGTATAACAACTCATTATTGTCACTTTGACTTATGCTACGATAATTTTCATATTGAACTTATTTTATATATATCATTGGTAGCTACATCTATACATATTATACTTAAGGTATTCTATTCATAACTATTTCATTTCATATCTTAACGAGTGCAAGCTTCATCCCTTAACTCTAGTGTGATTTCAAAACGTTTACTAAACGATAAAGATTCCCCTGTGGGCATTTTGAAATTTTATGAATTGGAACAAATGTATCACATCTTGAAGTTAACATTGAAATCTATAGGACAAGTGCTTTTTTTAGAATATCTATCTGTAGTAAAAGTTATTTTCTCACAAATGTCATGGTAAAAAAGTTCCAGAAGCTTTCTTTATCTTTGAAAATGACCAAAAAAATTATACTTTCCGTACACAAGAGAAAAAGATTTTTTCCCTTTTTTATGTAGGACAATTCATTGAAAAAAATTTCAATTGTAAAAAGTTAATTTAATTATCTACATATATACCCCCGACTTTGGTCAATGTCAGCCTCATAGTCATTCTAAAAGACGTATTTAATGTAGTATTGTTAAATTAACTTCTGTTATAAGTGGACTACCTTAATTAGAAAGTTCCAAATAATACTCCAACAAATTAAAAACAAATTAAAAAAGAAATTGACAATCCGAATAAAACAAAGAGAAAGTAAAATACAAGCCTTCAGCTTGGGTCTAATTCTTTAAGATATGCCTTAAAATGTTCATTGTTTGAAGTGCTGATGAGAAGGGCCTTTCCAGCTACAAGCTAGGGCTTAGCTCCCCCCCACCACTTTTTTGCAAAGTTAAAATGTAACCATTGGGCATATAGCAGAATAGAGGGTTCAGCCCCCCCCCCCCCCCCCACATTTTTTTCGCCGGAAATATAATTGTTCCTTAATTTACCTTGAAAGATTGAGAAGTTGGAGGCATACTACCCCCCCCCCCCCCATGAACCTCATGATTTTGGAAAAGAAATATTTTGGTAGGTAATATATTTTTTTATTGGCGTTATAGGTATACTCCCACCCCCTCCGCCTCCACGGATTAGGATTTTGATGATTTTGGGAATTAGGTTTTTTTCCCTCAATATTTTTTAGGATTTGTCTAGTCCCCCCCCCCTCCCGCACACTTTCAATTTGCTTCCGACGCCAGTGGAATGTGATCAATCAAGTGCCGATTAGCTTTGAATAAACGGCCACATTTGTGACAACTTAAGTTTTTCTTGGCACCACACACATGTCTAGCAAGACTGCTCTTCTGTCTAAATTGTATCCTACAAAAACATGAAGAATTTTTGTGTCCTGCTTTATGTTCTTTAAAGTTAATTTTGTAGATGATAAAATTAACATTGGCGTTGTGAGTCCTTTAATAAGAATTCAGTCCCCTCTTGTTTGAAAAATATCGTCATTACGTCAGGCAGTCATATTTTTAATTGACTTTTTGTTTGATTTCAACTATTCCATGGTTTTAAATTGTAATTTTGCAACATCGGTAGATTTGTTTTAAGGTCCAAGGTGTCAATGGATGCATTTTTAGTCTTTAATCTAAATTTATATTGAAAATCTCTACAAAATGATATTAATAGCGATTAAGGATATCCCAAAAGTCTTCTTTTGATAGTGTAATTCCCTTTTTGGGAGTTGATTTTAATTAACTCTGGCAAACCGGAAGTGAAACAGTGTTTGGACCTAAGCACAAATCGTCACCGCCGACAAGACTTAGATCTTTAAAATAATAAATAAATTCGGTGTAATGTATGATGAACCATTGTTTTTCAAGGAAATGTAGTTATAAATACCTTAAAAATAGTCAGATTTTAAATAGTACGAACAATTTAGATATGCTTTGTAGTCGTATGTATTCCTACGCCAGAGTTCAATATACTCTCGTTCAACCAGACGCTCGGCTGTCTCCGTAAATTTCCGACAAGCAGAGAGTCTGGTTGAACGAGACCAGAGTTCAGTATTGCTTGGATCCAGACATGTGTACATTTCTTTAGAAATATTTCGATTACTGATACATAGTTTGATGGAATTAATTCTGTCTTTAATTATTACACACTGTGATTCATATGGGGTTTTCTCGAAATTCTTGTCGGAAAAATTCGAGAATTCATATTATAAAAATGTGCGTAATTCAAAAACAGATAAGAAACTACTTGCCATGCAAAATAACATACCGTTGATTTTAACATTAATAACAAGCATTCTGAGAGTATTGCATAAGCAATACACGTCCCCTACCGGTTTGTATTATTCTATGAAAGCTTCCAAGCACACAACTATTTCAGAGCTAATGTAAACGAATTGTCATGCTTTAATCAGAGATAAAAGAACAGAGGAAATTAAAACTATATAGTTGATATAGAAATTAAATAGGAAATAGGTAAAATAATACTCTTTATTTCATCTCCTGTAATTTCGGCAAGTCTATTCTGTATTCGCTGGTAAAAATTTGTGAAAACAATGCACTGTTATGCACAATATCATTTCTTACCGTCTTCTGTACCCCGAATCAAACCAAACAGTTAAACAGCCCAAACCGACAACGAACCCGATTGTAATAATACAAAAAAACCCTGCCGATTTAATTTACAACACAATGCTTGACACTATTTTATAGAATTTATTTGTTTGTTAGAAATGATAAAAGGAATGGTACAGGAAAAGGAATGGTACAAGTAACGCACGATATTATTACTGACTACATACTGACCTCGTTTATCCAGTTACACACCGAACCCGATAACGAACCCGAACATTAAAAAATTGGAATATAAAAAATTAATTTTCTCGAAAATATGTCAATCAGACGCTACAAAAGTGTAAACTTGATCTGTAGTTTGACATTTTGAAGCTGTTCAGCAAGTTTCATATTATTCCTCAAATGCATAAAGAAAAAAAGTGTGGAAAACTGAAGTGGGACAGACAGACGGACTGACGGACGGACAGACAGACGGACGGACGGACAGACGGACTGACGGACGCAGAGGAAAGCTATAGTCCCCTCCGGTGAAACCGGTAGGGGACTAATAATCGATAAAATCAACTCCCGTCAGTTCCTTGATTTCTTTTATAGGGAAATTAAATGATTTGAACATACCATCAATTGTTTACGATAGTTGATGGAACATCCAAATATTGTGGTTAAAACAGCTTCCTCTGGTATATTTGCTAGTTTTACGCCTTTTGGTCTGTTCTTGCATTCTTTATGTCTATAGCCCGATATTATAATAGGGCTTTTTATTTTGTTTCTTCTATCCATTTGACAACATTTTGATAAAAGTGTTACTGCGAAAAGACAATTGCATTAAAAGGCAAAACACACAGATGCCAAAAAACAATGAATTAGATGAGTTTTGATATGTAAAAAAGTATATTAGCCCTGAATTGGAACATTAAATGATTTGGCATACATGTGATAAACTTTTACAAAGTTAAGGAATTACACGGTAAAAACTTACAATGATTGGCTGAAATGTCATGACACGTAATTTACATGAGTAAACAAGCATTCTGAGAGTATTGCATAAGCAATACACGTCCCCTACCGGTTTGTGGAAATTATGAAAACAATGCACTGTTATGCAGAAAATCGACCCGAACATTAAAAAATTGGAATATAAAAAATTAATTTTCTCGAAAATATGTCAATCAGACGCTACAAAAGTGTAAACTTGATCTGTAGTTTGACATTTTGAAGCTGTTCAGCAAATTTCATATTATTCCTCAAACGCATAAAGAAAAAAAGTGTGGAAAACTGAAGTGTGACAGACAGACGGACGGACGGACGCAGAGGAAAGCTATAGTCCCCTCCGGTGATCACCGGTAGGGGATTAATAACAAAAACCCCGATTTTAACATGCTTAATAAATCTGCGATCGTGTAAATAAATTTGTCAACAGAGTAAATATGTTTACATCAGGCGTACAATCATTTTTTTGTTAAAGATATGAGGATCAATCTACAACTTCCGCAAACAATATCCTCTAAGTCATCAAATAACTTCGCCATTGTCTTAATGATCTATCATATCAGAAAACCCTGTCGATTAAAATTACAAAACAATGCTTGAGACTATTTTACAGAACTTATTTGTTTGTTAGAAACAATAAAAGGAATGGTCTAGGTCTAAGAAATGCACGATATTATTACTGACAACATACTTTCATCGTTTATTTGAATCACACCGAGCCCGAAAACGAACCCGAACATTAAAAAATTGGAATATAAAAAAATAATTTTCCCGAAAATATGTCAACCAGACGCTACAAAAGTGTAAACTTGATCTGTAGTTTGACATTTTGAAGCTGTTCAGCAAATTTCATATTATTCCTCAAACGCATAAAGAAAAAAAGTGTGGAAAACTGAAGTGGGGCAGACAGACAGACGGACGGACTGACGGACACAGAGAAAAGCTATAGTCCCCTCCGGTAAAAACTGGTAGGGGACTAATTATGTTTAATACATATTTTAGTCACCAGTCATTATATCAAATAACTAACATGATGATGTTCTGATTTTTGATCTATTTTTTTTATTTTCATTTGATCACGTGTTGTTGTGATTGTCATTCCTTTAAATGTAAAGTTCAAACATCTGCTATGTATATATGATTGCCGAATAATTTTTTACCAAATAACAAAACTAATTTAGAAAATTAATACTGGTAACTTTTTAATTTTTTTTTTATGTAATTATCTCTTTCTTTTGCCGGATGCATCCTTCATAGAGTTAAACCACATGAACGTTAAACTGTATGCTATCAATGAAAAGTAGGAAGTATTTACATTTTCAGTGGAGTGTACCTACATAACTGCATGCATATAAACATATTTACATGCCAGGGATAGTCAGATATAAAGAATGGATCAGTGCAAATGGTTTGGTGAGTAGTTTATTAAAGTAAATATATGCATGTAGTTCCGCCCCGGTTGTCTATTGTGTTGTCAAATTTAGGAGAAATGTCATATTGTATTTCAACTATCCAAAGAATTCAAAGAAGATGGGTGGATTAGGCATGTAATATGCCTATATAAGGAAGGGAAAAATTAAATATTCACAAATGTGATAGGTTTTTTTTTCAAAATCATTCAAAACAATGTTTATTAAACAAACTTATTAATATGTTCATTTCTTAAATTATGTTTGATTTAAACTAGCGTAAGCGTGGAACAAGTGAAGAGCTGTCAATGTGACAGCAAACCGAGTTTTCTTTCATGTGAACTGTATCCGTACTCCACGTCAACCCTGAATTGATAAACACTACATTCCGTATCCAGTGAAATTGTGTACCCTATATGCAGTATTTTGCTTGCGAAAAAATGACTCAGTTCAAAAGCTGGTATTTCTTCCATAATTATCAGAAATCAAAATCCTAGCAATATGCACACCTCTGATATATATACAATTGATCTGCAAAAGAACAACTTCCTATCTTGAAAACTGTAGGAGGAGTTATCCGCACAATGAGGATATCCTTTTGGCAGCCGCCCGCCCGCCATTTTCCCCATTTTAATAACCGGATTTTTCCGTTGGAAAACCCGGTTAAAAAAACTAGAAAATGTCATTTTTTATCTTCTTTGCCTTTCCGCTTATAGAGTGGGCCTTGATCTGTGCTACATATAATTGCCATAGTCTAATTATTGTCTATTGGAAAACAAACCGATTTCGATTATGCAAAACGTGGAGAGATGAACAACTATACGTTAAAAATATCATTTTGTATCCCAACAATTAAATGTTATAAACAAATAAGTCCGATATAGAATTTAGAAAACACAATTTGTTGTGACTGAAATGGCTCAATTGTAAGAGCACCAGACAGTAGGTAAAACTAACAATACAAGCGTTTTTAGGTTGTGGGTTCGATACCACCAAGTTTTTTGAAATATTGTTTTCCTATCGTTTGTTTCATGTTCAAATCCAACTGATTATATTTAGAAATTGTGCATTGGAAAGCTTGTATTAAAACATTATCAAATAGATTTAATTGGAAAAACTGTATTTGAATTTGTATTTAACGACTAAACCAAATGAACATTTGCGCTATCTATTCCCCCATCTTCTTTGACAAATTGCTGCCATTCTTACGTTGTGTTTGTAACATCTGTCATAATGTATATTTACTGTCTAAAATGGTCCTCTGGAGTTAAAAGAATTAAACCCGCGATAAGAATACCAAAATCGAAATAGAAAGAATTGCTAGAAAGTGTTGCTATGTAAATTAAAGTGACTTACACATCACATATCATAATATTATCTTTTATGCAACAACTTACTTGAAAGGAAAAAAATTCACTCTTAGTTAAATTTATTACATGTAATGTCATTATCAAACATGCTTTACATTTTTAATTCCCAAAGATCATTACACTGTTTATTGTAATAGACAAGCTTGTATAATATGGTGTAAACAAAATAATATGAATGTTACATCTAAGTTAGTGTTTATGTTGAATATTGAGTAAATTATTCAATTCATTAAATCTTAAATATACTTTCTTTCAGTCAATCAAGTTTTCTCGGTCCTCTTATCCATCACAATCAGCCGAGCAACGTTGTGCAATCTACAAACAGAGTAATTATTATTTTTGCCACTGTACAAAATCAATGTATTTTTGCCGGGAACTAAATTATTTAAAAAATTAAAGATACAAGTTATATCCTGTATATTAGAATTCAAAATGTGATTGCCAATTGTAGTAAGTAGAATAGTCATCGGAGCGCAAGTATGCAGTTTATTACAAACTATGCCTTAATGTTCATGTATATTCTACGCACACATTGACATAATATCGAATGATATGAGGGTTAAGGAAGCAAATACACCTTTAACCGTCTTATTCAGACTGGTAAATGAAGTTGTAAATTAAGATATTGTATTGATCTAGGCGAAAACTATGGATTTTTTTTATTTTTATTTTTTTTTATTATTATTATTATTATTTTTTTTTTTTTACATTTTTTAGATGTCAATGCAATAAAACATATATTTGTAACTGCCACCTTGTTGCATTCTCACGTGATAACAATAAAAAGCCAAAATATACTCCTTGTTAAATTTTTTTAATTTGTTTAAGTTTAAGAAATAAGAAAACAACTTTTTTCAGTACTATATGTAATGCTATACTATTTTAGTTTCAAACATTTCTTTCCGGAAAACACCTTTATCAGGTTTTAAAATTTTTCTTTCTTTTTTTTAGGAGACAGTGTCTTTATGAGTCATTGAACCTGTTCAGTAATTATCAAGAAATGAAGTGCAAAAAAAATGATTTTGTACAATTTATGAGTATGTAATTTTTAAAATTCTAACGAGTTTTGAAAAACCCAAACCAGTATATCAATATTACTACAGATTCAATTTTGATAGCCGTTGTTCTGTCATTTTTTTCCCGGTGATTGATTATTTCAGTCTTTTACCACAGATTTTAGCTCTTCGTGTGGAAGTTTTTGCGAAGTTAACATCGAGAAATGTAGTGCAAATTACAATAAACATATAGGTGTTAAATTGACCATTTCATCATCCGATCTTTCGATTGAAAGTAAAGCCAATGAAGACATAGCATTTATAGAGTGCGATTTCTCAACTTTAACAAATCCAGACAGTAAGTTTTTACGTGCTCTCTCTCTCTCTCTCTCTCTCTCTCTCTCTCTTTCTCTCTCAATGATCAAGTTTTAATAGTTTCAATTAGAAATTACCTACTTTTGGTTGGGTTATATTTTTCAGTTGGAGATTGTAATGAATATTCCACAATAGAGACAAAACCTCAAACGTCTAATCTCCCTGATTTACAGACAACACAGGAAACTAGAACCACACAACCATCTCTGAGAATAAATTCTGGTAAATTCCGTAGTGATCCCACACTTTAATTTATTTAAACAACTACACAGTTCTTGAGTCTTAAAATCATTTTATTTTATGTCGGAGTAATAGGTTTTTGTTCAATAAGTCTATACCTATAAAATTACGTACGCAAATTTTCTAGCTTCAACTGCAGAAATACTTTCACTGCATTTTATGGAGAGCAGCATCCTAAAGCGTGATGTTCAGAATTTATCTTATTTTCTTAGTTTATTATTTGATTAACCCATAGTTATCTGATTGGGTGATGTCCAAAATCTAGAAAAATAAAAACGTTATATTTACCTTCATGAAACCGATGAGGTCAATACATTTAAATTCTTTATAATTGAACTGAAACTAAATCGTAGCTTAATCATCATATTTGGCTTCGTCATCATATTCTCCTCAAAATCAGCAATAACTGTACAGTAGCTATCTTGGACTAATTATAATCTGTTTATTGCCTTAAAACAAGGCAATGGTTTTCATTTCAAATTAATAATTCAAAATTTAAAAGAAATCGAGAAGAGTAAGGTGATGAAATTTGCTCGCGTGATAAACTCCCTTATATATCGCACCTAAAGCTTATTTTGTACATTTTTGTACTATATATATAAAACAAGGACTATATCATCACATCAAACAGATTTGAATTTATTTTGAAATGATATAAATGTACTGCACACAACCTTTGTAGTAAATGATGAAGCTTTGATTAACTTTTGATATACACGTATATATTTGTGCAATGAAGATGATTAATAGATGTAAAATGTCTTAGAATAATGCGTTGTAAATAATGTGTACCAATACATATATTTTCCTGTCAAAAAGGAAGACCATGAGCTTTGTTCTTTTGTTTCGTTATACAGTTTTAACTTTTGATTTTTGTGAAAATGAGAAGTGTTGTATAGGGACAGTGTATCTATTATGAAGCTTCCTGTGCCGGAAACATCGTTGGTGCAGTAATTGGAGGAGCATTATTTGGGGCAACTATTACAGCCGTTATCTTTGTCTTTATTCATCGCAACACATCAATCTTTCAAAAAAGGTAAAGCTTTAATTTTGAATTCATTGAATAAAAATACTAGTAAGAGGGGGTAGCAAGTCTGGTTTTTTTTTCATTTCAGTAAATCAAAATTTGACGTAATACCGAATCCGGTGTATCAACAAAATGATGAGCCACTGGAAGAAAACTCCCAACCTATTGAGAGGAAAAATGTGGTTTACAATGAAGTCAACGATGACATAGTAAGATCTGTGATATTTGTAAACAAAATGTCTTTTTCTAATTTTAATCAATATATTAGAATCATGAAAATAAGATTGTTTTATTTATAGTTATTCTAACCGGAGACTGTTTTAGAAAATGGTTCTTTTGTTGAGATTTATTGATCCAGTACCAATTATTAGAATGATATTTCATATATTAGATGTGAATACGTATAACATTAGTATGCATTCCAGTGCAATAGAGGAAAAAAGATGTTCTTCTTGATAAATAGAATGGATACTGGGACGAAAATATAAGAAATGGACTTAATTCAGTTAAAAAATGTGCAACGAAGTTATTAAGCCATGATATTTGTTTCTTATTGTACATTAATTAAAAACCCGACCCGAAAACACCAAACAAACGGATATATTATGTTATTATTATATATAAATGTTATATAATGATATATAATAACTCCAAAGAAATTGAATATTGAAATAAATAAATATATATATATATATATATATATATATATATATATATATATATATATATATATATATATATATATATATAAAGCCTGTATTTATTATTGTTTTAAAAAAAATTCTGATAAATTCTTAATAATGTTACTAAAAAGGAGGTTTCTTAAAAATGAATTTTCATTAAGTAAGATCTCGAAAATTTAAGTAACATAATTATGTTAAATAATGATTTCTTTCAGCAAAATGCTGTAAAGGAACAGCCAGTTCAGCAACAACGGCATTTAACTGACACGTATGTCTACAACCGATTAAATGAATCAAACCAGGAAGACAGAAGTGACTACTATGATCATGCACAACCGACGCCATCTTTGTCTGTCACAGAAGACGGATATGGATCATTGTTTGTAGAACAAGACGTCAATGATAACTATAGCGAGGTAGATCAGGCCGCATATCACGAATCTGGAAATAAAATGACCGTGGAGAGTAAACAGAATAATAACTATTCCAGTCTAGAGGCAAATAAGTGATGTATTTGTGTTAAGTACGATGCCACGATGTTGTTTCAAAAATTCTAACCGAAGAAAAATTTCATGGACCAAAACATTTTATATATATACGTACTAGATTATCGATTGCTTATTGTCAATTTCAGATTTATCGCTCAACAAGGTTTAAGTTACCTGAGACACATTGCCATTTTTCTTAGTTCCTCGTCTGCTTCGTGCATTTTAAATGTTGTGTATGTTAACTTCTTAAAAACTCGTTTTCATATCGTTAGTATCCATATTGGTTTGAAACATCCATGAGAATCATAGCTGTGAAATGCATGGACATACCATCTCCGGGGTTTTATGGGCAAGCAGTATATTGATTTAAAAGGCTAAATTTTCAAATGTCGTCTTCTCTTATCCTACATTTTTAAAAAAAATGCATGATCATGATGTCTGTGACTAACAAAAGTATGAAATTCATGGTCCCCGGTCAAGAGTTCAGCTCTCAGGAGGGACCAAGATGACCATATAATGAAAACATTAAATTTTGGAAAATATTGTTCTCTGCTACCAAACAAAAATGCATGATCGTGATGTTCATCAAGACCTCTACCAACATTGTGAATTCATGGTCCCTAGGTCAGGGTTTTAGGTCCTAGGTCGGGGCCAATAACGCTATATATAATTTAAATGTATTTTATCTTTGAAAATCTTCTATATTTCCACAGCAGGGGAGATAAACTAACTGCACGGTTTTGCTTTCGATGAAACCCTCTTCCTAGATTGTAAAATTCATTGCCCTTCGGTCTGGAGTTTGGGTCCAATATGGCCACATAGTGAAAATGTTTACTATTTTGTAGTATTTTCTTTTTTACTCTCACAGTCATGCATTTCACAATTTAAAGAAATGACATTATTGATGAAATATTCCTAATGTCCTCTTCGTTTTAAAAATCAAGAAATTCGCTACCCAATAGGCAGAAGCTTCTTGGACTCGGTTAAGACCCCAAAATAAAATGCAAACATAAGACTCCCTGACTGTTGTATCTTCGGGGTATGGTATTCGGGTGACTTCAATGAACTGTGGGCATTTTATTAAAAATTAGTGAAGTGTGAAGTTTCGAATGGTAGTATGTAGCCGTGTAATCTGTTTTAATGAAAAATGTTGTTTTAGTTTTAATGAATGTGCGAATTTGTAAAATGTAAAAAATTCCTTTAAACATTTGAACACATTGAAATGGAAATTTTATTATCCATGATTAATATACTATATAATATAATATAACATAACATTCAATCATAGTATTGGGACAATCTGATTGAACATTTCTTAAAAAATGTAACTAAAAACATTTATCCCCTCCGATGTCCTTTAAGTCCTGAAAATTTGGTACAAATCGGGCGAATAGTTTTCGAGAAATAAAGCTTTAAAAAAGGCAGAAAAAAATTGTTAAGAATAATAATAAAAGAAAGAAACAGTAGAAAAACAAGATGGTCTACTGTCGGAAACGGAAGACCCTAATGAAGAATTTCCATCAGAATCAGTACAAGGTCTTCCGTTGGAAACGGAAGACCTTAATAAAACCACCAATATGAGATAGAATGACGGTGTTATTAGGGGAATTTTCAAAAGTATGTGAGGTCCAGCAGTCAAAGATATCGGAGATTCTGATATCATTTTCTGATTTTATTAAGATATTGAAATTCATGTAGTTTATTTTTGAATAACAACAATTAACAAAACCCTTATGAAAAGGTATTGAGAACGACCAGCTACTTAAAATCTTTTTATTTAGATAATGAAACCAATGTAGGGTTTATATTTTAGGACTGAACAATCAATGCTCATTACTTTTAAGTACTTATATTAATTTTTAATAAAGCCCACATATTTATGCCTCTTGATAACAGTGTTATCTCTTTTTTTTTTTTTTTTAAATATTTGCTTAAATGAAAATCACTACATTTTTCAGCAGCAAACTTTTGGAGTTCTGTATGAACAGTTAGATTGTTTGATTGTTAACAGCTGTCTAATGATATGTTTCTTAATATTTTATAAGAAATAATACATGTTTGTTTTTAAGTTTCACACGCCTGTCTTGTCTTTTTAAATATGACAGGGAGAAATGTACTAAATTTTACCATCGGGTTCAGAATTCCATTAATACATAATACACAGTATCTATTGTAAACTATGTACAGTTCAGTCGTTACCTGTACCTCACCCGAGTTGGACGTTGATTTGATTCACCAGACCTTCACAACACTTGCATGGATTGCTGATTGTTACGTACTCTTTTGCCGTAATGCAATAGCAGGTCACTCATGCTACCAACAGTGAGAGTACTTTTCAATCAATATGCAGTGAATGCAAAGTCCTTAACTGTTAAAATAAATTTACATGTGTAGCTACCGTCATTGATAAATTGTAACTTGTTAAATAAACAGTTTACTGTCAGACTTGTGATTCAGGAATTACTCCAGTTGTAAAATAAGATAAGTATTAAATGAAAACAAGTACATAGCTTTCTAAAAAACTTGCCTGACTAAACAAAATTATTCAGTGGAAGCATGCACGTATCAATTCGGCAAGCTTATAAATTAATTTTAATTTTCGCGGCTTATCATAAATTCAAAATCGGAATTCAAATGAAATTTCAGTATTTTTCTTCGATCTATTGCATGTACATGTTTATATCACTTGCAATCAATTTATTTCATTAAATCAAAATTATTTAGGAATGTACACATATAAAATTATTGCATGTAAGCTTGAAAGGGGAAGATAAAACGGTCAATTTTTAAATTGTATTTGTTATATTAAGATGCAAAGTCAACAGAAAGGCCCTTTCTAAAATTTCAAACCAGGAAATAGGAAAGGATATTTAAGCACGTAGCAATGTTGTTTAAAGTGTAGGGGGGGGGGGGGGCTTCATCCAAAACATCTTGCCAAACAATTAATAAAAGAAAAAGAATGAATTCTCGAAATCACGAAAGAAAATCCTAATTGTAACTTCAGTTCAGTAAGAATTCGTTATTTTCAGTTTCATTTATTACATGCTGCGATAAAAGTTAAGGGGAGGGGTCCGTGATCTTTCCATTTGTTATAATTAAATATGTAAATACAGTGTATCAATTTAAGAAAAGTGCCTGTTGCAAATCAAAGTAGTGAAGTGCTGAAAACCGGGCTCTTTTGATGTGTCTTTATGCATATGGTGTAGTAAAGACTGAAAAGTAGTTCATGGAAATTCATGCGCATTGTATGTGTCCAAAATGCATAGTCTTGTTTTTAAAACACGTAATTAATGAGAAAACTAAACAAGATCGACAATTCTCTTGAAATTAAAAAAAAAAAACAAAAAAACAAAAAAAAACCCAACACTTTTGACAAAACGTGGCTCTTTGTGTAGCTATTTGGTATATAGCGGAAGCTTTTACTTTGACGCTGTTCGGTTTTTTGTTTAATTTTGAAGTTGTGCTATTTAAAGTAACATTGGCGATTTGCCTGGCTACAGCCAGGACTCGGCTTTCAGCAGAGCCCGGATAAACAGAAGACAGCCCCTCACCTGTACCCGATGCTACGTGCCTGTGATGTGTACATCCGGTGTGTTCTGGAGTATTCTAATGACCCCAATTTGGATTCGTTCATTAATTGGAGCGTAAAATCTACGAATGAGACATTATGGCGCGAAGTCCTGCTTTACCATTCACGTAACGGCGGAGATTTCGACCTGATGGTTTTAATGAACTTATCCGTTTGCATTGATCCATGAGGATAAGGTCAAATGAATTTTTTGACATTTGTTTTGTAACAACTACATATATTATACTTTTGGATCGAATGTTTTAGAAGAAATATATTGAATAAACACACACACTTGACAAGTAATTGTTTAATGTACATTTAGTAAGACACACGAATTATATACCTTTTCAAGATGAATAAAATCGCCCAATTTATCGAAAATCAAGTCACATCCCGCAAAATAGTTTCTTAAGTAAACATTTCAGCTACATGAATATATATTTATTTTAATCAAAACTGATGACTCTTTGATAATGATAATGATAATCCAACACCAATTAATAATTACATTGTACCAAAATACACAATATGTAACAACTTGTGCGAAGACCCCCTCCCCCTTTCCACTGTTCTAATATGGCTAATCTATTTTTAAATCAGAAATACACACGTGCATGGTAAACAGCCATTTAATTTTAGATGAAATCCTATATAACATTTTCATCAATTGTGAATGTAAATGCTACAACTTAAAACATGCATCGGTTAATCTTTTTTGTGAAAAATCTTGATATTGCTTGCCCCCATTTTCCGCACTGTTTCGGAGAAGGGGACTTTCAAACCTTAGAAATGCCTGACGTCATGACGTCAGGTAATTATGATAAAAATACAGAGTATGACAAAGACGACATACAATGTATCCGACTGACGGTCACACTAACTCGGACGACAAATATCCACACGCGTTCTCCTCGCCAATACAGAACCGGTCAAATCAAACACGTGACCTCCGATCACACTAAATGCCCGCTAACATAAAATACACACTTACATAACAGAGTCATGGTTTTGATTCAACTTAACAGGTAAATTGCAGAAACCAAAGTACATTGAATTAACACTTAAGGGCTGTTTTTGTTCCGCATGAAAAAAGCGAGTGAAATGGCGTTAAAAGATATATATTACATAGGGACATTTTGTTCGTCGTAGTTCGGATTAGATACAGTAATAATCTGGACCATAGCGACCAATTTACAAGTAATTGAAATTTAACTTAGCCAGAGAAAGTAAAACTTCGTATATCTTTTAAGAAAGCCAAGTGTTGCTTTGTAAATCTTCTTGAAAGCATAACACATTATCAATGAACAAATACATTGCAAACTCAAATGATCATTACTTAAAGTTGTGTAACTTTATAGTTTCTTGGGGAAAATAATGTCAATTGTTGGTTTTTGACAGCTTTACTGATATCTTGGGATTTTTAGCTCACCGAGACGAAGTTTGGGGAAGCTTATGCATTGGCGTCGGCGTCCGGACCTGGTTAAAATATTTGTTACAGGTCCTGTATCTAAGATTTTACTTGTCCTTACTTCACTAAACTTGCATAGATGATGCATCTGGACCTACTTATGAGCTTGAAGGACTTGGATGCTGAATCTAAGCCATGAATTGCAGATGCTGGAGGAGGTTAAGTTTTTTAGAGCTTGTTAAAGTGTTTGGTGCAGGTGTCCTTTAATAACAATTTTACTACTGGTCCTAACTTCACCAAACATGCATGGATGATGCGTCTTATGATACTCATGCACCTGACAGGCCTGAATGCTAAATCTTGAGCCATAGGTCTCGGATGCTGGATGAGGTTAAGTTTTTTGGAACAGGTCCTATGTTTAATTGATACATGAAATAGTACTATTTCAAACTTGCATAGTTGATTTAAGTATAATACAAATGAATCGCAAAGGCAACTTCAGATGCAGAGCTTGATTTTCATTATCAAGGATGCAAAAAAAATTTGCCTCACTCAAACCTGCTTTTTAGATGTGTTTGTTGTTAAATGATATAACACGATCCCTATGATATAGTATTGTATGATTTGATACATTTTTGTTTTATATAGTACAGTATTATATCATATATTATTTTGTAAAAAGTTATATGATACGATATGATATTGAATGAGTTTTTTGTACATAATGATAAGATATTGTGTAAGGGTATTGTTATGTATAGTATTGTATATTATGATACAATATTATATAATATGATATTGTATTCTGTTTAATCACATGCTAATGTTGCATATGATTTTGCAATATATAATATTGTTTCATATGATAATATACTATATAGTATCGTATCATATGATATTGTGTTATATGATATACGATAGTGTATTATATGATTTTGTATTATATCATATTGGTTTCATAACATATTATTATGTCACATGAAATTGTATCAAATGTTATTAAATATAATATATTGCATCATCTATTACAATATTGTACGATATTGTATATAATATTGTATTATTTAACTATATCACAAGGTATTGTATCATATGATATGTTATACTGTTGTATTAAATTATATTATATCATATGATACAATATCATTTTATGTATCAATATCATACAATACAATATCGTATTAGACAATATAATATCATATGTTACACAATTTTATGCATTATGTGATATTATTGTTTTATATAAAACTGTATGTATCATATATCATTTATTATGATATTGTATTATGTGATCAAATACAATAATGTATAACACAATAAAACGGAACATTATATGTTAAAATTTCATATTACATCACTATTTATTACAGTATCTTATTTTATTATATGATATATATTGCAAGTATAATAGGATACAATATGTATTTTATATAATTGTATTGATAATATTGTATCTTACAATACAGTATGAAATGAACATATGGTTATCATACACTTTTTTATCATATGATATAATAATACGATATTATGTCAAAACAGTACCCATGTTTATCCAAGAGCATTAAATATGATTTTTCATATAAGATGATAAAAGTGGTCTTATTTAGATGATGCGTTGTCTCGGTGAGCTTTGTAATCTGTGACTACCTATGTTTTAATTTTGATAAAACTCAATAGTTCTACTTTTCTGGAAAAATTCTAATAATATTTAACATTTCATTGACAAAATATTTTCAGAACAGATCAACAGTTCCTGGCCCCGGTTTTTCCCTAAGTTAAATACATAATCAAGCATTTGTTTACATTTAATATAAAGAGGATAGCACTGGAAATTCAAAGAGCTCACTTTTGACTGAGCAAGGTAAAATATTCAGCTCAGCTAAAAATAAAAAAAAATTAATAATTGAATAATATTATAACTCCCAAGTAATTTCTTAGGATTGAAGACCAAGCTTGAAATAAACTGATTTCGAGAAATTCAGGGTCGATCGTAAACTGATAATAGCCTAAAGTCAGAATTTTGAGTTTGTATTACTTTTGTTTTTTTCCACAAAAGTAAAACATTTATTAAGTTAATGTATTAACATTTTTTGATTTGACTTCAGTCTGTGTTAAATTATTCTTTTGTTAACGTATGCTCTCTTTGTCATACAGTTATATAATTCTTCCGTACTAGATTTAATCATAAAAAATGCTCTTTTTAAACATTTGAATGAGTATTTATTGTATTTGTTTACCTTCCTTGTATGGGAATTAGATTAAGATTTTAATTTGTATTTATTAGAAACCACAAACACTTCCCCGACAAACAAATATTATTTAAATACATTAATGAATCAAAGTGACTGCGCCTTTTTATTATGCACATCATAATTGAATCTGGGACCAGAAGTATGTATATTATCTTTCTATCAAAATTAAAGTTATCAATCTTTCTATCAAAATTAAACATCATATGAAAAAATAAATGAGAAATATATTGGGATAAGTGAATCACTTAAGAAATGTAAGAAAATTGAATTTTGAATTTTCAGTGACATATTTCAACACAAGGCTTCGCGTCAATTTCTTGAAAAGTTTTTTTTTTTAAAATACGGTATAAAGTAGTGTTGTTAAAAACCTGCAATGGTATGATATTGGCATATTTGATGATCAATTTAACGTTAAATACACTTTAACCAGAGGCTTACACTTTCGTGTACATATCAGCAATATTCTGTTGCAGTCACATTCCAGATCTTGCATCACTCCTGGCATTTAGAGTACATTGGTGTCAGCATAAATTGTCGAAAAGTCATTATTGCAATCGCATCTTTTTCCATATCCGTGACTTCAGTTGCATTTCGTGCTCAAGGAAATTCAACAGGCAGCTGATTTGATCGATAGAAGACAATGGTTACATTTATATTCCGTAAGTTAACCTTTTAACCAGTTTGCGTTTTGAATTACAGTATTTTTTTTTACTTCTTTTCCTACGTGGGCATAGCGATGTGAGAATTTTTTTTGGCTTTTAGCAATAATTTATAGCTATTGTCATACCTGGTCTTTGTTAAGCTTTCATTTACGAAAAGTTTACAATCTGAAAATTAAAATGATTAAGGTGTCAAGTTTCGAAAGTTTACAAATGAAAACTGTTCTCGATTGTTGTAAGACGAGTAAATTTCGATTGATACATACACCAAATGAAGGCGACGCATACAAGGAAGGAATGATCGAATGAATAATGTTTCCTACCTATTTACCATGTTAATTGTTTACATGTGTATGACTGATATTTCAGTCATTTAAGTTGACTCAATAGTCACACGCTCTACTGTCTGTGTTGCTGTATAAACACAGACTCAGATTATGTAATACTATTGAGTTTATACGCAGATATTTTATCGGAAAAATGCACATTGCAATTTTATTGCTATTCAAGATATCTACAAGTAAGTAAATTTTATGTATTTACAACTTGTGCAAAATATGCATACATGTATAATAACACTTCAACAATGTTGACAAGTATTGTTGTTTGTCGCGCATGTGTAAGTCATCACACTTTAATAAGTAAATATAATCATTGTCAGTTGGTTACGGACAAATTTACCAAACATACGAAAAAACAATATATGCAAATACCTAGTAATTTTGAATTTTAAAAAACTTTATAATTGTTACTTTACTTGCGTATGTTTTAGTGAATGGGGAATTTAGAGAGCGTAAGCGTATAATAATTCATTATAATAGATAGTTAAAGGTTTCAACGTTTGTTTGAGTTGAAAAGCAATTCTTTGATACCGTGTCATTCATGATTTTATAAAACATTGAGACTATTATATTTCATTTCTAACAGCAGTGACGTAAATGTATGTGTCTTCATGCTGCATTGATTTTTATGCTTGCCATTGTAACTGATTTCAGTAGGAGAGCTGAAATCTGTTTTTACAAATATTCTAATTCATAATAACAGTAAAATATATGATCTGCAAAAATTTAAGATACGACTTATTTATGTTATACAGTAAAACACGGTTATAGCGAACACGCTTATAATGAATTGACGCTTATAGCGAAGTGATTTTCATTCCCTGTGACTATATTACATGTTGTGAACTTGACGGATATAATGAATTATGTTTATAACGAAGCAAAATCACCCGTCCCTGGAACTTCGTTATAAGCGTGTTTTACTGTACATATTACTTTCCAGTAAAGAGGTGCATACTTGTTCTACTGCTAACGCCCCTTATACGACCTAGTTCATCTTTCGTTTGCAGTTGTAAGTTTGTTTAAAATCATTTTGCATATCATGATTAATTTTTTTTATGTTTCACAATAAGTAGTTATTAAACTGGTCTTTTTGTTTACAATTTTTATTGTAAAAAAATGAAACAGCTGTCTGAAATTTTTTTTTAATTGTCACAGATATTTGTTGTGATTGTGATGCAATGGAAAACTTGACAAATACAACATGTACCAATACGACAAAGGTTGTACCAGTAGCAAAACCTGTCACAAATATAGGTAAAAGGGGATATATATCAATAAATATATTTTGTTAATGGTATAATAAAGATGTCTAGAAATTAAAAGTTCGGATTTCTTTTAACTCAATTTTACATGTATATCTATAATTTTAAATAAAATCATGATATTTTGGCTTGTTAACCACTTTAATATACGATATGCAAATGGATTTAAATTAGAACTCGGATTTCAATAGACTTAAATATCACGAATTTATAAACAGTAAGATATTTATTTAAAAAATGGATTAAAACCCTGTTTATATACTTGTAATCCATTAACACTTTGCATTAAATTAAATGAAGACTACTTAAAAGAAATACTTTCTTTTTGATTGAAAAAGTTTTCATTTATCAACAAATACAGCTGTATTTAAATCAAACACTATCTACATTTTATAATCAAGCTTAGCCATAAAAAGTTACACTTTATGCAAGAATTGGCATTTTACCTTGTTTGCAGTTAGAATGCATTTCAAATGGAAATTATAATGCGAATATCTTTTTTGGTGCATCAAAGTCCTTGTGTATTATGTAAATATAAAAGATAAAGATTACATCTGATCAATAAATTTAATATTTGAATACATTTTAATCTGAGCAATATACATCAGCAATGAAATGAATAAAACTCTAAATGTACACCGAAAAATGTTATTCACACAGTTGTCTAAGCAAACACTTGAACAATCTGATTTATCTCTCATTTGTTTATCATTTATAAAAATTGTGATGATCAAGCAAAGGTAGTCTACAGAAACGAACTTTAAAATCAAGTGCTGAATTGAATACGAACTAGAAAACAACTAAAATATCATTGTATCAATGAAAAATGCATACCCTTTATTTTTCATAAAAAACAAGTTTGCTTAATATCTTAATCACCCTCTGATCCATTATTATGCAGGTACAATCATCGGTGCAGCAGGTGGAGGAATGGTGTTTGGATCAGTCGTTACAGTCCTGGTATTTGTGTGTATATGGCGCGCAGTTTGTAAAGAAACGTAAGCCCTAACACAGTTATTCAAAAAGCTAGGTGGACAACCACATCGAAATGTGACTTTTGATCATTTTTCCCGGTCATTCGCTATTCTTATTAATTTAGGAAAGATATTTATCAAATTTGAAAATCTCCCAATATATTTTTAGTAATATATTTTTATTATTTTTAGTGTTCTCCTAGAAAAATTAAATACATGTAACCTTGATCATTCATTCCTTTTACATCAAGCCGTGAAACTGTTCAGGTCATTGAAAATGATGTCTGCTTTAATCTTTACCTTTGGTCGAGAATGTTGGTTCAAGATCAATGCGAATTCTTAACTTATATACAAAATTGGGCGAATTAAGAGCCAGATGTGGTAAAAGGAAGAAAACAGTTGTTACAAAAAACAGTGATGTAAGATAGATATACAAACAGACGGAATGAAAGACAAAATGATGACTATAGGGTCTCTACAGAGCCAGCAACTAAAATTTTGAAACCCTAAAAAATGGTTTTTCTATTATATATACATTCGATATTAATGCTAATATTGTTATGCATCACGATCTTTTAACTGTAAGAAAAACAATCAATCAGCATTGTACAAGATGTGCATGTTTTACTTGAATGAAGATTTTTAAAAAGTAACAATTTGCCGTTGGAAAACTTTTGTATCTTTCCCATTAATGGGCCGATCATTTAAAAATTAATAATCATTGAAAATGTGAGAGTCGTTTCGTGCATATGTAATAACACATTTGCCATGATGAAAAAATATTAACTTCTCAGTATTTCCATGTAAAAAAAAATTAATAGCAACGTTTAAGGACACTTACCTAATTTCCTGTTTGCTGTACTGACCCCCATTTGTCGCACTGAGAAAAAAAAATTGATCTATAAGGAAGACATTTCACATTACATTTGTAAAAATGCGTTTAAAAAGATTTGAGGTCTTCTGTTTTTACAATGTTTAGGTGTTTTATTACTTTCTTTAATTCAAACTCTTTACCAAAAATTGTATGTGTGTTATAATTTCAAAATAAGAATGCGCATCTTGAATGAAAGTTGAGATAATTGTAATAATTTGACTGCTGTGCTATGATATTTCATTTAATTATAAAATCTAACAAATTAAAAAACTATAAATTAAAAACACTTTTTGTACAAAATATGAACTCGATTTGCTTATAATGCAAATAAATAGAACCAAAAACCACACAAAGCAATGTAATATCTTCTTTCAGGAATCGCATGATAACAAACCCGGTATATGATCCTGGTGATGGCACAGTTGAAGAAAACACAAAAGAGCAAAACGGAGAAAACACGACATACAATGAAATAAAAGATATTACAGTAAGAATTTCATGTAATATGTGAAAATTTTAGTACGTTTCCATAACAAAAATATTTTTATTTATATTGCTATGTGTATTTCGAGTATAGATAGGCAAAGAAGGAGAACCAGTAAAACAGCGAGAGCAATCCAGTTCGAGAAAAGATGTGGACAATCAATTTATTGGATTAAACAAGGAAAATAAAAGCGGCAAATACGATCGTTTAGCATTGGTGGTATCCAACAAGATGGACGGTTATGAACCGATGAATGCTCAAAGTGATGATACTGATGACCAGAAAGGTCAAAGTGCAGGTGAATGTGTGAACTCACCGGTAGATGGAAATGAAAAGAGTGATGACTATTATATTGTAGAAAAAATAGCGATAAATGAATAATGCTATATAACAATCTTCATAGCTATGATACACACATAAAAAAAATAGGATGTTAAATTGACTGAATGTGCTAAAATGATTCAAAGGTAAATTTTGGACTTTTTTAAACACAGACTAAATGTATTTGCATAATAGTTTTCATTAATATATTCTACTATTTGATATTGTTTCATCCATCGACTAACTAAAGAATATATATGATATTCGCTATTTTTAAAATGATTCGGATACATTAATTTGTTGCATTATTTTATAAAAGAGATGACATGATGTATGTTTTTCACCTAGTTATTTGATTTATATGCACTCACTGGCTGTATATGACGTCAGAATTGACACTATTTTAATAATTCAATCAAAATCAATCAATAATTGACATTTTTCTTATCTTTTTTCGAATGGGAAATTCAGAGCGACTCTTTGAACAAGAACGAACTTTTTGTCACTTATAAGTATTGGGGAGATACATCTTTGGTGAAAATATTTTGTTTGTTCAAGCAGTCGCTCAATGTTTCCTTAAAGAAATACTGCCTCAAAACAAGCCGTTTTATGCTAAAAATGAGAAAATGGCGGGAAAAGGTCAACTTTATGATGTCATATTATTTTAATTGTGGGCTTTAAAATCAAGATGAAAATTAAGAAAAAAACTTCAAATGTATATTTGTACAAAGAATTACAGTAAAATGACAATGTTCATTTTAGGGGGACATTTTAGGCCGAAACCATATATAGTCCTTTCCTATGTGAAAAACCCAAAATTTACCTAATCGAATAGAAAAAAATTAGGAATATATTCTGAGATTGTCTCTGTATCTGAAAGGTTATGAACATGTAGTAACTACTACTTTTACAAATGACCAAGGAAAGATTGCAAAAAATAACAACCCATTTCGAACTAGGCAGCATTGAGATGGTGACCATCTCAAAGGGACCAATTTGAAAAAGAACTTTTTGACGAGAAAACTGTTTCAGAGTTTTGCTTTGACCTAGTCCAAAACCTTAATAACTTAAACTTTTGTTTACCTCTTACATAGAGGCATTTTGCACAAGCTGAGCAAGATTAAGCAAATGGGAAATAATATATTGTCTAAAGCCGATTACAAGGAGATCTCCTATGACCTTCATGTTGATCTGGTTCAAAGTCACTGCACATCATTAACCCAAAAGCTGCATAGAATTCATTTGCAAACACGTGGGTTAAACAAATCTTACTCTTAAGGCATGAAACAAAATTTTAACTTATTTGCTTCTTTGCCAATCGTAATCGTAAATTCAATTTCCGTAATAATCATGTAATTATTTATGCTGCAGATATATACCTGGAAAGCCATTGCCTATACGGTAGGATCATGGTTGTCAATACTTTTATTCCCCTTACTTTACAGACGCTTGCCATCAAATTTAATTAAATTGTACTTAGATCTATTATTATATGAGAAGAAACTCAAAGTGTTCAATCATCAATGCGCAAGTGACTAAAATATTTTGCAATCCATATGCATTTTGAGTGCTCAAACACGTTATGCTTATTGTTGTCTTGTGAAGGACACTATCGGTTAACTAATGCGACAAAGGGATATAGTTGTTTCTATCCAAGAAGAAAAAAAAGGAACGTACAGTTATTAATTACAAGAAGGAAAATGAATTACATAACAGTAATACAAGTCCTGTGACATATTTGTATGCCACACAGGATGAGCATACTGTCTTGCTGAAGGATATCGAAGGCATGAATAACTGCAGAAAAAGCATCAAGACACGTCATATGGAGGAGGAAAACCAAGTAGAGACTGCGAATGTACGAAATAAAATAAAACGATTGACAATTATTATATTTTTGTACAACAAAGAAAAAAGACAAAAATAATTAGGTAATTTCAAAAATCAAAATATGTAAGTGAGCAGTTAAAATTCTAAAATAAATTTAAACAAAAGGCTGATGGGCCACATCGCTCACCTAAGCAGCAATGGTATTATATGGACGTTCAGAGGATATTGTGCCTTACGGCCTCTCCTAGAATAACAAAAAAATAAATATCCGAATTTTACACATAGATGTATTTTTGCATACACTTAATTGTTGACATATGTACCTTTATGGATTACCCTTGTTACCGAAAATAAATGAATCCGTTGCAAGATTTTCGGTAGAGATTCACTGTTAACTTCCAGTTTCCTTTATTCTATTTATTTCCCTAAAGCGAACAACATATATGAGGGCATATGGGTACATTTTCTTCCTCAATTACTTACTGGTTATTGTATTTTATTTTTAAAAATGTCTCTATTAAGTGAAAGAAAAAAAATTGTTCTACCTCAGTGCGCTCAGTTCCTCAAATAGCAAACATTCAAAAAATTTAAGGGTTTTCCCCATTATAATCTATTTTGTTGTTGCTATTCAGTATTTAAAACGTAAACTAACAACAGGATGGCCTCAGCTCGGTGTTCAAACAAAGAATAGTAAGCAAACCTTTGTATCTTGATTTTAACTCGGAGCTTGACGTGTAATATATGGTACGCCAAATTAACATATATTCAAATATTTGTACCTATCTTCAAATTATTGTACCTATCTTCAATTCAATTGTACCTATCTCCAATTCAATTGTACCTATCTTCAAATTGAATTAGAGATAGGTACAATTCAATTATACCTATCTTTAATTCATTTGAAGATAGGTACAATTGATTTGAAGATAGGTACAAATGCAATGAATTGAAGATAGGTACAATTGAATTGAAGATAGGTACAATTGAATTGAACCTATCTTCCATTACTAAAATATTGGCAATAATGAATACTCCCTGTATAGTACGTCATTTCTGTTACGTCACAGCTGGCGCGAAAATTTATACAATAGTAGATAGATTCTACATGTATAGAGCTATCAAGTGTGACTAGTGGGTTCGCCCCCCCCCCCCTTTCTTCCTTTTTAGCTTACTTGAGCAGAAGGCTCAAAAGGGTTTCTTATCTAAATTTATCGTTGTTATTGTAAACTTTTCACATTTTCACCTTATTCTCGAGAAACAAGGGCCAATTTCTACCAAACTTGCCACAAAGTTTCCATGGGTGAAGGGGATCCATGGGAGATAATTATGCATCATCAGATCAAACTTAAGATGTTTCCTGTCTCGTTTGATCTACTGATCCACACCTGTAAACTTGACATGATGCAACTTCTCCGAAACCAAGTGAACTGTTGTTATAATACATGTACAGTGCAGATATATCACATTTAATAAATAATTATATTAATTATATTAATTGAACAAAAACTCATAATAATTGTTACCACTTTAATAAATAGAGTGATTATCAACTGAATTATACATTCTTTGATAAAATTATGGAAAAAAATAAAGCCAGTTTTTTATTTAGGTATATAGTGAGCCTAACTACGTCACTACCCTAACTCCGTCACTTTTCGGGTATTCGGGTATACATGTTTTTGGCTTACTTATTGATAAACATGTATATTTTAATAAATAAATGATGCCTTTTGCAAATATATTGTGCACGCACGCACGCACGCACGCACGCACGCACGCACGCACACACACATAAATATACATAAAGCACTAAAATAACCAACGACACGAACAATAAAGTAAAATATTGTCAAATTTTCGGGACAACCCGTCCCTTCTTCAGGACAACATGTTATCCTGAAGAAGGGACGGGTTGTCCCGAAAATTTGACAATATTTTACTTTATTGTTCGTGTTGGTTATTTTTAGTGCTTTTTTATATCTCATCTTATAACCGTGTATCTTTTGATCCGACACTTTAGATAACGAGTGTTGTTGGTTTGCTAGTGCTTCTTAAATATAAATATAAATATATATATATATATATATATATATATATATATATATATATATATATATATATATATTGTGAATTTACCTTTATTTCTTCTTTCATCTTCGTTGTGCTTCCCTCGTTTCCCTCCATGTTAAAATGTCTTCAAGGGAGCGATCATTATTTTCAACAATACACAAAACGAATTGAACCTAGGTATAATTGAATTGTACCTATCTTCAAATCCTTTGTAGATATGTCTGAATTGAACCTATCTTCAAATCAATTGTACCTATCTTTAAATGAATTTTACCTATCTTCAAATGAATTAGAGATAGGTATAATTCAATTGAACCTATCTTTAATTGAATTGAAGATAGGTATAATTCTTTTGTACCTAGGTATAATTCATTTGTACCTAGGTATAATTCATTTGTAACTAGGTATAATTATTTACACCTATCTTCAATTCAATTGTACCTATCTTCAAATAATTGTACCTAACTTTAATTCAATTGTACCTTCAAATGATTTGAAGATAGGTACAATTAATTGAAGATAGGTACAATTATTTGAAGATAGGTACAAATATTCGAATATATGTTAATTTGGCGTTCCATAGTAATATAGTTAGAAAATAGAAAATTGTAAACAATTAAAACAGATGAAAAATGCACCAAAGCAAAGAAAGAACACAATGTTTTTTTTCAAGATGAATCTCTCTCATATATATATATATATATATATATATATATATATATATATATATATATATATATATATATATATATATATATACAAAGAAAATTTGAAAAATGAAAGACAATACAGAGTAAAACGTTTGAAAAATGAAAGACATCACAGAGTAAAACGTTTGAAAAATGAAAGACAATACAGAGTAAAACGTTTGAAAAATGAAAGACAACACAGAGTAAAACGTTTATATATATATATATATATATATATATATATATATATATATATATATATATGTATATATATATATATATATATATAAACACACAAAGAAAATTTGAAAAATGAAAGACAATACAGAGTAAAACGTTTGAAAAATGAAAGACATCACAGAGTAAAACGTTTGAAAAATGAAAGACAACACAGAGTAAAACGTTTATATATATATATATATATATATATATATATATATATATATATATATATATATATATATATATATATATATATATATATATATATATATAAACACAGATGCTTCCATCAGTAAAATCGTTCGCATTTTATTTTCTTTAATTTTCTTTATGTGCTTGATTGATAATGAATACGTTCCTACTTCAGGACGAAAACATGTATATTTAATAAACAGATACATTACCACAGTAAGTTAAAAGTTCACTTTAGTTCATTGCTAATTTTCATTTAATTTTTATTCTTTTTATTGGTTTAACTATATGATTTCTGGATAAAATTAATGTACTGCTCTTTTGTCGATAAAAAAATAATATCCTTTTTTGTTTTCTGTGCCCCCATATAAACATATTTTTCATGGCTAGCAATAATACATCAACCATTTGTATGACAAAATTTATGTGTTTATTATTATTTGCTGTCGTTAAAATTTCTCATATTTCATCATTATTCCCTCAGTAGGTCTCGTAGCATTTTAATGCAGTATGATTATTGTTCTTACAGACATGTATATTATATCATGAAGTTGGTGTTAATGGCTTTAACATCCTTGTACTGCTACTGACTACACGTTAAACAAGGGTGTTGAAAGAAAAACAAGACAGTTTCTACTCACTTTTTTAATTATCACTCTTATTATCATCAGACTTTTTCAAGGTACAAACTGTTTTTCGTCTGTTTAAGATTTATTGATAAGCGTTCCTCGAATTTGCCGTACACAATGTACGATGGGCTAGATAGCATTACGTAACCTCTATCAGGTTGAATATAAGAATGAACAAAACAAATGCATAGCCCTTTAAAAAGTGCAACACATCGTAAGTTTAGTTGATTAACTATATATTTTTTGTGTTCAAGATGGTATGGGACACTTCCATGTTGTGACGTATTGTTTATCGATAAAGAAAATAAAACCAAGTGTAGTTTCTTTCAAAACATTGTCACCTTACAGCGTAGCGCAATAAGTTAGAAGGTTTGCCACGAACTGTACGTTGTGAGATCGAGAATCCCGCGTGGGGTTTACAATTTTTACCTCTTTAAATATTTTTAAAAGTTTTTTTTAAATATTGTAAAATTTGAAAATTCTAAACCGGCGAAAGTATTTTATTGATAATATAGTTAAAGCCACATTAATATCGACAGATGTCCTATACCATCAAATTTATACTGGCTGATGTCTGGACGCTAACATCACTAAGTATACGCTACTTGATAAATCATTATTACAAATTGATATATTAAGATATTCTTGTGATCAAACTCGAAATATGACACATGAGTAAGGACGTTTTAATTCCATACATTTGAATTTTTTTTAAACCTAATGTTTCCTTGTCCGACGCATAAAATTCTAACCAGTAAACAAAACAATTCTAAATCATATGATGGGTGTTCTTTACATCCGCATGACTGAATCACATACTACTATTCCTTGTGATAATTGATTGTATTTAAACACCTGATTTTTACGTAACTGATCATTTGATATGAAACTTAACACCTGTGAACTGGAAATTATCTCTGAGTCAACAATGGTATGGATAAAAAGTATGTTATAGATTTAACTTAATAAAATATAAAATTTCAATTAGTATTTTAATATGTTAATGTTATTTTTAAAAGAACATAAATGTAGTTCCAATGAAATTCAAAGTACTGAAGTACTGACGGGAGTTGATTTTATCAATTATCATTTATTTTAAAATCAACTTATCTTGCACGGCAATTAGTTTCTAGTCTGTATTTGAATTATGCACTTTTTTTAATATGAATTTTTAGACTTTTCCAACAGGAATTTCGAGAAGTGCCCATATGAATCATGTTGTGTAATATTTAAAGATAGATTTCAAACTATGTATTAATTATCGAAATAATTCTAAAAATTGTATGGATCCAAGCACTATTGATATCGAACTCTAGTCTCGATCAACCAGACGCTCGGCTGTCTCCGTTAATTTTCCACAAGCAAGAGCCTCTCTGCTTGTCGCAGATTTACGGAGATAGCCGAGCGTTTGGTTGAACGAGACTTTATTAAACTCTGGCGTTTTTCAAAGTGTTTATAGATAAGTTTCCTTGAAAAACAATGCTTCAGCATACATTACATCGAATTTGTTTTATTATTTTCAAGAACTAAGTCTTGTCAAAGGCGATGATTTGTGCTTTGGTCCAAACACTGTTTCACTTTCGGTTTGCCAGAGTAACTGCATAGGAGAGTTAATTAAAATCAACTCCCAATGACACCCAAAACCCATTCACTCAAGCTTTATATGATAAATATGTGTTTTTTACTGACCTCTTGTCGAACAATACTCAAAACTGCAAATCCATGCATAAAATGTACAGAGCTTTAAATTCCTCGACTTTATTTTCCAATCTTGAAATAGCACCATGTTGCTATGGCAGACAACGTTCACTTATTGTGTAAAATAATAATATTAACAACAGAAGAAAACAACATTTGACTGAAACTTATACCAGTAAAATACATATGCACACATATATACAAGGCTCAAGCTTTGATTACAAAACAAAGAAATCTATATCTGTATTTTGCTTTTACTTTTAAATATTGACAAAGCATTACAACTAAAATTCTAATGTTTAAGCTCAAATTTTGTACAAGCCCCTTAAATTTTCGTTTGCAGTTAAAAACATAGCATTAAAAAGGAATATAAGCGCTTAGTGAAAATATTTAGAGACTTGTTTTCAATGAACCCCTACACGAATGTGATAAATGTCCAAACTGAAATTGATTCAAGTTTTATTTATTTTAAAACATTTTTGCGTTAAGCAAATTCATTATTCAAATAAACAAACAAGATATCTGTGAGCGAATGCTCACTAGTGATACCCCCGCTCTGATGTGAATATGCAAAATAAGCAAAGTCGACATTTAACAGAAAGCTGGCATCCGATTGATACAGAAATATATCCCACAATATGGCATGCCTAAACAAATAGTGTGTTAAAATTTCAAGCATCTGCGATAAATAGTTGCTGAAAATTCATTGACGGAAATTTGTTTGAAAATTTTGGCAAAAAATAAACAAAGTCGTCATTTAACAGGAAGTTGAAGTCTGATTGGTACAAAAATACATCCCACGATATAGCACGCCTATACAAATACTGTGTAAAAATTTCAAGCATCTGCGATAAACAGTTGCTGAGAATTCTTTGACGGAAATTTGTTTGAAAATTTTTGCTAAAAATAAACAAAGTCGTCATTTAACAGGAAGTTGACGTCTGATTGGTACAAAAATATATCCCACGATATGGCATGCCTATACAAATACTGTGTAAAATTTCAAGCATCTGCGATAAACAGTTGCTGAGATAAATGCGACAGAAATTGTTGTTACGGACGGACAGACAGACAGACGGACAGACGGACGGACGGACAGACAGACAGACAGACACACAAGGGTAAAACAGTATACCCCCTCTCCTTCGGAGCGGGGGTATAAATATGTTTTAGCACAATTAGAATATGAATATAGTTACGGGTTGCAAGAATAATGCAAATGGTTCGATCCTTGGATAGATTATGTATACAACGCACATCTGACTATGCAAACATTTTACACGGATTTGGTGACTGATATTAAAAAAACACCTTATCTTTCCGTCGTCTCTTTGTAGTATGCATTTTAATTAAGGGCGACTTACTCCAGTATTACCTATAGATGATGTACAAATAATATATAATTATTCATAATAATTATAAAATACCAAACTGAAACTTTGCAAATATGCTTCCTGAAATTTTACGAGCTAAATGAAGCGCATTGAAGTGGTTAAAGTTTTCGTTTGAATGGAATGTCCTAAACTTTGTATCGAACGTCAATTGTTACCTGAGACACGCCCATGTCTTTTATAACGAGAAAAACAGTATTAGTAACAATTTGCTTTCGGGCCGCTCATCTTCTAAACAACACAAGCAGGGCTGCGGACCCTGGAAATTTGGACATGTGGAAATGCCCCGCGCTTATCCTCAGTCCCCACAATATGCTGCGAACACAGCAACAAATGCAGAAGAAAACAAAGAACGAAGAACCCCTCTAGAACGAAAAACTGAAACGTGCATATATGTTGTGAAAACTTATCTTTATTTGCAATACAGTACATGTAACAGGAAGTTCAAATCACAAATAGATTTGTTACTTAAAATAATCTTGACTCTTTATTTTGAACAATATCACTGTCTCTGAACATAGTTGGAAAGAAAGAAAGAAAGTGTGTGTATGTGTGTTTTGAGCATAAATGCACGTGTGCTAAATTCTGCTTGTGCTGTCTAGAAGAGAGGCGGTTCCAAAAGCATTGTGACGAACACTGTTTTCCTCGTTTCAAAAGAAATGGGCGTGTCTTATGTAACAATTGATGTTCGATACAAAGTTTAGAACAATCCATTCGAACGAAAACTTTTACCACTGCAATGCACTTCATTTTAAATAAAACTAACATAAAACTAGAGGTACTGTGAGCAAGCTCACAATTGATACCCCCCGCTAAGATAAAAATCATAATGCGTGTATTTTTCCAATAATAGAAAATATTGGATGAATCTATTTCACCGTCTATTTTCTTTAAATAACAACTGCTCTATTTGCAAGATTTGTGTGAAGTAAGAACATTCAATGCTTCTCCATAAGAAAGATAATGACCAGACACGAATTTTGCACTTTTTCTACCAGTGACCTTGACCTTGCCCAAATGACCTTGGGTCAAGGTCATGACACACTCTTTGGTCCTAAGCAAAATGTGTGTTAAGTTAGAACATTAAATTCTTTTCCATAAGAAAGATAATGACCGGACACGAATTTTGCACTATTTTCCCAACGACCTTGGCCTTGCCCATATGACCTTGGATCAAGGTCATGACACACCCTTAGGTCATAAGCAATCTTTGTGTGAAGTAAGAACTTCAAATGTTTCTCCATAATAAAGATATGGGCCGGACACAATTTTTGCACTTTTTCTGCCAGTGACCTTGACCAAATGACCTTGGGTCAAGGTCATGACACACCCTTAGGTCATAAGCAATCTTTGTGTGAAGTAAGAACTTCAAATGTTTCTCCATACGAAAGATATGGACCGGACACAATTTTTTGTATTTTTTCTGCCAGTGACCTTGACCTTGCCCGAATGACCTTGGGTCAAGGTCATGACACACCCTAAGGTCATAAGCAATCTTTGTGTGAAGTAAGAACTTCCAATGTTTCTCAATAAGAAAGATATGGACCGGACACGAATTTTGTATTTTTTCTGCCAGTGACCTTGCCCAAAAGACCTTGGGTCAAGGTCATGACACACCAATAGGTCATAAGCAATCTTTGTGTGAAATACGAACTTCCAATGTTTCTCCATAAGAAAGATATGGACCGGACACGATTGCACAGACAGACGGACGGACAGACGGACGGACAAGGTGATACCTATATACCCCCCCCCCCCAAACTTCGTTTGGGGGGGGGGGGATATAATTAAATATTTGTGTTTTTTTTGTATACCATTAAACAACGTGAAAGATCATGCATAATCTGATGACATAAAAACAAAAATATGACATTGGTTAATGTCCGATACTGTTCTTTTAATTATTTTGGAAAGCCATACTTATAATCATTAAAATTGTGGGTTATTTTTGTTGAAACATTTGGGTTTTATTTACTTCTGAGAAATTTGTATTTCTGTGTAAATTTCTGTAACAATTTAGTTCTCTGCGTAACATGCTTGATTCTTGTTTTTTCTAGGATTTTTTCTCGCCTTATTGGTTTGCTCCAATTTGATTACTTTCTCAGTAAAATGTGAACTAGCTGTTACAGTAGCGGACCAGTAAGTAAATGAACGTCTTTGCAAAATGATTGTCTATTAAAAACTTGTGCTTTGATGCTTATTTTTTCTTAATGTGTAATTTAAATGAAAGGTTTTCCATATTCTCTTGCCAAAGTCTTCTCGAAATAGTAATAGGACGTTCAATGATGCATTAACACATTATAACAGTAGTTTTTTTTTTCACAAAGTGGTCAGTATGTTGTGCTTGTATAAAAAAAATCGCCACGAGATTCAATCTCAGCAGTCTTTTTTTAGAAATTTAGAATGTTTCTCAATATGAAAGCTATAGACCGGACACGAATTATGCACTTCTTTTCTTTTTAGGATGACGTATGGTTTATCAAAGGACTATTAATTCAAAATCAGTAGGATATGCAAAAAAATCACATGATTATTATAATGTTCCCAAAATATACAACAATTTTACTCTGCTAGAATATGACTTATGAAGCAGTAATTTAAAATTTCCACGACGTCATGTGACGTCAAACATCTTGATCAAAACCTATCACTATTTTCAAAGTAAAAACCGTTCAGTTCCACATACTTATAATGTCATTTAACCCATTTATTAAATGCGCCTATACTCTTATTTTTAAAGTTTCTGTATAATGCATTTCGTGGTATATCTTACACAATTTAGGTCCAAACATTTCTGTTCACGCATTTTAGACTTTAGATAGGGAAATAAAGAAAAATCCATATATGCAAGATCCGGGTTGTTTTGGGAGAGGAGGCGCTGCACGAGCTAACAATATCAGTCCCTCTATCTTTAAACCTCTAACTCAATTGTAAACTTTTATCCTATCAAGAGTAGACACGTGTTGTCATTCTTGAGCAGCATCTAGAAACCTTTTGGTCTTCATCGGAGATTTTCCTGTTTGCACACAAGATTTAATGACGACCCGGTGTGTGGCAACGAATGAAAAAAATAGCACTTTGAGAACATTTTTCTTTGAAAATTGCGTTAAATTTAAGACCAAGTTAGCGCAATTTGATTTTTTTTTCAAAGTGCGTTATGAAGGTACAAACATCTTTATTATCGGGACACGTAACGTACTTTGAAAAATATATACAGATTCTGGAATTGAATTTCTTATTTGTTGGTAGTATGATGATTTTTTAACACTAGTGAATCTAATGTACCGTCTTTAAAAACGGTGTGAGGATTTGGATTACCTAAAAATACAGGTCATTTAACTGATTACAGGAAGAACGCCCCATCCCCTCATCTTTCCTTCCAAACCATATGATATTCAGCATCTTGGAGTTAAGATATGATAAATGGAAAAGTTATACTCTTTGTTGTGAATTGAATACAGTGATATCGTAAAAATGAGCTGGCCAAACAATAAATTTTCCAATGGTATGTTAAACAATTTGTTTGTGTTTCAACAACATAATCCCTCGTTTCAAATTCTAATCAAATAAGTCAGTTCGTTATAAAAAAAGTAACATTGACAAACATTAAATTATTATAGATTTAAAAACAAGTATTCCTTTGAAAGGAATGATCGGCAATAATGATATATTGATAGCTAGAAGCAATCAACATGATCAGTTTGATGTAAAATAATTAAAAAAGTACTGTATTCTACAAAATATAGAATATTTGAATCTGTACACCATAATTTCATCATTATCAACACGTCAACAAATTTAATTTCGAAATAAATTTGGGGAAATCCGTTCTTAAACTCCTTGTCTAGTTTTATATTTTTAACGTAATTATTAAATGTTAATGTATCTTCTTCTTCTTCTTCTTCTTCTTCTTCTTCAGAATACTAAGTAGGGTTCTTCAAAGAGCATTAACACGTATACAAAGAAAGAGTTGTATTAAAATAATTCAATGCGACTGAAAAACATTGAATGCCATCATAACTTGCTTATGATGTCGCATTATAACGTAATCTTGTTTATAAATCAAGCCGTTGTCTTCCTAGCATTATTATGCAACATCAATAGATCGAGGTCAGTTCATGGAGCATCTTCTTATGATTGAGGTCAGTTCATCGAGGTCAACTGCATTACTGAATAAATCTTTCGATCGAAATTCTTACGCGCGAGACAAAATGTACATTCTTGAATTAAAAGGTCGAACTGTATTTTATGTATGTTTGCATCTCTTAAGGTAAATGAATTTAAATAAAAGTGAGTAAAATGTTATATAACTACTAAACCAAAAGTTCAAGTTTTTATAAGAACTACTTATACAAGCGGAATGTGTGCGCACGTGGAAGCATTTGCCGGAAGCCTCATATGGACACAATGGTGATCGGCCGAAGCCAATTACAATAAGCTTTAATAGGGTGTGGGCTTTTTTCTTGCACTGATGTTCTAAAAGATCATGTTATTTGATAAAAATAACTTATGTATCCTTTTTTCACATCATATTTTTCCGATAAAAACTGTTGAATCCACTATTGAAATAAAACCACTAATGAAATAAATTATTTCAATAGTGGTTAAGAATGTATTTCATTTGAAGAATCATTATGCAACTACTTTTGAAACACAACTACGATTAAATTAATTATTTCAATAGTGTTCGGGATGTATTTCATTATAAGAATAACTTCACAGACACTTTTAAAGTACAATTTCTATTAGAATTATTTTTTAAATCGTAGTTAGGAATGAATTTCTTTATAAATATGACATTGTAATCACTATTGCAACACATTTGGAAAGAAAGAAGTTGTATACATGTATCATTTTTGCAAACTATTTTCAAATGAAAGAAACAATTTATCTAACGACCAAATTCAAATACACAATTAAGGTTTTACAGACATGCATGAAAATTATTTGTACTATAGTGAACACCTTGTCAATTGCCAGAACTTTATTCAAGCCCCCCCCCCCCCCCCCTCCCCCTCGTATATTAAAAATCATTTATAACTACATGCATGAAATTATAAATATTACTGTTAAGATTTTTTTGTGTTATTAGTGGCTGTTGATGTACTGCATTACAACTACTATTGTAATATATCATTTTAATAGTGGTTGATGATTAATTTTATTACGTCCACTATTGAAATAAATTACTTCAATACTTTTTAATCAATTATACTCCTTATTTTGAATTTGAATTCAATATTTTAAATTTAGATATATGATTTAAACAACATCACACTGTAATTCTCGGCCCTTGTATTAGCCCGAGCGGTTGGTATCGGCTCAATCCGGAAACAACAGTCTGATCTTCTGTATATACGCTTAAAGGCTGCATTTTTCTAAAAAGAAAAAATGCGTACATAATTTCGATACAAATCAAGATCTATTTTTTTCATGGTGCATTTAAAAAAAACCAAATCTGTACATATTTCTTATAATTAGTTTATGATATCTAAAACGTTTGGTTGTATCATGCAATTAGTCCGCTCACAATCGAACTTGTCCTCAAACCATAATAACAACCCTCGTATTTATGAATTGAAGTTAGTTTCTTGGAGTTGATGCATTTTCCATTTCATAATTTGAAAAGGCATGCATGAAACAAATCTTTTCTTATGAATAAGGCACTGTGAAAAATGTTCTAGTTTGCATAGACAACTGTTTTTTTATTTTAATTACCTTCGTTTGAAATCTTGAAAAGTTTTTAAAGGAGTAAAGGGGCGATAAAGGAAATGAACACTCGTCTGATAAGTCATTTAATGATCAAGACAACTAAAAACTGCTGCAAATATCGCAATGTCCAGGACCTGGAGTTTTTTTTATCCTCTCAAGAACCCCTTGTTACACTTTCATATTTTACTGTTATTCTCATTAATTTCAAACCATTTAGGCAAGCTTCCCTAGGCGGGCTTCCTTCGCCACTCATTTTGCTTTTTATCTGAAGTGTTTTAAAGTTATCAGTAATGGTTTGTTACTAGAGTTTGATTACTTTAGGCATTCACAGGATGTTTTCTTTTTCGAAAGTATTAATTGAATATAGAATTGGGATAGATGTAGCAGAAAAGTTACATATGTATGTTGTTTTAGGATCATATGTTTGAAACAAGCCTTCAGTATCTACCAAAGTTACTTTTCCTGTAACGGAGGCCGATGTCCACCACATCAAAGTAGGAAAAATACTTTTCATCAGGTTTTTTTTTTATGAAATCATAAAAAAGATATTAAAAATTCCAACGAATTTTCCTGCAAACCTGATTAATAATGATATAATTATTAGATTTTACAGCGGAGTGCAACAGTGTTTGCTCAAATACAACTTCTGCAAACGATACTACATGCACGGGTCCTGCTTGTCCAATCGTGCTGTTATTTGTGGTAGATAATAAGAAACATTTGGTGAACACTACAGGAAAAAATCGTCTTAAAGTAGTCCGAGTATCGCACTACGTCATAATACGGATTTTACAATATTGGTTCGACTTTTACAAAGCGTTTTAGATAGCCGGTATTGATGTTGCTCTACATCGCTGTTGTAAACAATGGCAATAATAAGCAATTAGAACGGTAATATATGTATTCTATGAGAGATAGAAATAATTAATGTTGAGAAACTCGATTCTGTTAAAGTAAAATGAAAAACGAAGTTTCTGATTAACCAGGATCTCAGGTATGCTTATGTCTTCTATGTTTTGACCCCCCCCCCCCCCGAATTTTTCTTTTTCTTTTACTAAAACCGGTTTAAATTTAGAGACAGAAGCTATTTCGAATTTAATCAATCGTCAATTAATTAATGTTTAAATCATATCTAACATTGTTGAAAGATCTAGGCAGAAAACTGTAGCAAAACGTGATTTTTACGGACTTTTTCGTCAGGGTCTACTTGGTTAAGAGCTTATAGCGTGAAAAGTAATCCGTCAACATATAATTTATTTTACCAAATCTTTTTTCTACGATGTCAATCTATAGAATAAACTCCATGAATTTAAGTTTGAGTCCATAAAATAGTAAAAAAATGACCAAACGCGATACAAGAATTGCATTTTTTGTTTTCTATTTTGATACATCAGGTCCATAAAGCGTACTTACTTACAAAAATTTGCACAAAATTATTGATGAGATATGGCTTGAATAAATATTTATACTCTATTTTGTATCTTCAGTTCTAATTTTCCCAAAATTGGTAATTATTTTTAGGAAAAACGGACGTCTGGCAAATTTCATAATTGTCAATAATTTTCGCAAGGGGGTACACCCGTCTGAGATGTGATAACAAACAAACTAGCATGTAAACATACATATTTTCTTTTGTATATGTATTGCTAGAATGTATATTTATCATTTAAAGCTAAGCTTTTAATGATTGAGCCCATTGAGTGCCGAGTATAGGACTACCTTAATATCACTTGTAAACTATCTACGACAGGAAGCTGCAGTAAGTCACTTTTTAATCATTATCTTTGATGTTATATACCTATTTTTTTCAAATCCATTCAGATATAAATTTGAATTACAGATAACTATACTGATGGTAGTAATTCATCATCGGCGTAGTACACGACACAGGAAACAACACAGAAATCGATTACGTCATTAGTGTCAAAATATGTGAATGAAACTTCTAGAATAACACAGAAAACAACACAAAGAATAGAGTTGGAATCTACACCAGTTGTTGGCAATACAACACTGATACAAGAGTTTCCTATAAATGAAACTCTTACGCAAAGATATTGTGATTACGGCAAGTTATTTAGTTATCAGTGACTTATCGTAGCAGTATAAATAATAACAACTTTCTGCTTATAAGATACAGAAAACAAGTATTCTTTTTAAAGGAATGATCGGCATATGGTATCAAACACCAGAATCATGAAATGTCTTATACAATACCGAAAGTACAACATGCTGGAAATAGGAAAGCATGCAATTGTGTTGCTTTAAAAAAAAAGCAAGGACTAAATTAACTTTACATTTAGTAGGAAAAGTGTTCTTCTGAAAGTAAACCATACGCATGTAAAGAAAACAAGTGGTTAAAACCATGCTGTAACTGTATGTTAAGCGTTTAGATATCAAAACAAATGCATGAAAATAATGTTTACTACTAAACATGTACTTGAAGATTTGCATGAAGGTAGTGCTGCCACTGCCTACTTAACAAAGTAGTATGAAGCATGCTGTGTACGCATATAGTGAAATGCCGGGTGCATGATACGGACATAACTGTGATCAGCCAAAGCCGATCACATAACAGGAGATTGTACAAATTTATTAGATTGACCCAATTCCATTTGTTGTTTTACTGTTTAAACCAGGCACGTAGCATCGGAGGGGGGTGGGTGGGGTAGGGGCTGCCCCCCCCCCCCCACTTTTATGGGACCATGATGTAAAGAAATTGAATTGAAAGTAATGAAATTAACATTCGAATAAAAGTTAAAAGTATACCTTTTTAGGATTTTGGAAATTAACGTTTTCCTTATTTTTTGCTTGTCAAGATTTTGATTTTTTGGATGAGTCTTCCACCCCCCCCCCCCCCACTTTCAAAAACGATGCTACGTGGGTGTAAACTATAAATGTTGTACATTCAAAAACCAAAGCAAGACTAGGTAAGACTTCCTAAATATTTACATATAAACACTTACTGAATTCAACACTTACGATTATAATCAATAGAACTATTTATAGTAATTTTGTACGTCTTCTCCAACAGATTGCACATCGAATACCGGAGTGATCGTTGGTTCTGCATTCATTGGACTGTTTGCCGGAGTTTTACTGACTGGGTCAATTTCTTTTTTCCTTCTAAAACGACGGACACAGTCTCTCAAGTAATATCCAGTTAAAAGCGCAATTCTAAACTTGATTGGTCTTGTAATATTTTTTTCTCAATAAAGAAATGCTAGCTAGTCACCCATTTGTTATGACTTTACCAAAAAAAGAAAGAAATTATAGCCTTATATTTGCACCATTTTTTATGAATAATTTAATACTCCTTTGCCTGTTTTTGCAGAATACCTGCCGTTACACATCCATTGTACAACTTAAACGGCCGAGAAGCTAGTCTATGTGCGACTGCAGGCGAGACGTACAATGAAATAGAGAATGATTCTGTAAGCATTTTGATCCTGCATTTACATGTCGATAATGATATGTATGAATACAACTTTCCAAATCCAATACTTTTAAGGTTTTTTGATGCACAGTTTGTTAGATGACTAAATATTATTGTTTCATCGTTTTTAACCCTACATCAGATGTAAATTAAAATCAATGAGATTTAGCTGTTCAATCTAGGTGTTTAAGAATATGTGTAGCTGTTTTGTCCAGCTTAATTTAGATGGAGCATTAACAGCAGGTACAAGGTAACCTGAGTTCAATTCATCTTTACCTCTACCCCCTAAAAAGATATATTTTGTATATAAATAAAAAAAAATAGCTAAACATTTTGCTAAGGAAATCAGATTGTTATTAAAAGTCAAAAGAAAAATCGGTCTGGTAACAAGTCTTTCATGCACGCACATGTTCATCGAGTAATTCGAAAAAAGAGTTAATTTAATTATATTGCCTTAACCTTGAATTTAATTATATTGCCTTTACTTTGCCCTTTCTCCCACTTTTGTTCATTAGACTTAATTGACAAATCATGGAAGATACTGTCCTCAACAATGGGTTGGAAGGTATTCATCTCCCGACTGATATTCTTTTCATATGGTTATAAACGTTAAATATTAGCGTGTATGAGGGATATTTTTTTCTTATTTTACCTCGTAAAGTCACATTTAAAAAGACAATTTTGGATACTAAATTGTCTATTTAATCTACATTTGTCGATTGCGTCGATTCAAGTGTTTGCATACACGTCCCTAAACACTTTTCATGTGTATGACTTCGCCACGGCAAATGGTATTTATGAGAAAGAATGCAGTGTGCAGAGATCAGTTTCATATTTTGAACGTATTTTTACAAATTGTTGTCTTATATTTATTCGAAGGCCTCTTATGTCCTATGAAATTTCTTTCTATTCGTAATTATGAACAGCAAGGCCCGTTGTGAAAGTCATAATAGTCACTTTTTTTAACAAAAAATGTAGATCTGCTTCATTTACTTGATTCTATGTGAAGTGAAAGCTCAGGTTTTAGTAATTACAAAGTTAATCATATTTTAAACCGGATTTCCAGGAGTTATTTTTTTGCTTTTAACTTTTATTCGCTAATCGAAAAAAATAACTGATTTGAAAAACCAAGTTACATGTCCATTTTAAAAAATTTCTGTAGTAGTATAAGTTTAATTTTAGGGCGTTATTTTACAACTATTATATTATTCTTTTAATTCATGCATTTTTCGAGCTTTCATTCATAAGTTTCACAATATCATATGTACAATGCATATTATTTTGTAGCACAGTCCAAAGATATCGTATGTTTTGCCAATCACAAAAGATGAAGCAAAGTCCAGTGTTTCAACAAATAATCCCGAAATCTACCATCACCTCCGAGAAGATTACGATGTAAAGGACAGAAGTAACTACTATGATCCTGCAGTGCCCCTGAACGGTCCGCAAGAGATAGAATCTGATCAGTATGGTAAACTTGCAATTGAAGAAAATGGAGCTTACTCAACTGTAACAAACATGAATAAAACTGGAACCGAACCAGTAAGAAATGAAGCCTATTCAAAAATTGAAACGAGCGAATTTCAGTTGGTTGAAGTTGAAGGCAATAACGACAACAGTGCGAGTAATTTTGTTTTGACTAAAGAATAAACTTTATTTTTTGGTTTCATTGGATGCATCATTTTGTGCATCATTAGTCTAACAGTTTGCATAAAATATTATATCTATGTTCCGGTACTCATGCACTTATAACCTTTCTTTTGCAAAGGCTAACAGAGCATCGCAATTTCATTCCATGAAGTATACATTATTCTTTTTTTTTATTAGATTTTTATAATGAACATAAAACAACATCAATACATAATTTGTAACGGAAAAAGTTGTAAAGAAAAATGAAAACATGTTCGCAAGACAATAAAACAGTTTAGGACATAGTTTTGTATTACCGGTCTCAGTTAGGTCGGTATATCAACAAAATAGATGACGCTAATATCAACAAAATAGATGACGCTATTTTGTAAACTATATTTCATAGTAAAAAATTCATTTCTACCCTTTACTTTTTTGTTTTAGTATAATAGAGGCTTGATTTTGCATATTTTACTCGATATCACAATAATTGAATCCACCTTTAACAATATTATTGAATCAAAGCGTTTAAACCGTAGGTTTTCAAGTCTTTATTTTAAAGAAACTAATAAAAGCAAAATTGATTATTTGAAAAAAAAATCTCTTTCGCGTTTCGCAATGATTTTTTTTTAATTGTTACATGTGAGTACAACTTTTCTATTGGTTAAAATGTTGTACAACAACAAAGCCTAATTGGAAGCTACATTATAAGTGCTGTTTCACAACTTTTCCTTATTTGACCGTGTTTTTTTTTTATTGTTACGTCTTTCATAAGCTCTTAATATGAAACTGAAAACCAAAGTACACTTCAATGAATCCTACGATTTATCAATATTGTCATATGATACCGCAGATATATGTTCGGAAATCATTAATAATGTTTAAAAGCCATATTCATGTTTTGAAAAAGTATTGGGAAAGCATATGTTGCCGTGTAAGCAAAAAAAAGATAATTAAGATATAAAGGCTCAATTTAGTCTCACACTTTCACGAGTTTTATGTGTTTCTTATTCAGTGCATTACCCTTTCTACATGATTGTCAACTTCACACGCAGTTTAATAGTTAAAAAAAATATTAAATAGACTTGAGATACGTTCATTATATTCAGACAATTACTACTATAGATAAACATTAACTGTATTTGAATGTATGATCATGTCTTTTTTTAGAATTTTCATTTGATAATTATAAATACCTAATCATACATGAACTATTTAAACAATAAAATGCTTTCTTTAGTGATTTATTCGGGATATGAAGGTAGCGACATTGCAAGAAAAATAATTTTTCCTGCAATGATCGCTACCTTCATAACCCGCATGAATCATCAAAGAAAGCATTTTATTGTTTATAATTACATCTTTCTTTAACTAATTAATAAACTGATTATGAAAAGTTAGTAAAATTCACTAAATTACTGTTAACGTACAAAAGTACGTTAGCTAAAAGCAATAGCCAAATCGTCACCTGTGAGACTTTGAGTCTGGCATCGTTATGATTATTTCGTGCAGTCCGGGATTTTACTAAGGTCGCTGTAGGTCGCAGACCAATCGATAAACAGGTAGTGTCAATTTCAGTCCTGTCACTTTCAGCCGCTGTAGATTCGACCAATCGATAAATAGGGCGTGTCAATTTCAGTCCTGTCACTTTCAGCCGCTGTAGATTCGACCAATCGATAAATAGGGCGTGTAGATTTCAGTCTGGCTGTTTCTATTGAGCTATAAATTAACTATAAGTTTCCGTAAGAAATATAGGAAATTATGCTTGGTAGATGTAAATATATTACAAAATCAAGCAAAACCGCTTTAACCGTAATATTTGTAATTTATGCCCCAGTCACACATTCACGGATGAAATGCCGGATTAGCTACGGAAGCGATCCGGCATCATTCGTGGCGATATGTATTGACCCGTGGCTTTTCCGTCTGTTATCGTATCCAAATATAGCTGCGACAATTTTTGAACATGTTCAAAATTCCACTACGGATGAAACCACCGTAGTACTTCCTTAGTAAAACTTACTAAACCGTTTTAGAACGTAGAAGTCCTTTTTAACTCCGTATAAATCCGTAATAATTCGTATGTATCAATTAGTCAAGGATTGTTTCGATTTGATACGGAGAGCGACGTGATAGTACGGTTCTAGTACGTATTTACAACGGATAAGAAGAGTTCGCTAAGGCAAAATACAGGTTTACTATTTCGCCATCTTTATTACCCCCCCCCCCCAACCACCCAAAAGAAATAGCCTCAACTACTGTTCCATTGCTTGTGCAGTGAATTTTACGTTTTAACATCAGAATTTTATGAACATAATAAAAATACATGACTTTATCTCCCACTTTGTGATACATGTAGTATAGAGAAAATATTAAATTATTTAATCAACACATTTTTACTACATGGCAAATACCTGTCGGAGGGGCAATAAATTTCACAATTCAGGTAAAGGGCTTTATGGAAATCATAACAATGCATTAACTTTTTTCAAATGTATGTGAAATAAGAAATAAACAATTTCTTAAGATATAATCGTAATATTGATATGACCATATTGGCATCGACCTAAGGACTAGTGAACCCTTGTCCCAGTGACCATGAATGTTGCACTTTAGACAGCGGACTTTGCAGACATCATTACCACTGTTTTTGTTTTTTAATATTTGTATGTGGATAGAGAAAATGTTTTCTTAAATTTGATAATTTTCACTATATGGCTATATTGGCCCCAACCTAGGGTCATGTATTTCACAATTTAGGAATATGGCTTCATGGACATCATAACCATGCATTTTTTTTCTCAAATATAATTATATAGGAGTAGAAAATAGGATTTTCTAAGTTTAAATACAATTTTACTTTAAAGCCATAATCCCATTTTGGGCCTAATCTAGGCACTGAACCCCTGACCTAGGAGTAGGGGGCTTACTAGATATTATAGCCATGCATTAGTTTTTCCCAACGCGTGTGAAAGTAGAAATGATCATGTTTCCTCGTGTATAGAAAACATAACGAATCCTTTATTTACTGATTTAGTCTTAAAAAGGGTGTGTGTTATACAAAATATAATTTGTTTCAGCTACTGAGCTCATGATAAAGGTGTCGCTTCTTGTAAAAAAAACAGAATTCGAAAAGCAGGAAGGAAATGGTTTTCACTATGATATAACAGTGCAATGCATTCAACAAATACAAATGTTTCCTTCATACAGCCTAGTAAACAACAACAACTTGTGGCATGGCACCTAAAGCTTGTAAGTTTTCTATTAAATTTTTTTTGGGGAGATTGAATCAAAAGATGTGTTAGAGAAATGTCGTTTATACCATTAAATCACTTATCTAAAATGATTTTTCGATTAGAGCTCACATAAATTTGAAAGGTTTCATAAACATCGTTTAATGCAGACCAGCACAATTAAGAGAGTTTTTTTTTACAAATAGATTTTAGTACTTTGTAATAGACCAGTCCAAGCTTTCCAAAAGTTGTTTCCCTTTGCGAGGTCAAGCCAAAGGTCAAAATGGAAAACAAAACTTTCCCCTTCTTTAGGCATTCAAACTCCGGGGGTCATGTGATAAAAAAAAATTTCCTTAATTTAATTTATTCCTTCTATGTGTGGGTTGCCCTACTCTTAGACAATCAAAATACACAACGGAAACGGATTTTAAACGTCAAATGACAAAGTAACAAACCTTTAAACTACGAAGGTCACTGTAAAGATTTTCCACAAAGGTGGCGACCAAGGAACATGACGTTGGTGAAGTGTTCTATTTATCAGTGAATTTTTAAATACTAGGGTATCAAAAATGATATCATTGCGATGTCGAATTAAAAAAAAAATGAACTGACACTTGATGTTTAGGTCGTGCGTTAACAATTTTACATTTTTTAACTTCTTACAAACTACAAGGCTGATTGTTACCATTTTTGATGTAAGGCATATATGGTTAATGAAATCTAAATTGTGAAATTCATGGCTCTACCACCCTCTTGGAGCAAATGTCTGGCCAAATATGCCAAAAAAAGCCAAATTTTCAAAAATTTTCTTATCTACTTCTGGCTCTAGGGTGGGGCCAATATGGCCATATAGTAAACATGTATTATATCTTAGAAAATCTTCTTCTCTAGGACCATATTTATGTTTTAAAAACTAAATGCACTATTATGATATCCATAGAACCCTCTACCAAAATTGGGAAATTCATGACCCCTGGGCCAGGGGTTCAGGCACTAGGGTGAGGCCAATATGGCCATATAGTTAAAATGTATTAAATCTTAGAAAATCTTCATCTCTACTCCCATATATAATTGTTAAAAACTAAATGCATGATTATAATATCCACGAGGCTCTCTACCAAAATTGTGAAATTCATGACGCCTGGGTCAGGGGTTAAGGCTTGTGGGTGAGGCCAATATGGTCATATAGTTAAAATGTATTAAATCTTAGAAAATCTTCTTCTCTACTCCCATATATATTTGTTAAAAACTTAACGCATTATTATGATGTCCATGAGGCCCTCTACCAAATTTTTTTAATTTATGACCCCCTTGTTAGGGGTTCAGACTCAAGGGTTGGGGCTAATATGGGTATATAATTAAATGTTTTAAATTTTAAAAAATCGTCTTCTCTACTCCCACACATGTGCGCAAAAAACTGAATACATGGTTATTATGTCTGCTAACTCTTCTACTTTGAATTGTGAAATTCATCGCCCCTGGGTCAGGGGCTCAGAACCTGAAAGGGGGGGGGGGGGCAATATAGTGTTAATGCATATAATGTTTAAAAAATTTCTTCTCTATTCTCACGCATCTGTATAAAAAAAGCTGATTTATAATTATGTTTACCAGGAAGTTCTCTACTGAAATTTTACTTTTCATGTACCCGCGAGTATGGATTTTGACTCTAGGGCAGGTCCAAAATGGATGTAAAGGTGTTAATGCATATAATGTTAAAAAGTTATATTCTTTACTCCCACACACCTGAAAGAAAAACTGAAATCATGATTTTGTAGACCAGATCTTTAAGTTTTTCGCCAAAATTATTATCAAAACCGATTTGGTTTGACTTTTCCTATAGCGTCACGATCATTTCTGTCAGCTACGTCATGCATAAATTATACACGCCGCCGGTGTGAAAACTATATGATTGGTTAACTCCTATTTTTAGGCCGAGTTATCAGTATATGCTTATGCAATGCCAGAGCTGAAGGATTTCTCAGAACAGTTTATTCCCCCCCCCAATATTATTCATTCAAAATCGACTATCCCGTATGTTTAAATTCTGTGCTAAACCTCTCTCTCTCTCTCTCTCTCTCTCTCTCTCTCTCTCTGTGTGTAAACGGGCGTTAAACCATAGCCTCAAGCTACGGTCCAGAGTACGGCGTTATAAAAAATATAATATTTAAAAGTTGCATGTGCTAAGCGTTCATTTCATGTAAATACCGTAAATGTATAATGCACATGTATTATCTACTAACTTGCCAGTCAAAGTGATAGGTATGAATTCCTCGATTTCTACACCTTTCGATCGGCAATCGACAGTCAATAAAAGTATTGAACGATGGTGTGAAAGAACGAGACGGAAGGAGGTTTGTACATGTGCGTCTTCATTAGGCAAGTGTCCGATTCGTTTCTCTTCTGTTGCCCTATCACTTTCGGTGTAAATATATATACTAAAATATCCACAAACCATTTACTGCAGATTTCTTTATTTTACCTGTCTCTGAACCCCCGATCACCCGCTCCATATATGAACACTGGTTTGTTTACATACATAAAAAATACAGTTCTTGATCCGCTTTCCGAGTACGGTTAAAGGTTGTTTAATAGGAGAAAGTTTGGGGCGGGTAAAGCTACAATTATTAACAGTAGTAAACTAAATGAAGAATTATTTAAATGGATTATTTGCACAAAATGTGGTATGGTATGATGTAAATATTTTTAAAAAATAGTGTTATTTTTATACGCGGCAAATTGCCGTAAAGTTTTTTTGTACATGTAAGTATTGTATGCACTGTAGCTTTATATTTTCAAACCCAAAATTTATACACATAGCTACAGCTATATATGTTATGTACCGTATGAATTGTTTTATCACAAGTGTACACTTTCGAAAAATAGCCCAATTTCGACAGTCACGAGTACCCATGTGAATTTTTCATTCTCTGATGTGTTGTTGTTCTGTCCGTGCATAATTTAGTCTTAGTTAACCAGCAGCCAATCAGCGGTAAGCTGAATCCACCAATAAAAAAACTGTGGTTAAGGTGCGGGTATTGTTTATGTATGACGTAGCTGAAAAAGTTGAACGCGACGCGATCGGAAAAGTCAAACCAAATCGGTTTTAGTAATATAGGTTTCATAGTTCTTTTTGAAAGATTTCAGGCAGGGAGGTGGTTGTCATTACAAATTTATAATTTTTCTACTCCAGAATGAAACCTAATTAATTCAATGCATATATGAGACTCCACGACAAGTTTGTGTATGGGTTATATGCTACTCAGGTGACCGTTAAGGCCAATTGGCCTCTTGTATTAATTATTTATTTTAAAATCGGCAAGAATTCTGAGCGGAAAACTTTGAATCATGTTGTTTAATATCTAAAGATAGCATTGCCGCCATCAAACTCTTCGATGCATTATGTAACAGTAATTGCATTGGTTTTATCCTTAGTTTGAATAGTCTCCCCTATGATTCCAATCGCTACAACTGTAGTAATGGCGCTTTGGTTATCAATGACAGCGAACCAGTCTAATTAAAGTCTGGCATAGAAATTCAATAGACTACAAAACATATCTAAATTACTCGAACCATTTAAAATTCAATTATTTTAAAGTATTTATAAATACGTTTCCTTGGAAAATCATGCCTCTGAATACAGTACATCGAATTTATCAATTATATTTAAGTACTAAGTCTTGTCAGCGATGATGGTAGAAGGTGATTCAACGTCATAACCCTGTCTTTTTTAGTTAAAAAAATTAACATATTTATTACTAGTTAAACCAATCATGCATACATTGAACATGAATATCTATATTGATATGATAAATGTTTATTTTTTTCAGGATGGATTTACCTTAAAATCAAAGTTTAAACAACGCAAAAACAAATATATAAACAAAACAAGATATCTGTGAGCCAATGCTCACTAGTGATACCCCCGCTCTGATGTGAATATGCAAAATAAGCAAAGTCGACATTAAAATTTCAAGCATCTGCGATAAATAGCTGCTGAGAAATCTTTGAGGTTGAAAATTTTGGCTAAAATAAACAAAACACTCATTTAACAGGAAGTTGACGTCCGATTGATACAAAAATATATCCCAAAATATGGCATGCCAAAACAAATAGTGTTTTAAAATTTCAAGCATCTGCGATATATAGTTGCTGAGAAATCTTTGACGGAAATTTGTTTGAAAATTTTGGCTAAAAATAAACAAAGTACTCATTACACAGGAAGTTGACGTCCAATTGGTACAAAAATACATCCCACGATATAGCATGCTTATACAAGTACTGTGTAAAAATTTCAAGCATCTGCGATAAACAGTTGCTGAGAATTCTTTGACAAAAATTTGTTTGAAAATTTTTGCTAAAAATAAACAAAGTCGTCATTTAACAGGAAATTGACGTCTGATTGGTACAAAAATATATCCCACGATATGGCATGCCTATACAAATATTGTTTAAAATTTTCAAGCATCTGCGATAGATAGTTGCTGAGAAATCTTTGACGAAAATTTGTTTGAAAATTTTAGTTAAAAAATAAGCAAAGTCGTCATATAACAGGAAGTTATGGCATGACTTAACAAACACTGTGTAAAAATTTCAAGCATCTGCGATAAATAGTTGCTGAGATAAATGCGACAGAAATTTTTGTTACGGACGGACAGACAGACAGACGGACGGACAGACAGACACACAAGGGTAAAACAGTATACCCCCTCTCCTTCGGAGCGGGGGTATAATGAGTAATGAACAGATAAATATATATTTCTGAATACATAACACATAATACAAAAGTTTCTTACGTGGCAAACACAATATGACTAAATGGTACTTTTAAAAACAAAAATCTGGCAACGCAGTTTAGAAGTTTGAAATTTGTACATTGTATGATTTATTAAATAGAAAACTTGAATAAATTCGCTATACTTGTTTTTACGAATTAATCATTCGATTTTAACGAAGTACATGTAAAATGAAGAAAATCAACTGGTGTCTAGGACTTCGCTGTAATTGAGTCTCATTGTATGTTTAAAGTAGATCCAGTGTTCTGTGATGTCATACTTTATTGTAAAACTTTGAATTCTTTAAAATTGACAATAGAGTTAAAAAAGAAAAACAAGTTTCTGCCTACAAAATTTTTACTTTTAACAGAAAAGTACGGTTTTTCTGATGCTAGAATATGCTCTAGTTCATGTCCATCTGATATCTCAAAAAGTGTGATGACATGTATATTTTTTCTAATGATTGATGAAATTAAAGTCTATTAAGTTGAAATCAGTTCTGTTTTTCAACTTTCATTAGAGAATTTTACGAGTACGGAGTTACCTTAAAAGGTATGCTGTTGTGTGTGCAATTTGAGAATGACTGAAAGAAAGCAATTTAGGGTGAAGATATGATTTTCAAAATATTAAACAAAAGTTCCCGTCCTTTTCGAAGCCTGAATCTGCAAGTTGATGCCTTATCCCTGCGCTACGAACTACAAAAGTATACAAACATATATACTAGGGTTATTAGAAAAGTTCGCGACCAACGTGATTTTCGGCAAAATTACTGTGTTTTTTGTAGGATGACGTATGTTCTATTAAGTAACTACCAATTGAAAATAAGTACGCAAAAAATCATATAATTTAGAAGTTGTTTTCAAAAGGTACTACGTCAAACTGATGAGGGCAATTTAAACCTGTCACTCTTTTAAGTAAACATCCTTTAGTTCACACACTTATTCATGCCATTAACCTATTTATAAAATGAACATTCACACCATTATTTGTCAATTTTTTGTATAATGTCTTTTGTGTCAAATCGTAGATCATATATGTCCGAAAATCTCGTTCCACGCAGTTTCGACTTTAGATAAGGAAATCAAGCAACATCCATAGGTGAAAGATCTGTGCTGTATTGGGGTGGGGTGGGGTACTGCGAGTGCTCAAGATATCAATATTTCCAATTTCAACCCTCCAATTCCAATTGTGATTCAAATTGCAAATCCTTGTTCTATATAAATAGCAGCATACAAGAACCTTTTGGTCTCCATCGGAGATTTCTTGCGTGTACACAAAATTTAATGACGACCCAGTGCTCCAAGGTGTCCATTTACGTCAACGTTTTTGACTCATTTTTCTAGCGTTGGTCGTCTATATTCTGCGATAAAACGGTCATACATTCTTCAATTTAATTGAAACTTTCACATTATGACCTTCATTACTTGTTGTGATCTCTATTGGAATATCGCTCATTTTTATACACTTACACTGTACATTTTCTTAATATGGAATAATGCGTACAAAATATTACAAAGATAAAAACTGACATGCTCTGTGAAGCATATCTTATCAAAAAAATGAATCTGTATATTTTTTATGGTGCATAAAAAATAAACAAATCTTAACATATTTATTGGAATATAGGTCAAAACTAAATATGAAAAGTTTCGCTGGTATCATGTGATTAGTCCGCTAACAATCAAACTTGTCTACGAAATTTTCTAACAACCTTCGTATGTCATTTATTTTGAAATAAGTCTTTTTGTCATAAAATTTTACAATTCATGCAGTTTAGAGGATCTTTAGAACAAAACGTTTTCCTAGCATGATTATACAATATTTTCATACAATTAAATACGAATATGATTCTAAATAATGTCATGAGGTATACTTTATAGATGTAGCCTAATGTAAATATTTACATTTAGGGCATATTTCCCTTATACGTGCATTGGAAATATGTGATTTTTTCGAATCATTATATATTAAGTTCTTAAGAACAATTGAGGACATTGCAATTGGCTCTAGAAATTCAACCAATCGCGCTGATACAAACACATTGCAATAACAAAGCGGCATGTTTTCATACCATGAACACTGTTTTCTTCCTCCAACCGTTGAAGTTCTTCATCTTTATCTATTAAGGATTGGAAAATAAACAATATTTTTATGCCCGACAATCTATACTACTATATTAAAGGGAAAGGTCAGGTATAACACATCTCTAGTGAAATAGATAAACAAAAGTTTGTTTAAAACATCCACCATATACTTTATCTCATGATCTCATCTTAAGCCATTAAACTTGGTTTAATTATCTGGTCAGTGTTAAATCTCATGTAAGCGCATGGAGGCTGCCATGATAGCAACTCTGTGACGTCAGCAAACCACTTCGATAAATTGACCCACTTATTGTATAACATAACGCTGCAAGAATGGCGCAAGAATATATATTTGGGATAGTACGTACCTTATGCATTTAAACCTGAATATACTGAAGAAGTTGAAAATCTCCCTGCCGATAATAAATCATTAAGTCCAACTATTCCAAAATAAGAGGAATGGTGTTCCTGTAGACGGTTTGAGGTCGTGCCCACTGCCGAGGAATGCATGTGTTGTAAACACTGCGGTTATACAATAGAAAATATGGGAGAGATAGGTTGTATAACTGACCATGACCAATTTGATCTTCTAGTTCTTAATCCAGATCTTCTTTCCATTACTATTATTCAGTTTATGATGTTTAAGAAACAACAAGGATGTGTAACTTCCCTAGACACTGACCACACATGTGAACTGTTAAGAACTGTGAATGGGGTATGCTGACATCCCCGAACATTTGGAAGTAATTAGGATGCTGCGAAAAAAACCCGATGATAAGCCACAACATATTTAACTCTAAACAGTGGAGAGCATCAAAATGGCAGCTCACATGACTTTGTCAAACTTTGATATTCAATCAGTGATTGTTGCTGAATTTTGATCATGTTAAGAAGAATTTAGTGGTTGACATTATTTTTATGGTAAATATTAATATTTCAACTCTTCTTTACTTTTGCCTGACCTTTCCCTTAAAAATAATAGACTCGAATTTTTTGGCTTTAATACCGAGAAATCGGAAGAGTACTGTCTTTTGTTTTATAATTTTTAAACATCATTGGTACTTGAAGATTACAAATTTGTTGTTATTTTTTCTCAATCAAGCTTTGCAAATTAATAATCAATAAAATTCCTTTTAAAGATCTGGAAATTATCTGAATTTTTTTTTATTTTACAATCTTGCATATGCGCATTAGATTCCCGCTAAATCACGGGAGGCCTTTTAGTCTATGTTTCCACAATATTACATTTGCTGATAAACTCAGAAACGATATTACAAGTACGTGTAAATTTTCACTGAAAATTTGTCTTATATTCTGTTCATTAAAAACATACGGGAGATAACTCTAACTCAGTGCATTTAATATGAAATATCCCGAGATTTCCGAATGTCAACATGGTGTATAAAAATTTAAAGCCTTTAAAAAACGTTGGTGAAAAAGTGTAATTTTTCATTAAAATGAATAAAAATTTTAAATGAAAATTTGACTGTTATTTTCAATGCAGCCTAATTAATTTTCTAAAAAAAAACGCTTCGGAGCGAATCTTCATTTTTTAGGCTACATTACGGGTACATGTATATGGAGGCATCTTAACTGTGGTGAAGGCCTGTTCCGGAACACAGATTATTCTAACTGAGCAGAGTGTAGTGAAATTAATAGCATTTTTGAAGTCTTAAACCTTGGTTATGTAAATGTCAACAATGCGGTGTGTCGATGTGTGTATTTCGTAAATGTCCGATACCATATGCAACGTCAACCCGTACGCGCATGGGTCAAAATCTATAATATCAAAAAGTAGGTACACGGTGTCTATGCTAAATTCGGCTTAGATAGTAAACTTACAATCTATTTGGTTTTTTATCATTAGTTAAAATTTGTTTTGTGTAAATATTCGTTTAAAAATGAAAGCAGGAATAACGTGATTATTTTTCAGTCAACTAGTTATTTATCTTGTTCGTTTCTTGATCAACGAAAATAATAGGTTTGGCAACCGGTCTCGTAAGTAATATTACGAAAATTAAACAAAGTTGTTACCTTTGGGTTTTTATTTGCTCACCTGAGCACAGGGGCTCGTCACGAAGTTTTTTCAACCTTTTATATCTACCACCTCTATACAATAAAATACACAAGGGAGGAATCAAAACTCGAAAAAATCGCTACCCCCCAACGCCTCGTATTAATTCTTCTTGGACGTTAAACCTTGCGCTCTAGGTAGCAATAGATCGGGAAAGGACAATAGCTTCTAGGAATACCAGCAAAGTGTAAACATCGGCAACAATTTTAGAAGTTTTCACGCATTTTCTTCCAGTTTACTCTCCGGTGACACTTTCTTCGATCAGATGTTGCGCACCAAATTTATTCATGTGCTCTCATTGGTTAATTTTATTGATCGAGATAAATCGTACGCTGACTCGTATTTTAGAGGGATATTCAAACGATGAGTGAAGAAGTTCTTATTACGTGGTGAGTATATGTATTAATTTTCATATTAATGTAGAAATCTTTTAACCATACCTCGGACATTCAGTAGGACGTGACTATATATTTCTTGCATTAAAGCAAGTTTGAATATCGTTTCAAAATCCCTCTAAAATACAAGTCCGCGTACGAGTTATCTTGAGCAACATTGAATTGACCAATGAGAGCGCGACATATGATCGAAGAAAGTGTCACCGGAGAGTAAACTGGAAGAAAATGCGTGAAAATTTCTTACATTTTTGCCGATGTTTATACTTTGCTGGTATTCCTAAAAACTATGGTCCTTTCCCGATCTAATGCTACCTAGAGCGCAAGGTTTAACGTCCGAGAAGAATTAATACGAGGCAACCGAAATCGGGAGGTAGCGATTTTTTCGAGTTTTGATTCCTCCCTTGTGTATTTTATTGTATAGAGGTGGTAGATATAAAAGGTTGAAAAAACTTCGTGACGAGCCCCTGTGACTTGAGCTGCAAAGTTGTGAAAATCATGATACCTGGAGGGGGGGGGGGCAACTTTTTACATAGGAATACATAGAGTAAATCTTCTTCTCAAGAACCATTGTGGCAGGAAATCTGAAACTTGTTTCGAGGTTTCGTCAGGTAGTAAAAATTCAAGTTTATTCAAATCATGAATCCCGGGGGGTAGGATGGGGTCACAAGGGAGGGGTGGGGGCAAATTTTTACATGGTAATAAATAGATAAATATCATTGAATCTTTTTCTAAAAACACATTTGTCTAGAAAAGTTGTATCTTAGTGAAAGCAACTTCAGATAGTGTAGATTCAAATTTGTTCAAATCACAATATCTAGGAGTAGGATGGGGCCACATTGGGGATTCGGTTGTACAAAGGAAAATATTTTAAATGTTCACAAAAACTGAAATGTCAGTATATATGCTTTTACTTATATGCAAACATTTTTATATATTGCTGATTCTTAAAAATTATTTAAACTTTGGCTCTGGACGATTATTGGGTCTCACAAGGTGTTCAGAGTTTGATGTAGGTTTATATCCTGTATACATGTATAAACAATTGTTAAAGGAGCATGGTCACGATTTTGGTCAAAAATTAATTTTCCGATTTTAATGTTTACAGCGCTTAAAAAAGGCATTTTTAAAAGGCATCCGGAATGTGAGTGTCATTTGTTGAGTTCTAAGCGAGTTACAGAGCTTGAAATTCTTCGCTAGGTAAACAAAGCGTTTGTTTGCATTTCGAGCGTTGAAGTAAAATTTCAGGTTAAAACCTTAAACGAATGTGTTAAACGTTAGGAATTGTTTATCTATGACTAAATCGGATAAAAAGATAGACAAATACGCTTGAAAAAGATTTTTTACTGGTAAATTGAACCTATGTAAACAAAAACATGGCACGAGCCTTGTTTACTTGACAAAGATTTGTGAGCCTTGATTCATGCTTATAACTCTACGAACGACTCTCAAATTTTATTTGATCAATAGAAATGCATTTCTAAAGCATTGTAAATGATAAAGACATAAAAATAGAATTTGACCAAAATTGTTACCATGTCCCTTTAAGGGTCTATCAAATTAGTAGAATAAAAAAATATCTATTTTAATTCATTTTGAAACAAATAGTGCGGTTTTTTGTTTGTTTTCCTTTCAATATATACAATGCTTATGTTACATTATCATACTTAAGTGTACAATACAAGAGCTTAAACAAACATCTACACACAAATAAACATCACAGATTACTTATAGATAGATACAAGAAAAATAATATCATTTATACTTCAATCTGTATTTCGTTTGGTATGTCGCATGTGTCTGATCATGATTTATGATCTAACCACATTTCATCCGGTAAATTTCCTAGTTTTATTGTGTTTTCACTTGCATTCTGTATAGCGTTCATACTACATATACTTGAAAAGCATACGAACATAAGTGTTGTTAATTTAACTCACAAATTTTTATATAGAGAACTATTTGCACATACACGTGTTATAAAACTTTTCATGGTAAGTAAACATTTTTACTCTAAGTTGTCTTGAATTGAATAATCTTAAATATTTACGCATAATGTAAATAAAAGCTTTGTTAACATTTTCTTTTCATTTTATTCGAATCATCAACAAAGGAAAGAACTATAATTTGTTGTTTCTTTGAAAGTTTAAGACAAATTACGTTCAGAATAATCATAATAATTCAGATTATCTACGGGAAATATCAGTTTTAAATCGGTTATGCTGTCATTTTTTGTCAAAAACCCCTTACATCATAGTGATGCGTTTTGAAAAAAGATATGATCATCAAACATTTAATGTTGTTGTCGTCTTGAGCTCACTCAAGTGAGCTTTTCTGTGTGTCGTCCGTCTGTAAACTTTTCATATTTTGATTGTATAATGTTTATCTGCGCAAAATGAGCAGCATCTGATGTTTTAACAACATACTAAAGGACAATTCATTCGGTATGATCTCTGCGCAATGGTTGATTACTGCAATGTGTTTTCTTTAGATGCTTAGCTTTTTATCGAGGATATTCAGTCTAAACAGACATTGCTTCCGCTGATGGAAATACATGTAGGTAGGTATATATATGATTTAAAAATTAATTGTGATCTTTGTTTTATTTCATTTTCCCTCTGTTTTTATTGTTTACAAATTTTCTATTTCGACCATATTTGAGTGTCAAGCTTCGAGTTATAAGCAAGATACAGAGTTTTGCTCCCAGTTGTATGTTAGTACACAGAGCTGAGGCCATGTTTTTGTTCGTTTACATTTTAAATGAAAAGGAAATACCAAGTTAAAAAATCTTAAGTTGAATTAAATAAACTCATGTAAACAAAAACATAACTCAAACCTAGCAGAATTGTGAGCTCTTTATCTTGCTCATAATTCTACGACTGGCGCTGAAATATCGGTTGATCATTAGAAATGTCTCGCTAAATATTAAATACTTGTACATAATAATTAAAATGATGATGTACTATTACTTTATCGGACCCCCTTTCATTTGATGAATTATATGAAATCTCCAACAATTTTGAATCGTATTGGTTTGTAGCCATTTGTTGTTTTTGAAAAAAAGGTGGAAATAACGGGTGGGCCTTAGTACAATAGATTGAAATGCCTGTCAGTACATTGAATAGCTCTTTAACATATTATTTGGCAACGTTTTCCAATTAAGTGGTTCCATCGATCAAGTGAGTAAGACTATGAAAAGTCACACGAGTTCATGCCAGGTAAACAACAATTTAGATTTTGGACTGTGGCCTTAGCAACTTTTGCCACAGAGTTCAAACACTGCGTACTGGCTTCCAGACCATCTGGCGACCCTCTGTCCGTCACTCCAAACCCCTACACACTCAGTTTTTGAATACATAATTTTTTTATGTAGGAAAACATATTGTAAAAAGTATTTTTTAATTTTAATAATATTTTTAATATATTTTTTTAATAATATTATTTAATCATAAAAATATAGACAACGCAGTTTTGTACACTGTATTACTTATAAATAAGACTAACTAATCTGTCTATCTTCCACATAAAGGGTCCCCCACCTTTTATAGTAAAGTGTCTTAAATAAATTTCAACATGGTATAGCATGAACACGGATGTAGAGGAAACAAATACAAATACCACCTTTACAACGAACTAAAAGTACACAATTTTAAATGTAAGGAATACCAATTTTCATTATTGATTAAAAGAATTGATATTAACAGAATTTAACATTCGATTATAACGAATAACATGTATAATGAAGAAAATCGACTGGTTTTTAGAACTTTGCTATAATAAAGTATCATCGTATGTTTTAAATGACATGCTATTCAAACGTGTACAATTTGAAAATCGCTGAAAAATAGAAATAATTTTGGGGGTAAACTTAGTTTTCAAAATATTAAACAAAAGTTCTCGTCTTATCTGCAGGTTGATGCTTAATTCCCACGCTACTTATGAGTTAGAAAAAAATATATATGAGTCAGTTTATTCCCAATGGAATTAAATCTTCGTGTTGGACGTTTTGTCACAAAATATATAATTCAAGGGGCGTAGAGAATCATTAGAACAAAACTTTTTTTAACAAGATTGTTCAGTATTTTTTATACAGTTAAATAGGTGTACGCTTCTTAGTAATGTCATCTCGTATACTTTATAGTTGTAGCCTATGAAATATATGAGGTATTCCAGTTGGCTCAAGAAAGAAAGCAAACAAACCCTATACCACAAACACATTAATTGCAATACTAAAAGCGACAGACCTATAGCTATGATCTATAACATGGACATTACCTCCGACCTTTGTGGTTCATTATCCTAAATTTTATTTGGATTAAAAAATTCACAATATTTCAATGTAACCTGAGAATACATGTATATCAAATAGTAGGTCTATTATTTTTATTGTGTCTATATAATGCCAGCTGTCCAGTGGTTTCTAACGACGAGCTAAGTTTGGCTAAAAAAGTGAACTTAAATTAATTCTGGTTTTTATCATTAGTTGGTTTAAATATGATAGGTGAACAAATTCGTTTAAAAGTGTCAGTTATTATATGATTTTTTTTCAGTCAAGGCTTTTTGTTTGCTCCTTCATTTCCTAATCAACGAAAGTCATGGATGTACACCGGTTCTCAATTATCGTAAGTAGTATTACAAAAATGAAAAAAAGTTGTCAGCTATGAAATTCTACTTCATTTTCCTAACCGCGATGATAATGAAGAAAAAATAAATTTAGGAGTCCATACTTAATCTCTTAAATAATCAAAGTACTGAAGTACTGAAAGCCGGGCTCTTTTGGTGTGTCTTTTTATGCATATTGTGTAGTAAAGACTGAAAATATCTCTATCTCTCTCTCTCTCTCTCTCTCTCTCTCTCATGCTTTTAATGTCGGCAAAGCATCAGAGAGCGACTAAATTTTGTAAGCGGCTATAAACAAAAAATATGTCTGTCTAGTAGAAGTTAAAAAGTTCAACAGTTGCAGCCTTGAATTTTGCAACAAGCATTATACATGTATATTCAATCCCCGTTTCTTCATCGCGCAGCAAAGTAGTTCATGGAAATTCATGCGCATTGTATGTGTCCAAAATGCATAGTAATGTTTTAAAAACACGTTATTAATAAGAAAACTAAAAAAGATTGACAATTCATTAGAAATTAAAAAAAGAAACAAAATGCCAACATTTTTTACAAAACGTGGCTCTTTTTGTAACTATTTGGTATAGCGGAAGCTTTACCTTGACGCTGTTTGGTTTTTTGGTTTTTTGTGCTATTTATAGTAACATTTGCGATTTGCCTGCCTATAGCCAGGACTCTGCTTTCAGCAGAGCCCGGCTAAAAATCAAATATCCATTTTCATTTATTCTAAATCAAAAAGTGCAATTCTTTTTTTTTTAAATCCTATTGCATTTAATTATTACACTGCTAATGTTACATTATCATGAACGAGTGTATAAAACAGCATATACACATCTATACATAATAATGGTAACATATAACTTTGGGGTCTCTAGTCACAACAGATATAAGTATACGATATTATTTTTACTTCAATATGTACTTCGTTTGGTTTAAGCATTTGGCTAATTACGTCATAAAATTATTTAGGACCGTTATCGTAGATATAATCACGTACTAACCGCATGTCATCGTGTAAATTTATTAATTTTTAATGTGTTCTCAGTTGCATTGCTATAGAGCGTTGATACTGCATTTACGTGTATAACAGACGGACAGAAGTTTGTTACTTTAATAACAAAAACTTATAAAGAAACCATTTGCACATACACATATGTACATATTTACAAAACTTTTTATGCGAACTTAGTTTTTTGACTTTAAGTTGTCTTAGATTGAAAAATCTTTAATATCTATGCACACCATTTGAAAAAAAAATATGTTTTTAATTTATTCAAATCAACATTAAAGAAAAGAATTTTGATCTGTGGTTTATCTGCAAAAACATATTGTAAAGCTTTTCACTTACAGAATCATCCTAATGATTCAAATTATCTTCTGAAAATTTCAATTTTAAATCGCTTATGCTGTCGCTTTTTGTCGAAGTATTCCCTGGTGCGTTTTAAATAAGAATATAAGACAATAATATATAGTTTTTTGGGGGTTTCTTTTTTATATAATAGTCAACTAATGGCGGCAATGGAAATTATTAAGCGGAATACAACTCTTTAAAGAAATTTGGTGTTATGTAATCATATATAATTTTATGTAAAAGTTTTGTGTAGAAAAGATAATTTTTTAATGATTAACCAGCAACGATATTTCATCCATATAACAAAACAAGCAAATACAACCTTTGACAATAATATCATTTTTTTTGCTAGCTAATTGCTGTGTTGCAATTACAACCCTTGCCAACAATAGCAATGGAAACACTGAACAAGATAAACTTTTGCTTTCAAGTATATGTGAAGGTAAATTATTGTTTACTAGAATATAAATGAATGACCTATCCATTTTTGTGAAATTTGTACTAATTTATTTAGTACATTAATATTGTTCATATTTTTGTTGTTATTTATAAACATACATATTCGTGTAAAATCTTTTAATAACTTCACATTTTAATAAGATGGTAGGTTCTGCCTTTTATTTGGCATGACCATCATATTTATGTAATCATAATGATAAGATACGCAGAACGATGTACTCATTAAATAAATACAAAAATTAACGAACAGTTTCTGGGAGTTGATTTTAATCAACTCTCCTATGCAGTTACTCTGGCAAACCGAAAGTGAAACAGTGTTTGAACCTAAGCACAAATCATCACCACTGACAAGACTTAGTTCTTGACAGTAATAGAAAAATTCGATGGAATGTATGCTGAAGCATTGTTTTTCAAGAAAAATTATCTATAAACCCTTTAAAAATAGTCAGAATATATATATATATATATATATATATATATATATATATATATATATATATATATATATATATATATATATATATATATATATATATATAAACAATTATATAAAATTATATACGAACAATTTAGATATTTTCGTAGTGTTGTGTATTCCTACGGCAGAGTTAAATATAGTCTCGTTCAACCAAACGCTGGGCTGTCTTCGTAAATCTCCGACAAGCAGAGATGCTCTCTTGCTTGTTGGAGATTAACGGAGAATGCCGAGCGTCCGGTTGAACGGGACTAGAGTTCGATATAAATAGCGCTTGGATCCATACAATTTTTAAATTTGTTTCGATTACTAATACATAGTTAAAATCTATCTTTAAAAATTACACATAATTCATATGGATTGTTAGATTTTCTATCATCTAAATTGTGTATTTCATGAAATACTGATTACAATAATCTTAAACTCATTAAACTATTGGCTGTTGACAAAACGGAGATGCGTGGTCATGCAATGAAAATAAAACACAGAGTTTGATTGAGAGGTTCAGTGAGTTGCAGGTGTTACCCGATGTCAAAGATTATGTATTTGTACTAGCTGTACGAATGTCTTAGTCAGATAATGATTTAAGTGAAAGTTGATGTTTATCAAGGCATGACCGTATTACCCCAACGAATGTTATTGTACTTTAAATTTTAGACCACGTGATTTTTTTTTATCCTTTCAGTTTCACAGAAATTGTCAGAGATTAGATTTTTTATCCTTTCAGTTTCGCAGTAAAAATCGTGCCTCGTGTTTATAGTCTATTTTATGGAATCTAGGTACTTGTAGTCAAAAATAAAATCTAAAGGTGTATTGATTATAGACTTTATCTTCATTAATTAGGGAATAAATGTGTTCTAAAAATAAATGCGACAATACAAAAATAGTTTTTGTCTGCTGTTGCAACAATTGACATGCTTGTAGAGATCCCCCCTGAGGATAAATTTTCGATCCGATCCGCGCCTGACCTAGTAATAGCCTCAATATTGAAACAGACTATACTATTTTATGCAGAATATTCCTTGAGAATGGCTCGATATACTCAGTTTTTTTAATGCAAAACAGGCACATCCATTATTTTTTTCGAAAAACATGGTATTACACACCACAAGCATGAAAGATGGCTTTAATTTTATTAAGCAACCCAATGTTTATACTATCAACCATTATACACGTGGTTGAACACGAACGATAACTCTGTTCTGAATATTATCGTTTAATATACATAACCGCTAGATGGTGAAATAAGACATACATCTTAAAAGATTTTCATGTTTTAACATAAATCCAAGTAGGATATGATATGAAAAACGATCAGTACTTACGTATTTTGAGAATTTTATCCGAACACGTAAAATTCCGCTCGAAATTTCACAGGAACTGAACATATCTCGTTGAAGTCTCGTGAACTTTCATTCGAGCACTTTTGGATTTATTACATACTAAGCAACGATGCGAAAAAAACATTCCGAACATATTCGCAGGGGTGGTATCACAAAGAGTTGATTTATGTTTGTTTCTTATATTTTTTTTATGAAGAATTTTAAAATTGTACCGGCACTGACATATCCTAGAAATTTGAGCCTTTGTTTAATACCTTTTATGTTTGTTGAAAAAGAATACAATTTTGTTTAAATATAAGTATATCATTTTTTTACGTTTATTTTCAAGAGTATACAGAGAGAAATGTTTTGACAAATACAAACAATTTTGAGAAATATTGAACTTGGGCGCTATTTTTAAACAATCAAATGTCAGAGAGTTTCAAAATGAATATAGTTAACGTTTCACACGATTCTCGCACGCTTGCTCGAAACGATTTACACGCTTTGCCCAAAACGCTGCACGCTTTGCTCAAAACGATTTACACACTTTGCCCGGAACGCTAACCGTTTTAGACGAAACGCTTTACAATTCATAAGAAACGCTGAACGGTTTACTAAAAATGCTAAACGGTTTCTTGCACGAATGTTGCAAACCTTTTTGGTGTAGCAGTACGTTTTAGGGTGTCTAGATATTTTCAAATCAGGCGATTTTGTGTCGAGATTTATCTTCTCTTTTTTTTTTTTTTTTTTATACTTTTTCCTTTACAAGATATAGCCTTGACAAGAATTATGTATTTTCATAGTTACCTTAAACTTAATTATAAGACTTTGGGTCAAAATCATGACACGTACTAAGGTCATAATGTATATGTGATGTAAAAACATGCAACGTCACAAATTAAGACCAATGCCATTGATGCAAATGACGCATTTTTAGACGGAGGCTGTATAACAGCCTCCGTATATTGTGATTGTCTTGCCCGTGACGTCAAATAATGAGGATTCCTTAAGCACCATCTAGCGGTGGACGAAATAATGAATAATTATGAGATTCAATGAATAAACATGGTGTGCTTCTTTGTCTCTGTCGTATATCGTTCGTGTATTATCATTTAATCTCCCGCGTATCTTTCTTTACAGCTGCAACACCCCCTCTTGCAAGTGATTTGGGAAGTCAGTGTGTTTTTACAAGCTGATAAGAGCTAGTGTCGCGCTTGAAAAAAATAGATAGAAATAACACAAAATCTTTTATAAGAAGCAAACAATAGCCATAATATATATCATTAAAACTGGTACCATATAACTGAACTTGATTTCTCTGCAAATTCAAAATAAATAGCAAAATTAAGTTCATGTGTTTATTGTGTCCGTAGTATCAACGAGAGAGAGAGAGAGTGAGAGAGAGAGAGAGAGAGAGAGAGAGAGAGAGAGAGATTTCTGTTGAGAAAAAAGAAGTATACGAATCAAACATTAAACTTCACAAACACAGTATATCAATCTTTGAATCAAACATATCACAAACGGTAAAGAATACATGCACTTCATTGTTAGGCATGCTTCCTTTCTCTTTACTTGAAATCAAAACATCACATACAGATTAGAATACTACATTGTTAGGCATGCTTCCTTTCTCTTTACTTGAAATCAAAACATCACAAACAGTGTAGAATACTTTATTGTTAGGCATACTTCTTTTCTCCTTACTTGATATAAAAACTGTTAGAACGAAACTTTTCCCCCTTATCTTGGAAGGAACAGTGGTGCACCTCGCGCGTTAATTTGATTAACAGGGGTAACACGTGGACTCGGACTGAGACTGCATGCTGGATTGAATCACAATGTACTGTATTCTTTTGTGGATACTAATTTTATGAATACATAATATTAGTATACTTCAGTAATATTTCAAATGAATGTACATAAAATTACGCCTAAAACAAACGCTCTTTCTCTCTTCCTCTTATGAATGACGTTGTACAATATTTAAAATTAGAATTGATTTCATCAAACTATGTATCGGTACTCGGAATATTTCAAAAACTGTATGGATCCAACCAATAATGAACTCTAGTCTCGTTCAACCAGATGCTCGACTGTCTCCGTAAATCTTCGACAAGTAAGAGATACCAGGTCACGTGATAGCTTGATGATGCGACCTTTAACGATATACTGACTCTCTGCTTGTCGGAGATGTACGGAGACAGCCGATGGTTGAACGAGACTATATTGAACTCTGGCGTAGGAATACATACGACTGCAAAAAACTTCTAAATTGTTCGTACTGTTTCAAATCTGACCATGTTCAAGGTATTTATAAATAAGTTTCCTTTAAAAAAAATGCTTCAGCGTATATTACATCGAATGTATCGATTATTTTCAAGAACTAAGTCTTGTCAGCGGTTATGATTTGTGCTTAGGTCCAAAAACTGTTTCCCAATCGAGAAACCCCTTCTGTAAGATAGAAAGAGGGGGAAAGGGTTGTACTGTTAGACAAAGTTGTTTGCAATTTAGAGGTCTTCTTTTGTCTTGAACAGGTGTGGAAACATGCCGTTTTCTACCTTGGGTTTGCAAATCACTATACACGGAAAATAATTATTATATCGACTTAAACTAAATGTACACAAGGAAAGGAACGTGTACATACATGTAAATAGTTTGCATTGTATTTTTCAAGTTCGAGTTGTATGCCTTTAATAACATGTACAGTTTCCCATGTTGTTTTGTGATGCAAAATAATTTCCTACTTCCTTTAATTCTTGTAGAGAATAAAAACCTTTATGTAGTAATATAACAAGCTTATAAGGTTAAAATAAGATCACAACACTAATTATTTTAATATTATCTACCTAACTCTGATGTCAATCTGGAAAATATCCTCGCGACCTTAAATTACCATAATACTAAACCGCTTCGCGAATATTCTAACATGATAAGCGGTAAGCGCGCTGTTTTTCTTAAATAAAAAAAATCATATATTGTCATTAGTTTAATTTCCTCCGAAATGATGCCTCCGTCTATCAGTACTTTCAGTACTTTGATTTTCTTATACATACACTAGGGTCATAGGCAGCCTTTGCGTGAAGTAGGAACATCAGTTTTCTTTTTAAGTGACCTTGAACTTGTCAAAATGACAACAAAAATAACAATCATTACACGTCTTCAGATCATAAACAATGTTTTCGTAAAGTAATATTATCTAATGTTCCTTCATTACAAAGACAAAGGCCGAACATAATTGCCTAGAGAGACAAGAGGCGGACCAAGCAATTCCTATATATACCCTTAGAATCTCTGTTTTCAGGAGTATTTTAACGTAGAAAAACTTTGCTCTATTTAAATATGATATAAACACGTAACATAATTTGCAGAATGCAACTTAAAAAATAGTGCGGAAACCCGTTGGTGCCAAGTGATAGAAATATTTTATTTGCAACCTCCAGTTGTTTATGTAGACAAGTGGTCATACATATTCTTTTGGTGGCTGCTATTTAAAATATATGTTTGACTTTGTTAATTGTAAGAAACAAGGCCTGATAAGCTACTACGCTTGAAGTCAAACAGACAAACGACAACTTTGTACAAATATCAAATATGTTATTTAATCCTATTCTCTTTTGTTCTTATTCATTGCTAGATATCTCGAATATTGTTCAGATCAGCCATCATAATTAAGAAATAATTCATTTTTGCTTGTATCAAATAATCACGATATGCAAATAATATGAAATAACAGTTAGTTGTATAGATCCTAAGGCTGTTTAACCTAAGGTAATGCCTTTTTAAGCAAATAAAGTTGTGATTGGCATCGATAGTGATAGTCTCTTAATGTAGAAAAAGCACTGTTCCCATCAAGAGCATGCGTAAAACAAATCAATTTTTACAAGTTTTATCAAGCGGTCGCCTAATAATTATTTTGTCATCTGGCACCAACAAGCTTCCGTACAAATCTAACACCACTTGTCGTTTCATGAGGGTCTTTTAAGACTTTCAGATATTTTAAATATCTATGTGATAGATAAATGTTAGCTTACGGATGAAGGGATGGATAGTTGTATGGATGAATGGATTTAAATGCTTATCATTTAGTTGAGGACTTATAAAAAAGACTCAATCAATTTTCAGTGGACTGAAATCTTCAATTTTAACTTTTTCATTTTGCAAAGCCACAATCACATCGGACAGAAGCAAATCCAATAGTGGAACAGATGAATCGAAAAAAGAAAAGAAAAGAGGTTTGTCAAAAAATATGACAATTACATTTATTATGATTTAGTAACTTATTGTTATGTAAAGGCTGCTCAAGTAATTATCGTTCTGGATAATGGTTATGTTTCCTGGGGTGAATATTTGCAATGCCAAAAAGAATCACTAATGAGAGGAGTATATACTACTATTTGAACTATAAAACGAAATTAAATTTATTAAAAGAACGAAACCAATTACGGTTAATCAAAGCCGATAAAGAAAAGCACAATTCCTTATATTTATGTAGTGCTTATCATCATAAAAAATTAATAAAGAGAGCATAAATAAGACATAACTTTCAATCAATAAACGATAGTAAGGCTTACAATCTGCCTTTATATTATGCTTCCCCTAAATAAGTACACGGAAAATGTAGGGAATTTATATCAGAAATTCCTATCAAACAAAGAGGAAACTAGTACATTCAAAATAAATGTCTTTATTTAAGGCATCATCATAGTTCGAATTCAAAAAATGAGAGAGGCAAAATCAGCATCCCTTAGGCTCTTAATCAGTGAAGGGAACTGCTTGTAATGAAATTGATCTTGTAATGTACTACATTGAATCACATTTTGTAACGTTAGCATCTGATTTATTAATTGTTTAGAATTTAGAAATACATGCATTTTCAGGTGCTTAATACGTGAACGTGAAGAATGAAAATCTGGAAAGGGAACTATCATTAGTTTTATAATAAAATGACCCCTTAATTAAAATCCTTTCGTACTCTGATTTTACACGTGCTTCTGATATGCAGCTAATTATTATTAGTTATGACCAGTAAAACAAATGCTTTTTAACCGGGTTTTCCAACGGAAAAATCCGGTTATTAAAATGGTGAAAATGGGGGGCGGGCGGGGGGCTGCCAAAAGGGTACCTTCATTGTACGGATAACTCCTCCTACAGTTCTCAAGATAGGAAGTTGTTCTTTTGCAGATCAATTAAACATATATCAGAGGTGTGCATATTGCTAGGATTTTGATTTCTGATAATTTATCGAAAAAATACCAGCTTTTGAACTTAATCATTTTTTGGCAAAATATTGCATAAAGGGTACCCTTATTGTACGGATAACTCCTCCTACAGTTCTCTAGATAGGAAGTTGTTCTTTTGCAGATCAATTGTACATATATTAGAGGTGTGCATATTGCTAGGATTTTGATTTCTGATAATTTATCAAAAAATACCAGCTTTTGAACTTAGTCATTTTTTGGCAAAATATTGCATAAAAGGTACCCTCATTGTACGGATAACTCCTTCTACAGTTCTCAAGACAGGAAGTTGTTCTTTTGCAGATCAATTGTACATAATTAGAAATGTGCATATTGCTAGGATTTTGATTTCTGGTAATATATCGAAAAAATACCAGCTTTTGAACTTAGTCATTTTTTGGCAAAATATTGCATATAGGGTACCCTCATTGTACGGATAACTTCTCCTACAGTTCTCAAGATAGGAAGTTATTCTTTTGCAGATCAATTGTACATATATTAGATATGTGCATATTGCTAGGATTTTGATTTCTAATAATTTATCGAAAAAATACCAGCTTTTGAACTTAGTCATTTTTTGGCAAAATAATGCATATAGGGTACCCTCATTGTACGGATAACTCCTCCTACAGTTCTCAAGATAGGAAGTTGTTCTTTTGCAGATCAATTAAACATATATTAGAAGTGTGCATATTGCTAGGATTTTGATTTCTAATAATTTATCGAAAAAAATACCAGCATTTGAACTTAGTCATTTTTTGGCAAAATATTGCATAAAAGGTACCCTCATTGTACGGATAACTCCTCCTACAGTTTTCAAGATAGGAAGTTTATCTTTTGCAGATCAATTGTACATATATAAGAGGTGTGCATATTGCTAGAATTTTGATTTCTGATAATTTATCGAAAAAATACCAGCTTTTAAACTTAGTCATTTTTTGGCAAAATAGGAAGTTGTTCTTTTGCAGATCAATTGTACATATATTAGAGATGTGCATAATGCTAGGATTTTGATTTCTAATTATTTATGAAAAAAATACTAGCTTTTGAACTTAGTCATTTTTTGGCAAAATGTTGCATATAGGGTACTCCATTTCACTGGATACGGGTTGACATGGATTATGTAAATCTCTTGCAGTTACTTTTTTTGTAATTATCGTTGGAGCAGTACTTGGGGGAGCAGTGTTTGGATCAGTTATAACGATGATTGTGTTTCTCTGCTTCCGTCGCGTATTTCTTTTCCCCAAAATCAGGTAATATAACTTAAAAACATAACATTTAAAAATGATAATTTTCTCCGGGATTAAAGTTTGATTAGATTTGAAGATACTTAATTGCTAATAAACATAACGTTTTGAAGAACAAACCAATGTGCGTTAATTTAGTCGACAAAAAGAACAATGCAGAAATTTTTATTTTTTTAAAACTAATACGGAAACTCGTCTTTGGATTTAGCAATTCGGATTGCAAACCTCGAAGTGATGAAAACCTTCAAGAGAGTTTACCACCAGTTGATGAAACTGTCTACAATGAAATCAACGACCAAGCAGTAAGATATATTTCAATTAGTTTTGTCTAAAAGCTTTTTACACACTAAATTCATATATTTTAACACAGTGTTGTGATATGAGTTTTTGATGGTACATACAGGTGCGTTGGAAGTTGTAACAGTAAGCACAGCTAGAGCACTAGCTAGTAAAAAAGCAAGAAACTATTTCAGATTAAATATCTTCGATATTAGGGGCTAGTGTGTTGCTATTAAAAGATTATAAGCATTACAAGTAATTACAAAATATAAACATTTAATTAAAAAAGGCAATACGAAAAGGGATTAATATGCATGTTGAGCAATAAAGTTAGTCAAATCTATTGTTTTTAAACTTTTGATTACTCAGATTTTGCATCAAGGTTAAGACAGAAATTTTCAGTGCATCTACATAAGAGCCGTGAAAGAAAAGGATATGTAGAAGAAATTTCTACCAAAAAAAAACCCATTAACTCAACCCAGGTCATAATGATAATGTGTATGCATTAGCCTCACGTGATTGCCATTTTATTTTCTGAAGACAACGACCACAAAAGTTTGACGGCAATATGACGTCTCTTTAATTGCATTTTTCTATCATAAACACGTTATGTTTTCGACAAAACAAACGCTTATCAAGTTTGTAACAAGCTATTTTTTCAAAAAAATCCGCGACGTTTGGAATATCATTGTTTAAATGTAGTTGCTTACTGTCAATTTGATTAAAAGGACTGTTATATATGATTTTAAAACCATGGCCTTTGGGATCGAAAAATTTACTATTTAGGTGTTCCTTCCCATAGAAACAAATGGTGAACCCAATTCAGTCAAGATCTTTCTGGTATTATCTGAGAAGAAGCTGTGAAGATTTTGAAATTATTAACGCTCAAGATAGTTACACTTTTACACATGAACTCAAAATGCATTTTTTGTGCTAAAACAGTATTATCCTTATGATAATCATATCTAGGTCATCAGAATTCAACCAATGCGACGTCCAGAGAGTGCACATGTATTCCCAAGAGAAGAAACGTACAGCCATTTGCATGAATTGGACAAGGAGGATATGAATGAATCCTATGATCACGCAAGACCGGTGCGATCTGCCTGTGTCAGAGAGGACGGATATAGAGTCTTGCCAAGAGTTGGTAACAACAACAGAGAAGTCCAGACAACTGCTACCGATGATGTGCCTAGTAAAATGCAGAACGACAATTACTTTATCATTGAACCGCAGTGACAATATAATTGTTTTGAAATAAAAACTTTACGAAAATATGGTTATTTTGCAAAAGGAAAATACTGAAGGCAAATTCTTTCTTGATTATCTCAGCTTTCTAATATATTCATCAAGTCATCAAGTGCAAATAAAATCACATGTTTTGAAATTCATTAAGATAATTACTCATCAACTCTTTAACATAATTGTATAGAACATTTTTAGTTATTATACTTTTTTAAACATCACAACCTTCGTCAGCTGACGAACAACTTAGAGATATGATGAATTAATAAATTTGCATATTGATTGTCGATTTATACCGAGCGCAGCGAGGCTTAATGATAACACGTATGTATAAGAAAAGCAGTAAAAAAAAGAAGCTTAATCAGGTGTACTAAGGGCTGAACAATTTTCTTTCAGCTCATAAGCGCCGCATGAAACAAAACAGACAGAACTCGGCACCCATATTTCATAATTCCTCAATCGTTGTAGAACGTTTTCGTGCGTCTTATTGAACAGATATAACATCGCAGATGCAGACCACACGTTATAGCATATCTTGCAGTGACAGCATGGACTTACGAAGAGTGTTTTTGTAGAAACCTATGTTACGTTGTTATATTCTTGGATTTACTATTAATAATATATCTATTGGATATAGTTGGAATGTTGGATGTAGTGCGACCGGGTCCACAATAAGGTGCAGACGTTATGCCATCCGTATGAAAGCCACACGTGTGCGGTGTGCATGCAGAGGCGGATGTGCAAGATAAGGCGGATACTTTTAGATTGTTTTCAAAGAATAAACCCACTTTAATGTTTCATTTATTGTACAATTCTTTATTTTTCTTTTTTTACAAACAAGTAATTTTACAATAGGTAGTTCAACCATTTAGAAGTCATGCAATCTGAATGCCTCAATAGGAAAGCAACCGACATTAAATTTCTCGACCGGTATATATAACCCAGTGGTAGTTGAGGAGCGATCAAGAGTTATATTTCGACCAAATGGTTTATGAATTCATGACACCTTTAATGTGCTTAAATGTATTTTATAACTGTCTCTTGAATGTAATTTTTTTGTATGTCGTATTGTATTCAGTCGTGTTTGTTTTTGCGAAAATAATTAAACAGTTTTTGCTTTAATGATGAGCCCATTGTTATGTTTGACTGAAACTTTACATTGGTTGTAACTGTGTGAACCTACAGTAAAAGAAGCTTGGGCCATTTCCAAATGACGTAACTGTCATGACCGTGGTTATTCGGTAAAATATTGCTATGAAATTAAATCAAGACTGTAATAGTTTTTCAACCACTACACAATTTTTACTTAACTAGACATTCAGTTGTCCGTATAGTAGGAAAATACTTAACTGGTGTCCACATGAAATTTTAACTTTCTCTAAACCTTAACCTATTCTATAAATGCCGAGATTTCACAAAAATTTTGCTCCTTAAAGACGGCTTACTCTGAGACTGCAGGGGCTGAAAAATCCCAATGCCCGACGTCTGGAGCTAGTGTATTTTCCAATCAGACAAATACAAAATCAGTTTCTGAGGGCAAACGGTTTTTAACACAACTCGTGACTACGCTTGAATAGAAAGTAGTGTTTGTTTTTATTATATCACTATTAGAATTTGGTGGCACAATAGTGAATTTTGCATAGTCACTTGCTCGAGTGGTTTTTTTTTTTTATCTAACATTGACTTAAACATTGTCTCTAAATCCTCAGACGACCGGTACCAATGCCCCTTATTTATGTTTTTTTTTCGTTTAAAAATTACATGTACATGTAACAATAAATCAAAATTTCATTCCATGAAGCATAAATATTTTACCTTTAAGCAATACATCTTAACTAATATATATGCAGCATAAAACAAATTATCGATATCAATATAAATTTTTATGCAAAAAAAAAAATTATAAAAAAAGACAAATAGAACATGTTACGCGGGTAGGTTAAGGCAGCTCCGAGTTTGATGACAGTCAAAATTATGATCAATTTAAAAACTGTTCATTTTTATGAAAACAGTGCTGAATATGAATACCAAGTGAATGTGTTCCCAAAGATATCATTTTTCTACTTCGGAATCGACTCGATCTTTGAAGCTGCCGAGCCATGGTATCACGTGACAGTTAAAAATAGATCACTTTTTTACCTTAACAAAAAATGAAAAAGTGTAACACTACCCCGAAGTTTATTTGTATGTTTGCTACTATAATTCGATCGGCAATTAGTTCATGTTTAGTGGTATTACTGCTAGAATCCTATTGTTAATCGCATAAAAAAGAAATTGTAAATATTTATCGGAAACCCTCTCAACTTCTATAATTTCATTTAAAATACTACGTATCTTTCATTTAAAACAACAAAGCACAGGATTCTAGCAGCTCTTTTCTAGTAGTTTAGGTCATATACCGTTGACATTTACCAAAGTCATCTTTCATAATATCCGGGGTAGTGTTACACTTTTGCCTTTCTTTTTACACATTGACAGAGGAAAGGATGGTCAAGCCATATAAATGTCGATCTTAAAACACTCGCTGATAAAACAAAATATCCATGCCTGTATTATCCTGATTATATCCTAACTGTCACTCATCTTAATCTTTGGTATCTGTATTAAATAAGTCTTATTTCGGCATTGTTTACACTGCATTCCGATGATTTTTCTCCCGACATGATATTTTCCATTAAACATGCTTGTGACGTCTTCAATGATAATTATACGTAATAGAGAGAAATCGAAGCTATATTAAGTTAGATGAGTTTCTAGTGATATTTCATGCTTGTATTTTTTATAGTTTAAAACAGAGATAAAGTTAAAATCCACATGTTTCTGAGTAAAATATGACATCATATTGCTTATTGTGACGTCATATCGATCAGAGGAATTTGATCGCTGGGAGTTGCCTTTTCATACCAGCGTATCAGTACAACAACAACAATTGATTATTGTCATTAGAATTGTATTAGCGATTAGGTAAACGTATGACATTATTTCGTTTTATCAAAGTGATAAATTATCTCCATTTCATTTATTGCTATTGAACAAGACATACTTGACTGCGCATATCTAACTCAATATTACAATTAATCGACGGGTCTTTAGCAAGATGGTTGTGTGAACAAGTAAACCATGTTCTAAACTCTTTATATTTAAATTTTTTTTATAATATTGGTTATTTGGAGAGAAAAAAACCCCTCGTTTTAGGTTTTTTTTTCTAACATTGTATTTAATTTTATTATTTTGTACCTCATAAACTATAGATATTGCTATAAAGAAATGATACACATTCGAGAATTATTGAAAATAGTATGTTTAATAGCCATTTTCATGTTTCTGATAAGTATTTAATAGCTTACGCTGCTGTGTATATACATGAAATTACATATATATAGTCTTTCACTTTCATGAGTTTCATTTTTGTTACTTAGTGCATTGACCTTTTTATCTCTCTTCCCCTTGATTGTAATAGTGTTAAATTTGATTACTGTGAGATACGTTCATTATATTCAGACAATTACTATAGATTACCGTTAACTGTTTTTGAATCTATGAGGTCTTTAATTTTTATGTTTTCATTTGATAATTTTACGATTCCTAATCATACCTTAATTTATATTAACGGAACCAAGTAAACATTAACTTTAACCGGATGATTTTGTTATGAATCACATTTTTTTTTATAAATTGGCACAGCCTTCTTATTAAGATTATATTGGTTACCTAAACATATTTTTTTAAGTCAGGATGGCATAATATTTGCTTATATTACTTATATGGACACATCAACAACAAAACAAAAAGTGGTTAAAAAGTATTACGAAATAAAAAGATAAACACAATTATGTTTCTTAATCAAGATTGTATGATCTTGGTTTGAATATCTAAAATCTTATCTGAATATATCTAAATTTACGTTTTCAAATCATGTCATATCACTCAACCCGTGCACTCAATGTATAAAAAATTATGTTTTATTCAAGTTTGATTGATAGCAAAGCATTAAAATCACATATCATATCATTTGATTATCCTTCGACATACCATAGCATTCAATGTATCGTTGTATAACAAACGATAAATATTGTCCAAAAAAATTAAGGGATAGGTTTGAGTTACATGTAAAAATAACAAATCTTAACAGGTGATTAGGCAATCATCTTTTTCTGAAAAAAAACAACAACAAATGTATTACGTAGGTATCCATGACAACCCCCAATTCGAAATTTGTTTTAAATTTTAAATACAAAACATCTTATTATAATTTGAGATGTTAGCTAGACTAAATTAAATTCAATGATATAAATTAACCTAAAATATATCAAAGAAGAAATATATTAGGATCAATTCAATGTAAGAATCAAAATTTGGTGGCCACGCATAGTCACGGGTTTTCTTCATACTTGACAGTTTGATAGACATTGATGAGTAAAAAAGCTTAACACCATTTGTTTTTTGCTATGTGGTCCCGTTGCCATGGTAACCCAGGGTAAAGATGTCATTTTAATGCTTATTTGAGAACATATTGTGAGTAATGTGCAGAACTTGGGGTTCAAGGGTAGAATATATATTATTAAAAATAGTTGTCAATTTTCAAAAGAAAGAAAAAAATTCTTTGAGAAACGCATATTTTAAGAGCGTCTCCATGGTTACTAAACAGAAATTTTAAAATATTGTTTTCTTTATTTAATTTGAATAAAAAGTGCAAATCTTTGATTTTTTGGTAAACACTATTGTGATTGTGCAATTAAAAATTTATATATGAAAATTGAGATTTGTTGCTATGGTAACAAGCTTAAAAATAAGGAAAATTATAATATTTTTAGGGATATTATTCACTTATAATGACTAAATATATAAAATCAAATGGTGAGCAAAAACAAAGTCCTTACATCCGATTTTATTCAAATTTTCAGGGTATATTGTAAATTAAATTAAGTTTATATGTCACAAAAAAGATGAGAAATCGTAACTTCCGGGTTCGAGTTCTTCCCCTTTTTAAAAAATTGAAGGGGCATTTGTTTCCGGACAAAGGCTCCAAAACGGTCCGTAGCAAATAATCCAAAGTTAGAAATCTTTAAAATTGACGCTTTGAATGTTGTCCTCTGATTTTTATATTTTAGTTTTTTTTCCAAATGGACCACTTGAATTATATAATCGAAATCTATGTTTTAAATATTGCTAATTTTTACTCATGTTTTTGCTTCGTAACTTCTAAGTTTGAAATATTTTCTAAATGCATATAGAAAAAAATTGTGCATAAATCTAAGGGATTTCATTTGAGACCATAAAATAGGGGCTGGCACCTTCAATAAGGGATCCAGGCTCCTGGAAAGTCTTTGTTGCATAACTAAAAAACAACACATGCTACGACAATGATGTTGCTGAAAAAGTTGTATTTCATTATCTTATTAATCTAATTGTTAAATAGTATTGTTTGGATATTTCGTAATATGAGAGTTCAAATCTACACCTGAAGACATGCATATCCGCTTTCATTTTTCTTATGGGGAATAGCTCCTTGCGCGTAATAGTGTTTTAAAGTCGCAGCTAAGACTTTTCTTGTCTAAATATATCCCCAACCTATCACAGACATACCTTTACCTGTTTAACGAGAGATCTAACTCTTCAATTCTTTGCAGTCTGGGGGTTACATTAATACATAGAACATAGGCATGAACTAATTTTCAAGAGTTCAGATTGATTTTCCAAAGCCCTGATTGGTTAGAAGTTAAGGTAGTATGAAAATGACCTATCAATAGTTGTCAGACCCTAAAAAGTGTAAGGAGAAGGTGTATGGTTTTATTAAACTGATTGACAATCCTTTTTTGACTTAAGCTGTAACGGAAGACCTCCTTGTTGCTTGCAACGAGCTCGGCTCTAGTTTGTATACGAACTCTAAACTTGCCGCAACTTTTCAGCAACTGTTTGCTACAAATTTGCAGCAAATTTTTCGGCAACTGTTTGCCAGTGAATTGACCAAAAAGTATATATATTTTTATCAAATAGTATTAAAAAATAACATTACTTCTTAACCTCTCTTCAAACTAGTGCCTTATTTCTTTGATATGAAAACAGTCAACAAATAAAAGTTTCTTGATTACAGAAAGAGCAGGCTGGCGAACCAATTATTTTGAGTTTAAAAAGGTACCAATTCGTTTGCGAAATTCTATGTAAAATCTGGAATTACAACCATAGAAATTTGGATTCTTTTGAGATTTTATATGGGAGTTCAAAAATTTTTCCAATCTTTTTCTGTATAAACAAATACAGTTTCTGTCCAGTTGTTTACTGAACGAATTGATTCTTTTTTGTCGATAAGTACATAATACATATTCTTACATCCTTTGCTTTGTTTGTAAAAAATACTGAGATAGTTTGGAATACATGGTACATATTCTATCTACTTATTATTAGAGGCTTTCAATCTCTCAAGCACTGCTCCTTCCCAACCTATATATTCTTGGAAATCGGTCTTAACATTTGAGTTTCTAAGATTTTCAACATTTAAACTTGACACAGTTGATTGCATATTCAAATATTTCAAATTCTTTATGTATGTATGATATGAAGTCAAATGAATGTGTTTATTGTATGACTTGATATATAGTTCAACTCCTCTTCTCTCTCCAGATGTATAGTCTTCATGTTCTTTGACTCCATGTTTTTACTTTCATCATTTTTTCATATTTTATATTAAAAAGATAAGTGCATAGGAAAATCTGTGTTACTTATTTTGTCAGGCCATCTGGTCTGGAGGATCATACGTCTCAGACATGAGTTGGTAAACGTCTGGATCCTGTTTGTTGTAGATACAGTCATCCTCCATGGTTCCGAGTCATACAGGAGTACTGCCTTTACGTTGCAGTTAAGATATTTTGCTTAGACTTAGATAAAATACATTAATTTTTCACTATTCTGGACAAGGGGCCATGAATTCTATAATTTTGGTAGAGGCATTCATGCTTTTCTTAACCATGTACTTAGTTTTTCTGTTAAATATATAGTAGTAGAGAAAATTTTTTTTTTAATTTTCACAAATTTTACAGGTTTTTTTTTTTTACCTATAATCTGTTGCCCACATGGGGATAGAGTTAATAATTTTACAATTTATGTTTCAATTTCCTTATAGACGTTACACGCCGAATTTGGTCAAGATAAGCCTAGTAGTTTCAGAGAAGATGAAAATGCTCAAATGTTGAAGCAGAGCGAAAGACGAAAACGGATCGCAATTGGATAAGTCACCGGAGTCACTTGGTTGCCATAAAAACCAATGTTTCGTTAGCTACAACATATATAATTAAACACATTTAGTTTTAGTCTTGACTACAAGACCTATATATATTTTATTCGGAATCATGGTAGACAAGCCTTTTTTGCTAAATATCACTATCATTTATTGTGTGTGCAAAGAACGGGTCTTAAATTTATAGATATAAAGCAACTATTTGTTATGAGTAATGCTTAATATATGTTCACTTCAATGCTATGTTTTTACTTATAGTCACATAATAAATTGTATAACAACCTCGTGCGTGATCTTGAGCAAGGAAAAAAAATAATTACATGTATAGTTAATCGTCACAAATACATGGACGGAATCTTATTACATAAAAAGAACGCGGACGCTAAAATGTAATTGCTAACAACACATAAATTATTGAAAGTATAACAGTATCGGTCATTTAGACGAGCATGTGATCCACATCGTGACCTAAGGCAGAAATAAGGACATTTATATTTATGTTCACTTAAAAATTCAATATGCACTTAAACATAAAGTTTCCTTGTGACATTCAGTTTGCTGCCATTATACTAAACCGCACACAATCTAACATGTACGTATTTTCTGTTTACATTTCTTATGATTAAATTACGAGTATATTGATCATTTGGATACCTGAGTAAAAATGAGTGGCAGCTTAAATCTGAAGTTCATCGTATGAAATCACGACAGCCTACAACGTGAACCCTTTAGCTGAAAGTGAAGCCGATAAAATGATATTGATAAAAGATATGGTTCATTGTTTTTTACTTGTAGGCACTCTTTCTGATAACTCTTCTGAATGCGGATTATATGAGAGATATATTAGAAGTCGTCTTGATAATTGTGCTTAGCTCGTTCTTAATGATTTGTTGATATTATTCAGAGGTAATGTGACTATGTTTACATAATTTAATGATTGCATTATGCCTACAAGACTGTATCTGCAAAAATCCTTTTACATAACAATTTAAGTTAAAGATTATATACGTATGCAAAGGGGCTGTTATACTATACTAGTCTAAATCATAAAGAAAAAATCTGAGATTGCAACAACTGTAATATGCGCTGTTTGAGAGACATGAATATACTGTTGAGACCCTCTGTGCTTCATGAATTCTGAATACGGTACATGTATCTTACTTAAAATCTACTGTTTAAAGAAGTAATTTTACAAAGTGTTAATTGTGGTATTAATTTACGAACCCAATATCTAGAAATTAAATAATTCTTCGAATCTAATTATGTTGCTTCATTCTATATTTAAGAAGTCATAAGCTCACAAAGCAAATGTTACGAGAAGTAAAGTATAAAACTGACCGGTTTTATTTTATTTTTTACCTGAAAACTACCTATAATTATGGATTACTTGGATAGCTCGTAAGGACAATTGTCCTTTAGGATATTTTTGTCCGTGTGAATAATACGGCTTATAGAGTGATAGCCCTGAATTAGTACTAATTCGTAATTGATACCTGACCGTGCATCTCTTCACATCGTGTTATTATTACCTACACAGTTATTAAAACTCTGCGGTTTAAAAAGAGACGCGTTGACAAAATGTTCAGTAATCAATATAGTAAGTCCAAATTTCAAGAATATTGATTATTTCCTTGCGTTAAAGAATAAATGTAAAATTGTCAAACTCTTAAAATTAATTTTTGGTTTTTATCTTCATTTCTTAAATCGGCTCGAGCACTCTGTCTATGAGTGTTTGGCCATGAATTCTGCGAATGCAAAGTATGATAGTTATCATCGCAATTACATCAATACTATCATTAATTAATATTATGAATGTAGCCTTAACAATAATCAAATAACTGTTCAATGAATCTTATTTATTTCTTTATCAATATTAATTATAAAATAAAAATATTTTTTTTTTGAAAATGATAATTTATGCTTCTAAATTTTTAGGAATTTTTTATGTCTTTTTGACTTATGCGGAAAGGATTGTTATTTTAAAAAGCATGTGCATTTTCATACGTCGAATACCTTTACATGTTTTCAGATTCTCTTCTTATTTTGACAATTCTTAATCAAAATTATAAAGGTTACAAACCAATTCGTAGAGAGAATGAAATGCATCAACTCTATACGCATTATATACTCGGTTAAAATCAAGCAATCGGTTCCCTTCGTATTATGTAGATGGTTTCAATGTAAAAAGACAGTTTCAGATTTAGCGGAACATGATTGGTCATCTACTACCGTATACATGTATATTCATAATTAAAAAGTGCATTATAAGTGTCCTGTATGTAAAAATTAATCCATTAGAGGGGAATCAAACGAACAATAACTTACGAATAACTAGACAGATCTGATAGCTGGCATAGATAATATTTACTGTACAGTAATGATATCATTTTAGAATATCGAGAATTAAAGGGAACATTGGGAACAGCAGTAACAGTACAACAAAAGTTTATGTGTATGTGCATATCATCAGTCATTACAGGAACAGTTGAAGTATTTCCATACAAATAAAACAAACTTATAATTAAAATATATTTTAAGTATGTACATTTTTCAGATTTACGCGACGACGTATTTAACTTAACGAATCAACATTAATCAACTGGAAACCCAACGGCTATCCAATCAACCACTTCATTGTGGTTGACAATCTAGTATATTTTATTATTTAATGTAACGGATAAACAAATTGCTGAAACGATTCAAATAATATGTTATATAAAACAGCCAGTTGTGACAGTAACAGTTTGTTTTTTGGCATTGATGAAAAAATATCATAGATTTCTTTCTTGCGTAAATTTTATGTATTTAAATTGCAGATAACAGCTGCGATGGTAGCAATTCGTCATCGTCGGGATGGATACTTGAAGCACACCAAACAACATCAGCATCTTTGTCAGATAATGCGTTTGGAAACGTAACAGAGGCGGCTATTAGCACAACTAAGGTACCAAGCAAAATAGAGAGAACATCAAACTGCCAAACAGACTTTGCAATATATTTAACAACTAAAATACAAGAGGAGACAGCTAGTAGTACAACAATGACACCTCCTGAAAGTTCATCGATTACAACAATAAACATTACAATTTTTCAAGCTAGCGCTGTTCGTGACAAGTATGATTACTTCAAAATATATAAGTTTTGACAATATTTGTTATATTTCAAGTTACATGTACTACCGAAAAATGTATTCATTTTAAAGGCTGGAAAACTCTTTTTATCTATAGCTATGGTATAGCATTTATTGTTTGAACAATAGTAGTAAAAATAATTAAAATTCAAACTAACAATATATACGCTTTTCAAACTTATTTATCGTACTTGATCATTATTTAGTTTAAATATTATTTTACTCAGAAAAACTTCTCTTATCATTAATGATTATACATCTTTGCTGCCTAGCATCAGGGTCATTCATATGTTCGATATATTCAACAGAATGTTCATTGAACTCTGGATTGATCTTAATTCTACTACAGTTATTGCTGAGATCAAAGAGATGCCACGGACATTATTCGCCAATATACCAAGAACGTCATCAGTAAATTATAAGATCAGAAATACCTATTTGTCTCGCACTGACCATATAGCATGAAAGTACAACTTCAAACCGTAAAAAGTTTTTAAAACCATGTCAATTTCAGGTTTTAGTCAGAAATTATGTGTTTAATTTCATCTTCCTGTTTGTCTAAGACAGCCAGGTGTTTGGTGTCCATTTCCCCCACGTTAGATTTCATGTTTCTGATAATGGTGTTTATTTCTCTGTGCAAGTCTTCTCCATGTTTGTCGATTTCTGTTGTTATTTTCTTAGAGTTTTCATTCAGAGCAGATTAAGTGATCAATGCGGCTGTTCCTATGACCCCCCTAGTACATTTTCACTGGGTGTTTTTACAAAAATATATAACGTGTAGTAGTAATAATCGTATTATATTGACCATAAAATATTAGGTACGTGATTCAAAGATATTATATAAAAAAGTAAAGAGCATTAAAAATCCAAAGAAAATTTTTTCGTCTGCATGTGATTCCTTTGATCGATACACATGTAAACATTACTAACAAAACCATTGGGGTTACACGGAACAGCCGTAAAAATGACCTAGATCGTCTCTCTTTATGAGAAGCGATCTGTAGAAATACAGGGGCTCGTTTTACAAAGATTCGTAAGTCATAAGTCTTAAGTCTTAAATATTCCTAACTTACGACAAAGTGTAAGACCGTTTTATGAAACGTGTACTATCTGCATGTCGTAACTCCTAAATCGCAACATAAAGGAACTCTTTAGTCTTAAAAGGTATGAAAGTAAACTTGGATACCGCGCGAACCAAGACGCGATGACGCGCAGACGGTATATTTCCGAAATGACAAGAAAAGAGAATTGGAGACAAGAAGAAATATCTGCCCTGGTTGAGGGTGTTAACGACCGCCTCGAGGTAATAAAAGGAAAATTTATTACCTCAGAGAAAAAAGCCAACGCATGGGAGGAAGTATTGGAAAGGTATATCATATTTTTTTTCTGAAATTATATAACGTTATGTTAAAGATATAGCATAGTAAATCTTATGTCTGTATAAATAAAAAAATGTCATTTTGCATTAAATGTTTTTAATATTTATTTATATTTCCACCCCCTTACCCGATTTCATTTTCTTTTGAAGGGGAGGGGGTGTGCCGAAAGTTTTAAATTGAAAAGAAAAGATATCATACATATAAAATTGCATTAAACAAGTATAGATATTTTTCAGATGTGAGAAATATGACAAAAAGTTAGATTCACTCTGTAATTGGTTGTGGCAATATTGATTTTTCATAAAAATTAGATATTTGCTATAGCCGTCGGCATTGTTTTGGAATTCATAATTTCACTCTATAAATATCAACCAAATGGCAATCGAATCGGTGAAATCCAGTAAACCTCCTTCACACAAATGGTGGTTTGCGTAAAGTTGGATTGAATACCGCTTTTGAAGTGTTTTAAAACTGAAACCGATATGAAATGAATTTCCTGCATTTATGATACAGCGATTTATGATGGCTTCGAAGACTTATGTCTTTAATGGATTACCGCGTGAATATTATCGGATCAGGAAAAAAAGAGGTAAGTGTCGTAAGATGGTATCGTTCATATTTTAAAGCGTGCACGTATTTTATTTTTAGTGTAAATGCCTGCAGCTTTTCACAGCGAGATGTCAAAAGTATCAAAAAGAAGTGGATAGACATTCAAAGCAAAACCAGAAAAAGAGAAGCAGAGAGGAGAAGAGAGCAGAAAAAGACTGGGGGAGGTCCACCTCCACTAAACTTGAAGCCATGGGAAGATAAGGTATAATAAATTTAATGAAGCAGAGTTATATACTCGATTATTGGTTTTAATTTTAAGTTAGTGTTTTTATACATATCACATCCAATCAATTCATTGACCTATTTCTGGCAGCTAAAGACACTCAAAGGGCAAGAGCAGCTGTAGGATGATAGTACAATCATGTAAATAAACAATGTGCAGCTGGTACATGTATGTTCAATAAATAGTGAATACATGTACAAGTGGCAATGAGTTGTATGTTAGAAAGGACACAAACAAAATTATTCATATATACCCATATGCATCAGTATTTATTTGCTTAACATTGGTAATTTATATTATATGTTTATTTCACTTATCAAAATGATGAGAAACTATAATACTGTGGAATCATCATTGTTTGTGTCTGACCAATGTTGATGGCTTTTTAGGATAACCCTTGCCCACGAATTTACATCTCCACAAACCTATACACACAATCATTTGTTTATTAATAATTAAGTAAATTTTGGCCACCTTCCAACACCCCCCCCCCTCCAAAAAAAAAATGATTCTACAGTACTGTAAATTCCTTATATTACGCGAGTACTTAATTCCGCGATCCTGCTGTTTTGTATCAAATCGCGTGTATATAAAATCGCGAACGCGGGAGATATATTCATATTTCTGATAGTTCTTAACTCTCAGAAAATAATAGCGATGTTTTAAAATCCGCGAGGGATGCTTCTCGCGATTTTACGCGGATAAAAATTCCTCGCGTTTAATAAGGAATTTACAGTATTTGAATTACAAATCTATATCGTAGATATACATGTAAATATTGTACGAATTAATAAATTTGTTGTGTACATGATAAAAATATTGCTTATTACTCCTCATTGACTATATTGTAGATTGTTTCTATTCTCGATGATAGCATGGTGGTAGGGATAGAAGGTGGTTTTGACATCAGTGAGTGTGGAAGCAATGAGTTCCCTAAAGCCACATCTAATGGTAGAACATGGTTTCATAAGTTTCTTTAAAATAATGAAAACAAAAGAAAACAAATGAATAAATAAACATTACTTAAACTGTCATGTTTAAAAGCAGCCTTACTGTGGCATGGCTAGTAGCCTTTATAAAAGTACAGTGTGCTTACAATTTTTTTTTAAACTTAATATTAGATAAATATTTATTCTGATTAGTCCGGATGTTAATTGGTGTCATAAAGTATGACTTCAAAGGAAAGCCTAAAATTTTCTTTAAAAGAAAGACATTCAGTATAATAAAAAAATAGTGCCTGTTTGGGAGGGTAACTGTTGAAATGGACACCCATCGAAAACCAATGTCAACCTCCGCTTTGCGTCGGTTAACAATGGTTGTCAATTTCAACAGTTACCCTCCCAAACAGGCACTATTTATATAATATTACCCGTTGCCAAGTGTGTTGCTACAAATAACGCTGAGGGTAATAGAATGGATTACCAACTGCGTCTAAACCAATCATATTTCAGTATTTAACATGAAAGTATAATACTCAGAATTATGCTGTGAAATTTTTGATGACTCAACTTTAAAAGAAGCAGAATATTTGTCATGCTGTTTTATCATAATGATTAAAAAAATACTGTATTTTTACAAAATATAGAATGTTTTGAATCTGTACACCATAATTTCATCATTACAAACCGTCATCGGGTTTTGAATGATTTCATACTGGATATTTATATAGATTTTCTAAAACAGAACACATATTGAATTCAATATTGCCGAGTGACATTTTTAAAATAAATTTAAAATTGTTTATTGATAACAGACAGCAATTACTGTAAGTAAAAGTACTTGTTATTATATGACCGTATTTATCACCCCCCCCCCCCCGTCCAAAAAAAAAATTAATTAATAAAATGCCTCAACTTTTGTCCCATTGCCTGGGCAGGGAATTTCACAATTTAACATCGGGACATTATGAATTTATTAACAAAACATGACTTTATTTCCCACAACTGTAATACATGCAGTATAGAGAAAATATTGAATTATTTAATCAATACGTTTTAATATGTGGCCATATTGGCCCTACCCAAGGCCCAGACTACTTGACCCATAGACTATGAATTTCACATTTGACGTAGATGACTTTGCCGACATCAATACCATGTTTTAGTTTATCAAAAATATGTATGGGAGTTAAAAAGATTTTCTAAGATTTAACACATTTTCACTTAATTACTATATTGCCCCATCCGAAGGCCTGAAACCCCTTACCAAGGGGCCATGGATTTTACAATTTTGGTAGAGGGCTTCATGGACATCATAACCATGCATTTGGTTTTTTTTTCCACATGTGTGGGGGTAGAGAAGAAGATTTGGCCTTTCTCTGCGTATTTGGCCCCGCCTATGAGGCCCCGGAGTGGTAAAGCCATGTACTTCACAATTTAGATTTCTCTTGCCATTGAGATGCTTTACACTTAAAATGGTAACATGTAGTCTTAGATTTTTCAAGAAGTTAAAATGTAAAATTGTTAAAGCACGACGGACGACGCACGATGACGGACAAAGACTAATTGCATTAGATCACCTGAGTGACTTTGGTGACCTAAAGAACTACATAAGATATCATATATATCTACAAAACGAGTACGTAAATAATAACTTAATAAACACTAATTATAAACGTAACGACTACGTATTTGTTTTTCAGAATTAGCTCATTAAATCATCATGTTGCCTCGTATATGCTACACATACAAAATCCTTCATTCACTGTCATAGTAGTACAACGGGTGTGTATCATAGAAGATAGCATTGGTTTCAAACACTGAGCTCGAGATAAATGAGTCGCCCTTTGTAATTACGGCACGATTCGAAAAGCAGGAAGGAAAGGATCGGACGAAGTATACAAATCTGAACAAAGATACGGTTTACACTATGATGTAACACTGCGTTGCTTTCAACAAATACAAATAGTTATTACATACAACCAAGAAGAACAACTACAACTTTTGACATGGCACTTAAAGCTTGTAAGTTTTACAATTATTTTTTTTCTATTTTATAACTGTATTAGAGAATGAACCATATAAGTTGTTAAAGAAATGAAGTTTATGCAATTAAATCTCTTATCTAGAAGAATTTGTCGATTTGAATTATAGGAAATATAGAAGGTTTTATAAACATCAGGTACATGTAAATGCAGAACAGTACGATCGATTAAAAGAATATGATATTATAAATAGCTTTCAATACTGAGCCTTTATTATTAAATAGACCAATCCACACTTTCAAAAGTTGTTTCCCTTTGCGGGGTCAACCCAAACAGTAAAAAATAAAACCCAACTTTCCCCTTTTCCATGCAACCAAATTTTGTGGCGTCCTGTGATAAAATCTACTTGAATTTAATTCATTCATTCTATGTGTTGGTTTTCCAATCGTTGGGCTATCATAAATACAAAGGGAACGGATTTTTTTTATGACGAAGCTACGAACCTCTAAACTACAAAGGCCATTTTGAGAAATCACTGAGCTTTTCACCAAACATGGCGACCAAGGGACATAACTTTTGTAAAATTTGGATTAGTCTAGTCATCAGTGCATTATTAAATACAAGGGTATAAACTATGAGATCCTTGCTACATTACAGTTTAGAAAACACAAAGTAATGAGTTTAATTATTGATTATTTAATTTAAAATCGGCAATGTGTAATTTCGCATAGCAAGTATTTTCTTATCTTATCTGTATTTAAATAATTACGCACATTTTTTTTCTTAATATAAATTATCGGGCATTTCGGACAAGAATTCCGAGCTATAGACGAAAAAAACCGTAGCTTGTGAATCATGTTTTGTTATATACAAAGATATAATGAACGCCATTGAACGCTACGATGCATTATGCATCAGCAATCCAAATATTTCTGGAAAATTGTATCCAAACAAATAATAATAATAAAGTGAAGTTTACCATAGTTTTATCTTAAGATAGGATATTCTCTCCTTGATTCCAAACGCTACCGCTGTAGAAATGGCGTTTGGTTATCAATGACAGCGAACCAGTCTTATTGTACTCTGGCGTAGGTATACATACGACTTAAACAAATACCATAATTGGTCGTACTATTTAACATCGGACTTTTTAAAGGTATTAATGAATATGTTTCTTTAGAAAACAATGCTTCCGAATACATTACATCGAATTTATCATTTGTTCTCAAGTACTACGTTTTGTCAGCGGTGACGATTTGTGCTTAGGTGGAAACAGCGTTTACATTATGTTTGCCAGATTAACTGCATAGGAGAGTTGATTAAAATAAATCCCTAAAAACCATGTTCGCTGATATGTTAATCTAATATTGTAATGCATAGAAGGAGATTTAATGTCATGACCCTGTCTATTTCAGTTTTATAAAGGGTAACATATTTTTTTTTACTAGTTAAATAATTCAGGGATACATTGATCATGATGATTTATATTGATATGATTGATTTTTTTTTCAGGGTAAATGTACAACAACAACAAAGTTTAAACACAGCAAAAATCAAATTTTACACAAGCAAAATAATTAATAAATAAATATACACTTATGAAAAGGAAACACTCCTACACACAATTTAAGAATACATAATTTTCTAGCAGAAAAGGTAATTTTAAAAACCAAAATAACTTATTTGTCCATCTTTCATATAAAGGGTCCTCCATCTTTTTATGAAAAAATTCTTAAACAAGTAAAATATGACCGAGCAAAAAACCAAAGTTTTTTGACACCGCGCGTATCCTTTTAAATTCTTACGGTTACAACTAACTTATTACGGATATAGCGAGTTGATTTGGAGTCCTATATAGGCAAAAAATTAAGCACTTTTACAACAAACTGAAAGCATACCGTTTTTAAAGTAAGAAATACTAATTACAAAATAGATTAAATGAATTTAATATTTATTATGAGAAATCCCCATTTGTAATATACAGTCCGATCATGTTTGGTTTTCAAAGAAATTATTATTTACTGTCTAACTAAGCACAAATGGTAGCCATATACATGTACATGTGGAAGAAAACTTGAAATTCGCTATATATTTTTTAACGAATTAGTCATTCGATATTAACGAATTACCTGTATAATAAAGAAAATCTACTGGTGTCAAGAACTTCGTTATAATTGAGTCTCATTGCATGTTTTGAATGGTATCCATTTTTAACTTATTCAATTTGAAATTGACTGAAAGAATACAAAGTTTGTGGGGGAATATAATTTTCTAATTACATGTATTAAACAATTTGAAAAGTTCCCGTCTTATTCGAAGTCGGGATCTGCAGGTTGATGCCATGTCCCCACGCTACGTATGAGGTAGACAAACAAATATATGAGTCAGTTCTAAACGGAATTAAACTTTATGTTTGACGTTTTGATTGCATCTAAAATATATAATTCATGGAGCGTGGATGATCCTTAAAACAAAACTTTTTCTTTACATGATTGTTTATTAGTTTTCATTTAAATAAATACGTGTTTGCTTCAAAGGCATGTCATATGGTTTACTCTATAGCTGTAGCCATATGTAAATGTTTACATTTAGCGTATATTCCCTTTATACTTGCATAAGTACAGATGTCTCGAATCAATAGCAGTTCTCTTGAACTGAGAAAAAGAAATCTAACTAAAACGTTAATACAAACACAATGCAGTTAAAAAAACGGCATTATTCGTTCCATAAACATTACCTCCGATCATTGTAGTCCTTTATCCTTAATTTTTTTATTGTAAAATTAACAATATTTCCATGTAACCCGAGAATATACCAAAGAGTTGGTCTACTTTGTCTATGCGTATGCCAGACTTAACTTCGAGTGGGTTTTCAACGACAAGCTAAATTTGGCTTACATAGTGAACTTACAAACTGTTTCGTTTTTTTTTCATTCTTAGTTACGTGAAATATGATGAGTGTAAATATTCGTTTAAAAATGCCAGTCGTAATTGTTTGGGTTTTTTTTCAGTGAAAGAACTTTGTTTGCTTGTTTATTTCATAATCATCGAAAGTCAGGGATCTTACCAACTGGGTCCTGTTTCTCGTAAGTAATTTATCAAAATATAAGACAGTTGTTACCTTTGAACTGTGATTTTTTTTCGTTACCGTCGCGAAAATATACTAATAACAAAAATTATTTTTGAAATCTTAAATTTTCTCTCGAATAAGAATCAAATATCTATTAATAATGAATTAAATAGTGCGATTTTATGTTTGTTTTCCATTCAATAAATACCATGATAATAATCATGAACATGTGTATAATACAAGAGAGTAATTATACAAACATCTAAAAAATAATTACAGATTACTTTCAGATCGGATCTTTAGTCCCGATAGATACATGTGCATGTATAAGAAAATTTCATTTTCACTTCAATTTTAATTTTGTTTGGTATATAGCATGTGGCTGATCAGTGATCAAATGCTCTAGGACCGTTATACTAGGTTTAATCATGTAGAGTTACTAACTGCATGTCATCGAGTAAATTCGCCAGTTTTATTGTGATTTACTTGCTCTGCTATTAATAGAGCGTACATACTACATGTCCGTGTCTACCAGATGAACAGAAGTGTTGTTAATTTAAAACACTATCGTAAACTGGATAATCTTTAAAATATATATATATAACTCTGTTATCGCAAATCTCGCTTAGAAGTATACACCTCTGCCGATATAGCGATGCGTTGAGTGACGACACTGTTTGATACTTTATTAAGTTAAAGGGTCAAATAACGGGTTGCAGTTTAAAAGAGAAGCGTTTGAATTGGTTGATTTGGTCCTCGCCCACTCTTAGACGGTATTGGTATTTTATTTACTAACTGCCATCTGTGACGTTTAACTTTGTATCAGGACTACAGAAACTAAATCGATGCAAAAGTTGACTAAAAGTTCTCATAATAATCGGTTCTCGTTTTTAATTATTGTGTAAGCAAAACACACTATTTTCCTTAAAGGGACTTGGACACGATTTGACTTTAATTTTTCAAATTTTATTTTTCCATTTTAAATGTTTATACTGATAAATATAGAAGTTTATAATGCTATGTCAAAATTTGAAAGTCAAATATCAAATTATAAGCAAGATACAGAGTTCACAATTATTTGTTTTGTAAACAAAGCTCAATATTGTCAATTTTTACATATGTGTTGTATTGGTGTAAGTTTCAATCAAATGTGTCTTTCTTTTGTTGATAATAGTATTTATGAAGATAATGAATTAGTTTAAATTGTTTTTACGTGTCATTTTGTCTAAGAAATGGTAATTTTCTACATTACATCTTTTGTAAACAACTATAAGACTCCAACTTTGTTTACATTACAACCAATTTTTACCTCTGTATCTCGCTTGTAACTTGACTTTAACATTCAATATTTTGGTCAATCATTTAAAATGCACCAGTTAACCATTTTATACATAAAAAATAAAAATAAAAATGTTGATCTTAAATCGTGTCCAAGTCCCTTTAGATAAACGTCTTCCTCCATTTCATTTTTCTGCATATTGCTTCATCAATAAATTTAATGATTTTTAACGCATTAGTTAAATTTGCAATATTATTTATTTTGTTGTAGCTTATTCCAAAAAATTCACAACAAATACTGACAATAAATATTACATTAATTGCATTTTATTAAACTTAAATCCATCAATGGTACACTTACTTTTACAAGTGTGCACGTGCCTTCAAACATACACACAACTTGCAATTCATGGCACAAACTGTTTACTTTAGGACCGATCCGTAATTAAAGTTATTTTGTAACTCACTCAGTCTGTATTAATTTACCTCAATATTCATCGGACAATAGTGAATTTCATTACTGATGTTGATCTTCACTTCCCGCTGACTTTCTCGCAAACACGCTAACCAACCTCAAATTGTTCAATTCACGGGTGCAAAGAGAGTCGCTGTTTTACACAGTTTGACGTGTTTAAAAGCAAATCACACATCTTTATTATAAGGAGCTGGTGACGCTGTATCAAAGATTTACTGTAAGTATACGAGTGAAGACTTGGTGTAAAAGAAATGTAAAACGTTGAATTGAGGTCAACTCGTGCGATATTCTACCTAAATGCAGTACATTGTGAACGGTAGCTTAAACTATGTTATATCTCCCTTCGAAAAACGAAGGGTATATATTTGCTTTGCTGCTGTCTGTCGGTCAGTCCACCAACAGTTTCCGTCCATTTTCGTCGTAGAGGATGCACTTTTTGTAATAAAATTTGGTTACCAGGTTTATCATAATAATATATCTAGGTCAAGTTTGATTTTGCATTCAATCGAGCAATTTTCGTCAGAGTTATGCCCCTTGGAGGAAGAAACATTTCAAAAATATGCAGTTTTCATTCATTTTCCTAGCAGAGGACGCAAATTTTGGAAGACAAATTAGAGTATATGTGAATTATAATAATATTTAGGTTAAATTTAATTTTGGGTACGATCAAGCAGCAGTTTTGCATCGTGGACTTAGAAAAAATTCCAATTATTTGCATTTTACATTCATTTTCTTTGCAATGAATTTCCAAGGGAGAGGGCATAAGTGTTTTGACAAAAGTCTCTGACGAATTTCTTCACAATAAACTGAATAATCTCTTCGATGAGCGAATACGAACCTGTGACTTTAAACTACATGCACCCTACTTGCTTTTAGGGAACATTTTTTTTCACTAACATGATTTTGAAATGTACGTCAAGATAACACGGTGACCGTTTCTTCCCCAATAAGTCTGTATTTTTTAACTTGCAAGTACACACCCCTGCAAATGGTATTGTCATTTAAATTTTATACAACGTGGTTTTGTTTGATCCTTTCAGTTTTGAAGTAAAATTCGTGCCTCGTTGTTTTAGTATATTTCATAGAATCTATGTACTTGTTGTCATATATAAAATCTAGAGGTTTATTGATTTTAAACTTTAACTTTATTAATTAGTGGAAAAAATGTGTGCTATAGAAATAAATGTAACAATACAAAATATAGTTTTTGTCTGCTGTTGCAACAATTAACATGCTTAGTAAAGATACCCCCTGAGGATTAATTCTTGATCCGCGCCTGACCTAGTAATAGCATCAGTAGTGAAACAGACTATAATTTTTATGCAGAATGTTAATTGAAAATGGCTCGATAAACTAAGTTTTTTTGCAAAACATACACCCATTATTTTTATAAAAAACATGGTATTGCACACCACAAGCACCAAACATGACCTATGATTTTATTAAGCAACCCAATGTCTATATTTTCAACCACTACACGTGAATGAACATGAACGATAACTCTGTTCTCAATATTATCGTTTAGTATAAATAAAAGATTTTCATGTTTTAACATAAATCAAAGTAGTATATGATATGAAAAACGACCAGTACTTACGTATTTTGAGAATATTATCCAAGCACTTATACCTCCGCTGGAAATTTTGAAGTCTCGTGAACTTTCAATCGAGCGCCTCTGGATTTATTACATACAGTCATTTCATGCATATCTTTTACAATTTAATGCTATGCTACGGTATGCGATTTCAATGATATGCTATGAGATTTGTATGGTATGCTATGAGATTTGTATGGTATGCTATGAGAAATTGAAATGAAGGGCTTAATGATATGGTATGGTATGCTATGCTATGGTATGCTATGAGATTTGAACAAAAACGCCTCCATACACACAGAAGAGTTCCACACATTTCGAAGTGCAATAATAAGAAGCCAAAGTTTACAACAAATCTACCATGTAAACATTTATTTTTTCAAATAAAAACATTTAAAACCGAGTAAAAATAATGTTGTATGCTATGCTATGGTATGCTATGGTATGATATGACAAATGCGATTCTATGAGATTGTATGCTATGGTATGAAATTCCAATGCTATGCTATGAGATTCCAATGCTATGCTATGAGATTTCAATGCTATGCTATGCTATGGTGTATGTTGTAAAAGATATGCTTGAACTGACTGTACTTAGCAACGATAAAGAAAACATTCCGAACACATTCGCAGGGCTGGTACAGCTTTTTTTAAGTGTTACATTTCCGACATATGTTTTCATGTGTTCTCGGCAAGCATTTGATAAATGGGCGGGTCTATAAAAATGCACTAATCAGAATCTATGTTGCGAATCGCAGCTTAAATACATACCGATTAGAAAGTGTCCTCACTCAACACAATGCTATATATATATATATATATATATATATATATATATATATATATATATATATATATATATATATAATAAAAAAAAAACCAGAAAGCCGATTTAAAACTCTAACTCTACCGGTTTCATTATAATCTTCAGGAGTTTTTCTATATATATATATTCTTATTTTATTTTCGAAGAAAAGAAATACAATCTGTGGTTTCTCTGAAAGTTAAATACTTTTTGCCTCAGAATTATTTTAATTATTCAGTTTTTTACTAGAAATATCAATTTTAATTTGCCTATGTTATCACATTTTGTCCACAAAAAATTTACTTATATCATGTTGATGCGTTTTAAATGAAGATATATTCTTGAAACATATAGTTGTGCTGTCGTTTTCTTAAAACACAAATTGTTCATAATGATGGTTAATTAATGGCAGACATACAGGTGTTTTGTTTTTAATGGCGGCCGCGTTAAAAGTTCACTAATCATTTATTCCTTGTTTAAGATTTAAAAAGATCAATTCTATTAATACTTGCACAATAAATCTATTTTATATCTTTGACAGATCCGTTGCTAAAATATTGTGATGTATTCATTTTTTTGTCGGCGTAATGCTGTGCTGCATATACAACCCTTTACAACAGTAGCAATGAGGGTTATTGTGATGTAATCATTTATCTTTTTTTTTTGCTGTGCAACAAATGGAATAATAGAGGACAATACGGATGGATTTACAGGTTATATCAAAGAAAACATATCGGTGAATTATCTTTGTAAAGGTAAATAAATGTTTATGAGATTTGAAATGTTCATTTGCTTCAATAAGTGTATAAGTACAGTTCAGCATGTGTTGGTTGATCATATACGTTCTATACATGTTCATGAAAAAAGGTCACCTTATTCATGCCACTCAATTGACCTCATGCAATTAGTCTTCGTACTTCGTCGTGCGTTGTGCGTTAACATTTTAAATTTTAAACTTCTTCAAAACTACAAGGCCAATTGTTACCATTTTTGGTATAAAGCATATACATGTATATGGTAAGAAGAATCTAAATTGGGGCGCCAGGGTCGGGGCCAAATATGCAAAACAAAGCCAAATTTCCAAACATCTTTCTTCTCTACTCCCACACATGTGATGAAAAAACTGAATGCATGGTTATGAATTCCATGACGCTCTGTACCAAAATTGTGAAGTTCTGGGCCCATCGGTCAGGGGTTCAGGCGCTAGGGTTGGGCCAATATGACCATTTATAAAAATGTATTAAATCTTAGAATTTTTTTTTCTCTACTCTCATACATAATTGTTAAAAACTAAATGCATGGTTGTGATGTCCATGAAGTTTTTCACCTAGATTGTGAAATTCATGACCCCTGAGACAAGGGCTTAGACCCTAGGGTAAAAATGTATTAAATCTTATAAAATCTTCTTTACTCCCACAAACTGAATGCATGGTTATGATGTCCACGAACACCTTTACCGAAATCGTTAAATTCATGGCCCCTTGGTCAGGGGTTCAGGCTGAAAGAGGGGAAGGGGTGGGGAATGTGGCCATATAGTGTTAATGCATATACTGTTTAAAAATTTTCCTCTCTACTCATACACATCTTAAAGAAAAACTGACTTCATAATTAGGGCCCCGCAAGGATTTGCGGGTGCCCTATAGTAATCACTCTGTCCGTCCGTCCTTCTGTCCGTCCGTCCGTCTGTCACTCTTCCGTCCACAAATTTCCTGTTTTTTTCTAATAACTTTTTTTATGGTTGCCCAATCAAGTTCAAATTTGGTATGGTAGTTCAGTAGGCAGAAATACATATTTTGATGCTAAGTTTGGTTCTCTATGTCTTCTGTTTTGGAGCTGGGGTGGTGGGGTAGATTCATAACTATGCATAAGAAGAATGGGCAAAGAGAGATAACTGCTGAGAATGAATGGGCAAAGAGAGATAACTGCTGAGAATGTTACCATTGTATACATGGAAGGCTGTGCAATATTTGTCCTTTGGGATTAATTAACCTTCCACAGGAAGAAAATCCTAAGCTTTATCTTTATCTGTCACATTGAGATTAATTACTGCACTGCCTGTGTCTGCAAATGAACTTTGTTTTGAAGTTAAGGTCAATTTTGAATGATGTGTAGTATTGTGTACATTCTTTGAAATATGGATTTGAAATATAATATTCATATTTTTTGGGGTTAAAATACCGTACACAATGATTTATGATAGTTTTATTGAATAGAGGCAAAGCCTAGGTATCATTGCACTGGTATCAATTCTTTGTTTTTTTAACAAATTTTATTTCATCCCATGTTAACCCACTTTATCCCGTGGATATGACTCATTGGATATTTTTTTGATATTCCAGAGTTGTGACTTTACAATGGGATTTGCCTAGGCATAATGAAGTAAAAATAATGTAGAGTTTTATAAACAGTGTAAACATTGATTGCGGTGTATAAAATATGGGATAAATAGAATCTCATGATTTGTAGTATAATATGATTTTTATCCAACTTGTGTGTTTTATCCCCTCACTAAGGCTCAAGAAAAAAACACTTTAATTGTTGGATGAAAATCATATCCAACTACAAATCACGAGATCCTATATATTCCAGTTCTTTACATCTTCTGCCGGGCATTTATTTTTCATCATTGTTAATATAAAGAGGATGGAATTCAAAGTTTTTTTCACTTCTCTATATTAATTGTCATAGCGGGGCCCTTCCTGACTGGTCAGTTTTCTAGTTATGTTAACCAGGAAGTCCTCTACTAAAGTTGTAAATCCATGTTCCCGGGAGTATAGGTTTTAACACTAGGGTCAAAATGGATGTATAGTGTCAGTGCATTATAATGTTTAAAATTATCTTCACTAATCCCACACACCTATAACAACAACTGAATTCATAACTTTGTAGACCAGGAAGCCCTCTACCAAAATTTTCAATGTTATGACCCCCAAGATAGAGGTTCTGACTCTAGGGTGGGACCAAAGTGGTCATCTATATTTAATGCAATAATTGTTGTCTTTACTTCTGCTGTTACTGAATAAAAACTGACTGCATACAAACCGAGAAAACAAAGCTATCCATCAAAATATAATTTCATGCCTTCCAATGTAGGGAATCGAATCTAGGGAGGGGAGGGGGCAATACACTCATATAATGTATAGGGTAAGGATTCATAATGCAGGGTGTGGCCAAAATAGTCATTTAGTGTTCATGTACATGTATATAAAATGTTTATAAAACGTCCACTGACACAGAATAAAAACTGACTGAGTATTAAGAAAAAAAAAACATTGAGCTGTCATCTTTAATAATATGTCATGTCACCTACATGTAAGGCAAGGATTATGGTTGGAAGGGGGGTATATATTTGTCTTTTTATTTTATTCTGCTCAGGAATTTCAATGAAAAAAATGAGTTAAATCACAACTATAGAAAATACACAGAGTGCAGCTGTCTTTCAAAGTTAAGAAACTGTGAAAGTTAATGGAGTTATCCTCTCTTGCTTCTTCATAATGGAGTTATCTTTCCTTGCTTCATCATAATTCAGTTATTAATCATTAAGTATCATGTAATTAAGAAGTTGTAATATCAAAAGAGTTGTGCAAGTAATTTTATCGTTAGAAACAAACAGTTTTTGAACTTTTGAAATAAACAGACTCGTTAATAGTAAAGTAATAATTGGCTAACCAAAATCATAGATAAAGTTTGTGTGTGGGCCATAGTACACAGGTTACCGTTAAGGCCTAATGGCCTCTTGTTTTCAGAGTGTAGGTTCCACTTTTTGTTTAGCGTATTACCACACTATAAATGAAAGCTCATAATTTTTAGATACACATTATGATCAATTCAATGGATAAATTAAGAAATGTATTTAAAATGCTTAATCAAACTTACTTATCGATTTTTCTCTTTGTTTACATCAGGTATAAACAGTGCACTTGTGCAAACTCAGATGGATACAATAGAAAAGAACGATGGTTCCTCCGTGGTTACAAAAAATGCCTCTGGTGTAATTGGTATTACTTATTTTACACATTTTGAAACATGTACTCTTGCAACTGTAATTCTGCTCTGTCCTTAAACATGTCTGATATTTGCCAATTTGCGATGATAAAAACTTGATGAGACAGGCCAATTGCTGATGTTTCTTTAAAAAGCATATTTTAATAAGAAAACAGAACAGCGTATAAAAAGAACCTTCCGCTATTCAAAAGAAAATCACTCAGAGAACATTACCTTATCTTTAAAGTTTCAGGAAAAGTTGCCCAAAACTGAGTTTAGCGAGGAAAGATGTATTATTTCATGTATTATCATTATTAAGTTATAAGTTATAACAACGTGACTGCATGATTTTTGCAAGAACATAATCTGCATGAAATACAAAAAAAAGAAACTATTATGCGTAGGTTTAAGCTGTAATCCGCATTTTGTGGTTCTCCAATCCTTAGCCTCAAATTATTTATTTCATCATAGAAATGTTATTTATCCTTCAAACTTTATAATTGAAATAAGATAATTAGAATTTTTATGGTATCCATGCATTGTACGTTGTTATTGCAATTTTGGCCACGATTAATGTAATGGAATAAATATATGACCATTTAGTAAAATGTATTAAATCTTTAAAAATCTTTTTCTCTACTCCCATACATAATTGTTAAAAACTAAAGACATGGTTATGATATCCATGCAGTTTTCACCTACTTTGTGAAATTCATGACCCCTGAGACAGGGGCTTAGGTCCTAGGGTGAAAATGTATTAAATCTTATAATATTTCGTTTACATGTGGGGAGAACTGAATGCATGGTTATGATGTCCACGAACTTCTCTACCGAAATCATGAAATTCATGGCCCCTGGGTCAGGGGTTCAGGCTGAAAAGGGGGAGGGGGCAATATGGCCTGATAGTTTTAATGCAGAAACTGTTTAAAAATATTCCTCTCTACTCATACACATCTTAAAGAAAAACTGACTTCATAATTATGTTAACCAGGAAGTTCTTTACTAAAATTGTAAATTTCATGTTCCTGGGAGTATAGGTTTTGACTCTAGGGCAAGGCCAAAATGGATGTATAGTGTTAGTGCATGTTTAATGTTTAAAATTATCTTCTCTAATCCCACACGCCTATAACAAAAACTGAATTCATAATTTTGTAGACCGGAAGCCCTCTACCAAAATTATCAATGTTATGACCCCCAAGATAGAGGTTCTGACTCTAGGGTGGGACCAAAGTGGTCATATAAATTTAATGCAATAATTGTTGTCTTTACTTCTGCTGTTACTGAATAAAAACTGACTGCATACAAATCGAGAAAACAAAGCTATCCATCAAAATATACTTTCATGCCTTCCAATGTAGGGAATTGAATCAAGGGAGGGCAGGGGAGGGGAGCTGGCAAAACACTCATAGAGTTTATAGGGTAAGGATTCATAATGTAGGGTGTGGCCATAATGGTCATTTAGTGTTCATGTACATGTATATAGAATGTTTATAAAACGTCCACTGACACAGAATAAAAACTGACTGAGTATTAAGAAAAAAAGCATTTAGCTGTCATCTTTAATAATATTTCATGTCACCTACATGTAAGGCAAGGATTATGGCTGGAAGAGGGGTATATATTTGTCTTTTTATTTTATTCTGCTCAGGGATTTCAATGAAAAAATCAGAAATATAGAAAATATACATAGTACAGCTGTCTTTCAAAGTTAAGAAACTGTGAAAGATAATGGAGTTATCTTCCCTTGCTTCTTCATAATGGAGTTATCTTTCCTTGCTTCATCATAATTCAGTTATTAATCATTAAGTATAATGTACATGTAATTAAGAAGTTGTAAAATCAAAAGAGTTATGCAAGTATTTTCATCGTTCGAAATAAAAACTGTTTCTGAACTTTTTAAATAAACAAATAGACTCGTTAATAGTAAAGTAATAATTGGCTAACCAAAATCATAGATACAGTTTGTGTGTGGGCCATGGTAGACAGGTGACTGTTAAAGCCTATTGGCCTCTTGTTTTCAGAGTGTAGGTTCCGCTTTCTGTTTAGCGTATTACCACAATATAAATGAAAGCTCATAATGATTAGATACACATTACAATCAATTCAATGGAGAAATGAAACAATGAATTTAAAATGCTAAATCAAATATACTTATCGATTTTTCCTTTTGTTTACATCAGGTATATTAAACAGTGAATTTGTGCAAGAAAACCCTGGTCTAAATGAGAATACAAATGAGCAGAAAGAGGGGGATCAAAAAGAAAACGACGATGTTTCCTCCGTATTTGCCTCTGGTGTATGCTGCAATGCTAATTTTACACATTTTAAAACAGGTACATGTACTCGTGCAACTGCTATTCTGTTCTGTCTTTACACATGTCTGATATTTGCAAATTTATTGTAAAGCAATCCTTTTATTGCAGTCTTTTTTGTTAGGATCTGACATTTATTCCGGAAAGGGTTCAATTTTAACAGGACTTTGCGAAGATAAAAACTTGCTGTAGACAGGCCAATTGCTGATGTTTCTTTAAATAGCATATGTTAATAAGAAAACAGAACAGCGTATAAAAAGAACCTTCCGCTATTCAAAAGAAAATCACTCAGAGAACATTACCTTATTTTTAAAATTATAGGAAAAGTTGCCAAAAACTGAGTTTAGCGAGGAAAGATACATTGTTTCATGTATTATCTTTATTTAGTTATAAGTTAAACAACGTGACTGCATAGTTTGTGCAAGAACATAATCTGCATAAAATACAAAAAGGAAACTATTATACGTACATGTAGGTTTAAGCTGCAATCCGTATTTTGAGGTTCTCTGATCCTCAGCCTCAAATTATTTATTTCATCATAGAAATGTTATTTATCCTTCAAACTTTAAAAAAGATAATTAGAATTTTTATGGTATCCATGCATTGTACGCAGTTATTGCAATTTTGGCCACGATTAATATAATGGAATAAATAACGTACACAAGTTGAGATAAAATTAGAAAAGATGATTGCATCGGTGGCTCAAACCCCTTTTCCTCTAGGTTGTTTGTCTCCCTGGAGTCACTAAACCAAGCAGTTCGTTGAATACCTTTGCGTAATCTTAACACTTCAAGACTAACTTTGTCCATATAAAAGACAGATTTATGCATGGTTCGAATAAAAGAATTCCAGATAATTTTGAGTTATCGAACATTGCTGAGGATCGGATATCGCTAATATGCTTTTCATTTAATGAAAGTTTATTTTTGTATCAACTACTTTATGCAATGTGGACCTGTGCAATTTTTGAAGTTCAACTGATCTTTATGCAATCGCAGTCACTCGAAGTGTTGTGAACCTGTAAACTCATTAGGTCAATGAATCTGCAACATAAAATCAGGTTTTTTAAAAAATGAAATATTAATTGACGCATTTCTCCATTGAAACTTTATGTTACATCTACAGTACCCGCAACTTTATTTTTACAATCCTATCGTATCGTGTATCAATCCTGTCGCATCGTGCGTGCATACTGTTCTATCGTGCGTAAATCCTATTAGGTTATTTGCTCAATTTTAACAGTTTTCTATGGAACGCCATTGCTGCCTTATAGCATAAAACTATAGGTACATTATGTCAAATTGTCATTACATTATGTCAAAGTCCATTACTTTGTGTGAATATATCTTTACACTAGGTCAAATCGTTATTACGTGATGTCAAACGCCCATTAGGTGAAGTAAACATGTCTTTACATGATGTCAACTTTTTACATTGGGATGTAAAATCATCCTTACGTTATGCCAACATTGTAGAACCGAAGGTCAATACATCATGACTTTATTTCGACACTGAATTACATGAGGCAAATGTATCCTCACATTATGTCAACATTTTATTACATAATATCAATATATCCTTATAATATATCAACACTGCAGTGCTTATCGCGATTCTATCCTTACATTATGTCAACATTTTATTACATGCTATCAATATATCCTTACGTATCATCAACACTTTATACATGGTGTTAACACATTCTTTCTTTATGTCAACACTTTATAACTTGATGCCAAAAGTACATTACTTGATGCAAAAATATCCATGTTTTGTCTAAACTTTATTACGTGATGTGAATAAATCTTAACATTAGGCCAATTCTCTATTCGGTGATGTACACGCTCCATTACATGAAGTCGAAACATCATTTCGTTATACAAACACGATTGTCCTAGGCCTTTATATAAGGAATAAGGAATCATTCTTTGAGTATTATGAGGTGATAATTTTGGTCGAGGCGTGATCAAATCCAATAAAGCTCGAAGAGCTTTATGATAGATTTGATCACGCCCCGACCAAAATTATCACCTCATAATACTCAAAGAATGTTTCCTTATTACTTATATTTATATAATTTTAAGTCATTGTACGATTAAATATTTAAATATTAATAAGCAAACCCCGCTGGTGCCCCAATTTGACGTAATTGGTGATATAGTACAAAATCGATACGTAGTGTTATCACAGGCAAAGACACTGGAAAATGTATACATGTATGTCATGTTTTAAATTCAAAATTTACAACATGACATATACTTAGGAATGGTACGCCGATTTACCCAAGCAGACCAAGAAAACTCCAACAGTAAATACTAGGAAGAAGCAGTGATTTAAATATACATGTACTAGAATGAAAATATATACAGGCCTAAGTATGTTTTTTCTGAGAGCTGTAAGAGACTTAGTTGTTGACAATTTTCCGAGAGTGAATGAACAACTATGTAGTTAAACATTGAATTTATAATAGTTTAAATAGACCTGAGTTATAAGACTTAAAATGCAAGTCTTCTCATGCTCATCGGCCCTTAAATACTTAGAATCAAATAAAAACTAAAATTAACCCCTTTTTTGTTTCAAAATTTAAATATAATTATATTTAATTTCATCTTTGAATTATACTTTTTTTTTTACTTCAAGAGTATCCAAATTAAGTTCGTTACTACACACTCAGTCATTTAACAGTCAAGTTTTTTATCATTCCAAAGCAGGTATGTCGTGACGTGGACACCCAGTACAAATCTAATTTTCTAAAATTTAATCTCACAGCATTTAGTATTTATTGTGAAACACTCTGTAGTTAAAATATACGTTGCTATTGGTATCTTAAATTAAGGAGATTGACCCTAACTGGGTATGGCCGTTCTGCTACAAAATTATTATGCTATTACAGAGTGTATTATTTTTTTGCAGAGGGGTTGGAATAATGTTTGTGTAGGGGGTACGCTACGTTTCTACGAATCCATTTTCTCCCTTTCATTCAAGAGGACACTTGATAACTTACTATGAAATAAAATCTACAGAACTGTTGACATTGTAATTTCAAAGATGTTATACTTAGGAAAGTGTTTGGTTTGTTTAAAACCTGTTACTAATATGAATATTCTTTTGCTAGCTTAAACCAGTTAGTAAGTTCTACCGTGAAAGTACTGTAATGTGTTAGTATTAGAGTAGTAAGTAATATATGTATATTTAAACATAACATTAAAGATCAAACTTATTTTGAAATATAATGAATAAAAAAATTGCTAATTTTTTTTAAATTTCTATTTATTGGGTGACCTTTACTGCATGGTTCCGTTCCGTTCCACAAAGTTCCAATATGTTGATGTAATAAAATGTTGACATAATGTAAGGATAGAATCGCGATATGTACTGCAGTGTTGATATATTATAAGGATATATCGATATCATGTAATAAATTGTTGACATAATGTAAGGATACAATTGCCCCATGTAATACATTGTCAAAATAATGTCATGATGTATTGACCTTCGGTTGTACAATGTTGGCATTACGTAAGGATGATTTTTCATCACAACGCAAAAAGTTGACATCATGTAAAGACATGTTTACTTCACCTAACGTGCGTTTGACATCACGTAATAACAATTTTACCTAGTGTAAAGATGTATTCACACCACGTAATAGACTTTGACATAATGTAATGATAATTTGACATATTGTACCTATAGTTTAATGCTGTAAGGCAACGATGGCTTTCCAAATTTTTTCGTTTATTTTATCGTATTAATCGTTTCGTGCCTTTTCATAAGCAAGTAACTTTACTTCATACGTTCAGTGCGCCGTATATGAAAAGAAACACTTGTATATAACAAAAGACTTAAGATATAGAGGTGTTGGCACATTCGATAGCGTCGACCGATATAGACACGGTGGCACCGGGTTCGAATCTGGTCTGCCGCTATCGCGGTAACAATTTAACCTTTGGCAAGTTACTTAACTCTACTAGTGCACTCTCTCCACCCAGGGGTTAAAATAGGTATTTGGCATTTGAGACGAGCTGGCTGTGTGCATGTAATGCATTATCGCTGTAATTTGGCAGCTCTGCTTGTATGCTCCCTCTGAAGGTTGAGGATGCTATGGGTTGTACGAGTCTCTCCAGTGGTAAAAAATAGAAGTCGAGCGAGCTTGAGGCAATGTACTTTGCAAGCAAGGCTATAAGCTATAAATTCCTACCTTTACTTGTAGGACCCGTATTGGTTTCTGTCTTTCAGTCTTGTCCGTTCCACTTTTTGATTTTAGGCCATACACATATAATTAAATCAAACTTTCAATATATCTTAGTAGATATCTAGTTGTATGATACCCTCAGATGTGCTGTTGCAATGAAATAATTAAACGCATATTTCTATTTTTTTTAGACACAAAATGTTGGTATGTTGAGATTGCAAATGCAAAAGGAAGACAAGGTAAGTACACCTAGTCCAATGACAATTTTATATAAGGTTTTTCGTTGTGGAAAGATAACATGAATAAAGAAATTGTGAGCAAGCTGATAATGTAAATGATATCCCACGCCAAAAAGAAATACATTTTTGTATAACTCGATGTAATTCTCTATTGAAAAGAGTGCGCCATTTTTCTTCCACTGACATTGTACTGGCAGAAATGCCTAAAGCTTACGGTTAAGGAGGTTGGCACCTAAAATTATTATAATAGTAATGTCAATCATCCGAAAACCACTTGGATATAAGGACGGGGAGCTAAAATGTCAAAGTTTAAAATTCTTGCTTTACGGATGGCTTCAAAGGCCAGTACATAATGAACACAACAAAAGATGTTACAAAATTTTGAAGTAATCAAATTATAAAGCAAACGGGGGTTCCGGTCACGTGATGGTCTGCGACTGACCATATTTTTGAAGCTCCGCTGTTTTTTCTCTTTAAATACGTCTCTGTAATATTTAAAGTGCCCAAAATACTGGATAAAGGACTTAAAACTCAATTTGGTGAGTGCTATATAATTTTAGAAATTTACGCCTTGATATTGTTGTTAAGAAGCATTCTGAAAATATCGGACTGTGGTGAACTCTTACTCACTAATAGTGACAATAGTAACAATGGCCGAAAAGTCAGGGGTACTTAAAAAAACACCAGAAAAAGAACAAACAAAAACAAAAAAACTTGTTCAGCTCGATTTAAAATCGGCACCAGTATCCGTAAGAAAATCCATTGTTTCTGAAAAGGCCGCAGTGAAAAAACCGAGAACTAGCAGCGGTGATCATACACCTGCTCACGACGGTAGTACATCTGACCAGCACGTTAATATCTCAGGTGACCTTCATCAAATTCAGCAAAGTTTGACAGAAATAAGAGAGTCCATGGTGAAAAAATCGGATGTCAAGGTCTTGGTTTCGGAAATATTGTTAGAATTGAAAAATGAAATAAAAAGTGAAATAAAACAAGAAATTGTCGATGAAATGAAAAAAGATTTCGAAGAAAGTATCAAAAACAAAGTCAAGAAAGAGTTTGAAGATAAAATCGACGAAAAGTGTAAAGAGTTCGAAACACAAACAAAAGAAATCTCCGAGGGTTTTAATCTTGATTTCGACACTCTGAGGGAAAAATTGAACTCCCAAGCCAGTGAACTGAGATCTCTCAACGACAAGCTCAAACAATGTGAATCTGCGGCACAATCTGCAATGACCCTCGCCAATCAAAATCAACAATACTCGCAGAAAGCCAATATTAAATTTCTAAACTGGGCCGAGGAGAAAAACGAAAACCTCAGGAGTAAATTGTGTACAATTCTCAAGGAGGCAGTGAAGATGGACCTGGACCCCTCGGATGTTCTTGCGATTCATCGGATTCCTGGGGGAGATGGGAAAGGGCCACGCCCTGTGATCGCCAAATTCCGTAACACGGAGGTCAAGATCGCGGTCATCAAAAATCGATCGAATGACAAACTCAAAAAATGTTTTACCATGCATGACCACCTAACATATTTCAACGCAAAACTTTTGCGCAATCTTAATGGTGACCCTCGAATCCAGTCTGCCTGGTACTACAACGGCAAGATTTTTGCGCTGGACGAACAAGGACGCCGCCACAGATTCGATATTCTGGACAATGTTTCTGAAAAACTAAAACGGCGCTAGTACACTTTTTTGATAGACAGCGGAGTGGAACCTGGATGCTTCGGGATCGGTCAACGGTTTTCAGATCGGGATCGGTATCTCAATTTCAGAACTGTTTACTTTCTGTTTAGACATGTGTGTATGTGTGAGTGTGCGTGTTTCTCCCTTTATAAGTGTTCTTAATGAACTGGTAGGATGCTTAGTTTCTTATGTGTGTGTAATATTTTTGGGTATGGTTGGATCAGAAAATTTGGTAATGGTAAGTGGTTATTTGCTTCTCGCATGTGTTATTTTTGAATACTTTCTTTGTCTTACATGTGTTGCTTTTGTTATTTTCTATTTAATACGTAAATATGATGTCGTCTGACAACATTTTAATAGCTACGGTGAACTGTCAGGGGCTCGCCACACCATCAAAACGTAAAGATGTTCTTAACTACTATAAACAAAAACATTATTCTATCATTTGCCTGCAAGATACTCATTTTATTTCTGAACATGAACAGTTTATAGAAACACAGTGGGGATATAAATGTGTGTTTAATTCATATTCATCTAACTCAAGAGGGGTCTGTATACTTTTCAATAACAACTTTGAGTTTAAAATTCATAGAGTGAAAAACGACTGTGAAGGTAATTTGTTAGCTTTGGACATGACAATTGAGGACCACAAGGTTACCCTCATTAATATATACGGTCCTAATATTGACAACCCTGAGTTTTATGAAAATGTAAGAAGTATCTTCCTTGAATTTGATAATGAATATTTTATTTTATGTGGGGACTTTAATCTTGCATTGAATCCCATGCAGGATACTTATAACTACTGTAGTGTTAACAATCCAAAGGCTCGAAGTAAAGTCCTGGAAATAATGGAGGACTTATGCCTCATAGATTACTATAGAGTCCTAAATCCTGAAAAAAAAGTATATACATGGCGGAAAAAAAATCCTCTAAAACAAGGTCGCCTTGATTATTTTCTCATTTCTGACAGCTTAACAAATCTTGTTGAAAACTGTACTATCAAACCTGGATACAGGTCTGATCATTCTATAGTTTTGCTCGAGCTTAAATTTAATCCCTTTCGGAGAGGGCGTGGTCTTTGGAAATTTAATAATTATTTACTTACAGATAAAGACTACGTTCAAAAGGTAAAAAATGTAATAAAGTGTGTTAGTAATCAATATTTAGAGAATGCAGAGAGTAAAAATTTCCAATGTAAAAATAACATGGATGAAAGTTTATTTCTTGAGGTACTACTGATGGAAATACGGGGAAATACTATCTCATATTCTTCATATATCAAAAAAGAAAAAGACCAAAAAGAAAAAACACTACTGCAAGAAATTGAGGATTTAGAATCAGATGCTTTCATTGATTTAAATAAATTAGATGAAAAAAAAAAGGAACTCGAGAGTATTAGAAAAGAAAAGTTACTAGGCCACATGATAAGGTCCCGAGCTCGCTGGATAGAAGAGGGTGAAAAACCATCAAAATATTTCTGTAATTTAGAATCTAGGAATTATTTAAATAAAACAATAAAAAAAATTGAATTAGAGGGTACTGGCACTATATATGAACAAACAGAAATTTTAGATGAAGTTAAGATATATTATGAAACTCTGTATAAAAGTGCAGATTCAAGTTTAGTTAATATAAATTTAGAAGAAATGTTCTTGAATTCTAATAATCCTAAAATGGATACAAATACGTCCAAAGGTCTGGAGAAAGACATTGAGGAAAGAGAAGTTCTTAACGTATTAAAGCACATGAAGAATAATAAGTCCCCTGGTAGTGATGGGTATACCGCAGAATTTTTCAAGTTTTTTTGGAGTGATATTAGAAATTATGTTGTTAGAGCTATTAACTGTATTTTTCTTAAAAAAGAGCTTCCTATCTCTCAAAGACTTGGAATAATTTCATGTTTGCCAAAAGGGGACAAACCAAGACAGTTTCTAAAGAACTGGCGACCAATAACCCTTTTAAATGTTCTCTACAAGATCATATCTGGTTGCCTAAGCTTTAGAATCAAACAAGTTTTGGACATTATTATTTCAAATACACAATCTGGTTTCATAAAAGGTAGATACATAGGGGAAAATACTCGCTTTGTTTATGATCTGATGTCGTACACAGAGATACATGAAATTCCAGGGCTTTTGGTCCTCATTGATTTCGAAAAAGCCTTTGACTCTATGTCATGGTCATTTATTTATAAAGTTTTAAGTTATTTTGGGTTTGGAGAATATATTATCCAGTGGATAAAAATTTTAAACACAAATTTCCGTGCCTGCATTTTACAAAGTGGGTTTTTATCAGAACAATTTGACATACAAAGGGGTTGTAGACAAGGAGATCCTGTTGCTCCATATTTATTCATTATATGTGCAGAAATCCTTTCAATTCTTATAAAGCAAAACAATGATATTAAGGGCATTTTTGTTCATAATAAAGAACATATAATATCACAGTATGCAGACGACACTTTGTTAGCCCTTGATGGTTCACCAAAATCCTTGTTCGAAGCATTAGAAACTATAGATTTTTACTCCAGCTTTTCAGGACTTAAAATTAATACATCTAAGACAAAAATTGTGTGGATTGGTTCAAAAAAATTCTCTGATCAAGTGTTTCATCATACCAGATGGAAATTAGACTGGGGATCTACATCTTTTAATTTATTAGGTTTCCAATTTTCCGTTGAACTTTCTGAAATTGTTGATATTAATTTTGGTAATCAGATTCCAAAAATCATTGCACTTATGGAACAATGGAAAAGAAGAATTCTTACTCCAATTGGTCGTGTCACTGTCATTAAGAGTTTGTTAATTCCAAAACTAAATCATTTATTTATATCGCTTCCTACTCCCAAAAAGGAGATTGTAGCATTTATATGCAAAGCCTTTTTTGAGTTTCTATGGAAATCCAAAACAGACAAAGTTAAAAGGTCTCTTATAACACAAGACTACTTGTCAGGTGGTATGAAAATGGTAGATGTTAGAAGTTTTATTACATCACTTAAATGTACATGGATTAAAAGGTTAACTTGCTCACATAAACCATGGATGGATATTTTCTATGCTCTCAATGGAGATGATATTTTACAGAAATTGTATGATTTTGGAGATAGTTTTGTGTTTGATTGTTTGTTAAAAGAAAATAACGCCTTTTGGAAAGATGTTTTGATTGCTTGGTCATGTTATATGAAATCTTTTACTTACTCTCCGCACTTTAAAAACAAATTTCATTATATTCCAGTGTGGTATAACTCTAATATAAAAGTTAACAACAAACCAGTTTTTTTTAAATCCTGGTATGAAAAGGGAATAAAGGTTGTGCAAGATTTTTTTGATGATGATTGTAATCTTTTAGACTTTGGAGTTCTTAAAAACACATACAATCTATCTGATAGTTGTGTGATGCAATACAATAGCATTGTTACAGCTATTTCAAAATATTTGAAATCATTGTTAATAGATAGGTCTTCTTTCAAAAGACTTCCTAATCCATATGTACCTTTATTTTTTGAACCTCTCATATCTTCTGAAAAATGCTCAAAAATCTTTTATAATTTCTTGAATAAAAATGAGGCTATTCCAACCTCAATCAGCAAGTGGGAGGCAGAGCTTAGGCCATATGGAGTAGACACAATATCAGTGCAAGATGTTTTTAAAATTTGTTATAAAACCACTAGTGATTCTTCTGCCCAGTGGTTACAATTTCGAATCTTACATAGAATTGTTCCTGTTGGAAAATACCTTAAGAAAATTAACATTAAAACTTCTGATTGTTGTGGTTTTTGTATGGAAAATGTTGAAACAATAATACATGTTTTCATTGCTTGTGATAAAGTACAAACACTCTGGAGTGATTTAAGTCTTCATATATACAGAAAAACCTCTGAAAGAGTTGGTTTCAATGTTTCGAATGTTATTCTCGGTGATCTACCATTGTCAAACAATAACAGGGTTATAAACTTCATAATTCTATATGTTAAACAATATATTTTTATATCCTTAATGCAAAACAAAATGCCAAATTTTCTTGGATTACTCAGTCATTTAAGAATAAAATACCATGTAGAAAGATATGCTGCTATCCAAAATCAAAAGCTGCGCAATTTTGAAAAATTGTGGCTTACATGGAAAAACATTTTAGATTAGTTTATGATATTATGATTATTACTATTCGTATTATTATTTGTTATATATTTTTTGGTTTTTTATTTTTTTTGGTTTTTTCTCTTTTTTTGGAAGCAAAGTAACCATTTACCACTAATATTGAAAAATGTATGTAATTATACTTGTGTGTGAGTGAGTATGCATGTGTATAAAATTTATAAAAACTGAATTTAATAATGTCAACATTAGTACTAGTATGTATGGAACAAAAACAATAAATTATAAAAAAAAAAAAAAAATTATAAAGCAAACTAGAGCCGAGTTCGTTGCAAGCAACGAGGAGCTCTTCCGTTACAGCTTAAAGTCAAGATAGGATTGTCAATCAGTCTTAATAAAACCACCCCCATCTCTTTACACTTGTCAGTATCTAACAGGTATTGATAGGAGGTAATCTTCGCACGACCATAACTTCTAAACAATCAGGGCTTTAAAAAATCAATTGGTTGGAACTCTTTAAAAGTTGACAGACAAATTAATTCGTGCCTATTTTCTATTTAACTTCCAACTGCAGAGTATTGAAGAGTTACACCACCCATAAAACAGAAAAAGATATGTATGTGATAGGTTGGGAGTATATTTAGATTGTATGCAAATGTAGAGGTCATGTGAAGATGGCCTCTTATCGACACCTGTCAAACCCTGACGAGTGTTTGGAGTTCAGCAAACTAGGTTGCCAATATGATAAAAGTATGGTCAGAAAATTGAAAACGAGGCTCACTTATAGTATTATTTTCATACCAGGCGAATTCTCCGTATAACTTGTTTCACGGTCATATCAATTTATGATAACTTAAAAACACATATCATAAATGTACGTGTATTTAATTATTCCGACCAGAAAATCAAAACGATAAATACGTTTATGTACAACTCATGACAAGATACAAACTAAGCCTATATCAGGCCATTCCAAGTTTTTTCTATGTTTAGCGTCCGCGGACGGATTGGTTTTGAGATGTAAAAAAAAAAAAAAAAACCCACAATTTTTGTTCATAAAATTAGATCGCTTTTTCATATGTCGGGCTCAGGATCGAATTTTTAAATCCAGATCAGAAATCAAATATAACACCATTCAAAATGGCAATCATATAGTAGGTATTTGTTATTTTTTTTTTTTACAAAGTGAAGAAAATACTTCAAAATATATAAAAAAATTATTTTGTGTTGAACAAAAAGTTGTGTTTTTTCTAAGGTGTGTGGTTTTTTTCCTGATAAAAAAAAATAGGTTTTTGAGTTTTGGGTCGACGCTAAACAAGGAAAAAACTTGCAATGGCCTCATAGTGTAATCAACACAAAATCCACTGAGCTGATGCATGGAAAAGTGTTTTTATGTCTCATAACCATTTTCATTCCCTGTACTCATACTTACCCCTCTACCGCTAACACATGGAATAGTTTATGTAAAGTGCAGTGTTAAAATTAAAAAATTGAAACAAACACAAACTGTAAATAAATGAGGACGCCTTCTCCCACCTGAGGGCGTGCTATACGAGAGGTGCTCAGTGGTAGGGATAACTCTCCGTATAATGTTTTGCCATCCAGCTGCCACTCAGCATCATTTTTGAAAGGATGACCATATTTATCTAAAATCTTTACAAGTAAATAAAAGAGTAAATTTTCAAATTTTCAAAATCGTAATCCGTGGGGGAGGTAGGGGTTGTGAAACAGCTCTAACTTCTATTTTTTTAAAATATGATTTCGTTGCTTGCTGTACATGTATGTACATTTGCACTCTCCTCATTGACGTGTCTATTTGATTCACTAAATGATTTCCTAGTAAAGATTCTGAAATTCTACAGATCTAAGTTAGAGAGAACAATAACACTTTTTATATATGAAACTAAAATTTATGGACTCAAACACATAAATAAGATGATGGAGTGAAAGTCACAAAGACATTATTCGGGGTTGACATTGATTATGGATACAGTTCACATAAAAGAAAACCCGGTTTGCTGTCACATTGACAGCTTTTCACTCGTTTCTTAACTTACATGGAATATAAGCAAAATATGCCAAATATATCGATAGAAATCTCAAAATATTTCTTAAATATGTTTTTTGCACATCATGAGTATATCGTAATGCACAAACTATTTAGCAGTTCGGTCGTTTGCGCTACAAATTAGGAAGCTAAATAACAGTACTCTTAAACTAGGGAGTTATGAAAATTGTTCATTTCCTTCTTAAATCCTTCCGTCACAAAAAATACTCACTTACTAAACTCTGTAGAAATGTATTTTTTAAAAACAATTTTAGTTAATAAAGTTTTCTTGTCATCGTAAAAAAATATACTACTGGAATTATACGTGATGCAAAATTTTCAGACTAGAGGTGACCCAAAATGGTTACCTAAAAATTTACCTCATCATGTTTCTTTTTTCTACTTTATTGCTATAATATCTTAAATATTGTTCGGATTCGCCATTATAATCAAGAGATAAGTCATTTTTGCTTATAGCAAACAATTACAGTGTATGAAATGCAAATAATCGTAAAATAACAATAAGTATCACACTCGAAATTGTTTAGGAGTTGTTAAGACCCTATTTCTGAATGTATAACTCGTTTAAGGGTTGACCCACGCTTAGGCCTTTTTAAGCAAACAAAGTTGTTTTGATATCAATAACATTAATCTCTTATCGTAGATGATAACACTATTCTTACCAAGTGCATACGTAAAAAAATCAATTTCCACGATTCCATCGGAGGCCGCTAAAAAAGTGTCTGGCGGCTTTCAGAATATTTTTTGTCACCTGGAACCAACAAGCTTCCCTACAAATGGAAGGGCATTTGTGTAATGAGGGTCTTTTAAGCTTGTCAGACATTTTCCTTTATCTGACAGATACATTTAATTGATTATGGATAAATGGATGGATGGATTAATGAGTGAATGGATATATTAAAATACTTTGCATGTACATTTAACTGACGACTTCTTTAAAATTCCAACAGTTTTTACTGGATCTAGAATATAAATTTATATTATAATTAAAAAAAAAAGCCAGAAATAAATCGAACGGAATGCATGTAATTAATGAAATAGCATACCTACATCAATACAATTTTGCCGGATCTACTTTTCTCAACTGTTCTGGATCTGATTTAACACTATTTATAGAACGAGAATCCTCAAAATAAACACTATCAACAAAATGTAAGGTTGTGTCTGATTAATTGTCAGCAAACAAAATACAACACATTAAAGATAAAACATGGAAAGTTTAACCTTAAAAAATAAACAATATACATTATTTATTTAACTAAATAGATAATTCAGCGTGTTCTCGCGATTTCGTCTGCTCAAGACCAACGATCAATATTTACGGCGAGGATGGCTTTTCCAATTCCAGGAACAACTATAACGATGTTATAGGCCTGTACACTTTGACGGTAACATTGCTGTGCAAATTAGGTAAAGGTGAATTTTAAAATAACACACTACTTGATGGGTCATCATAATAAGCAAAGCTATGAGAAGTGCATCAACTCCAACGGCGTATTACAAGCGACAGATAACGTTATAGCATTTATTTACAAGTACCTCACAGGCTATCAAGTAACCACACCATTTACAAATTTCACTTACATACTTTTCTCTGTCGACATATCAATTATTTTCGTCCACGATCGCGTCTCCTTGCATGGTATGCACAGTTACATACTCCAACAAGAGGCCCATGGGTTACATCGCTCACATGAGAAACAATAGGTATGATAAAATCAGCTTAAGGGACGCATAATACAAACTATCTGGACAATGTATAATACATGTAGATCCTGTATAAATAAAATCCATTTTCCCCCTGGATATTCTTATGTTTATAATCATTAGTCCCTTTTCTAACAGGATGATTTTATAGTCATATCACATGTTGAGTATTGCAGTTTTCAAAAAGATCCTTAACAATTGTTTATATATGGGATTATACCTACATCAAACTCTGAACCTTCTTGTGAGGCCAAAGAATTGTCCTGGGGCCAAAGTCTTAACAATTATAAAGAATCATCTGGCTGATTAGTTTCTGAAAAGATTTTTAAAGATTTACTCTACATATTCCTATGTAATACTTTGACACCCCCCAAACCATCGTGGCCCCACCGTACTCCTGGGGGTGTCATTAATTTCACAACTTTGAATCTACACTACCTGAGGATGCTTCCACACAAGTTTTAGCTTTCCTGGCTGATTAGTTTTTTAGAAGAAGATTTTTAAAGATTTACTCAATATGTTCCTATGTAAAACTTTAACACCCCCCCCCCCCCCCCGTCCCCAATGTGGCCCCACCCTACCCCAGGGGATCATGATTTTCACAACTTTGAATTTCCACTACCTGAGGATGCTCCCACCCAAGTGTCCACTTTCCTGGCTGATTAGTTTCTGAGAAGAAGAATTTTAAAGATTTACTCTACATATTCCGATATAAACTTCGACCCCCCCCCCCCCCCATTGTGACCCCACCCTACCCCCGGGGATCATGATTTTCACAACTCTGAATCTATACTACCTGAGGATGCTTCCAGACAAGTTTCAGATTTCCTGGCTGATTAGTGTCTGAGAAGAAGTTTTTTAAAGGTTTACTCTACATATTCCTATGTAGGACTTCGACCCCCCCCCCGTCCCCAATGTGGCCCCACCCTACCCTGGGGGTCATGATTTTCACAATTTTGGATCTACACTACCTGAGGATGCTTTCACACAAGTTTCAGCTTTCTTGGCTGATTAGTTTCTGAGAAGAAGATTTTTAAAGATTTACTCTACATATTCCGATATAAAACTTTGACCCCCCCCCCCTTGTGGCTTCATCCTACCCTTGGGGGTCATGATTTTCACAAATTTGAATTTACACTACCTGAGGATGCTTTCACACAAGTTTTAGCTTTCCTGCTTGATCAGTTTCTGAGCAGAAGATTTTTAAAGATTTGCTCTATAAATTCACATTATACTTCGACCACCCCCCTTGTTGCCCCACCCTACCCCGGGCCGGGGGTCATGATTTTCACAAATTTGAATCTACACTACCTGAGGATGCTTCCACACAAGTTTCAGCTTTCCTGGTCTTATGGTACGTGAGAAGAAGATTTTTAAGAATCTCCCTTAAAAAAGCGTGGTCATTCATTTTCACAACTTTGAATCCTCTTTAGGCAAAGTTTGGTTGAAATTGGCCCAGTGGTTCTTGAGAAGATTTTAAAAATGTGAAAAGTTTACAGACGGACAGACAGACGGACGACAGACAATATGTGATCAAAATAGCTCACTTCAGGTAATAAAACCAGTTTTAACGACTCTTGCTTAACGAATAATATCATAAGCCATCGTATGTATTTTCCTTTCGTTTTCAATTCAGTCAATTCAGATCTTAACTTTCTATTAGTGTTTAATCCATTAAATTCAACTCAATATAGAGCTCTGCATCAACTAAAAGCGAGTCCATTTTTAATTTTGTTGCTGTTATTGTTTTGTATTCATACGCGCCGCATCATTTAAATTATTTACTTTTTTATCAATGAAACTTCACATTTTATAATTTGAAAATGTTTTTATTAAATGATTAGAAATGATTTTAATAATTTTATGAGAAACTTCATCAATTTGGTTAGCGCATTGATGGGAAAAGTTTTCCGCTCAAATTTTCCTTTGATACGTCGATCAATAGAATACAAGTTTTTCATAAAATATAACAATTACATTAAGAAACTTAACGCTTTGTAAAGTGTGTTAGAATTTTTTGTGTTCCTGATTCTGATATATTTAGTTTTTTAAGGACGTTGGATCCTGCGATCAAAAGTCTTAAACTTTTTTCTGAAGTTTTTTTTTTAAATTTACACACATAGCTTAAAAAATTCAAAACAAAATTTAAGGCATACAACCTGCCTTAAGCGTATGCATCCACTAAATTATAACATTATTACATATTAAATGTTCAAATAGGTCAAACCCGGTCTTTAACGATTACGGTATTTTTAACTGACGCATAAATTCAATATTAAAAACAGCCTATCGCACGCGAAAGATAGAAAAAAAAAACCCAGAAAAATAATAATTAAAACTGAAAGCTAAATAATATACTGTAGAAGCAGAAATATTCGTTGAGGATTTAATTTCGTTATTTTCGTCGGCAGTATAAATCAAGGAAATTTAATCAAAGACGAGTTTTTAAGCAAAGTATTAATGAATACAAAGATATTACGATATGACGGAAGTAAATGCCAACAGAATTTTATTCTGTTCAAAAACAACCAAATTTTGACCCAACAAAATTATGTGCTACTACAGTATACTGAAATAATTCTAGGGAAAGTTAACATACGTGTACAGTTTGGATTCTTATTATTATTCTTTAATAGTAAGAATCAGACATAATGATGTTTATCAAGTAAAAAGATGTATGAAGATGATAATGAATACAGTCAGTTAAAGGGATATATCAAATTCGTATGAAATAAAACTTTGATAATTAACATACTTCTAAATGCCCTACAACAGTTATAAATATTAAAAATATGATTAGAGTATTGTTGCATGTATGCGTTTATCTAATTAAGAAAATTAAAAACATTTCTTTATTCTTTTGTGCAATTTTCTAATGAAATGCATTCAATGTGCATTTTTTTCATTTTTTTATAGATTCTATATCGTATGCACATCCAGTTTTCTCTACTGGACTTATTGTTGGAGCAGTACTTGGGGGAGCAGTATCTGGATCAGTCATAACAATGATTGTGTGTCTCTGCTTCTTTCGCGCATTTCGTTTCCTTAAAATCAGGTAATATAACTTGAATACATAACATTTAAAAATGACAATTTTTGCCGTGATTTGAATTTTGATTAGATTTGAAGGTAAATTATTGCTAATAAGCAAATGGTTTTGAAGATAAAAACTAATGTACGCTAATTTAGACGACAATTCATACAATGTAGAAATGTATTTTTCTATGACTAATACGGAAAAATTGGGTTAAGAAATTCGGATTGCAAACCTCGAAGGGATGAAAACCTTCAAGAAATGGAACGGCCAGTGGATAATGAAACTGTCTACAATGAAATCAACGATCAAGCAGTAAGTCTGTAGTATGTCTATAATCTTATCACACTCATTTCATATATTTTAATATAATTTAATTCTGGTTGTAACACGCTATCTGATTGGTTAAAAATTTTAGTTTATATCGTATAAAGAATGTTGCCTACGTCATAATAAGACTAACGTCAAAAACGTATCAATCCGCCTGACGTTACGTTTGAATTTTGTACAATTTGATGTTATTTCATAGATCAAATGACTGTTTTTATCAACAATTGACAGCAAAAAAATTAAATTATAAGGAATGAATTCAATATTTATTAATTTTATACGATATAAAATGGTTTGGAACAGTTTACGCTTTTTTATAAACCTCTTCGCGGTTTATAAAGCGTAAACTGCCCCAAACCATTTTATATCGTATAAAACAAATAAATATTGAATTCATTCCTTAAATAGTGTTGTGATGTGAGTTGTTCATGGTACATACAGGTGCGTTGCAAGTTGTGATAGTAGGCACAGATAAATCATTAGCTAGTAAAAAAAGCAAGATACTATTTCGGATTAAATATCTCAGACATATATTAAGGGGTAGTGTGTTGTTATAAAACGAGATAAACAATATTACAAGTACTTACAAACTATAAACATTTCATTAAAAAAGGCCGTTTGTAATAAGAAAAGGGATTAATATTTATGCTGACCAATAGAGGTAGACAAACCGATTGTTTTGCATCAAGGTTAAGACAGGGATTTTTAGTTTATCTACATGAAAGTTCGTGAAAGAAAAGGATATGTAGAAGAAATTTCTACCAAAAGAAACATCAACTCAACCCAGGTCATAATGACCATGTGTTTTGCATTTCATTAGAATGCCTAACGTGATTGATATTTTATTTTCTGTGGACAATGCGTAAAAAAGTTAGACGGCAATATGATGCCTCTTTAATTCTAGTTTTCTATTATATACACGTTATGTTCTCGACAAAACAAACACTTATCAAGTTTGTTGCAGTCGTAATTTTTCCAACATTCCGCGAAGTTCGGAATATCATATGAGAGTTAAAATGTAGTTGTTTACTGTCAATTTGATTCAAATGACTGTTGCATTTAATTTTAAAGCCATGACCTTTGGGATCGACTTTTACTACTTATGTGTCCCTTCCAATATAAACTAATGCTAAACAAAGCTCAGTCAAGGTTTTTCTGGTATTATTTGAGAAGAAGCTGTGAAACATGTTGAAATTATTAACGCTAAAGATAGTTACACATTTACATTTGAAATCAAAATGTATGTTGTGCTAAAACAGTATATCCTTAATATGATTATCTTATATAGGTCATCCGAATTCAACCAATGCGACGACCAGAGAGTGCACATGTATTCCCAAGAGAAGAAACGTACAGCCATTTGCATGAATCGGACAAGGAGGATATGAATGAATCCTATGATCACGCAAGACCAGTGCGATCTGCCTGTGTCAGAGAGGACGGATATGGAGTCTTGCCAAGAGTTGGTAACAACAACAGAGAAGTCCAGACAACTTCTACCGATGATGTGCCAAGTAAAATACAGAACGACAATTACTTTATCATTGAACCACAATGACAATAGTACAGCGTTTTGAAATAAAAAGAAAATACGATTATTTTGCGAAAGGAACAAATCGAGGGAAAATTGTGTCTTCAATATTTCAGTTTTCAGAGTGCAAATAAAACAAAATTCAATAAGATAATTATTTGTCAACTCTGATATAATTGTAAAGAACATTTAAGGAATATTTACATAAATATTATCCTTTTTTAAACAACATGACCTTCGTTACCTGAAGAACAAATTAAAGATAAATGAATTCTTAAATTCGCAATATATCGGTTTTATTTCCGACTACCGCCACGTTGAATGTCGATTTATATTGTAACGCTCATCGCTAAAGGCCCTGTCACACCAAGCTGCGTCCCCACGGCGTTGTAAAGTTCATGGAATCGGCGTAGTATCGCAAGGAAAATTAAGAAACACAGTTGTATTTGAAAATTTTACAAGTGGAGGCGTCACGGCGTCCTGGCGGCGACCGAGGCGTTCTTACGGAGCTCCCACGGCGTGTAACTGCGTTTCCACGGAGTTCTACTTAGCGATTAACTGCGCTCTCGCTGAGTCTCCGCCTCGCCCTCATGGCGTGCTAAGAAATTTTACCGCGCGTCCACGGCTTGTTCTGCGCGCTGACTGCGTGCACAAGATGTTCTTTACTTCTTGGTTGGTTAATATTTATTTGTACAATTATATGGGAAACAAACAAGAATTTACAACTAGTAAACAAATGATTAAAAATTGTTTTGATTTTATGAAAAGGTGCATTGTAATTGAAACATAGTTACTTCTAAACAATTTGTTAAGGACTAGGATTAAACTCTTAGTAGTCAGGTCTACAAAAAGGATCCGTTATTAGTTGTTAGAAAACATAGAAAATATTTGAAAACATCAGAACCAAATGGCATGAATTCCATCTACGTCCATCGATAGATCTTGGAATATTAGCAAATTCTACTTTTTACATAGTTATCTACATCCAGTTTGATAATTATTACATCGCTTGCTATTGTACAACAGCCACTTTTCGAGTTTTCGTGGTCTTGATGACAACGCAGTGGAAACGCAGAGGGAGCGCGGTATAAACGCAGAAGAAACGTCACGAGAGCGCGATGAACGCAGCAACAGCTCTTTGGGGTCGCTGTGTGAACGCAGCCAAATGGACAAACTTGTTTAAACGCTGTGGGTGCGCAGTCAGAGCGCGATAGAGACGCAATGAGATCTCAAAGGACTCCGCGAGGTCTCCGTGCAAGCGCAATTGATTTATCACTGCGTCTACACTGCGATTAGCTGCGTTCCTTGAGCGCGCCGACGGAGCTCTCGTGGTGCTGTTGGAGAGAGATCTTACGGCGCTGTCACGGCGACCTCACTTCGCTTCTACGGCGTGTTTATCAGAACGCAGAGCCACGGTGCGTACTTTGTGCATTTTCAAAGTGCACGCCGTCGCATGGCGTTCTTCTATGTTCAAGGCGATCCCACCGCGACGGACGAAGATGCCGTTGCGTTCTTACGGCGCTGTAGGAGACTCTACTGCGTTTACCTTGGCATTTTACATTATTTAAGGACGCAGCGGGATCGCCGTGAGGACGCACTTCCGTTGTGACAGGGGTTTAAACAACCCCTATATAAGGCCAACGCACTATTCATATTTCACCGCATTCATGTATTGCATTCACACGAACACGTTACATTGGACGGAAAGATTTGTGTAGAAACACGTTTTGAAGAAAAATAATGACATCCACTGCAATTGAATGCATATTCAATGAAAGACAAAACAAAACGGACAGAAATCCATACACAAATATTTGAAAAAAATCCTTGAGCATTGTAGAACGTTTTCCTGTATCATACTGATAAAAACATCGCACGTGCGCAAACCACACAGTGTAGCAGATTGTGCAGTGACAGCATCGACTTCATATATAAGGCTATATTAATATATTGGATTTCATAATATTTCTACTGAAGATAGCTAAAATGTTGGTGTAGTGCAAGCGGATTCTACTATAAGATGCAGACGTTGTGCCATCCGTATCAAAGCCACACGTGTTTAATGTGCATGCGAAGGCAGCATTATCTGTGCAAATTACATGTAAGACTTTGGAAATTTTTCAAAGATAAAACCCTGTTATGTTTCATTGATTGTAGTATCCTCTGTTCTTTTTTTAACAAACATATGCATGTAACTATACAATGTGTAGTTCAACCATATAGAGGTCCGTGCAACCTGAATGCCTCGATCGGAAAGCAACTGACCGTAACCGTCTCGACCGGTATATATATCCCAGTGGCAGTTGAAGAGCGATCGAAACTAATATGTCGACTAAATGCTTTTATGAATTCATGTCAGCCTTAAAGTGGCATGGTCACGATTTTGGTCAAAAATTATCTTTTCGATTTTAATGTCTACATTTCTTCAACGAGGCATTTGTAACAGGCAACCAAAATTTGAGAGTCATTTGGTGAGTTTTTATCTAGTTACAGAGCTTACAATTCTTCTCTATGTAACCAAAGCTTTTGTTTACATTTTGAATGTTGAAGTAAACATTCCAGTTTTAGACCTAAAATGAATGTGTTAATCGTTAGGAACTGTTTATTTAATATGCTTAAAATGAATAATAAGATTTACAAACTAGCTTTAAAAAGATTTTTACTGGTATATTAAACAAAAACAGGGCACGAGCCTTGTTTACATGAGGAAGAATTGTAAGCCCTGTATCTTGCTTAAACCTCAACGACTGGCACCCAAATTTCATTTGATCATTAGAAATGCATTCCTAAAGCATTGCAAATAATAAAAATAGAAAAATAAAATTTTACCAAAATTGTGACCATGCCCCTTTAATGTGCTTAAATGTATTTTATAATTGTAACTTGAATTTGTTTGTTTTTTAATGTCATATTGTATTAAGTTGTGTTTTTTTTTGCGTTAATAATGAATGAGTTCCTGTTGATGAGCTTATTGTTATGTATGACTGACAATCTACATTGTATGTAACTGTGAACCCACAATAAAAGAAACTTTGGCTACTTCCAAATGACATAAATGCCATGTCTGTCGTTATTCGTTAAAATAGTGATATGAAATAAAATCAAGACTGAAACAGTTTTTCAACCACTACACAAGTTTCTCTATTACCCTTTACAGCATTTAAGTTTTGGTATAAAAAAATTAAAAACATCCCGAAAAAATGACTAGACATTCAATTGTCCGTCGTCCAAAAGGAGGATGTCCAAATGAAATTGTAAGTTTCTCTAAAAGCTAAACATATGCTATATGAATACCCTGATTTGGCCGAGAAGATATAAATGTGGTCCTGTAAATACTGCTTACTCTGAGACTGCAGGGGCTGAAAAATCCCATTGTATGACGCCCGGAGCTAGTGCATTTTTCAATCGGACAAATAAAATATCAGTACCCAATGGCAAGTGATTTTTTCAAACACAACTCTTGGGTACACTGACACAGAAATTTTTTTTCTCGTACGAATCAACAATTTATTATAATTATGATTTAACTTTATTCATAAAAATCTCTGTAAAAGATAAAGGTCAAGCGCTGGAAAAGCGTGCATATATGTACACTTGAGATGTGGTGCGGTTATGACTAGTACAGCTCTACGATGGACAATTTTGCTACAAAATCAAAGAAAAAATCCGGTCATCAGTCAATTTACAATACATGTAACAACAAAGAAAGAACGGCAGCAAAACAAACTGAATACGAACAATAACCAAAAGACGCTGTTACGTCAAAACGTTCGAAAAAAACGTGGCATTGGGTAAAATATGACTTTGAAACGTGTACTGCAGCATGTGCAGAGAAATTCCTGCAGTTAGTAGCGCCAAGAACAATTCGTTTTTCAACAGATGCTAACTTTTTCCGTAAGGAATTGTTAAAGTTCCATCATACCAATGAAGTTCATATGATATACACATTTTATAAAGTATACGAAAAATGAAATAAACAAGTACACAACATTGTTTATGAAAATTGTTTTAAATTTTACCACAATAAAAAACTTGGTGGGGCAATAGGGCAAGTGAATTTTGCATAGGCACTTGCTCGAGTGGTAATTAATCTGGCAATTTGCATTAAACGTTGTCTATAAATCCTCAGACTTACGGTACCAATGCCTTCATTTCTGTCCTTTTAATTGTTTAAAAATTACATGTAACAATAAATTACAATTTTATTTCATGAAGCATACATATTATCCTTTTTGTGTAATTTTTGTTTTTGTTTTTAACTATGGCATGTAGCATAAAACAAAACAACATTAATATCAATACAAAATTCTTAAGCGAAAATTATAAGAAAAATGAAAAAAAAATATATTTTTAATACAACAAAAACAATTGTTGCAATTAGTATTGTAATAGCAATTAGGTAAAGATATGACATTATTTTGTAAACTTTTTATCTTAAAGAAAAATTGTCTCTGCTTTATTTAATGCTAAACATGTAAGGCTTAAACAAGACAGGCTTGACTGCGTATATCTAACTCAATATTACAATACATCAACGTGTTTAAGCAGGGGGATTGTATGCAAGCATAAAAACCATGGGTTTTTAATTCTTCATTTTTAAGATTTTTTTTTTTATAATTTTGTAATTCTCTAACAATGATTTGTTTGAATTGATACATGTAAGTACAACTTCTTTTCCTTTGTGGGGGGGGGGGGGGGTTAAAATGTTTACAAGACTTAGTGCTGTTTCATAACTCTTCCTTACATGACCTTGTATTTTGTTTCTAACACAGTATACTAATGTTAATGTAATGGGACTTTTTAACAACACCCAGAGACGTAGTCGTAGTCATGGACATCAGTATAACAAACCAATTGTACATTGTACAACAATTGGGTCTCCATAACATTCTCAGCAAACTTTACTCTGTCCCTTTAAAAGAGTTAAACAATCTTACTGAAAAAGTCAAGGAAAAGCTGCTTTTTTATTTTTCTACACCGGAATACATACTCGGATCCATGATTATGGATATTGCTTATCACCGGCTTTTTAAACATACAAACAGAAAATACTGCTCATGCACCGCGTTTTTTCCAGACTGCAGTATGCCAGCAAATGATTCGATGCAGTTAATATTTCAAGATAAAGTCAACCCTTTGCATTTCCTACAGTTATACTTCAACCATTCCTCCCAAACTCTTCAATTACAAACAAACTCTACCAGACCTATAAAACATCTGAAAGGTAATACTCCAACGTGTTCATGTTCATCTTCACCCTACAACTATAGTCCTGCCGAACACGTAATTACTGATGATGTTAATTTAGTTAACAACGAAGACCTGAGATCACTTATTATGAAAGGACCAACATTTTGGGAGCCTAGCTCCTTCATATGGCGTCGTAATTTTATATATATATATATATATATATATATATATATATATATATATATATATATATATATATATATATATACATATATATATATATATATATATATATATATATATATATATATATATATATATATATATGTATATCATGAATTCTGTTGAAGATTACGTAAAGCGGTGGGCAAAATCTGAAAAAGAAGACCTTGATACCTTGTCAGAGTTCGTTAAAAGCATCAGATGTATATTAAGATCTCGCATTTAACGTCCGAGAGGCCATATGAAAACATTCTATCCTTCTGTTTTCAAAAAAGTAGAAGTGAGAAAAGAACTAGATATATTTCACAATCAGTATGTACTGGTACCTGCTGATAAGGCAGGTAACAACATTGTCTTTGTTTGTAAGGCACATTATATTAATTGCATTTTCAAAGAACTATGTTTCAGTTCTACACATGGAATCCTACTTAAACCCATAGCAACCTTTAATTTTCAAGCAGAAAATACTTCAAAATCATAAATCGGTTTTGGATATCTTTAATATCCCCACTTAACAAAATTAATTAGATTTACCTTATTTGTACTGGATTCAAAAGCTTCACAAAAGTCCTTACAAACAGAGATATATAGCAGGTTCCAGTAAATGTTCTACCAAACCTTCTCTCTTTACTCTTTACTAAAATTCTTAGTGTGAGAAACTTCAAGAGTACTGTACACAATATAACCCAGAAGCGTTGTCAATCAGATGTGGATACTAAACAAGAGGCCCATGGGGCAGCATCGCTCACTTGAGCAACAATGACTTTAAATGGGCGTTCAAAAGGTATTGTGCCATATTGCCCTTCGGTAGAATAACAAAAATTATTGTATTTAACACTTATTTTTGCATTTACGTAATATTTGACATTGTACCTTTATGCAATACGATTTTTACAGAGAATAAGAAAATCCTACGCAAGATATAAAACTAAACGTTTGGTAGGGTACACTGTTAACTTCCAATTCCCTATATTTCCCCCCCACACACACTTTATAAAACGATCAAAATATATGAATGCATATAGGTTCATTTTCTTTCTCATTACCTACTAACTAGTTATCGTATTTAAAAAACTATATATTATAATAGTTATTGTATTTTATTAAAAAAATTTCTATAGATGTGAAGAAGAAAATTGTACCTCAATGCGCTCAATTCCTCAAATTTAAAACATTCAAAAATTTAATTTGTCTTCCCCTATTATAATTGAATTACCTTATTTGTACTGGATTCAAAAGCTCCACAAAATTCCTTACAAACAGAGATATATAGCAGGCTCCAGTTAATGTTCTTCCAAACCTCTCTCTTTACTCCTTACTGAAATTCTTACAGTAGTGAAGGAGAAACTTCAAGAGTACTGCACAACAATATACACCAGAAGTGGTGTGAATCAGATTTTGATATCAAAAACCTCTAAAGAATTATTAGAAACTTTGAGATCACAAAATCTTGCTCAAATTTTTAGCATCAAAAAGTACGATTTTTCAACGCTTTATACAACCATTCCCCATCACAAATTAAAATCTAGGCATTTTGATATCATCGACAGTTGTTTCTTCAAGAAAAATGGAAGTCGTAAAAATGCTTACCTTGTCATTTGAAATCTTAAAAATTATTTTGTTGAAAACCATTCTGATTGCACACACAAGTACTCTGAAGTTGACATTAAAAAGATGCCTGAGTTTCTTATAGACCACATCTATTTAGTTTTTTGAAATCAAGTCTTTCAACAATCTGTTGGATTTCCCATGGGTACCTATTGTGATCCATTGTTAGCAGATCTATTTTTGTATTCTTATGAAGCAGAATTTATCCAAAAACTTGTACGTGAAAAAATAAATCACTCGCTGTGGCCTTCAACTCAACAGTCAGGTATATCGACGACGTATTATTAATTGTAATTTCCATACTTACGTCGATACGATTTATCCCAGTGAACTTGAAATAAAACATACCACAGAGTCTGCGTCATCTGTTTCATATTTAAATATTTTACTGGACATGGACATTGATGGTAACCTAACAACAAAACTTTTTATTATATTTTTAGTTAAATACTAAAATTTGATAGGTTTAGACGCAGTTGGTGATATTACCCGCTTCGTTAGCAACACACTATTCAACGGGTAACAAAACGAATTGTTACAATTATGCGCGTACGGTTCGCAGCTTCATTCTATATAAAAGCAATAAAAATTTTGTTAAGACATTCACTCAGTGAGTGATTCAATATATCAAAACAAATAGTGCCTGTTTGGGAGGGTAACTGTTGAAATTGACACCCCTCGAAAACCATTGTCAACCTCCGCTTCGCAGAGGATGACAATGGTTTTCGAGGGGTGTCAATTACAACAGTTACCCTCCAAAACAGGCACTATTTATTGCGTGGACCCTGAGGTCCACGCAGAAAATATATAAGCGAGGTTAAACCGGATGCTATGGGGAAAATTCAGCCTGCGCATGAGCTAGCCTGGTTCCTGTGCGTAATGGGTAGCTCATGGAACCAGGCAAGCAAAGGTTTATCTAAATCGGGATCGGGATTCCATGCCATATGCACATATAAGTTCAATGGCGCTGTAATTGTAAAGTTGTCGGTAAACATCAGTACAGAAACAAAGTATTTCTTTTAAAGAAATGATCAGCATTTGATAAACTGTCAGTATTATGAAATGAGGTAATGTCAGCCGAAACTACAGCATGCATCAAATGGCATAATTTATAATGTTTTGTTGTTTTCCGAATACACATGTAGCTTAACTTTACTTTTATAGAAGGCGAGGCTAGAGTAATTCCCGATTAAAATTATTTAAGCATTTAAGTATGATTGAATAAATATGTGACTGTATTTAATAGATGATTAAATAATTATGTCACTGTATAAATGTTTAAATCTCAAGAAAAGTGCATCAAAATATGAAATTGATTTACACATTTATAGTATAGCTGTCACTGCATAACGTAGTTACATGTAACAAAGTAGTGCGAAGCGTAATGTGTGCGCAAAAATTAGAATTCGCCGAATGCCTGATACTAAACATGCAATCTTCATTAATATAATTCATAATTATTTTAGAAGTATGAACCCTTTAAATTCTGAGATTAAAAGTAAACTATATATATATATATATATATATATATATATATATATATATATATATATATATATATATATATATATATATATATATATATATATATATATATATATATACACGTAATACAACGTACAAATTTAGTGGTTAAAAGCAGGGGGCTAGAGTCGGTGGAATCTGTGATAATTTTAAGGCTTTCACGTTTTCGTTGGAAACACATGCAAATGGTCCACGTATTGCAGTCCTTTTTTAAAGGACAGCAACTTGTATAATGATAAACGCGATGACTTCAATTTTTCTGTAGTTAACTTTCGTTACTTATGTAGCAATATACCTTCATCACCTGCCTATGGTGTTTTTGTCTCTCAGTTGATTCGATACGCAAGGGCATACTCTTCGTATGAACAGTTTCTAACACGAAGCAAGCTACTGACAAACAAGTAGATAAAACAGGACTATCAACAGTCTCTCTTGAAGTAATCTTTTCGTAAGTTCTATGGTCGATACAACGACCTTGTCAGCAAATACAATCTTCCACGGGTCGCATGCTGAATGACGATTTTCATACTTATTGTTTTATCATAATTAATCACCTAATTGTCAACGGACTTTTCCGATTCTTATCCCCCGATTACGACAAGGTGTGACCGGTCAGCACAGGATGCTCACTCCTCCTAGGCACCTGATCCTACCTATATCTATTTGGAGGTCCGTGTTGCCCTGCTTTGAATTTGTATTTCGTTTTACAGATTTTAGGGATGGTTCACGGTTTTTTATTGTCATTTTCTCATTCAAAAACAACAAATGGCTACAAACCAGGATCGATGATTTTCTGCTGTAATATTTTCTTAGGAATAGCGATGATGCCTTTATCCCCGTAACAGAAATGTGTCATAACTATGGAAACTGATTTAATGGTGTCGTTTATATTTACTTGTGTCTGAAAAACTACCAAAATTAACGTATGTTTCATATTATTCATTCTATGAAGAGGGGGCCCCAGTGAGTAGTTACAGCATATCATCCTTTATTTTTTGTACAAGTATTTAATGTTTACCGAGACATTTCTAATGATCAGCCAATATTTCAGCATCAATCGTAGAATTATAAGCAAGATAACAAGCTCACAATTCTGCTAGGTTTGAGTCATTTATTGAGTTTATTACATTCAGATTAAGATTTTTAACTTGGTATTTCTTATTCAGCATTTAAAATGGTGAAAAAAGAAAGACCTCAGATCTGTATACAAACATAGAATGGTGAGCAAAGCTCTGTATCTTGCTTATAATTCGAAGCTTCATACTCAAATATGCTAGTAAACAGAAAACGTGAAAACTAAACATATGCACTTTAACAAATAAAAAGCACAAAACTGTTTCTATTAAGAAAGAGGATTTTCTATTCGTGTCCTCTTTTTTTTTCAGTGCAAAATGAAAAATGAACGCAATGCAATAGCAGAAATGAACATAAATTTTATTCATTTTTGATGTTGAACACAACATAAAATGTGATCCGTTTGATTTTATACGTAAACATTACAAAATACAGGCGATAGTTCCCAGGTTACAAGTCATAAATAATGAAAACGAAACAAAAATCAAAGCAAGCTAACACCACCGTCATATGTGAAATATTTAACCTCAATTTACTTCACAAATTCGGCACCAATATATTTTGCATGTTTCAAAGATTCCCTTCGCACACGAACTGTTGCACAACAAAGAAATTCATTTTTGTCAGATCGATCCGTTTATCATACATCATGGCTGCTTTAAACATAGAACCTCGTTTGAGAAGTATGGGAGAATTACATTCAACTGGTTATCGAACTGACTCGTAGCCAAACAGACTTGTAATCAAATTGTCGAGTAAAAAATGATTTAATTTATGATATTACGCCTTCCTTCAAAGAGTGCGAAGAATTCATAAATTTGTCAAGCTAATTAATCGGTTTTTAAGAAAAGATTGCATTTAAATGCACTTTCATGTCTTCCATTTTCCTTACTTAGTGCATTACCCTTTTTTCATAGCAACTTCACATAAAACATTTTATCTGTCATTTGAGTTTAATCATCTAAACCATTAGAAGAAAAAAATTCTTAAAGTTAATTTTAAATGAAAAAATGTCAATTTCACTTTATCATAGCGCAATTAACCTAGCCCAAGATCCTGGTGATGGAACTATAGAAGAAAACGCTAAAAAGCAGAATGGACAAAACGTGGGTTTCGGTGAAATAAAAGATGTTACAGTAAGAATTATGCTGCGAAATATTTGATAAATCAACTTTAAAAGAAACAAAAAAATTTTCATGCTGTTTATAAAAAAATGAATATTTGAGTATAGGTAAACAAGGACAGAGTGCCATCAATATAGCGAGAGCTGGGTTCAAGTCTCAAAAAGATGTTGATAAAGAAGGAACTAAAAGTACCTGCTGTGATCGTTTAGATTTTTTTTCATTTAACGATCTAAAAACAAAAACCTATATTGTTAAACAAATATGTAAACATACATTTAATAAACCATGTGAAATTTACCTTTAATTAAGGTGGAAGGCTACATCGTCACAACATGTCTGACTTCCGTATATATATATATCCTATTAGACCCGGGGGGTGTTCAAGCCATGAATGTCACAATTTAGATTTCTCTTAGCTTAGAAAAGCCTTACACTAAAAATGGTAGCAAGTGGCCTTGAGTTTATCAAAAAGTTAAAAATGTAAAGAAATTTAACGCACGACGGACGACGCACGTCGACGGACGAAGACCGATTGCATTAGGTCACCTGAGTGACTTTGGTGACCTTAAAAACTACATGAGATCACAAAATTGTCTACAAAACGAGCACGGAACTAATAACTAAATATACACTGTCTAAATATAAACGTGACGACTACAAATTTGTTTTTCAGAATTAAGCTCATTAAATCATCATGTTGCCTCGAGTTCGTGTATGCTAAACATACAAAATCCTTTGAGTGTTTTAGTAGTACATTGGGTGTGTATTTTACAAGATAACATTGTTTTCAAACACTGAGCTCGAGATATGTGTCACCTCTTGTTAAAATGCACGATTCAAAAAGCAGGAAGGAAAGGATTTAGCGAAATATACAAATCTGCACAAAAATAGAAATTACATTAATATGATGTAAGATTGCATTGCTTTTAACAAATATAAATATTTATTTCATACAGCCATTTATTATACACACAAAATGCATACTGGATATTTATATTGATTTCCTAAAATAGAACACATATTGAATTCAATATTGCCGAGTGACATTTTAAAGATAAAGTTAAAATTGTTTATTGATTACAGACAACAATTATCCTAAGTAAAAGTACATGTTCATTATATGACCATATTAATACCCCTCCCCCCCCCCCCCCCCCCCCCATAAAATAAAAAATAAAAAAGCCTAAACTTCTGTCCCATTGCATGGGCAGTGAATTTTAAAATTTAACATCGGAACGTTATGAAGATATTTAAAACAAGTATGGAGAGAATATTAAATCATTAAATCGATCTATACGTTTATGTGGCCATATTGGCCCCGCCCAAGGCCCTGACTACTTGACCCATAGACTATGAATTTCACAAATGAGATAGATGACTTTGTGGACATCATGACCATGTATTTAGTTTATCAAAAATATGTATGGAAGTAAACAAGATTTTCCAAGATTTAACACATTTTTAGTATACACAGGCAAAAGTGGCTCGCATGAATCTCATATGAAATTCGCACGAAGTTCATGCGAATTCTTCGCATGAGAAAGAGACGAAAAGTAACACGCATGAATTTCATGCGAAAACTTCATGCGATTTTGACATTATTTTCATGCAAATATCATATGATAAAAATTTCGCACGATATTCATGCGAAAATGTATATCTTATGTTTCACTGTTGTTTCATGCGAATATCATGCAAATATCATGCAATTTTCATACAAAATACTATGCAGCTTAATTCAATAATCTTGAAATATTGATCTCTTTTTATCTAAATTTGAGAATATAATCTGTTAAATTTTAAAAAGAAAACTGAAATCCTAATTAATTTGCTTTATACAGAATTAACATTAACAGAAAACAATGACAATTATCTTCTTAGGAAAATCTTCTTTATTTAGATAAGAATATAATTCAAATTTCTTCTTCCACTTCTCGAAAAGGCTTGTTTCTTCATCAATCTACAAGAAAATATACATAATGCAGTGTTCTTGAAATGTTCCTATTACTGAATGGCATACCAGTATCTATTTTGAATGTGAATTATTAATATTGGCAGATAAAAACTTAATTCATTGATATATGACATGCACTTGATAACATGATAAATGCTCGTTAAAGCAGATTTGATCAGATACAATAAATTTCTGATTGTCATATCCGAATACTACCATTCTCACTTTAAAATATCACTCTGATCCATGTCCTTGTTGTTATTTTATGCTTTCAGTTTGTGAGTTAATTACATAAACCAAATCTCTCACCTGAGCATCAATAGCCATAACTTATCAAATCTACTTTATGCTGCCAAATACAAAACATTTGGACAACTTTAAAGAGTACTGTTCATTTTGTTTAAGAGGATTTTCAAATTTTTCCTCACATAATCATCAAGACCCTTTTGTTGTTTCAATTTTTTAGGAAAATATTTCTAAATGTCAAAAACAATTTCTATTGTGGCCCAACCCTAGGAACCATTACATGTATATGAACAGATTTGAATCTACAATACCTCAAAATGCTTGCATACAAGTTTCAGCTATTTGGACCAAAGGCTTTAAAGATTTTTTTTAAAAATAACACATTTTTTATCATTCTAATTTCACTAAAAGAAGGTGTGACTTTTCATTGTTTAATTAACAAACTGGAATTCCCTTCCAACTAATATTGTTTTGTGTCAAGTTCGATTAAAATTGGCTCAACTGTTCTGGAGAAGGAGAAAATGTCAAAAGTTTACAGAGGGATGGAGACTGTCCTGGGACAGAATTAAGACAGACAATAGTGATCAACACATGAACTTTTCGCTCAAGTCGGTTGTTTGAATCACTTAAATGAGCTTCAATGTTAAACATTGATCCAAATTATTATACAATTCTTAAATAGAAGAAGTATTACTTACCACTGTATCCATGAATTCTTCCGGAATGTTGTTGGTTGTCATGCTGTTAAAATCTTTTCCAAAGAGTCTTTGCAAATCTGCATGTGCAAACTTAAGGTTCTCTGCAAATATTATTGTTGTATAATTATTAAATGGTTTCATTCCTGTTTGATCTTATAAATATCTAGATATAATTAAGTAATACAGCTATTGTAATCTTGATATTCATTAATGGATTTCTTATTTAATATTTTTCACATCTCCTACACAAATTCTTAACAAAACTACATGTAAGTTGTTGTGCTTACTCAATTACGAACCTGCTATTAATGGAGGAAAGACACTCTGGAAAAATATGGAAGGATCTTTTCTTCTCTTCTTTTGACTTTTGGAAGAAAACAAGCATATGTAATGAACAATTTTCAGGATTGGCTCGAGTATAGAGTCTCAGTATATTTAGTACTTTGATTTATCCTCACCTTTTATACAGCCAACAGGCATGTCATCATGTTCACACCATATCCGTGTAGGGATGTTTTTGTCATGCTTCAATGGAAAAGATATCAGATATTTTATTGCATAAGCCCATAACATTACGCTAAGGATATAAGCAAAGTTTGCTCTGTTCATCATCACAATACACTGCAGTTATAAATAATTGTAACGAATTCTTTATAATAATTTGCAAAAATTTCGAATGATGGTTTTTATTTATCAAAACGGGAAGCAGAGATCTTTCTATAATACATAAAAATGTCATTTAGGCCTATGTTTCTTACCTCTGTCATTCACTTTTTACTCGAGTCTCGTTCCCACTGACGTCACATATTGCGTAAATTTTTGGTACTGAGAACCGTCAGGATGGTGATTGATTTTACATAGAGCAATATACCAAAAATCAATAGATCAGATCAGATTTTGTAATTTAGATATGATTAGAATAATTATCATTAATAATTTAAAGCGCTACAGGTTGATGTGCATCTTTTTTGTAAGCCCTTGCAAACATTTCATTCGTTTCCGAAATCCCGTTCGAGTTATCTCCCGCGATAACTCATATGCAGACAGACTGAATTTTCTCTAGCTGCAAAGTTATGTACATCGGCACTGGCTGATCAGTGATGCAAGGCTGAAGCCAGCAGAAACTTTACATCAACGTCATCAAGATGTGTCCGATCTATCGTACGATTATATACTCAGCGATTGAAAAGTTTGTGATCCTGGATAGGAGAGGAGCGGATCGTCAACATGCAGGTACCCTAGAACTACGATGTTTCAAGTGTGTGCATATTGTATGTTTACATGTTATATATTAACTAACGTTTCCAGATACGTGTTTAAACACTAAAAAATCTACTGCTTTTATTAAACTTAGATGCAGGTCTTTACATGTAACTATACAATATACGGGGAAATTCGGGTTGACAGAGGGTCTGTCAATTTTCTCCGAAGAGCTTCGGATAAATTTCTATCTATTGTGTATTTCTTATACAAGAATGAATATTTGGATATCTATTGTTCTTTCCCACTGTATGCCCATACCGAGGAGCTGCATTCATTACTCTATAATCGCAATTGCTCTGACTGTATGCACTACTTTTAGGGGAAATCCGCAATCTATTTTTGTTTTATTGCCATCGTAGGCAATACACATAAGAAATAAACACTTTTAAAACATGTAGACAATTTATTTTATTGAATTAGTTAAATAAATAAACAAAATATTTCATGATTATCTTTGTTGAATATTAAATAGTCCTGTAAATATAGTACAATATCCGGGTCTCCGACTCTTTGATCGTCTGCTTTGATCGTGCCGCTATGGAATACACAGGAGCTGAGAGGGAATTTGGAAACTTTCAAATGAATCCTAACGACGAGGTTCCAACGGAAATTTCTAACAGTGATGAGGAACTGTTAAATAGCTTTGACCCAACCGTTCCTGAATTGAAGAAAATGGAAAAAGAAGTTAAAAAACCTGCATATTCTGAACTACCCCAACCAGAAACCCCTGTGGAAGACATAAAAAACAGAAGATTCAAAAATGTAACAGAGGAGCAACTAAAAAATTATCACGACTCTCATCAGTCATCCTCAACAAAGAAAAACACAGTGTGGGGGATGAAAATTTTTCAAGGTAATAATTTATATCTTTTGAAAAGCTAATTGGATAAATTAATAAAAAATGAGTGAATAAATGAATGGAAATAAATAAATAAATAAATAAATAATGAGTGAGTGAATGAATGAATGGAAATAAATAAAAAGAAAATGCAAATCTTATTTTGAAAAATTAGAAATGATAAAAATTATTTAGATTAACAAATTCTAAGGTTTTTTTCTTCTCACTTGTTAGATTGGAACATGGAAACATATGGGGAATACCTAGACACATATATAGTGTCAGCTGTCAGTCTTGGAGAAATCTTGATGAAATTCTATTGTGAAGCGGTTCCTCAAAAGAAAGCAGGTGGAAATGCCTCCACTGATGTATATCATAAAAATTCTCTAATTAATATAAGAGGAGCTATAAACCGCCATCTTCAAGATATCAATAGAAATATTGATATAGTGAGGGACAAAGAATTTAAAATGGCTAATCGAGCACTTGATGGTTTGTTGAAAGAAAGAATGAGGTCCGGAACTTCCCTCCCCACAAATCATAAAGAAATCATAGAACCAGTTGACCTTCAAAAAATGTTCACTTACTTGAAAAAGGGCTCCTCTTCTCCAGTCATTCTGAGACACGCTGTTTGGTTCCTCACATCAATTCATTTCTTGTCAAGGGGGCTGGAATTGCACCACCAACTCAACTTAAAGTCTTTTGAATTTAAAAATGATGAAAATGGGGAATACGTAACTTTATCACACGACACACAGCAGAAAAATTTCCAATGTGGAATCAGAAGTGCAGAAGCACCATCCGACAAGAGGATGTATGCTGATGATACAGAATGCTGTCCGGTTAAAATGTTAAAACTATTATTAGAAAAGACCCCCTCTGATGCCACATCACTGTTCAACCAGTATGATAAAGCTGCCCTGGCCAATTCAGAAAGAGCAGTTTGGTTCACATCCAAGCCATTATCCAAACGCACCTTTCAGAATTTTTTAACTGAAATTTGCAAAAATGCTGGTGTTGAAAAGAGGTACATGCCACACTGCATCCGCGCCACAACTATTCAACATCTTAACGACTCGGGATGGGAAGCACGTCATATTATGTTTTTATCAGGCCACAGAAACGAATCTTCATTACGATCCTACAGCAGGAATGTCTCAACTTCTCAAAAAAGAGCCCTAAGTACGACATTATCTTCACTGAAGACACAAACCTCGTCAGCAACCATGTGCGATGCGCAACATGCTGTAGTTCCTTGCCCTGCTATCCAAAATGAACTTATTCCCGTAGAAACCACCACTGCCACATCTGTTTCGTCCCAAATGTCATATCAGCTGTCCATGCAGTCGGTCACACAAACTCCTGGATTTTTCGCAAGTTCAACATTTACAAATTGTAACTTTCATTTCAAATGAAGGTGTTTACATCCGGTTGGCAGTCATGCGCAGATAACGACGCGTGAAAATATAGTTCTCAATTTGACATTTAAAATATTCCTTATATTAACATTTTAAGGGAGATACTGTTTCATCGTATCATTTTTTATATTAACAAATATAGTTTTGACTATCTATGTGAGTTAAAAAATTAAAAAAATACATTACAGTCTGAACTTTTTTTTAGTTGCAGTATCTAAATGTCAAGGTTTAATACAGGGGATCTCCAAGGGGTAAAATGCAAATATAAGTAATAAACAACGATTATTTAGTGAACATGGCGTTATGAATAGCAATTGCTCTGCTGGCATATTTACCACGATGCGCTAGCGCGCATCATGGAATATGCCAGCAGAGCAATTGCTATTCATAACGCCATGTTCACTAAATAACGTTGTTTATTTCTTAAATGAACACAGTGTAACCGTAATGATTACAAAATAAATCTGCAGATATATATTTTAAACATACAGTTGCAAGCATGCAATCTGATTTCAAGCGCGGATCCAGAAAAAAAAATTCGGACGGGGGGGGGGGGGTTGATTGAGTGAGTAACAAGGTTGGGAGGGGGAGTAAGCCATATTTTCATGAATTTTATACTTTAAATTTAAAGAGGTTTTTAGGGGGTCTGGATCCATGTCTACATGTCTACATGTATAATTTTTGTGCATATTGTCACGGTGAATCCATTTATAGGAGTATATATGCAGTGTGAAAATGTTCATAACATTTTATTTTTTTTCTTACAGGGTTGTTTTAAGATCCAAAGCAATGTTACACAGACAGAAGAATAGGTGAATGCTGCTCCAGGGCTGCATTTTACAAAAGAACTTAAGACAAAGTCATAAATATTTACAGTCTCATAAAACGATCTTTAATAAAACATAATTGACATAAAACTATTTGATTACAAATATTTCAATTCCCATAATTTCATTTTCCAGCCATAAGAATAAATCATTGATTAGTCTGTTATTAATAAGAATTCATTATTTTGGTCGTAAGTCTTAAGTTCTTTTGTAAAACGCAGCCCTGATATGTTGTATATATGATGGCTATAGCAATAACATACATGTATATCACTTGGGAAATCATGCACAACAAACTGTCCATATGATGATACCATGTAAGTATTTATTTGATGAAATATGCCTTGCGTTTTGAATATTTTTAAAGTTTGTAATTACATGTATATAAAATCAGACATGGATTAACATATATTTGATAAAAGAGGTCGGACATACCTCTTGATCTCATTTGCTTTTGATCAATAAACATTCTGGAAGTTATTTCAATACAGAGATACATTATGATGGGTTTTTTTTGTTAATTTTATCTGAGTGTATAAATCTTGTGCTTTTACGCTGTTATACATGTACTCAATACATGTACATTTGTTTGCATGTTTCATTATGAATTATATTTTGTCTTGCATATACACAAGGTTGACAAAGATATTTATATGGAGAGGGATAAAGAGACATGCTACAGAAGAAGGAAGATAAAGGCACATGATACAGACACCAGAGTGATACACCAACATCAGTCCAATAACATTGGTACACACTGAAACTTGAGACCACAAAGGCCTGGATTCTTTTGAAATATACTGTCATCTGTGCAATATCACTTGGAATCATGGAAAACTTGTATCACAGTGTTAACAATTTTCAGTGAATTTTCAATGTCTAGCATAGAAATAATTAATTTTATGTTTGAATATATAGCTGGAAATTTTCCTATATGTAATTCACTTACTGCGTTCAACAGGTTTGGTACACGCAAACTCATAAATTGTATCTCAAAAACATAAGACTTAAAGTATGTATCCTAAATAATGACCAATGCAATCAGCACAGTATTACACATGTAATAAAATCTTAATGTTTACTTACCTTCTAAGAAGAGAGATATAACTCTCAGTTGGTGTGAATGACTATTGTAAAGGCAAAGTTTTACATGTTTACATAAACAAAGACTTTAAAAGTTTTGAAAACATTTATATTTTGATAAAATGTAAACTCTATTCTAATTTTTATATGAATGTGACACAAATATCTAATCGCATGAAAAACATACGAAAAATTATTCGCATGAAAATTGTACATTTTTCATGCGAATATCATGCGAACATATTCACATGATATTTGCATGAGAAACTTTTCATCTGATTTTCGCATGATTAGCGCATGATTTTCATGCAAAAAGGAAATCGCATGAAAATTATGCGAGCCACTTTTCCCTGTGTATTACTATATTGTCCCATCCTAAGGCCTGAAGCCCTGACCTAGGGGCCATGAATTTTACAATTTTGATAGAGGGCTTCATGGACATCATAACCATGCATTTAGTTTTTTTTTTTACACATGTGTGGGGGTAGAGAAGAAGATTTGGCATTTCTCTGCGTATTTGGCCCCGCCTATGAGGCCCCGGAGTGGTAAAGCCATGAATTTCACAATTTAGATTTCTCTTGCCATTGAGATTCTTTCCACTAAAAATGGTAACATGTAGTCTTAAATTTTTCAAAAAGAAGTTTATAAAAAATGTAAAATTATTAGAGCACGATGGACGACGCACGACGACGGACGAAGACCAATTGCATTAGGTCACCTGAGTGACTTTGGTGACCTTAAGAACTACATGAAATATCATATTTACCTACAAAACGAGCACGTAACTAATAACTTAATAAACACTAAATATAAACGTAACGACTACATATTTGTTTTTCAGAATTAAGCTCATTAAATCATCATGTTGCCTTGTATGTGCTAAAAATACCAAATCCTTTATTCAGTGTCGTAGTAATACAACGGGTGTGTATCATAGGAAATAACATTGGTTTCAAACACTCAGCTCGAGATAAATGTGTCGCCCTTTCTAATAACGGCACGATTCGAAAAGCAGGAAGGAAAGGATCGGACGAAGTATACAAATGTGCACAAAAATATAGTTTACACTATGATGTAACATCGCATTGCTTTCGACAAATACAAATAGTTATTTCATACAGCCAAGTAGAACAACTACAACTTGTGGCATGGCACCTAAAGCTTGTAAGTTTTACAAGTATTTTTTTTCTATTTTATAACTGTTTTAGAGAATGAACCATATAAGTTGTTAAAGAAATGAATTAATGCCATTAAATCTGTTAATATCTAGAAGAATTTGTCGATCTGAATTATAGAAAATATAGAAGGTTTTATAAACACCAGGTACATGTAAATGCAGAACAGTGCGATTAAGAGAATATGATATTATTAATAGCTTTGAATACTGAGCCTTCCTTATTAAATAGACCACTCCACACTTTCTCTTTGCTGGGTCAACCCAAAGGGTAAAAGGGATAACCCCAACTTTCCCCTTTTCCATGCAACCAAACGTTGCGTCCTGTGATAAAATCTACTTGAATTGAATTCATTCCTTCTATGTGTGGTTTGCCCCATCATTTTGCTATTAAAATAGAACGGGAACGGAAATTTTATGACAAAGTTACGAACCTCTAAACTACAAAGGCCATTTTGAGAAATCACTCAGTTTTTCACCAAACATGGCGACCAAGGGACATAACTTTTGTAAACTTTGGATAAGTCAAATCATCAGTGCATTATTAAATACAAGGGTATAAAATATGTGATCCTTGCTACATTAAAGTTTAGAAAACACAAAATACTGTGTATAATCATTGATTATTTAATTTAAAATCTGAAATATGTAATTTCGCATGGCAAGTATTTTCTTATCTTAGCTGTATTCAAATAATACATTTTTTTCTAATATGAATTATCGGGCATTTCGGACAAGAATTCCGAGTTATAGACGAAATACCCCTAGCTTATGAATCATGTTTTGTAATATTATGAGATAAAATGAACGCTATTGAACGCTACGATGCATAATGTAACAGCAATTTAAAGAAGAAGGAAACTAAAACTATGTTGTACAATAAATCAATTAATTATCATCTACTATAATTGTAAATCGTATTTATTTTCATTAAAAACCCCGGAACAATAAATAAATCAAGAAAATCCATCGCTTAATTTAAATTTCCCGCCGCCATGGGGGCTGCCATTGAACTTTAATCTATGACGTCACATCATCTATTCCAGTTTGTCTTATCAACATAACATCAGTATTAGTAAATCATGATATTCGCTCTAAATGACAAGTTCTGGAAAATTTGAAACGATATTGATTTGAGACCGTTCTTTTACCTTTGCAAACTACAGTCATTTTACCGGTAACGAATCAGTATGCGGTTTCGTCGTGCGTGCGACTATTATTATAGGAATTCCAAATGTTTTTATTTTTTGTTTAAATCACGTTTCTTTAACCTTCTAAACTGTAGTATCAAAGTTACGAAAATATAAAGGATGAATTACGGAGATAGTTAATTCAACATCCCCTCCATTTTCCTAGTTTCGAATACGTTTTCCAGTATCGAATCAAGCGCCCTCTATCACTTCTGACAGAATATTTTGGGGCGAATTAATTTTTTAAATGCACTAGAGGTACATGTCAATAGACTTATGAATGAAGAAGGAAAAATAATTGTGGAAATATGTTATTTAAACAAATAATATGATCGTTATTTTTATAGTACAGTTTTCCCGTCAAATTGAAACTGGACTTGAACAGTTTTCATTTTACGTTACTTTATGAAATTGAATTTTCATGAAAACACTTTATAATAGTAATGGATGATAATTAGTTGCCAATCTGCCATTGTTTTGCCCGTATATCTATCAATATATCCAGCCAAATAATACTTCTCTCGCATTGAACCGATACTAGGAAAACTACACGTGGTTCTATCTGATGTCGTAATTTCATTCAAAGCTCAATTATTATTTGATATGATGCATAATCTCATTAAATGGATTATAATTACTAATTATCCACTAAAAAGGGTTCAAGAACAAACTTATTTTCATAGTTAGGTTTAATTGTTTTTACACTTTCGTTTTTTCTGCCGTGCACTTCCGGCAGTTCATATCTGGGTCACCTTTTTAATTTGTAAATAAAACGGTAAATAATCGTGCAAATGTAAAACAACTCCACACACAAATAGAATATTTGTTTCTGTATTATAATTACCTACATTGGATTTTTTAAAACTTTAACTTCGTTTTTCACAAATATTTTTTTCTAAAAATTATTCGATACTGGCGAATATTCGTTACCGGTAAAACGACTGTACAAACTAACGTCAAATGGAGCATGTTCGTTGAAATCTAAAAGCGGAGGTTAGTGTCGGAGAAATCTCCGCGTAAATGTAGAAATTGTCAACTGATGCCAAGTATCATAGAAATGTCTGTCGTCGTTATTTCGACATGGTAATTCCGACTTTAAAGAATGAATTTTAAACATCCCGATTACAATTATAACATTTATTCAGTTAGCGAGGAACTTGACTTGGAATACAAAATTAAATCGATGTCGTTTTCAACTTTGAATGATAGCAGATTAACAGCTGTCATTTACTTATGAAAATGCATATATTTATGCATACAATGATACATGTATTTATTCTTTAGATTGACGTGTGAACTCAAACATTATCAATTTTGCTTAGTCGATTATTTGAGTAACAGAAAGCCATAAACCAGCGTTAATTATATTCAGAAAACTGTGTACATTCATTTGTATATGTAAACCAAACCGGAATAGATGGTGTGACGTCAAAATAATTATTTTTTTTGGTTTTTAATACAAAAGAGTTCTACAACATATTATTTATGGAAAATTGTATTCAAACAAATAATCATAATAAAGTTTATGCCAGTACTAGTTTTATCTTAAGTTAGGATATTCTCCCCTTGATTCCAAACGCTACCGATGTAGAAATGGCCTTTTGGTTATCAATGACAGCGAACCAGTCTTATTGTACTCTGGCGTAGGTATACACACGACGAAAACAAATATCATATTAATTGGTCGTTCCATTTAAAATCCGACCATTTTAAAGCTATTCATAAATAAATTTCCTAAGAAAACAATGCTTCTGAATACATTGAATTTATAAATTGTTCCCAAGTACTACGTTTTGTCAGCGGGGACGATTTGTGCTTAGGTCGAAACAACGTTCTACATAGACAGAGTAACTGCACAGGAGAGTTTATTAAAATAAATCCCAAAAACCATGTTCGCTGTTAGTTTAAACTAATATCGTGATGTGTAGAAGGAAATTCAATGTCACGACCCTGTCTATTTCAGTTTAATAAAGAGTAACACAATTTGTTTTTACTAGTTAAATAAATTATGGCTACAATGAACATGAAAATTTATATTGATATGATTGATTTTTTTCAGGGTAGATGTACAACAACAACAAAGTTTAAATACAACAAAGATCAAATATTATACAAACAAAATATGTAATAAATAAATATATAATTATGAATAGGAAACACTCCTAACTCCTACACACAATTTAAGAATACATAATTTTCTAATGTAGCAAAAAATATGACAAAAAGGTACTCATAAAAACAAGAATAGTTTAACTTATCTGTCCATCTTCCATATAAAGGGACCTCTTCCTTTTTATGAAAAAAATGTCTTAAGTAAAACTTGGCCAAGCAAATAGGCAACGTCTTTTGAAGCCGCCCATATCCTTTTAAAATCTTGCGGATACAACAAACATATTATGGATAAAGCGGGTACGAAATCGTAGATTTGAAATCCTGTAGAGGCAAAAAATACCAAACTTTAAGCACTTTTACAACGAACTAAAAGCATACAGTGTTTAAAGTAAGAAATACTAATTACATAATTGATTAAATTAATTTAATATTTATTAACAGAAATCCATATGTGTAAGATACAATCCGATCATGTTTGGTTTTCAAATAAGTTTTTATTATTTTTAATGTCTAACTAAGCACAAATGATAGTCATCTACATGTGGAAGAAAACTTAAAACTAGTTAAAATCGACTTACATAATAAAATTACATTCTCCTTGGGTTTTTATCATTAGTTAAAATATGATTGGTGGAAACATTCGTTTAAAAATTTAAATAGGAATTATGTGATTTCTTTTCAGTCAAAACACTTTGGTTTCTTGTTCATTTCCTAATCGACGAAAGTCCTGGGTATAGCGAACCGGTAACTGTTTATCGTAAGTAGTCTTACAAAAAAAGTTTTTAGCTTTGAGTTCTTATTGTTTCCCCTGACCATGACGATTAACAATAAACTAATGAGGACAAATATTTTTTAGATTCTAAACTTAATTCATTAAATAAGAATAAAAAAAAAATATTTCTTATTTTTTCTGAAACAGATAGTACGATTTTATGTTTGTTTTACATTCATTAAATACACTGCTAATGTTACATTATCATGGATAAGTGTACAGTACAAGAGCTTATACACACATAAACATCACAGAATACTTATTGATCTGTATTCACGATAGATACAAGAAAATATTGTCATTTTTACTTCAATCAATATTTCTTTTGGTATATGCCTTTTGGCTGATCATGTGATTAAACGCCCCAGGACTGTTATCGTAGATTTAATTATGTACTAAAGTCTGTCCCAAGATATTTTTGCGTATTTGAACGATTTTTAATAAAAAATACACATACCGGTGAAAGAAGTGCAATTGAAATCGATGGAAGGGGAAATTTTAAAAGATATCTTCATTGACACATTAGCATTTTCACTCGAAAAAATCCCCAGCAACGAAAACAGATTTCTTAGGAAGATTTATAAAGGAGAATGTTTACATCTTTTCTCCATTTGGAAGTCACTCGAAATACCTCGCGCAGACATCACATTTTTTAACAGTGTATTGAAAACTGATGAGCTAACCGGGGCGCGTCAACTGAGAAATCTTGGAATTTTTTCACACCTTTGAACACCTTTGAACATCGTTTGAGCCCTGAGGCTTTTATAAATATCGAGTAATGAAGCAAAATGTGAATCGAGGATATTTTGGGACAGATTATAACCGCATGTCATCGTGTAATTTTACCAGTTTTATTTGCAATGCTACAGAGCGTTCATACTACATGTACGTGTAAACCATACGAAAGGAAGTATTGTTAATCTAAACACAAATTTATACATATAGAACTATTTGTACATACACATGTACAAATTTAATTTTAAAAAATCCTTTTTACGGAAACTAAAACTATTGACTTTGAGTTGTCTTAAATTTGATAATTCTCAATTTCTATGATTAATATATAATAAAGATATGATATGTGGTTTTTCTGAAAGTTTAATACTTTTCACTTGTAGAATTATATTAATAATTCATATTATCTACTGGAAATATCACTTTAAGTCGCTTATGCTGTCACTTTTGTCGAATAATTCCCATTATCATCATCATATGCGTTGTCATGGGTTTTAAATGAGGATATAATCATGAAACAGATAGTTTTGTTGTCGTTTTTTGAAACACTAACTGTTATAATAATTGTCAATTAATGACACCAATGAAAATGGAATAAAACTCTTCAAAGGTATTTGGTGTTACATTTAAGCATTAATTTCTTATTTTTTGAAAGATTAAAAAATGACAATAACAAACCGTGAACCATTTCAAAAATCCAGTAAACGAAATACAAATTCAAAGCAGAGCAACACGGACCTCCAAATAGATAGAGGTAGAATCAGGTGCCTAGGAGGAGTGAGCATCCTCTGCTGACCGGTCACACGCGCCGTGTGCTTTTTGATACAGTCTTATCACTTCAACGGTATGAGCACACAGATTGTGTAACGTGCGTTAGCGCATTACTAAAATTTGATTGCACATACCGTTGCAATTTTGAAACTACATCTTTTAAAAAATAAGGATTTAATGCAAATATTTACTTTTTATTAAAACTCCTTTCCTTTTCTGCAAATGTGCATGATATCATTTAATTACTGTATTATCCTGGTAGAGCCACATGCATGCTTTTTTTTATTTTCACTTGTGAAGTCGCACTTTAAGACTGTTCAACGGTAGTGACGACACAATAAAACTAATCACTTAAGGTCAAGATCTAGTAAATGAAAGATGCCTACAGGTTTATGAAATTCAAGATTTAAACTCTTTTAATGATGCTTCATAACAATATCTTTGTTTCATAGGCTGTACCGGGGCTTAAAATTTTGGTAGACACAATGAAAAATCATGTTTTAAACAACCATTTTCTATGAAATATGAAGGATAAAAGTAGCAAATCTTGGAGTTTTGTCCATTTTTTACTAATAAAATATATCTAGAATGCCTACAGTCTCTCAAAAAACGGCATCTAACAAGCTCTTGACCTCTTCTTTAAAATGATTTCAAATTAAATATAGGTACCGGGATTACTTTTCCTGTGATTAAACATAGAATGTAAAAATATTGTTTTATTTTCTACATAATTCCTTTAAAGCCGTAAAATACAGAAAAAGATTCATCAAATCAATTATGACGTCATAATGGTTCTAGCACCAAAGAGACAGTCTGGGATCATTTACTAGATCTTGACCTTAACCTTTGAGTAACTTGTGTGTACTATAGTGATATATCTGCAGTTGCTTTCCACATACTTTACATGTAAAATGTGAAATGTAAATATAATTGTATATCATGTCCGTAGAAGTTAACATCTTCAATAACAATTACATGTACATGTAGATGATAACAATCTGCTTAAGTTAAAATATTGTGATGTACTCATTTAATAGTTTTTGTCGTCACCTTATTGCTATGCTGCAAATACAAACAAATACAAACATTGGAAACAATAGCAATGGGGATTTTTGATATATTGTGGTGTATTCATGTATCAAATTTTTGTCAGATTTTTGCCGTGCAACTGAAATCTTTAATAACAATATCAATGGACAAAAAGTAGGCGACCCTTACACAAAATCGGGGAATAGGTTTTGTAGAGGTAAGTAAATGTTTACTACATTTTTGTAAAATGTTTAATTGCTTCAGAGTACATTAGTATAGTTCACCTTGTGTTTGTTGATCATATATTAAGTGGAAACATTAAAATTCGCCGTGGCTCAATTTTTCTTGTATTCCTCGTTGGTACCCCTCCCCCCAAATTTACATCCCTGACGAAAACATATTTTGAACGAATTCGTTATCTTATTGAAACTGAAAACCGACGCATCCATGAAATTACATCCCCGCGAATAAGCAAAAAATTCAAAATCCACGAAAATTGGCCCCCATGAATTTAAATGATTCCAAAGTATACATATTTGTGAAACAACTTTAAATAAGTACTGTCTTAGTTTATTACCTCAATATGAATGTAAGCTTATAATAATTAGATGTGCATTACGATCAATTCATGCATAAATGCGGGAAGGTATTTAAATGCCTTATTAAATTTACTTAACAGATACAATTGACCTGAAAAACGGGGGCCATAAAGGGAAAAAATTTGAGGAAAAAAAGATAGATCAAAAAGGAAATGACAAAGGTTCGTTCGAAATAAAACAAATTTCATCTGGTGTATTTTGCAAGACTGATTCTAAACTTCTTAAAACAGGAACATGTAGTCTTGCAACGGTAGTACTGTCATGTCCTTTCACATGTCTGATACAGGTATTTGCAAGTGCATCAAATAACCAATGATATTTGTAGCATTCATTTTTGCTATGATCTCATTATTCCGGGATGGGTTCAATTTTTAACCAGACTTCGCGAAAAAAAAGTCTTGCACTAGACAGGCCAATTGCCGATGTGTCTTTTTAAAGCAGACTTTAAGAGTAAAACACAAAACCGAACAGCATCGAGAGAGAACAATTCGCTAAACAAAAGAATCACACCGAGAACAATACACTTTCTTTAAAATCTTCGAAATAGTTGCCCAAAACTGAGTTTAGCGAGGTGAAATAAATTATATTTTTTTTTTATATTATCATTCAAGTTAAACCGGCAGGACTGCACAATTTATGTGCAAGTGTACAATTTGCATTAAAAAATAAATAAATGAACTTCTGTATATGCAGTAGGTTTAAGCTGCAAATCAAGATCATACCCGTATTTCAATATGCTTTACATTTTTTGAAAGTTTATTTTTTAAATCAACTACTCTATGTAATGATGGGGATTTTCACACTTTTGGGAATTGAACTGATCTCTATACAATAGCTCGCACCTGAAATGGTGTGAGCCTATGCACTCATTGGATTAATGAATCCGAAACAAAAAATCAATTCTTTGAAAAAATGAAAAGAATGTTCTGTTATACATTGAAGCATAAGTGTATTCAAATGATGTTGCATGTAATTAAATTTGTAGTCACTTTTTCAGTTTTCTTAGAATTTACATTCATCCATAGAGCCTAATTACCTCGAGTTGGGAAAACTGTTCTGGATGTTCTAACTTAAACACATGTCACATGGTTTTATCTTCATTAAACATCATTGAAAAAATGTTTAGATACTAAAGTAGTTTAATGCAGTCGTACCCCTAAAATATGAAAGTAAATAAAGATAATATTTTGAGAATATGAGCTTCATTTTTAGGATAATGGTGAATATATTTGAATTAAAGTTGCTGGTGACTTTTTGTTTTTAAAATAATATAAAAAAGTAATTATTAAGATAATGCATGTACATTTAAATACACAATTTTTCATTTTGATCTACAGCTATTAAAAAAAAACACAAAGAAAAATGCACATGGTTTCAATTTTGTAATAAATAAAATAAATGAATAATATAAAAAAAACTAGACAACATTGAGATAGTGAATGTCCCAAAGTTAAGGGCCCCGCTTTAATAATGGACAATAAGATGAAAGGAATTTCAGAGAATTCGGATTTGACCTTGATCTATAACTTATAGAATTTCCAGCTAGAATAGAACTTCTAATTCAATCTCATTACCTCTTACATACAGCATTTTTGTTCAATATGACCAAGATTAAGAAAATGGAAATAATATATGGTATAAAAAAGATTGTAAAGAGATCCGATTTGACCTTCACATTGACTTGGTTCAAGGTCACTGCACGTCATTAACCAAAAATCTCTGTTTAAGTAAAGTATTACCCAAATAGGGCTAAGTGCAAAGTATATATATATTCTTAAAAAGGAATTTTGTGTAATCTGATATGACCTTGACATCTGACATACAAACATCCATTGGTCACTGCGTATCCTTTGATCAAAGGCACCATTTGGGTGAAGTATGAGCCTGATTGGAGGAAAAAGAGGGACGATATATATCTGGAAGAGGATTTTTCATATAGATGTGCTATGACTTTCATATTCGATCTTGATTATTGATTCAAGGTTACTACACATTTTAGTCAAAAGCTCTGATTATGTAAATCATGAGCCAAATAGGGCTAGGAGGAAAGTATATATGCTCTGAGAAAATTATTTTTTATCAGACTGATATGACCCAGACCTCAAGGTCACTGCTCATTCTATGACCATAAACACTCTATGAGTGAAGAATGAGTCAGATTGGACCAAGGGGGAGAAGATATGCACTGGAAAAGGATTTAATTTATATATAATTCTGCTATTACTTTAACCGTAGACCTGAAAACATGGTTCGAGGTCAATGCACACCCTTTACCCTAATGCACCCTTTCGATGAAGAATAAGCTAGATTGGGCCAAGGGGAGAGATGATATGCTCCCGACAAACGATGTCCGACGGACAGAATGATCACTATAGGGCGCCCGCAGAGCGGGGTCCTTATTATCAATTTATTTTAGTATATACCGTATTTGTATGGTACTCTTAGATACACCTAACAATTAAACATATATTTAATTTTTTAGACAGGAATTGCTGGTATTTTGAGTTGACAGATGAAAAGTGCAATAAAAGAAAATGGTAAGTACACCAGATCAAAGGATAATTTTCTGAAAGGGTTTTCGTTGTGAAAAGAGATAATAACTAGAGGAACTTTAAGCAAGCGCACAAATGATTCGCCCCGCAAAGAAATATAATAACTCAAGTAATTCACTAATGTAAAGTAGTGCATATTTATTTCCCAGTGACCTTGAACTTGCAAAAATGACTAAAGCTCATGGTTAAGACATATTTATTCTCGTATCACAGGCAGTTTTTGTGTCAAGTTTAAGCTTCAAAACTTTTTTCATTACATGGGAACTATGTATTTTTACAGTGACCTTGAACTTAAATGACATTGGGTCAAAATCATGACACACTCTCAGGTCATAAACAACCCTTGTGTGAAGTGGGAACTTCCAATGTTCTTTTAAAAAAGTAATAGGTCCTTTATGATGCATTTTTCCTTTCAGTGACCTTGAACTTGCCCAAATATCATGACAATCATGACACATCATCTCCACAATCTTTTACAACTCATACAGACAAACGACAACTATATAGATATACTAATATGTTATCTACCTCATCTTCCTTCGTTTTTAGCTCACCTGAACAGAAGGTTCAAGTGAACTTGACTGATCACTTGTTGTCAGTCCGTCTGTAAACTTTTTCACATTTTTGTCGTCTGCTCTAAAACCACTGAACCAAATTTAACCAAACTTAGTACAAAACATCCTTATGGGAAGGGAATTCTAAAGTGTCAAAAAAGGGCGTAACCTTTTTAAAAAGGGAGATAATTGCAAAACAGTGAGTATAGTGACAAAAATAGGGTCCAAGGTGGGGTTCAAGGTTTAAAATATACAGAAAAATGTTTAAAAATCTACTTCTTTAGAACTACAATGTTTCTATTTGTGAGATTACTATGCAAGCATCCTTAAATAATGTAAATTAGAAATCAATAAAGTTGTGACCTCCGGACTAATACTGGGGCCTCAAGACGTGTTCAAAGTTTAACAGAAATATATTTTATGGAAATGTTAAAAAAAATTCCTTTTCGATAACTACAAAACAACTGTAAGTAAATGTTTACTACATTTTAAAAAAATGTTTATTTGCTTCAAAGAGTACATTAGTATAGTTCGGCTTGTGCTTGTTGATCATATGTAAAGTGGAATCATTAAAATTCGATGTGGCTCAATTTTCCTTGTATTCCTCTTTGGTAGCCTTCCCCTTCGAATTTACATCCCTGACGAAAACAAATTTTGAAAGAGTTTGTTATCTTATTGAAACTGAAAACCGACGCATCCATGAAATTACATCCCCACGATAAGCAAAATATTCACCATTCACGAAAATTTGTTCCTGTGAATTTAAATGATTCCAAGTATACATATTTGTGAAACAACTTTAAATAAGTACTGTACTGTTTTAGTTTATTATATTTTATCTAAATATTAATGTAAGCTTATAATAATAAGATACGCATGCATAAATGCGAAAAGGTATTTAAATGCCTTATTAAATTTACTTAACAGATAAATTTGACCGGAAAAACGGGGACCAGAAAGGGAATACAACTGAGCAAACAACGATGGATCAAAAACAAAATGACAAAGGTTCGTTCGAAACAATACAAATTTCATCTGGTATATTTCGCAAAACTGATTCTAAACTTCTTAAAACAGGAACATGTACTCTTGCAACGGTAGTACTGTCATGTCCTTTCACATGTCTGATACATATATTTGCACGTACATCAAATAATCAATGATATTTGTAGCATTCATTTTTGTTATGATCTCATTATTCCGGGATGGGTTCAATTTTAAACCGGACTTCGCGAACAAAAAAAGCCTTGCACTAGACAGGCCAACTCCCGATGATTCTTTTTAAAGCAGACTTTAAAAAGTTAAACACAAACCGAACAGCATCGAGAGAAAACCTTTTGCTAAACAAAAGAATTACACAGAGAGCTATGCACTTTCTTTAAAATCTTAGAAATATTTGCCTAAAACTGAGTCTAGCGAGGTGAGATAAATTAATTTTTTTTGTATTACATGTATCATTCAAGTTAAAATGACAGGACTGCACAATTTGTGCGCAAGTGCACAATTTTCCTAAAATAAATATAATTGAACTTCTGTATGTGCAGTAGGTTTAAGCTGCAAATCAAAATCATACCCGTATTTCAATATGCTTTACATTTTTTGAAAGTTTATTTTTTAAATCAACTACTCTATGTAATGATGGGGATATTCACACTTTTAGGAATTCAACTGATCTCTATACAATAGATCGCACCTGAAATAATGTGAGCTTATGCACTTATTGGATTAATGAATCCGATACAAAAAATCATTTGTTTGAAAAAAGGAATAGAATGTTCTATTATTCATTGAAGCATAAGTGTATTCAAATGATGTTACATGTAATTATATTTATAGTCACCTTTTCAATTTTTTTTAGTATTTACATTCATCCATAGAGCCTAATTACCTCGACATGAGAAAACTGTTCTGAATGTTATAACTTAAACACGTGTCACATGGTTTTTATCTTCATTAAACATTACTGAAAAAAAAAATACTAAAGTAGTTTAATGCAGTCGTACCCCTAAAATATGAAAGTAAATAAAGATAATATTTTGAGAGTATGAGCTTCATTATTAGGATAATGGTTGATATATTTGAATTAAATTGGCTGGTGACTTGTTGTTTTTGAAATAATATAGAAAAGTAATTATTAAGATAATGCATGTACATTTAAATACACAATTTTTCATTTTGATCTACAGCTATTAAAAAACAAAAAGAAAAATGCACATGGTTTCAATTTTGTCATAAATAAAATGAATAAATAATATGAAAAATACTTCACAACATTGAGATGGTGAATGTCCCAAAATTAAGGGCCCCGCTTTAATCATGGACAATAAGATCAGAGGAATTTCAGAGAATTCTGCTTTGACCTTGATCTATAACTTATAGAATTTCCAGCTAGCATAGAACTTCTAATTCAATCTCATTACCTCTTACATGCATTATTTTTGTTTAATATGAGCAAGATTAAGAAAATGGAAATAATCTATGGTATAAAAAAGATAGTAAAGATATCCGATTTGACCTTCACATTGACTTGGTTCAAGGTCACTGCACGTCATTAACCAAATATTTCTGTTTAAGTAAAGTATTAGCTAAATAGGGCTAAGTGAAAAGTATATATATATTCTTGAAAAGGAATTTTGTGTAATCTGATATGACCTTGACACCTGACTTACAAACATCCATAGGTCACTGCATATCCTTTGATCAAAGGCACCATTTGGGTGAAGTATGAGCCTGATTGGAGGAAAGAGAGGGACGATATGATCTGGAAGAGGATTTTTCATGTAGATGTGCTATGACCTTCATATTCGACCTTCATAATTGATTCAAGGTTACTACACATTTAGTCAAAAGCTCTGATTATTTAAATCATGAGCCAAATAGGGCTAGGAGGAAAGTATATATGCTCTGAGAAAATGATTTTTTATTAGACTGATATGACCCAGACCTCAAGGTCACTGCTCATTCTATGACCATAAACACCATATGAGTGAAGAATGAGTCAGATTGGACCAAGGGGAGAGAAGATATGCACCGGAAAAAGGATTTTATATATAATTCTGCTATTACTTAAACCGTAGACCTGGGAAACATGGTTCGAGGTCAATGCACACCTTTTACCCTAATGCACCCTTTCGAAGTATAATCTAGATTGGGCCAAGGGGAGAGATGATATGCTCCCGACAAACGATGTCCGACGGACAGAATGATCACTATAGGGCGCCCGCAGAGCAGGGTCCTTATTATCAATTTATTTTAGTATATACCGTATTTGTATGGTACTCTTAGATACACCTAACAATTAAACATATATTTAATTTTTTAGACAGGAATTGCTGGTATTTTGAGTTGACAGATGAAAAGTGCAATAAAAGAAAAGGTAAGTACACCAGATCAAAGCATAATTTTCTGAAAGGGTTTTCGTTGTGAAAAGAGATAATAACTAGAGGAACTTTAAGCAAGCGCACAAATGATTCGCCCCGCAAAGAAATATAATAACTCAAGTAATTCACTAATGGAAAGTAGTGCATATTTATTTCCCAGTGACCTTGAACTTGCAAAAATGACTAAAGCTCATGGTTAAGACATATTTATTCTCGTATCACAGGCAGTTTTTGTGTCAAGTTTAAGCTTCAAAACTTTTTTCATTACATGGGAACTATGTATTTTTACCTCGTGACCTTGAACTTATTTAAATGACATTGGGTCAAAATCATGACACACTCTCAGGTCATAAACAACCCTTGTGTGAAGTGGGAATGTTCTTTTAAAAAAAGTAATAGGTCCTTAATGATACATTTTTCCTTTCAGTGACCTTGAACTTGCCCAAATATCATGACAATCATGACACATCATCTCCTCATAAACAATCTTTTACAACTCATACAGACAAACGACAACTTTATATAGATATACTAATATGTTATCTACCTCATCCTCCTTCGTTTTTAGCTCACCTGAACAGAAGGTTCAAGTGAACTTGACTGATCACTTGTTGTCAGTCCGTCTGTAAACTTTTCATATTTTTGTCGTCTGCTCTAAAACCACTGAACCAAATTTAACCAAACTTAGTACAAAACATCCTTATGGGAAGGGAATTCTAAAGTGTCAAAAAAGGGCGTAACCTTTTTTAAAAGGGAGACAATTGCGAAACTGTGAGTATAGTGACAAAAATAGGGTCCAAGGTGGGGTTCAAAGTTTAAAATATACAGAAAAATGTTTAAAAATCTACTTCTTTAGAACTACAATGTTTCTATTTGTGAGATTACTATGCAAGCATCCTTAAATAATGTAAACTAGAAATCAATAAAGTTGTGACCTCCGGACTAATACTGGGGCCTCAAGACGTGTTCAACGTTTAACAGAAATATATTTTATGGAAATGTTAAAAAAATTCCTTTTCGATAACTACAAAACTACTGTAAGTAAATGTTTACTACATTTTAAAAAATTGTTTATTTGCTTCAAAGAGTACATTAGTATAGTTCGGCTTGTGCTTGTTGATCATATGTAAAGTGGAATCATTAAAATTCGATGTGGCTCAATTTTCCTTGTATTCCTCTTTGGTAGCCTTCCCCTTCGAATTTACATCTCTGACGAAAACAAATTTGAAAGAGTTTGTTATCTTATTGAAACTGAAAACCGACGCATCAATGAAATTACATCCCCACGCTAAGCAAAATATTCACAATTCACGAAAATTTGTTCCCGTGAATTTAAATGATTCCAAAGTATACATATTTGTGAAACAACTTTTAATAAGTACTGTTTTAGTTTATTATATATTATCTCAATATTAATGTAAGCTTATAATAATAAGATACGCATGCATAAATGCGGAAAGGTATTTAAATGACTTATTAAATTTACTTAACAGATAAATTTGACCGGAAAAACGGGGACCAAAAAGGGAATACAACTGATCAAACAACGATGGATCCAAAACAAAATGACAAAGGTTCGTTCGAAACAATACAAATTTCATCTGGTATATTTCGCAAAACTGATTCTAAACTTCTTAAAACAGGAACATGTACTCTTGCAACGGTAGTACTGTCATGTCCTTTCACATGTCTGATACATATATTTGCAAGTACATCAAAGAATTAATGATATTTGTAGCATTCATTTTTGTTATGATCTCATCATTCCGGGATGGGTTCAATTTTAAACCGGACTTCGCGAACAAAAAAAGCCTTGCACTAGACAGGCCAACTCCCGATGATTCTTTTTAAACCATACTTTAAAAAGTTAAACACAAAACCGAACAGCATCGAGAAAAAACCTTTTGCTAAACAAAAGAATCACACAGAGAGCAATGCACTTTCTTTAAAATCTTAGAAATATTTGCCTAAAACTGAGTCTAGCGAGGTGAGATAAATTAATTTTTTTTGTATTACATGTATCATTCAAGTTAAAATGACAGGACTGCACAATTTGTGCGCAAGTGCACAATTTTCTTAAAATAAATATAATTAAACTTCTGTATATGCAGTAGGTTTAAGCTGCAAATCAAAATCATACCCGTATTTCAATATGCTTTACATTTTTTGAAAGTTTATTTTTTAAATCAACTACTCTATGTAATGATGGGGATATTCACACTTTTGGGAATTCAACTGATCTCTACAATAGATCGCACCTGAAATGATGTGAGCTTATGCACTTATTGGATTAATGAATCCGATACAAAAAATCAATTCTTTGAAAAAATGAAAAGAATGTTCTATCATTCATTGAAGCATAAGTGTATTTAAATGATGTTACATGTAATTAAATTCATAGTCACCTTTTCAATTTTCTTAGAATTTACATTCATCCATAGAGCCTAGTTACCTCGACATGAGAAAACTGTTCTGAATGTTATAACTTAAACACGCGTCACATAGTTTTTATCTTCATTAAACATTATTGAAAAAAAATACTAAAGTAGTTTAATGCAGTCGTACCCCTAAAATATGAAAGTAAAATAAAGATAATATTTTGAGAGTATGAACTTCATTATTAGGATAATGGTGGATATATTTGAATTAAATTGGCTGGTGACTTGTTGTTTTTGAAATAATATAGAAAAGTAATTATTAAGATAATGCATGTACATTTAAATACACATTTTTTCATTTTGATCTACAGCTATTAAAAAACACAAAGAAAAATGCACATGGTTTCAATTTTGTCATAAATAAGATGAATAAATAATATAAAAAATACTTCACATCATTGAGATGGTGAATGTCCCAAAGTTAAGGGCCCCGCTTTAATAATGGACAATAAGATGAAAGGAATTTCAGAGAATTCTGCTTTGACCTTGATCTATAACTTATAGAATTTCCAGCTAGCATAGAACTTCTAATTCAATCTCATTACCTCTTACATACAGCATTTTTGTTCAATATGAGCAAGATTAAGAAAATGGAAATAATCTATGGTATAAAAAAGATTGAAAAGATATCCGATTTGACCTTCACATTGACTGAGTTGGGCCTAAAGACGTGTTGAAAGTTTAACAGAAATATATTTTATGGAAATGTTTAAAAAATTCCTTTTCGATAACTACAAAACTACAGTTTGTGGAACTACTATGCAAGCATCCTAAGATAGTGTAGTTTTTAAATTGTTAAAGCCAATTTTAAAACACGGACCATTACTGGGGCCCCAAAAAAAGGGTTCCAAGTTAAAAATAGAAATAGCATATGCTACGAAATAGAATGTACCAAAGATTCAGTGGAGTTTGTTTCAGTGGAGCGATGTGGCCCATGGGCCTTTTGTTTTTTTCTAAACTGCAATTATATCACAAATATTGATGCGATATACCATCATATCTAAAATATAAACCATGTTTGTTTGTAACAAATAATGATGATATGCAAATAATTATAAAAAAAAATTAGTAACACACTCGATATTGTTTTGACCCAAAGCTGTATAACCCTTGGGCCAGTTAACCCAAGCAAAGGCCTTTTTGCAAGAAAATTGAGTTTGGCATCAATATCGACAATCTCTTATTGTAGAAGATAACACTGCTCTCTTCAATTTCCAAATAAACTTCAACCAGCAAATAAGTGTTTGGCAGCCGCCAAATATTTTTTGTCACCTGGCACCAACGAGCTTCCGCACAAATGTAAGGCCACGTGCGATTTAACGAGGGTTTTTTGAAATTTTCAGATATTTTATCTAGATACGTGAATAAGGATGCCTATATGGATAAATACATAAATAGATAGCTATATATAAATAGGTCTAAAGGTACTACTACTATATTACTATGCGAGATCATGGTCTGCTTCGCTAGCGACAAGAATTAGGGGTTCACTTGGGAAAAAAATATTTTTTCTCTCCTAAAAGTCATGTTATATGAATGACTGAAAAGACCAGTAGCCTAGGTTAAAGATAAATGTAAAGTACAATACGATAGAAATAAGCTGACAAACCATCAGGACCTTTGGAAGTTAAGAATAGATAGTTTCACTGGAAGTTACTAGATTTATGATATAACCAATTTGACACAAGCTTGGACTTTCGGCATTACGAGACAAACTCCGATTTTATCGAGGCGGGGCTAACTCGTGGTTAACTGTTCAGTCATTGGCTAATATATATGAATACTTTGAACGCAACGACACTTGCCCGACTTAATGCTATTGTTGTATATTTCATTTGAAACAGCGTCACAAAATCAGGTCAGACTTTTCGTTTACGATTGGATGTTTCAAAAGGATTAACTTTCACTTCATTTTACTACAATCACACTCGGAATACCCTTTGTGTTAAAAAAAATCAACAAAACAAAAACAGAAGACAAACACAGGAATATTTATTGAAATCGGATTTTATCCGGTATGTACACACTCAGTTGCGTGAAAAAATGACAGTGTTTCGAAAATAGTGATTTCCCCGAATGCCTCAAGTACAGCCATTTTAAAGTTGTCGCTATGCCTTACTCTGTACCGGTCATTTTAAAGCAAAGTTTTCACTTTTCGAAAACATTGTTCTGCTGTGTTTAGATCCGGGGAATAAGTTGGTAGGAACAGGTACATGTATTCTGCTCCAATTGTGGTAAGCCAGTTTCAGTAAATACAGTTCGACCTGTTAATTCAAGAATGCACATTTTGTCTCACGCGTAGGAATTTCGATCGAAAGATTCATTCAGTAATGCAGTTGACCTCGATGAACTGACCTCGATCATAAAAAGATGCTCCATGAACTGCATAATAGTAGCTAGGAAAACGGCTTGATTTATTGCCTGACGTCATGATGCCATACATGTAGTTGAACGGTGGAAAGGGGGGAGGGGGTGTGATCGCAGCAAGTTGTTACAAATTGTTTATTACGGTACAATGTAAGTAATAATTGGTGTTGGATTGTCATCATTACCAAAGAATCGTCAGTTTGGATTAAAACAAATATATATTCATATTGCTTGAATGTTTACTGGAGGAACTAAATCGCCGAAGAGGGGTGTGACCCGATTTTCGATCGATTGGGCGATTTCATTCATCTTGAAAGGGGCACAAAACTCGTGTGTCCTACTAAATGTACATCAATACTACTGTAAACATTAAATAATCGCTAGTCAAGTGTGTGTGTTTTAAATTCGATAGATTTCTTCCAAAACATTCGATCCAAAGTAAAATATATGTAGTTGTTACAAAACAAATGTCAAAAAATTCATTTGTCCCCCCTCCCCATGGATCAATGCCAATAGATCCATCGGATCGAGATCTCAGCCGTTGCTTGAATGGTAAAGCAGGACTTCGCGCCAAATGTCTCATTTATAGTTTTTGCGCGTCGATTAGTGGCCGAGTCCAAATGGGACCACAGAACAATACTCCAGCACACCGTGTGTACACATTGCCTGCACGTTTAAACGGGGGTGGGGAGTTGGGACTGCTTCTCCCTTTTTTGAAGCAGACACATCTCTTAACTTTACATATTTAATAAATGAAAATTGTCGGAGCATGTAATAAATGAAACTGAAAATCAGGAATCTAATTGAATTGAAGTTACAATTAGGATTTTTTTTTAATGATTTTGAGAAATCGACCTTTTATTAATTGCTTGTCAAGATGTTTTGGATAAAGCTGCCCCACACACTTTCTTAGACAATACGTGCTTGAAAATCCTTTCCTATTTCCTATGGTTGGACATTTAATAAAATAATTTAATTTCAAGCGATTATGTGCACACTTTTTGTCACACGACCAGTCGGGCTAGTACACAGACATTTAACCCGACCGGACCTATCGTTTACTAGACAACGTCAGTCGGACGTGCCTTAGTGTCAAACCCCGAATACATGTACATGTACATGCACTAGAATTTATGATCAGCAGCGAAAAATTAAAATTCATTTCTTTAAAGAAATCCTAATTAAAACATTCATGCTTCCATTGAATAAATTTGTTTAGTCAGGCAAGCTTTTTGGAAAGCTATTACTTGTAAACAAGGTTACGTTATAATACGACCTCAATAGCAAGCTATGATGGCATTCAATGTTTGTCAGTCGCATTAAATTATTTTGATACAACTCTTTCTTTCTTTACGTGTGAATGCTCTTTGAAGAGCCCAACTCAGTATTCTGAAGAAGATACATTAACATTTAATAATTACGTAAAAAATATAGAACTAGACAAGGAGATTTCGAACGGCTTTCTCCAAATTTATTTCAAAATTATATTTGTTGACAGTTTATAATGATGGTGTACAGATTCAAAATATTCTATGTTTGCTAAAAATACAGTACTTTTTAAATTATTTTACATTAAACTGATCTTGTTGATTGCTTCTAGCTATCTATATATCATTCACATATATATCATTGCCGATCATTCCTTAAAAAGGAATACTTGTTCGTGTATGTCAACAACACAAGTTGAATTTGTCCGCCATATTTACTGACCTTGACCGCTTTTATTTTGGGACAGAGAATTCAGGAGCGGATCTTGAACGGAATCTAAGAATTCCCCTATTTTAAACATAATTAACGCGGTAAATATGAATTTTCCATTATATACCATTTCCTGAAACGATGTTTTAGTGATAGAACGAGGTAAGATCGATTATTTACACTGTCATTAATCAATAACGTTATCAAGCCCATAAAAATTCCAAGCGTATATCCCATACAATCACGCGAGAACTGTCATGGCTGCTGAAAAAGACAACTGGTAAACATGCGTATGTGTTTTATCTGGATTTGATTTATATACGCTTAGTTTGACCAACCGGAATTAAAAAATGATTTTATCTAAAGGAAGTAAAATATAAAATCAAAATGTTTAAACCGAAGTCACTCGCATTAAAAAAATTATTTTGCACCATTACGGAGATCCTGTGGAATTGTAGCCCTCTCCAGTAAACATCAGATAAAAAAAATCGGAGAGGGCTACATTATTGCAGCTACACTTCCCCCATCGTCTGTGAAACTATCTGCCGCTACTCTCACAAAATAAAAGTATTTGGTGGTGCCTAATGGTCCATCAAGAATGATAACATATTGAATACCCTACTAATAAGTTAACCCTATAATTAGAAGGTCTGCCGTATCGGGTCATTTCTACGAACTTTGAACCTTTTACAGAATAACAAAGTTGGTTGCCCGTCCACAAGTCTTATTCTCATTTCGTTCATGAATTTCAGCCTGAAGGGATCTTTGTTAAAAACATAAATCAAAAATTCTTGGGTATACTTAAGATTTTATAAAGTGAATCTGTTTTTGTTGTAGAGACAAATTTGTTTGTATGTCTTTGACAGATCTTTTCGAATTGTATTGCTAATTGTTAAAATAATAATGCTTGTAATCGTGTTGGAATGTATGCGCAATTCATCTCGAACTGTTTGAAGCTGAATAGAAGGTCTTTCGTTTTAATGCCTTGATAAATTCACGATCTTCCAATCTTTTGTGTTTATTGGTTTACGAGGAGAAATGAAAAAGTTTTCATTATATTTCGTCCAGATATTTCAAACAGTCGAATTTGAAATTTTATACTCTTTTGCCAAATTTGTGCATAAACCACGGGGAAATTTAAGATCTACCACTGAAGCACCACCATTACCAAGTCGCATATCACCGCATTAGAAAGAGATTTTCCATTAATATTCAATCTCCCTTGTTCCATTTTAAAAAAGACTGTACATGCAGTTCTAAAAGAAGACAAAATAGATTAAAAAAGACTTTTTGAACGGTAGGGGCATTCATAACGATAACATTATGCTTTTATATACATGCACATCTATCTTCTTTTCAAATAAAATGCTGGCCTTATGCTACGTCATTTTTATAAATATATATCTATTTTTTAAACCGACACCAATATACGCGCTACATCATGATAATTTATGATTAATTTCATCTTTCAGATCTGTGACCGCGTAGATTTTACGGTGCTAGAGAATTCTTCTGGATCTGCATCGGTCGTGTGCAGTACGAACCGGGTGAGGGAAAGTTGGCGTAAAGGGTATAAGGTATAAGGTGTGGGCGCGCTGTAGGCCGTAAGGTAATAACGAAGGGTAGGTTTGCCGTATTCCTGAAGGTCCACCAGTATTCAGTTCCAGAGAAATAAACAGGCAGTTGATGCAGGATTCCTGCATAAATTGGTCGTTTTTTTCTCTCGAACTGTATGTTTGTGAACCTCCGGGAATACGGCAAACCTACCCTTCGTTTTATCTTACGGCCTACAACGTGCCACAACCTTATACCTTCGACGTCAACATTCCCTCACCCCGTTCGTACTGCACACGACGGATGCAGTTCCAGACGAATTCTTTAGCACTACAAAATCTACGCGGTCACAGTTAATAAATTAATATACACAATCCGAAATCGAAACTTGTAGAAAGGGATTCTTCTATCAAATGATTCTTGGGGTACCTAGTTTGCCTGAAAGGGAGAGGGGGGTAGGAGTGACCCTCTTCTATCCAATTTATATATCCGACATTGGTCTAAATTAAATCATTGATTAAACATCATATATATCATTCGTGATAAGACCATGTTGACGATCTGCACAGAACCAAAGGGAAACAGTGCTAGTTTTTTTGTCTTCGGGTTGGGATGGGTGGACGGAATGCCAACAACAATTTTCGGGCTTTATTTCATTATGAAAATTAGGATTAGATCTAATAGTTGTATATTTACATGATTCATCTCATCTCAACGAAATAGTGTTTTACAGAATTGATATACATCTCTAAACATAATTTACATATATTAAATTAATTAACTGTACATACGTTGCAAAACACATTTATGAACTCACGTCTATCACTGGAAATCTACGTGTATTTTTGCTCGTGTATATGTCAAGTGAAATTTTATTGGTTATTGATATAAAGCGCGCAACTTCAACGAACATTTAGCGCGCAAAACATTTTGATCGGCCCTGGAGATCAGTCAAGATAGAAAATGTCGTCATCAAAAATTGTGTCCGATGATTACCGAAAGATTGATTTTAAGATACATCATGACTATTACGTAGAGAAAAAATGCACCATAATTTGAATTTCATTGCGTGAACTACTATCCCTTTGGTATGTTGGCCTAGAATGACTTATTCAGTCACGGACAAGATACCTGGGACGGATTCCGGTCTTGCGCATTATGCACAAGGATGATGAAAATTACTTTATAGATATGATGGAAACCAATTTCAAGAAATGCATCCGACACGTAAGATCAAAGTTGGACTATCAGACGACAGATCTAAAAATAAGTGCGTAAATGTTGAGCAAGATCCGGGACCGCAAGCGAGAAAGGGCTTGGATTTCCCAACAATGTCACCAGTGCATCCCAGTCCTTTTCACAAAGGGTAAGAACACACCTCATAAATAGCAACAAAAATAAATATCTTATACGACCGGCAGAAGGGGTGGTTCCTAAATTGGCTGCAATAAACGTTGATTAAGCGAACACAGGGCGAAACACAATCTTTAAGGAAGTCCTTAAAGGCAGCTTAGAGGTGGCGTAAAGGTGGCTTAAAGGAGATACCATCTTTAAGCCACCTTTAAGTCACCTTTAAGCTGAGCTTATAGGTCCTTAATGTCCAAACTTCTTTAAGTCACCTTTAAGCCATCTTTAAGCCGCCTTTAAGCATCTGTAAGTGGCATTTACGCTCCCTTTAAGTTGTCTTTAAACCATCTTTAAGTTCCCTTTAAGTCAAGTTTGATCAAACTGAACAATAAAAACATGTATTAAATGCAAAAGCTCCTTTATAGGGAGGGGAGGGGGTGACCCGTGTGATGATATAATTTCCAAGGAAGGGGGGGGGGGTGTTCCAGGCGGGTTTGATTGTCGCGCCATTAAACACATATCGCTATCATCAACAACGCTCCGATGGACACATATTGCCGTTATAAAATTCTTTATAATTTTTTTTTTTTGATTTCTAAATTATTCAAAATTATTGTAGGGGTGGGCGCAGTCTCTGTATCTAAATTTGTGCATGAAATTATATTTAAGTATGTTTGTTTCCTATTATAAATTTATCGGTGAAATCTCTCTCTCTCTCTCTCTCTCTCTCTCTCTCTCTCAGTTCATCCGGTTATAAAACAAAATTAAGATAATGAACCAAAACTGCATGATTTAATTTAATAATCAGTTGAAGGTATGTATTTTTTTTCAATTTTAATTATTTCTAGGTCTAATTCTAGATCTGCTAGATACATGTTAAAGATGAAAATTTGTTATATCGGGCATATCAGGATATTACTGCTTTGTTTGTCTAGACATAGTTTTGTTCGTTTGTGTATATCTAATTAGAGTCTATTGTTTGTCCAACTTAAAAAATACCCTGGAACTAACACAGAATATACAAGATATACACAACAGTTGTGTCGTGTGCCCAGGTGCAAGTCAGGGTTTCTAAAGGCGTTGAGATCTTAGTATGTACGTGTATACGATAAGTCTAGTGAATAAAAGTTTATTTACATTTGTAATTCATTTTCAAAGTACATTGTATTATTTACCAACTCTGGGTTTTAAAAAATGTTACGTCTACAAATTAAAGATACATGTATGTAAGAGTAAAATCTAGAGGTTAGTTAATTCCTGTACCGGTGATCGTAAATAGGGGTTAATTGTTTAAATATATGTATAAGAGTAATTAACTCACATACCCGGCCTGGTACATCATACAATTGTATGTACAAGTATATGTATACATCATTTGCAATTGCAACATGCAGTAAATACGTCACCCGTAATTGGTAATATTGTTTGTTATAGAATTGATAGTCTAAAAATCATGTATACAAGTAAATGTTTAAACATACTGGAACGGCGCCGTGATCATGAAAACCGGGGAAATTGCGTAGAACTTATACCCTAATAAGTTCAATGCATTTAATAAAAGAAATGATTTCATTTTCTTTCTTGCATTTCATTTATAGCTGTGAATTAGATGAACGTTTATCTAGTCGGTTTATTTTTTTTTTACTAAGTAAGCCTAACGGTTTCCATTAAAGTATAATATATTTTTTTTCACTGAAGACCAAGTTCCGTATTCCATTCTAAATATATGCATGCATGTAATTTATAAATTAGATATAATTGATTGTTACAATTTGAATGGAAGTCAAAATCTTTTCAAGTAAAAAATACACAATCATTGAATACATTGATTCAATATCCACTGATATATAGGTTATAAAAACCTCCCTAAATATGTAAGTTGCCGTGGCGCAGAGGAAGCGAGGTGATGCTGGTAAACGAAGGGTCACGGATTCAATCCTCGTCTTGGGCGTTTTGATTATTTTTTTTTCATTTTATTTTCTAGAACAAAAACCGTTTTTAACACCTTTTTTATCATTATCATATAGTTAATATAGTTTGTTGGTAAATTAAGCACAATATTGAATTAAAAGATTTTTTAATGGCTTAAAGGTGGCTTAAAGGTGGCTTTACGGTGGCTTAAAGAAGTTTGGACATTAAGGACCTATAAGTTGTCCTTAAAGGTGGCTTAAAGGTAGCTTAAAGATAGTCTTTAAGCTGCCTTTAAGCCATCTTTACGCTTTCTTTAAGCCATCTTTAAGCAACACATATAGCTTTAAGATGGCTTAAAGATCATCTTTAAGCTACCTTTAAGCATCTTTAAGCTACCTTTAAGGAGAACTTAAAGATAGTCATCCATCCTGTGGAACCTTTAGAAGCATTTTAAAGAAAAGTCCCCGCGGAGCTTGAAGTTGTTTCCACTCTATTCGAAAATATTATAGCAGAATACGACAGAGCTAACGACCTCCCCCCCCGCCCCCAAATCTCCCATGGCAAGTTGGCCCACTTCAACAAATCCAGCGAGGAGACAGCTGGAAGACAACTCACTAATGTCAGTGAAATTCCCGCGATTATCTGGTAAGACACTCAAATTAAATATTTGAAATTTTACGTTTGCATTAGAGAGAGAGAGAGAGAGAGAGAGAGAGAGAGAGAGAGAGGGAGGAAAGAGAGAGAAAGAGCCTGCTTATAGCTCCTAGTTTGACACCAGTAATACTATATTCTAATAATACTATATTATGTGCTGATTAATCTTATTTTCGTACACATTCCGTATAAACATTCCTTTCAAAGTAGATCTAATTCACGTGACATTAACTTTGTACAGATATGTTCACTTTACTTGCCATTGATATTCTTTTAAATATCATCATTAACCCCGTAAAGTGAAGTAATGCAGATTGTTTATATGTAAAAGTGGCGACTCTCGATCTGCACGTGAATTTAACATACTTCATTTTCCGAGGTCGGTTAGCGGTGTTTTAAGAAAAGTACAAGGGAAGTAAATCAACAATATCAGTAGTCAATTGTTTGAAGAATTTAATGATACTATTTTTTTCTTCACAGAATTCGTGTAAAAATAAAGTTAATCAACCAAAACTATAGAGAATGTTTTCGTGTTTCGTAAAATGCAAGTTTTTAACACGTCAAACCAGTTAGAATCGATTATTAAATACAATAATAGGTCTTTTTCTATCATAATAACAACGGTCTGGCAATGCCCATATCTATTTGTTCGCTAAATCAACACATGAATATAGACTTATTGTTCACTTACGCCTATGAAAGATCCCAGTCGTATATGCTAATTTTTTTTTTAGATTGTAGAATCTCAACAATGCCTTCCACCGAAGAAAAGATAAATCATGATCTGAATACGGGAGCCTGTACCTTTTCCGAGTTTATTATGTTTTGTATTTTCTAAGTAGAAATGAATGTGGAATAAAAAATTTTTACTTAAAAAAGCGTTCAGGTTTCGTCAGTCTATGAATATTGATTAAATAGTTCTATCAGCGAATCAGAAAGTAGATCAGTATTTTACAGCTCGTTTTGCTGCGCAAAAAAGATAGTCACCTCCTACCGAAAGTTCAAGCTCGTGTTAAAATAACTCTAATTATAATAAAATAATTTTTTCAAATATTCATGATACTTATAATCAAAAACTAGGCTCATATCTACAACAATCATGTAAATATAATTTTACTCTTTGAAACACTTCCCTTGAATATCTTTTGGAAACTGATTTATTGACGTTAACGTTTGGCGGGAGGGATTCATCACTGAGTTAAGACTTTTGCACCTTACCAACATAATTACTGATCAGAATTATTGTGACATTAGTGAATTGAGTATTTTCATTTATTTATTTATTTTTTTTGTAAAACCAATTGTAAAAAAAAACTGCTTGATGGAAGTTTTAACAAAGTTCTAAATATAAATGAAGAAAACAGAATTGTTTTTTGAAGTGACCAATATAAAAGTACATGTTCTTTCATGTGCTTACACTGTTATAACTCTGGAAAGGGAACTATCATCAGTTTCATTACTAAATGACCCTAAAATGTTTGTATTTCTCTGATAAACATGTGCTTCTGGCAAGCAGCTATCTATTAAAAGATTCCCTCTGCAGTAATATAAGTTTGTAGAAGTGGCCTGCTTCCTTATATCTTTAAGTGTCATCCGTGTGGATATTCTACTAAGTCAGACCAGTTCTTTAACGATTACGTTACTTTTAAATGACGTATACAGTGAGTATTAAAACAGCCTATCGCATGGAAAGATCGAAATAAAAATTGAAAAATAATATTTGAAATGAACGCTAAATAATATATTATAAAATTATGATGGGGAAAGTTAACATATCAATTTGGATTGTAATTATTATTCTACAATCATAAGATTCTGACATATTGATTTTTATCAAATAAAAAGATGTATGTATTTACAGGAATTCAAGCACTCTTTGGGGTAGTTCAAGTTCGTTTGAAATTAGAGTTTGATAATTGATTTATTTTCGAAAAACATTACAATACTTTATTTACTAAATCATTTTTGCACGTATGCGTTTATCTAAAACATTTTTATATTCTTTTGTGCAATCATCAAATGAAATGCATACAATGTACAATGTTCCCATACATTATTGTAGATTGTAAATCGTATGCAGTTTCCTGTACCGGAGGTATCGTTGGAGCAGTAGTTGGGGGAACAGTGTTTGGATCAGTCATAACAATGATTGTGTTTCTCTGCTTCTTTCGCGCATTTCGTTTCCTCAAAATCAGGTAATATAGCTTGAATACATTACATTTAAAACTGATTTTTTTTTGCCGTGATTTAAATTTTGATTTGATTTGAAGGTAAATAATTGCTAATAAGCAAAACGTTTTGAAGAACAAACCAATGTGCGTTAATTTAGTCGACAAAAAGAACAATGTAGAAATTTAGTTTTTTATCACTAATACGGAAACACGTCTTTGAATTTAGAAATTCGGATTGCAAACCTCGAAGTGATGAAAACCTTCAAGAAAGTTTACCGCCAGTTGTTACTGAAACTGTCTACAATGAAATCAACGATCAAGCAGTAAGATTAATTTCAGTTCGTTATGTCTAAAAGCTTTTTACACACTTAATTCATATATTTTAATACAGTGTTGCGATACGAGTTTTTGATGGTACATACAGGTGCGTTGGAAGTTGTAACAGTAAGCACACCTAAAGCACTAGCTACAAGTAGTAAGAAAGGAAGATTTTTTAAGAAGTAAGAAACGATTTCGGATTAAATATCTTCGATATATTTAGGTGCTAGTGTGTTGCTATTAAAAGCATTACAAGTTATTACAAAATATAAACATATTTAATTAAAAAGGGCAATAAGAAAAGGGATTAATATGTATGCTTGGCAATAAAGGTAGTCAAATTCATTGTTTTTAAACTTGTGATTACTCAGATTTCACATCAAGGTTAGACAGGAATTTTCAGTGCGTTTACATGAAAGTCTTGAAAGAAAAGGACATGTAGAAGAACTGTCTACCAAAAAAACATCAACTCAACCCATGTCTAATGATTATTTGTTTTGTCTTTTCACTAGCCTCACGGGATTGCCATTTTTTTCTTTAGACAACGAGCACAAACGATGGACGGCAATATGACGTCTCTTTAATTCTATTTTTCTATCATATACACGTTATGTTCTCGAAAAAACAGACACGTATCAAGTTTGTTACAGGCTATTTTTTCTCAAAAATCCGCAAGGTTCGGTATATCATTGTTTAAATGAGGTTGCTTACTGTCAATTTGATTAAAACGACTGTTACGTATAATTTTAAAGCCATGGCCTTTGGGATCGAACATTTTACTCTTTAGGTGTCCCTTCCCGTAGAAACAAATGGTGAATCCAACCTAGTCAGGATCTTCTTGTCTTATCTTAAAAGAAGCTGTGAAAATGTTGAAATTATTAACGCTCAAGATAGTTACAAATTTACACATGAACTCAAAATGTATTTTTTGTGTTAAAACAGTATTATCCTTATGATTATCATATCTAGGTCATCAGAATTCAGCCAATGCGACGACCAGAGAGTGCACATGTATCCCCAAGAGAAGAAACGTACAGCCATTTGCATGAATCGGACAAGGAGGATATGAATGAATCCTATGATCACGCAAGACCAGTGCCATCTGCCTGTGTCAGAGAGGACGGATATGAAGTCTTGCCAAGAGTTGGTAACAGCAACAGAGAAGTCCAGACAACCGCTACCGATGATGTTCCTAGTAAAATACAGAACGACAATTACTTTATCATCGAACCTCAGTGACAATATAATTGTTTTGAAATAAAAAGAAAATATGGTTATTTTGCAAAAGGAAAATACTGAAGGCAAATTCTTTCTTGATTATCTCAGCTTTCTAATATATTCATCAAGTCATCAAGTGCAAATAAAATCACATGTTTTGAAATTCAATACGATAATTACTCATCAACTCTAACATAACTGTATAGAACATTTTTAGTTATTATCCTTTTTTAAACAACACAACCTTCGGCAGCTGAAGAACAACTTGGAGATATGATGAATTAATAATTTTGCATATTGATTGTCGATTTATACCGAGCGCAGCAAGGCCTAATGATAACACGTATGAATAAGAAAAGCAGTAAAAAAAGAAGCTTAATCAGGTGTACTAAGGGCTGAACAATTTTCTTTCAGCTCATAAGCGCCGCATGAAACAAAACAGACAGAACTCGGCACCCATATTTCAAAATTCCTCAATCATTGTAGAACGTATTCCTGCGTCTTATTGATATAACATCGCAGATGCAAACCACAAGTTATATCAGATCTTGCAGTGACAGCATGGACTTAAGAAGAGTGTTTTTGTAGAAACCTATGTTACGTTGTTATATTCTTGAATTTACTATTAATAATATATGTATTGGATATAGTTGGAATGTTGGATGTAGTGCGACCGGGTCCACAATAAGGTGCAGACGTTATGCCCTCCGTATGAAAGCCACACGTGTACGGTGTGCATGCGGAGTCGGATGTGCAAGATAAGGCGGATACTTTTCGATTGTTTTCAAAGAATAAACCCACTTTAATGTTTCATTGATTGTACAATTCTTTATTTTTCTTTTTTTACAAACAAGTAATTTTACGATGTGTAGTTCGACCATTTAAAAGTCATGCAATTTGAATGCCTCAATCGGAAAGCAACCGACATTAAATTTCTCGACCGGTATATATACATGTATCCCAGTGGCAGTTGAGGAGCGATCGAGAGTAATATTTCGACCAAATGGTTTATGAATTCATGTCACCTTTAATGTGCTTAAATGTATTTTATAACTGTCTCTTGAATGTAATTTTTTTGTATGTCGTATTGTATTAAGTCGTGTTTGTTTTTGCGAAAAATATTAAACAGTTTTTGCTTTAATGATGAGCCCATTGTTATGTTTGACTGAAAATTTACATTAGTTGTGAACGTACAGTAAAAGAAGCTTGGGCCATTTCCAAATGACGTAAGTGTCTTGACCGTGGTTATTTGGTAAAATGTTGCTATGAAATTAAATCAAGACTGTAATAGTTTCTCAACCACTACACAATTTTTACTTCACTAGACATTCATTTGTCCGTCTAGTAGGAAAATACTTAACTGGTGTCCAAATGAAATTTTAACTTTCTCTAAAATTTTAACCTATGCTATAAATACCCTGATTTCACCGAAAAGACAAAACTTTTGTTCCTTAAAGACGTCTTTACTCTGACACTGCATGGGCTGAAAAATCCCAATGCCCGACGCCTGGAGCTAGTGTATTTTCCAATCAGACAAATACAAAATCAGTATCTGAGGGCAAGAAATATTTAACACAACTCGTAACTACACTGAAACAGAAAGTAGTGTTTGTTTTTATTATATCGCTATTAGAATTTGGTGGGACAATAGTGAATTTTGCATAGTCTCTAAATCCTCTGACGAACGATACCCATGCCCCTTATTTACGGTTTTTTATTTGTTTAAAAATTACATTTAACAATAAATCACAATTTCATTCCAAGAAGCATTAATATTTTACCTTTAAGCAATATATCTTAACTATTATGTGCAGCATGTTTGTTTCTATGTGGTCCCGTTGCCATGTTAAAGGGGCATGGTCACGATTTTGGTCAAAAATTATTTCTTTGATTTTATTGTTTAAAATGCTTCCGTAAGACATTTTTAATAGGCAACAAAAATTTGAGTGTCATTTGTTGAGTTATAAGCGAGTTTCAGAGATTACAATTCCTCGCTATGTAAACAAAGCGTTTGTTTATATTTTGAATGTTGAAGTGAAAATTTCAGTTTTAGACCTAAAATGAATGTGTTAATCGTTAGGAACTGTTTATGAGTTCTTCAAATGAATAAGAATATAGACAAAATATCTTGAAAAAGATTTTTTACTGGTATATTTAACCTATGTAAACAAAAGCAGGGCACGAGCCTTGTTTACATTGCGAATAATTGTGAGCCCTGTAACTTGCTTAAAACTCATCGACGGGCACCCAAATTTCATTTTATCATTAGAAATGCATTCACAAAGCATTGTAAATAAAAAAAACAGAAAAATAAAATATGACCAAAATCGTGACCATGCCCCTTTAACCGAGGGTAAAGATGTAATAATGGCATGTTAATGCGTATTTGAGAACATATCGTGAGTAATGTACAGAACTTGGGGTTTCCAGGGTAGAATATATTATCAAAAATAGGTTACTAAACAGAAATTTTTAAAATATGTTTTTTTCGTTTTATTTGAATAAAAGTGCAAATCTTGGATTTTTTGGTAAACACTATAATGTTTGTGTAATTAAAAATTTAAATATGAAAATTGAGATCCGTTGCTATGGTAACAAGCTTAAAAATAAGGAAAATTATAATATTTGTAGGCATCTTTAAATGGATATTGATCACTTATAATAAATAAATATATAAAATCAAATGGTGAGAAAAAATAAAGTATGTCCTTACACTGTAATTTTAAAGACACTTAAAAAAAATCTGAAATTTTCTTTAAAAAAATAACTGCCATTGCTATGGACTTTTCAAAATGTAAGAATTTCTATGTGATTTTTTCGGCAACTTAATTTTCCAAAGCAACAGCACTTCTCTGTTGCATAACAAAGCTTTTTGTGGTGTATAATGAAAATTTCGATATATTTTTACAAGTTCCAACTAAAACAATTGCAAATAAATTCTAAAATCAGGAATGAAAGCATATCAAAATCATTTTCAATTTCTCAGTTTTTCTTAATTTTTGGCATTGTTGCCATAGCAACGGATGTCAATTTTCATGATAAAATTTATATTGCATGGACATTGATATGGATTTAAAAATTTAACAGTTTCCCATTTCGGCTTAAATACAGTACTGATCAGACCCAATCTAACACAAGAGTAAACCCCTACTAAACCCCGGGTTTACTTTTGGGGTTTACTTTTTAAAAATTTGGGTCCACTTGGGGTTTACTTTTGGTTTACTCGGGGTTTACTTTGGTTTACTTGGATATTGCTTTAGGGGTCAACTGTATGCACTGAGGTGTGAAGCAGACTAGTATTTCATCTTACTATCCTACTGCCTGTAATTCCTACCCCTTGTATATTCCGAATACACAGTTAGCGTCTGTTTTCAGGGGTATACTTCTGACTGGGTTTACTCTCTGTGTCCACTCTGGGTTTACTTTGGTTTACTCTGGGCCCACTCTAAGACATGTAAACCAGGAGTAAACCCAGAAAGTAAAACCAGGGTTTAGTTGGGGTAAACATTTTTTTAGGTTTGGTCTGATCGGTACTGTATAAACGTGGTGACTGGTGACTTCATATTTGCATTTCAGAATCTATACTTATAAATTAAACAATTATGTGTAGAGTAATGATTCCTGCGCTTGCGCGAAATACCATCTGGTTTAACTCATAAATTCATTATTTTGACTCGTGTATGTTAATCGAAATCGTTATTCCACTGATTTAGTCGTACAGTGGGGGTGAGTTATACAAATTAACAACGCGTTTTAACACCGAGCTCGAGATAAATATTGTGCCTCTTGAAAAAATCACGATTTAAAAAGCAGGAAGGAAAGGTTTTGGCGAGATAACCAAAATTAATTGCATATAGATATTATGGTTTACACTATGATGTAACCTTGCTTTAATCAAATATAAATATTGATTTTTTACTGCCAAACAGAACAACAACAACTTTTGGAATGGCACCCAAAGCTTGTAAGTTTGACATATATCTTTTTATTAAAGAAGTGGTTTTTTTTTAGAGAATAAACCATTTAAGTTGTGAAAATTACATGTGGTTATAACGAGCATTAAGTCGTTAAAGAAATGGAGTTCATACCATCAAATCAGTTATGTCAAAAACATGTTGATTCGAACTCACAGAAAATTTGGAAAGTCTTATGAACACAATGTAAATCAAAGTACTGAAGTACTGGCGGGAGTTGATTTTATTGATTATTATTTATTTCAAACTCAAAATATGTAATTTCGCATGACACTTTATATGTCATTGATATAAGCATTGGAATTATGTGATGTTTCAAAACATTAGTTCTCATGAGCAATTGAGGTCATTACAAAAGAAATCTAACTAATCGCATTAATAATAACACATTGCAAAAATCAAAGCTGCATATTTTCATATTACATGTAATAAAATTGCATTCTAACCTTTAATCAAAAATGATTGTAGTTCTTTATCTTTATACCATTTCATTTTATTTACTTTTTTTTTGGATTAGAAAATTGAAAAAAAAATTCATGTAACCCGAGAATTTATGAATTAGTATTTAGGTCTACAGTGCATATGCCTATGTCAGATATCCAATGAATTGCCCACGATGAGATTAATTCGGCTTGTGTATTTACAAATCCTTTTTTCCTCATTAGTTGAAACATGATTGCCGTAAATATTCGTTTAAAAATGTCAATAGGAATTATGTAATTTTTTGCAGTCAAAGCACTTTGTTTGGTTGTTCATTTCCTAATCAACGAAAGTCATGGGTCTAGCCAACGGGTCCCTGCTTCTTGTAAGTAATCTTACAAAAATATTAAAATGTTTTTAGTTTTTAATTTTATCTTTCTGACCATGACAACAGTAAAATGATGATTTTTTACTATCTAAATTTGATCTCTCAAATAAAATCAAATATCTGTTTTCATTTATTCGGAATTAAATAGGGCGATTTTATGTTTGTTTCCTATCACATTCATATAAATACCCTGGTTATATCACACTATCCTGAGCAAGTGTACAATACAAGAGCATATACATACATCTATAAAATAGCATCAAAGATTTCTTGTTGAAATCAGAAGTCCCATTAGATATTAAAAAAAATATATCAATTTACTTTAATCTGAATTTCATTTTGTAGATGGCAAGTGGCTGATCAAATGATGTAATCGTAGATTTAATCATGTTTTGACTCTATGTCATCGTGTAAACTTACCATTTTTATTGTGTTTGAAACACAACTTCATACATGCAAAGTTTTTTTTCATACAAAAATTTAAATACAGATTGCATTTGCACATGTACACATTTCAGAAACTTTTTCGGAAACTAATTTAAATAAAACTTTTGACTTTGATGAGCTTTTTCAAATGAATACACTTTAATACCTACGAACAATATACTTGCATATAATCAAAAAACTTGGGTCAACTTTCTTTTTATTTCATTCGAATCAAAGAAATGAAATATGATCTGTAGTTTGTGTGAGAGTCTGATACTTTTTATTTTCAAAAATATATTTATAATTCAGATTATCTACTGGAAATATCAATTCTAAATCGCCATTGCTGTCACTTTTGTCAAGAAATCCCCTCAAATTATTTTCATGCGTTTCAAATAAGTAAAAGTTAGAACCCCCTGTACCAAATACAGGTAGATGTTTACCAGCGGCCTAATGTACGGTTAATGGTGCACTAATTTTTCTGCTATTTATTTTCTTAAAAGATGAAATTCTATTAACTATTGCAGTGTGAAAATAGTTTATATATATATAACAACAGATCTGTTGTCAAAGTATTGCGATATTGTGACCATCTATTATTGTTTGTTGTCAGCTTTTTTGCAGTGTTGCAAATACGATTCTTTACAACAATTACAATGTAGGTTGTTGTTAATTGTGATGTAATCATTTATCAAACTTTTTCTCGTCTTATTGCTGTGTAGCAAATACAATCCATGACAACAATAGCAACGTATATATTAAAGGTAACATTGAACAAAACAAATTTTCGCTGAATAGTCTTTGTAAAAGTTAAATAAAAGTTTTTTTTGTGAAATGTTCTTGTATAAATGCGAAAATGTAGTTACTTTTTTTTTTTTTTATCAAATTAACTTAACAATATTGCCCTTTTTTTACAACAGGTATAACAAAATTGAGAAGAAAAAGGGGTGAGGTCTAAAAAGAAATGACAGAGGTTCTCCCGGGATTGCAAATTTTCCATACCATGTATTTAGCAAGACAGATTCTAAACTTCAAGTATATGTATTCTTGCAACGGCAATATTATCCTAGTACATGTGTCCTTCCACATGTCTGATATCTGAGCATCAGATAAGTTATGATCTTTATTGTATTCATTTCTGTTAGAATTTCTCTCATTTATTTCTGGATGGATTCAATATTTAACCGGACTTTGCGAAGATAAAGCATTGCTGTACACAGGCCAATTGCCGACGTTTCTTTAAAAAGCAAAAACACAAAAACCAACAGTGTAAAAAGGAACCTCCAGGTATACCAAAATGTTACATATAGAACAATACCCTATCCTTATATTTTTTGAAACAGTTGCCCGAAACTTAGTTCAGCGAGAAAAGATGAATATTTTGTGTTATTATTAATCAAGTTACGAAGAAATCACTGCGCATTTTGTGCAAGTACACAATCTGCATGAACTTAAAATGATCTATTACATGACTACATGTGCCTAACAGTAGGCTTAAATGAAATCCGTGTTTCAATATGACTTTCGTTTTTTAAAGTCTTTTTTTATCAACTTTTCTAAGTAATGATGGATATCTGTGAACTTCTGGACGTTCAACTGCCTCATGCAATCATTCGCAGTGGTATGAACCTGTGCACTAATCGGATCGATGAATCCGCATCAAAACATATTACTTATTGCACCATTAGGTGAATTTAAATCATATGTTACATTCAACAATATTTACATTTTTGGGAGTTGATTTTAAATCAACTCTCCTATGCACTTATTCGGGCAAAGCGAAAGTGATAAATTCGATGCTATGTATTCTGTAGCAATGTTTTCAAGAAAACTTATTTATTAATACCATGAAAATAGTAAGATTTTAAATTGTACAAACAGTTTAGATATTTTTTAAAGTCGTATGTATTCCTACGCTAGAGTTCAATGAAGTCTCGTTCAACCAGACGCTTGGCTGTCTCCGTTAATATCCGACAAAACAAAGTCTCTCTTGCTTGTCGGAGATAAACGGAGACAGCCGAGTGTTTGGTTGAACAAGACAAGAGTTCAATCTTGCCTGGATCCATACAATTTTTCAGAAATATTTCGATTAGTGATACTTCTTGTCATGCAAAATCACATATCGTTGATTTTGAATAAATGATAATCGATAAAATCAACTCCCGTCAGTACTTTGATTTAACTTCTTGTCTTGCCTGCAAATGTGATTTATACATTAAGATGTCTATTCTATCCTAAGGATCAGTTCATATTATTCGAAGAGTTATTGTAACTGCCATAAGTGTCAACTTTGATTTCCGATTGTGACGTTGGATTTTACAGTGTTCAATGTTGGTTGTGCCATAATTAATCTCGTCAATTTAACATCTGAGTACCTTGTCTGTATAATTAAGATTTATCTTCAACAGCTTTCCACACACTCAACATACAAAAGTATATGGAATGTAAATATAATTGTAAAGAATGTCCGTACGTACAAGTTATCATCTTCTGTAAAATACAAGTAAATGTTCATTAGCTGCCTTAAAAACAGCAAAGGGTGCTTTAATCATTTACTTGCTATTTATTTTTTAGGAAAGGTGAAATTTTACTACATGTAACACTTTCAGTGTAGTTTACATATAGTAGTTTACATATAGTAGTTCACACACACACATATATATATATATATATATATATATATATATATATATATATATATATATATATATATATATATATATATATATATATATATATGTAAACATAATTGATTAAATACATAATTGATTAAACAGATCTATTGTCAAAATATTGTGATGTTGTGACTATTTATTATTGTTTGTTGTCAGAGTTTTTGCAGTACTGCATGCAAATACAACCCTTTATAACAACGGCAATGGGGACTAACGATTCATTTATAAAATTGTTTGTCAGCTTATTGCTGTACAGCAAATTTAATCCAAGACAACGATAGCAATAAGTATATAAAAGGTAACACTGAACAAGAATGATATTTGCTCAATAGTCTTTGTAAAGGTAAATACATGTTTATTACAATTTTGTTTCAATGAGTGCATTGTTACAGTACATCTTGTTCATCACATAAGTTCTGTACATATTCGTTAAAAAACTTATTATATGTAGATGTCGGTTCCGCTTTCTGTTTAGCTGTATACCACAATATTAAAGCTTATAATGATTATTTATAAATACATGTACACATTACGATCAATGTATATAGTAGGAAATATAATTAAAATGCTATATTGAATTTACTCAACACTTTTTCTCTTTGTTTTACAGCAGGTATAATAAACTTGAGGAATAGAAAGGGGGATCAAAAAGACGATGATTCGCACGGGATTGGAAAAATTGCATCTGGTGTATTACGCAAGACTGATTCTGAACTTCCTAAACCAGGTACATGAACACATACAACGATAAAACTGTGACAGGTCCTGTCCTAATACGTCTTATATTTGAAAATGCATAAGATAAGCAATGGTTTTTATTGTATTCATTTTTTTTAGGATGAATAATGATTGTCCGTCTTTCCGTACTTCCGTCTGTCCGAGATCGCGAGAGAGTATATCTTGTCTACACTTGGCCTAATTTAGCTCATACTGTACTCAGAGAGTGCCTTCGGATAAAAGTTATGAAGTGACCTTGAGCCATGTTTCTAGATCTAAGGTCATAGCAGAACTATATATAAAATCATTGTCCGTGGCATATCTTCTCTCCCTTTGATCCAATCTGGTTCATACTACTTACTACATACGTGGCCCTTTTGAGATGGTCATTAGCACAATGTTGTCTAGTTCCAAGATGGTTCAGGTTTTTAACGGAAAATGAAGCATTGTTGTAGACATTGTTGTCGATTTTCTGTATAAAAAAACAACACCATAATTAATTAAGTAAACACGAAACCAAACAGCGTCAAACAAGAACCTTCCGCTAAATCATGAGGTACATGCATTTTTACGTGCTTATAACTTCCAGAATAAAAATCTGAAAAATGAACTATCATCAATTAAATTTCGTAAGGAGGCTTAAGATTTTGTAGTTCTCTGATCAGCATGTTCTCCTGCTATCTATTAATAGATTCACTATATAGTACTATAAGTTTGTAGAAATGACCTGCTTTCTTATTATCTTTAATTGACGTCTGTGTAGATAATCAACTTAGTAAGACTCGGTCTTTAACGATTACTTTTTTGAAGTGACGTATACACCTTAACCATATTCACCATGTTCATGTTGTTTGTCTCTACATGTTGCATCCGTTCCTCCAGAGAGCTGACGGCATTGCACACGGTGGCATTCGTTGCATTCTGGACGGCGGTTGCTCTGTGCAAATTCTGCCAACGATGCTTGCGTTCTCAATTCCTCCATTGTAGTTGGATTATGGCGAATAAGATCTGCCCTTATTTAATAAGATCTGCCCTTATTTTTGGCTTCAATCCGTTCATGATCCGTACCATCATCTTTTGTCCATCTACTTTCATATCTGTCGCTTTTTGGGAGCCTCTGTGGATGAATTATTCAACGGATTCTGTGTCTCCTTGAGTGAAATTCAAAAGATCAAAAGCATGATGTGACACTGGTTTGAATCGGTTAATGAATGCTGTGTGAATCGCAGTGAATGAGGCCTTGACTGTAGAGTCCAAGGCGTTGAACCATGTTTCTGCTGCTCCTATCAGAAAGAAGGATAGGTAAAGTAGAGGTCGTTCCTTCGAGATTCACTAGGGCCATGCATTTGACTCACCACTGCACTGCTGATGTTTTGCCATCAAATTTTTCCAGTCTCATATTTAGTCTGGGGTATGGAGTTGGAATGAGGTAGTTGTGGTACACTAACAGAGTGGACGCTGACCTCCTATCTGTCTTGCTGTCCCTCCATGTGAAGGAGTTTCTCTCTCATGGCTTCTAGTTCATCATCCTTGTCTACTTGTCTTCTTCTATCTTCACCTATTCTTTCCCGGAGAGCCGCAATTTCCTCGTCCTTTCCCTGAAGGAGTTCCTGATGAAGGTTCTGTATTTCTTCTGCTTGTCCCTCTGTGGAATTGGATGGTGTTCCCTGATGAGGCAGGACAACAAATGATGGCATATTTAAATTTTCACTTCCATTGGATCTTAAAAAGTATCTTGGCATAGGATTCTTTGGATTCCCGCCAATTGACACGTCTTGATTTCGCTTCTATTTGATTAACGTGTACTACACTTATAATGGGGAAAACTGGTCTTAAATTGTACTCGCTTGGTGTGAATATTTCTGCTATTCCAGCTCTACTGACGTAGATCCTTGACATATCTGTCGTGGCATTTTAGGAATAAACCTTTCGATGATAAAGCACGTCACTTTCAAAACTAGCCCATCTAATTATCAAAGCTCAACACAGCTGTACAATCCCGTGGGCTATCCCTCAAAAAGTAAAAAATACAATGAAATTACATAATTGATTAAGCCTACGTCGGACAAGGCCGGATATCAAAGGCCGATTAGTAAACAATGGATACACAATACAAAATAACATCTATTTCTATACACTTTGTAAAAAAAACCTATTTACCAAATTAAAAAACACCATGTCCCGCAGAATTTCTGTCATTAGTTTAACATTTGACATTTGAATGAGTCAAAGAAAACTCAAATTATACCTTTGAACATTTTGTAAAAATGTGTATTGAAAAAAATAATTAGTTGTATAAAATTCATTTCTTAAATATATCAGCAAAGGATAAAAATGAAAAAAATAAATGATAACGTGCGAGTACCCATTATTGCCGAACGATACACATTTTTCTTTTTAATATAGAACTCTCTTAAGAAAATTTCTATGCAGATTTCTGCATTGTTTATTCATATAATTTGAGTAAAGTTTAGTATTTCTAAAACGAATTACTTTTGACTTAAAATAAAACCTGTCCATGGCATTCGAAAAACGGGAAGTCGAGTACCCATTACTGTCGCTTATGTCTTTTCGTCGTTTTTCAGTAATTATTAGTAAATAACCCGAAATGTTTAAAGGATCTCACAATGCAAGACAATTGAAAGATTTTAGAATAAAGAATTTTTCATAAATGCAGTTTTAAAGATTTTAAGTATTTTGCAGAAGAACATGTGCTTTACAGGATCGCTGCAGGCGCCGTCCAGGTATGACAATGAATGTCTTACCATTTGCAAGGTTCTGGCAAACACTGGAACACCAGCAGTTATAATTTTTAGGGGAATCCAGCTGTTAACAAGTTTTTCCGCCGTACTGATTAAAAAGAATAGAAATGCATTGAACGTGTTAAATGTTTTATTTAGATGGTAAATTTTAGTGTTCTTAAGTATACAAAAAACAAATATAGGTGAGGTTTACAAACAAAACTCCTTTAAATTTCAAAGCAGATGTGGGGGAAATATCTTTGATCCGCTTCCGGTAGGGGAACAAATGACGTCTCGCAAGCAAGCAGACGGTTTGTGTTCTTCGGTGAATATTATTTTATAGAAGTATTATCTTGAATGTTTTGGTCAAATATTATTGCAAGGAGGTAAATATACTTTGAATGTAGACCTCAACACAATATGTCCCTTTTATCAAAGTGGATTATAAGTCGAACATTCAGTCACATGTGCCTTCGCACGAATATTGATGGATACGATATCATAGGCTTACCTTTTTGATAGTCAGTTCTGAAATGTTTAGCATAATATTTCCTTCTTCGCAACTTCAAGTGTCTTTTTAAAAAAATGTGTTGATCATTATTCATGGTTCGTAATTCAGTAACAACGAATAAGTAGCGGATTTCTCGTTATGTTTAAGCGATAGGCATTACTGGGTACGGTACTCGCACGTTAATTTAAAACATTGTTTGTTCTTTTCGCTCAATCTTCTAGTTCTACGCATACACTGAGTATTTTTTCAATTGACGTTATTTACAAAAATTGTTAATCGTATGCAGTTTTTTCTACTGGAGTTATCATTGGAGCAGTACTTGGGGGAGCAGTGTTTGGATCAGTCATAACAATGATTGTGTTTCTCTGCTTCTGTCAGACACGTATTGACCCCCAAAACAGGTACATATAATATAGCTTGAATACATTACATTTAAAATTGACAATTTTTGCGATGGTTTAAGTTTTGATTAGATTGCGTAAACAATGCTAGCGCTAATAAGTAAAACGTTTTGAAGAACAAGTTAATGTACGTGAATCTTTCGGCAATGTGATCAAAGTATAAATGTATTTTTCATGAATAATACGTGAAAATTTATTTCGGATTTAGAAACTCGGATTCCAAACCTGAAAGTGATGAAACCCTTCAAGAACATTTACGACCCGGAGATAATGAAAATGTCTACAGTGAAATTAACGATCAAGTAGTATGATAAATTTCAATTCTGTTTATCTTATTACTAACACACACTCATTCAACATGTCTTAAATAGTATTGTGATAAAAAATTACAATGCACCAGATGTACGTTTCTCGGAAACTGCTCGGACGCTATACGGTTTGTTCGTTACGATAGGTTTCTTGCACGTAACGCTTTGTGATTGGTACGTTACATTTCTCAAAAAGTACGGCCCCTCTTCATGCCATACGATACGCTTCTTCTTGTACGATTGGATACATTTCGTGTGCGATACGATACGTTTTCTACACTTTTTTTCCATATGGGTTGTATGCTTTCTGTATGATATGAATTTTTTCTAACTATCAGTGATCATTTATACTTTAAAACATCTAGATCATATGAGTTTCAAAGTATCAGTACTTAAGATTATCACAAGTTTTCAAGAAATGTGTTGCCATTTACAACTTAATTTATGCACAGGATGGAGCTATGCCTTTCAGTCAACTAAATGATAACTGAATGATCTGGAAAGGTGACTGAATGGTAGCGTAATGCCATTCAGTCACTTTTCAGTTACTGTTCAGTCACCTTTCAATTGAGATGAATGGCACAGATTCATCTTGTGATGAAACGTTAGTTTCGGAATATATCATTACTAAAGATTACAGTCCATGAAACGTTCTACTTACCTATTTTTTCGTGCGTTCACATGCGCTCTCCGCTCCGCTGCGTTCGGGCTCACCGTTCACAAAGCGCTCACCGCTCACTCTGCGTTCACAAAACGTTCACCGTTCGTTCTGTGTTCACTTATCGTTCAGTCGTCTTTTCTTTCTTATTCGGAACTCCAAAATAAAAGGATCGGTCTTTGCGATTCACAGCAAAATTATGAAAGAACCCGTTCGTAAAGGTTTGAGGAAACTTATATTACTCATAAAACATAGTTTTATTATCAAAACCGATTTGGTTTGACTTTTCCTATAGCGTCACGATCATTTCTGTCAGCTACGTCATGCATAAATTATACACGCCGCCGGTGTGAAAACTATATGATTGGTTAACTCCTATTTTTAGGCCGAGTTATCAGTATACGCTTATGCAATGCCAGAGCTGAAGGATTTCTCAGAACAGTTTATTTCCCCCCAATATTATTCATTCAAAATCGACTATCCCGTATGTTTAAATTCTGTGCTAAACTCTCTCTCTCTCTCTCTCTCTCTCTCTCTCTCTCTCTGTGTAAACGGGCGTTAAACCATAGCCTCAAGCTACGGTCCAGAGTACGGCGTTATAAAAAATATAATATTTAAAAGTTGCATGTGCTAAGCGTTCATTTCATGTAAATACCGTAAATGTATAATGCACATGTATTACCTACTAAGTTTCCAGTCAAAGTGATAGGTATGAATTCCTCGATTTCTACACCTTTCGATCGGCAATCGACAGTCAATAAAAGTATTGAACGATGGTGTGAAAGAACGAGACGGAAGTGGAGAGTGCAAGGAGGTTTGTACATGTGCGTCTTCATTAGGCAAGTGTCCGATTCGTTTCTCTTCTGTTGCCCTATCACTTTCGGTGTAAATATATATACTAAAATATCCACAAACCATTTACTGCAGATTTCTTTATTTTACCTGTCTCTGAACCCCCGATCACCCGCTCCATACATGAACACTGGTTTGTTTTCATACATAAAAAATACAGTTCTTGATCCGCTTTCCGAGTACGGTTAAAGGTTGTGTAATAGGAGAAAGTTTGGGGCGGGTAAAGCTACAATTATTAACAGTAGTAAACTAAATGAAGACTTATTTAAATGGATTATTTGCACAAAATGTGGTATGGTATGATGTAAATATTTTTAAAAAATAGTGTTATTTTTATACGCGGCAAATTGCCGTAAAGTTTTTTTGTACATGTAAGTATTGTATGCACTGTAGCTTTATATTTTATACACAGAGCTACAGCTATATATGTTATGTACAGTATGTATTGTTTTATCACAAGTGTACACTTTACCCATGTGAATTTTTCATTCTCTGATATGTTGTTGTTCTGTTCGTGCATAATTTAGTCTTAGTTAACCAGCAGCCAATCAGCGGTAAGCTGAATCCACCAATAAAAAAACTGTGGTTATAAGGTGCGGGTATTGTTTATGTATGACGTAGCTGAAAAAGTTGAACGCGACGCGATCGGAAAAGTCAAACCAAATCGGTTTTAGTAATAATAAGAATTTTATCCGTAAAATTTAAAGTATACATTCTTGAGCAGGTCCGTATTTTTGTTGTTTTTATGACTTCATAGAGCGATAAATTATAGATAAAATTATAAATAAGAAACGGGTGTTGTTCTAGTGTACTTTTCACGATTCATATAATTTCTTCGATGTCCGATCACAAACGATCCATGCTCGGCAATAATCTGAACGGATCAATTTAAGAAATATAAGCTGACTAGTATGCGTGTAAATTTATAGGTTAACAATAAATACAAACAATCTATAGATGCGATGCTTTTGAAATGGTTTATAATAAAAGTAATTATAATTTCCCGTATCGTGTTTACATATTTCGCCGAACTTGACGAATCAGCCGATTGCCGTTAAACTGAATTCATTATAACATGTTTAGGGAAAAAATTGATGTGAATGTTTAAACAATGAATAAAAGTCCGCAATCTCTTTTTTTGGTTATAATACATATATCTAATAAAAACAAAATATAATCGCTAATTTGTTTATTTACGTAATTGTGTACGCTCTGCGTACGATTTAATATTTCCGATGCACAGGTATTTTCGGTTCTATGGGCATTTTTATTAATACATTACTGGATTATTCGTTGAAAACATTATTATTGTCTTAAAGTTGGTTTTATTTAACTGATATTCCAAAACATAAATGTTATTGTAAAACATATACTATTATAAATATTATTTGTAGGATATTCGATAGGATAGGATTTTTTTGTCAACTTTCACGATAGCAGTACTGTACATTTAGTTCATTAGCTATCTTTTCCTGATTACCGACGAAATACAATGTAAGGATAACCCCCAAAGCACTCCGAATAGATCGTTCATCTTGCGTTCACAAATCATTCACCGTGCGTTCACTGTTCACTTTGCGCTCCGTTTGCGCTCTGCGTTCACCGTTCATTAGCGTTCACCAATTTCTGTTTCAGCGTGCGCTCACCGTTCGCTCACCGTACGCTCTGAGTGCGCTCAACGTTCACGTGGGAAAGTAGAACGTATCAGGGACTGTATCACAAGTTTTAAAGAAATGCAATTGACAATCTAAATAATGAAACGTTAAAAACAATGTACTTGTAAAGACCGTGAATAAAAAGTGCATCTACGTGTAAGTCGTAAAAGGAAAGGAAAGTAGAAGCAAGTTATTCCAATAGAAACCTCATATCATCCTAGCTCATGATGACCATTTGTTTTGCTTTTGATTACAATACATATGCCTCTGGTGATTGTCGTTTTAATTTATGTAGACAACGATCAGCGAGTACAAAGCTAGACGGCAACATGGCGTCTCTTTTATTCCATTTTTCTACATACTTATATATTTGTTACACACGTTATTTTCTGTCACTCCTGCGACGTTCGAGATATCAAAGTAGTTGTTTTCATGTCATGTTGATGTGATTTAAATGACTGTTGCATGTGATTTGAAAGCCATGGTTTTTGGGATGGAAATCATAAGTGTTACTATTTAGGTTTTTCTTACCCCGTTATCAAATGTAAAAAAAAACCAGTCAAAATCTTTCTGGTAGATTATCGGAAAAGCTGAAAATGTATAAGTTACTAACGCTCGAGTTAGTTGCAAATTGAAAATCAAATGTTTTTGAATATGTGCTCGGTCATTAAATCCTTATGATTATCTTATCTAGTTCATCCAACTTCAACAAATGGGACGATCAGAGAGTGTAAATGTACCTTTAAAGGAAGGAACGTACAATCATTTGTATGAATCAGACAAGGAAGATATGAATGAATCTTACGATCATGCAAAATCGGTGCCATCTTCCAGGGCCGGAAAGGACGGGCATGTAAACTTGACAAGTGTTGTTAACAACAGCAGAGAAGACAATACAGAATGTGGAAAATCTATGACTGCTACCGTAATTGTACCAAACAAAATACAGTGGGACAATTACATTATCATCGAATTACAATGACAATGAAACAACGCTTTGAAATTAAAAGAAAACAGATTGTTTTTCTAAAGAAAAATTACGAAGGCAGACTGCTTTTACAATTTCGCAGTTTTTAAATTTTTATGAAGTGCAAATAAAAAATATATATAAAATTCAGTGACATAATTTTTCGTCAACTCCTACGTAATTGTACAAAACATTTACTCAAAGATAGCCACCATCAATTTTCAGTTATATAATTTACCCTTAATTATTTATCAGTGTAAGTTTTCGATTTTTTTATTCTTTCCTCCATATATTCCATTATATTACAAACCTTTTCTTTTGCAAAACAAATGTGCAATACCCATCTACAAACTGTCTGTCAAATAACTCCAACTGCAATACCAAAGTGGAATTCAGAATTGGTACAATATGGGGTGGACATTTTTGTTTATGATGCTTTCAGTGTATGTTCTAAGACAACCAATGACTCATCTATTCAATGGTTTCAATACAGATTACTTCATTGACTCATTGAGTTTCATGCAAAGAAAAGTAGCTATGTTTCGTCTCTTCACAACCTTACATTAATTGTATTTATGCATTCGAAAACATTCATAATAATGTTATTTATATTTGCATGTTCTGATGTGTTAATCAGCTAGTCTTGGCAACCAACGCATTTTCATTTTTGAATCTCGGACATAAGAAATTGATGACGTCGGGCTTACGTTGTGATGAAAATATAGGTTTTTGTGAAATCTTTTAAATCTTTAAAGTTGTTATGCGAAAAATTGACTGAAAACACATATTGATTATTTTTTATGAATTATTTCAAAATTATGTCTTCTATTATTATGTAGAGTAAAATTAAGAGTTTGGAGCATAGTTTTGAAATGCGGTTTTCGATTAAGATATGCATTTTACTATATATTTCATTGAAATGGTGTTGTATGATCTTATCAGCGACACTGTGTTTGAATCACGATAACATTATTACTATGCAGACGAATCTCAAATAAATTTAAGAAATAAAACGCTAAAACCTATCGATCAAACGGACAAATTTTCCGGGTAGGTTTTTTCACAAGCAGTAAACCCGCGAGCTACCTTAAGTAACCAAATCTCTAGACAGTGGAATGTAGGCGTTCAACTAATGTTAGATCGACATTCCGCACCCCTGCGAATGTGTTCGGAATGTTTTCTTAATCGTTGCTAAGTATGTAATAAGTCCAAAGGTGCTCGAATGAAAGTTCACGAGACTTCACTGAGATCTGTTCAGTTCCTGCGAAAGAATCTGGGGGAATAAGCCGAGGCAAAAAACCACATAGGTCCATTAAAAAAACTAACATTTTTTTTTCCTAACAAAGAGCTAGAGCCACGAAGCATCACAAATTGCCCTATCATTAAAAAATACCATATTTTGGTAAAATATAGGGTAGAATCTTAGCTTTTCATAACTGTTTTTCTTTTTTCGATATCTATTATACTTTTTTATAAACAGAGTTTACAATATGGCATTGTTTTTATGAAAAATGTAGAACAGACGTCATTTTTGTTAAGTAACGTCATGAAATGATAAAACTACGTATGACTTAAATCTAATAAAATAAACAAAAAACAAATAAAATTATCATGTAGACATTATAATTAATTTATGAAAATAAATTTATTGATGAAAATAGCATGAACAGCTTATTTACAATAAAGATTAAAAAATATTACAGGGACTAGTGCTGAAGGTCAATATAACGGCGGTACATGTAAATATGTCGGTGTCTTCAAAGTTCTTTTTTCTGCAATTTGAAACTGCCTGAAGTAATGCTGATGATGCGCAAAGTATAACTTTGAAATGTTTTATTTTCCTATTTTCCCGTGGGCTCACCATGCGTTCATGTGCGCTCACCGTGCGTTTACTTGCGCTCTCCGCTCCGCTCCATTCCCGCTCATTGTTCACAAAACGCCCACCGTGCGTTCACAAAGATTTCGCCTTGCGCTCACTGCGTTCGTTAAGTGTTCATCTATTGTTTAGTCAGATAATATCATATTTAGGCTTATAACAATACAAACATGTAGTTTATTGTTATTATTTCCTGATTACCAACAAAACACAATGTAACAATACCGCCCGGGGCACTCCGAATAAATCGTTCATCTTGCGTTCACATAGAGTACATCTATAGTTCAACGTTCACTTTGCGCTTGCGTTTGCGCTCTGCGTTCGCTCACAGTTCACCGTTCATACGCGCTATCCGAATTCGGCTCAGCGTGCACTCGCCGTTCGTTTAGAGTGAACTCACTGTGCGCTCACCGATCACGAACTGTTCAAGTACTAGTGAAAAATCAAACCTTTTAGCGACTATGTGTATATGTAATGAATATACTAGTATGCCGAAAGCAGTTCTGTATGAAATAATATAAAACAGTTTCGAGGCCCGTTTTAGGCACTGGTGTTAAGCCGATATGCGACAGCACGTGTTTCTATCTCGCATGCACGGTAAACTGTTGTTGAAAACAATACACTTACTTTTGTGTAAATCGTCAGTAGATAGATATGAAAACTTCATTTATTGGCGATGATCTGTAATTTTTGTTGGTAAACAAATTTGAGTTATCGGATTTTGATTTTTAACGTGTCGACTTGGATAACACTAGAAGAGTCCTGAAACTAAAAGTTAAATCAAATGCTACATTTACCATGAGTTTCGATCACCATGAGCGAATCTTTTTTACAGTAATTTTACATTAAAATAACACAAAAAGAAATTATGATCAATCATGTATTGTCAGCGTTAACGATCGCCACGCTTCATCAAATTTTCACCTCGAGGAGCTAAATGGAAGTGGCATGGTAAGAAGCCCAATTTTCAAGGTGGTAATGAGAGATATTAAAAAGCAATTAATATTGAATTAATTAATCCATGTTTAGGCACTTATACCCGTGTAATTGTTTAAACAAACAGAATCGACGGCATCTGATATTACGTATACGACCACTTCTTTATAGCCTTAAAAATGGACTGACGTTATTGTTTTGCAACTTGAAGAGATTTACTACATATGGAAAATCGTTGGCGCACTATTAATTTTAGCGCTCAGAGGCAGATGCGCCAAATGCGCTAAAATTTGTAGTGCGCCATATTTTCTCGTTTTACAGTATATAGTACTTAAATCACTCCATTGAATATCATTGTTGATTCCTGAGACAGCACGATTTTAAAGAATAACAGTATTTTAACCACTGGTAATGGTCTGATATTTAGAAGCTCTCTAATATATCGGACTGTCACAAGTACAATTTTTTGACTGCTGGAACAAGGGAATGACATTACAGCAGTGTTTTGATGTTCATTAATTAAATGAAAAAAGAATATCGATTTCTTTAAAAATATTATTGAGTTAATTATTCCTTATAAATGTTTTTTGACTGAAGAAGTTAAGTTTATCATTTATGTACATGTTTACACGTGATGTCGACTGTCTTTCTCCCGCGGTATTCAGGAACACGTATTTTTGTAAAAAAAAAATCGCTTGCATCTTTCCTTTCGTTTAATGCATTTCACCGTTTGACAAAAAAACCACAACTAGCTACTTATACATGTTATCGCTTATTCTACATAAAGGTAAAGGAATATATATTTACTTACCTACGTAAAATGTTAACTTTGCCAATTTAATTTTTTTTTTGTTTGTTAGCAATGTTCATGTATCTCATATTCTACTGCAATTGAATAATACCGTGGTACATAGAAATAATGTTTTTTTTTAAAATGCAGACTTTACTGGTAAATTCTATTGGCAAAATACTAAAAGGTCTCAAGATTCCATGTACAGATTCAACTGACGTCGCAAACGTCAAACTATGACGTCATTGATGATGCACAATATACACAGTATAAAGGTACTAGATAAAACATGTTAGTAGTATAAGGCCCCTAGATAGGGGGGTCAACTGAGGTCAAATCCAAAATGGCGTCTAATATTATTTAGGTCAAATCCAAAATGGCGTCTGAATAAAGGTAAACAAAGGCAGTATAAAGTGAAAACGAATTTATTGAATGAAAACATGCAATTAGAACAAGAAAATAATGATAAACCGTTAAAGTTAAAGTTATTAAACATATTTACATTGAAGAAATAATCCTTTTCTCTCACGGATTTCGGTTTTTAATCGAGGTCGGGTTCCTCAATGAACATGTTTTGATTGTTGATTCTCTTCATTCGGCCCGGTATTTTTTGTTCGATTTTCATTTCCTCGTCCCAGTCTTCTTTTTTAGGTTTTTTGGTTGGTTTTTTTCTCTCTTTTTTGATTTTCTTGGGTGGTTCATTATCTTCAATATCCGAAGTTTGAATGACTTCTTCGATTTTTGGGCAGTCCTTGGTCCAATGGCCTGTTTCTCCGCAAGTATAGCAAGCGCTTCTTTTTTGTGCTGTTTTCTTTTTCTGTTTTTCGTGTGGGCATTTATTAGCCCAGTGTCCTTCTTCCCCGCAATTGAAGCATCCGTTGGATTTAGTTGGTGCTGGTTTTACGTTCTCTTTTTCAGGACAGTTGGTAGAATAATGTCCCGGTTCTCCGCAAGTGAAGCAGGTAAATTTTGGTTTGATTTCTTCGGCGCTGTTAGTTTTTTTTTTCTTTTGGTATTCTTCTTTGTGAGGGCATTTGGGTGAAAAGTGTCCTTCCTCTCCGCAGGTGTAGCATTTATAAACGGTAGTCATTCCTCCTTTTTTTTGCTGTATTTCTTGAATTTTATGCGAGATGATGTCGGTATGATTACTAATTTCACTGGTCATGACTTCGAGGATATCCAGAATTCCTTTTTGAATTTTTTTCAAGATGACGTCGGTATGATTAGCAATTTCATTGCTCATGACTTGCATGGTATTCAGAATTCCTTCTTGAGTGGTAGTTATAATTCCGAAGTCTTCCTTGCTCATGTATGAGGGATCCTCTTGATCATATGCAGCCATTTCTAAGGCTACGGTGTCCTGCGACTGGGTCAAGAGAGATGGATCATAGTTCATGATTTTTTAGAGAATGATTTTATTTAATAAAAAGTCCTGTCTTATATACCCTTGTTGTTTACGTGACTGAAGTTGTTATTGTTAAAATCTCTGCAGCTGTTTGACCTAAAAAAAACATCTGTGAGTTTGACGTAAACACCTGCAGGTGTGTAGTGGCCTTGAGAAAAGTTCGTAAACATGTTTGTCTGAGGGTATATAATAGAGGTTTTTTTATCATTTTAAAAAGAGTATGATACTAGAGCAATTATGATGTCTGATATTGCTTCATTTTCCTTTGAAGGGTATTTGTTGGTGACGAAATGGAACGCGTTGGCGACCGGGGAGAAACGACAGAGGTTGAAACAGATCGTGGAGATGAGCAAACAAATCGACAACCTGAGATGGCTTCAGAAAGTACTGATAATGGTTGCGGAAAACCCGAATCCCGGAAGATTGCCGACGATTTATTGGTTTGCGGAGGGAGCCAAACCAGGGTTGCTGCAGAAATTAACCGGGGTGACTCTAAAAGAATATCAGGAATGGAATTGTATGAAGAGAATGTTTACCCGAAAAGGAAGAGAATGTACTCACATAATTCGGCAGATCGATCAAATGAAAATTGCGGCTTTGGAGTTTGCGTACATGAAACTAAAGAGAAATCTGGACATGCCTCAATGTTTGATTGTAGAGGACGACAGCGAGGACGCTCAGCCCATGGACGAAGAAGCCATTGTCCCGGACGTGGATGTGTTAAAACAAGAAACCCAAGAAACCCAATAAAAAAAGTAAGATTTGATCCTGAATTGAAAATTTACGAAGTTCCTAACGAGGATCGGACGAGCGAATGGATGACCGCTGCAGTAGACCGGATTCGATTTGAACGGCGTATTGAAGAGATGAGCCATCTCCTTGATCCGCTTTTAAGAAAACGCTATGAATTGTATACCTGGTTTTGGCGTACTCCTTACAACGGTTACGAACTTTTTAGTGCTATAACAAGAGGCATAAAATTGCCTGAACTTTTGATTAAGAAATTGAAGTTGATTTAATATGTTTGTGTTCTGAGTTAAATGTGTTTGTATTATTATTTTTGAGTTATGTTGGTATTAATAAAAATTGATTTACCCAAAAAAAATTGTTTTTTTCTATGGTGTATCTTGAGTACAAAAGAGTTAAAACCAATGATATGACGTCACAGCCACAGCGCGTGCTGAAACTGTCGATTTCAAGGTACATGAACTATTGTGAACTCTGATTTCCTAGACAACTGTCATTTAGTTTGTTAAACTCCGCCTTCTTATCGTAAATAGCGGCGTTCTCAATCCCCGCACTTCACTAGTTACCTAGTACTTCCAGCTATGTCATCTTTTGTAGAAGTTGGCGTTTCTTTTCCGAGAATATTTACTCGTCAAGTCCTCGAACTCTGGGATTATCAGTGGAACCCAGCCCAGCAGCGATATGAAAGAGTAAGCTTCCGTGCTTTGCACATGTTTGAGCCGGACGACAACCCACAAGACGATGTCCAGAGTGGGGAGGCTTTCCCCCCTAGACCTGTGATGATTCAGGATTTGCCCCTCCTTGTACAGGAGAGATTGGTTCCTCCGCCAAGACCGCCGCCGCCCAATTTTGGAGCTACTGCAGCCAGTCCCAGACCCGCTATCATCGCTGTTCCAGTGAGCCGACCAGCGGTTCCAGAGTCCCCGGCCAGCCCGGATCCTTCGGGGCCCTACTCGCCAACAGACACCCCCACTAAGAGGATCACACCCTCTCCACCGGCATATTCGCCAGACCGCATGCAGTGTGACCAATCCTACTACGTGGCCAGACAAGACCATCAATTTAGATTGCCGGACTGCCCGTCTGTTCCACCACCCAGACCACCTATGCCAGTTTTAGCAGCAGCTAATCCGGCCCTGCAGCCCGCTCCGGAGTCCCGCCGCGGTCGAGTCATGAGTAGGAGGAGAGCTCCATCCCCACCCAGACCCGTAGGAAGAGGAAGAGGAGGGCCATATGTCAGACCCACCATTCCTTCGGAGGATTCTGTTTTTGGCCGGCCTTCTTTGCCATTTGCGAGAGCTAGAAATCTCTTTGCTGACTTCATACCAAACATCGAGTCGCCTCCCTCTCCTCCGCCAGCCATGGTACGGACATTTCCCGGACCCCCTGGTGTCACCCAGTCGCCTCCCAGGACCCCCTCACCGCCTCTTCCGGAGCTTCCACCATCGAGGGAACCATCGCCAGACATCATGCTGGAACTTTATCAGCACACCCGGCACCCCATTGACTCTCGCAACCACCTGACCATCCTACCCAGCTGGAGCAGAAAAGCGGTGAAAGAAGAGATGGGAGAGTGCGTCATCTGCTACGGGGATGATCGCCATTTGCAGGTGCAGTGCCAGAACTGCAGAACTATGAAAGTTTGCTGTACCTGCGTGGTAGGAGTCTACCAAAGCATTAACTCCTGCCCTGTATGCAGATTCCGGGGAGAATTTTAGAAGAGGCAGCCCAGCAGTCCATTCATCAGGCAGGCTAATTCCATCTAGCCCCAAACGGCCCTTTTCAGGGCCACCCATATTTTTCGAAAAGATGCTATCTAGTACAGTACAATAGAAATAAAACACTTAACACCAGTCACATTTCCCTCATACCCAATCATGTATTCTTACGATTCACTCTCTCCTTTTCAATTGAAACACGAATTTACTATGGTGGTAGCTGGTCCTTCAAAATCGGGGAAAACAGAATTTGTAAAAAACTTAATATTAAATAAACATTGGATCTCCCCTCCCCCAGACAGAATAGTTTGGTGTTATCGAGAATGGCAACCGGCCTATGAAAGTTTAAAAGATCAAGTTAAGTTTATTCGCGATATACCAGAAAACGACGAGGAATTAGTGAGTGATTTTAGTCTTCGTCACCTTTTAATTTTTGATGATATGATGGGAGGGAAAGCCATCGAATCTATTGTCGATTGGTTTACTCGCAAAGCTCATCACCGTAACACCAGTGTGATTTACATTACTCAAAATGTATTTGATCGAGCCGTTCAACACCGGACGATTAGTTTGAATACTCATTACATGGTGTTGTTTAAAAATCCCAGAGACAAATCTCAAATCACGGTTTTGAGTCGACAAATAGATATGCCTAATTTAATGTCGGCTTATTTAGATGCTACTCGCATCCCTCACGGATATCTGTTAGTAGATTTGAGTCCACAGACTCCCGATGAATTGAGATTGAGAAGTCAAATGTTTGAGAATTTAGTGGTGTATATGCCAAGAGAAATATAAATAAAAGGTCACGTACGATTTATATCATTTTGACTTGGAACATCATGGCAGGACAAAAGAAAATTTTGAGACTCCTGAAACTTTTGCAGGGAGAAAAAGATCCAGAAAAGAGACAAGAGATCATCGAGTTAAGTCGTAAGACTTTATTGAAATGGTTTTTGATTGGGGCTAAGAATTTGCTGAAAGGGACTATTCCTATCGATAAGCAAACTCAACGTTTTATCGATAAACATCGAGAAGATTTGAGCGTCATTGCTGATAAACATGTCAATGATGATAATAGATTAAAAGCGATTTTGAAACGAGGAGGTGCTGGATTTTTAGGCGGGGTGATCATTCGTCACTTGTTGAAATGGAATCTGAGTAAAGAGAGAATTGCTAAACCTAGAAAGAGTAAAGCAAAGAGTAAATCAAAGAAGAAAATAACACAGAAATTAAATATAAAAGATTTTGTAAAAACCGCTCCTCTGAGAAAAGACTTACCTGATTGGATTCAGGAGCAAGTAGATTTACATCGACAAGGTCAAACAGGCCAAGCCCCACCTCAACCCCCTAACATGGATAAGATAACTAGAACTCCTGGGGGTAAGATGCAATTGATGGTTAGATTGCCTTATCAGAACCCCACCCCTGGAAGCCCTGCAAGTCTTGTAACCCCTAATGTATCTTATCAAGATGAAGATTTAGATGCTACTCTCCCCTACATGGACGATAAAGCCGTTCAGATAATGGATAGGGCTATGACAGGACCCATAGGAGCTGCTAGAACCAGTGACAATATATTGACGTCTACCCCCACAAGATCTTCCCCGGCCCCCTCATTATTTGATCACATTCTTCCTTTCTCCCCTTTAACGGGACCTGTATCTCCTGAAGTGCCTGCTGCCTCTACCCCTAAGCGCAGACCCTCTCTGAAATTGAAGAAGAAAGCAAAAGATCCTTTTGCGGGGTTAAAAAAACCATGGGAGAAAGTTTATGATCCTCATCCTGTGAATCAAGGGTTGAAAGGTTTAAAATATTTTTGCCCTCACGATGGGGTTGGATTCCGATTGAAAGAAAATTACGATCGTCATATGGCTACTGCTCATCTTCCTTCTATAAGTACCTTTTTCAATAGATAAAAAAATTCCCTATAAAAGACGTTTAAAAAAGAGATTTTTATCAGTTTTTCATCATGGCTTCAGATATGAAGAAGAAAAAGAAGAATACGTCTTGTGAATGCCGGTTGAGACCTCACATGCCTATGTTTCAAGTCTTAGTGTCTCCTGAAACCTCAGGGAAATTAAGAAATGAAGCCTTAAAAAATTGCAGTGGTGATTGCATTCATAAAATTTGTGAGGTTGTTTATAACCTATTAAAAGGTAACATTCCTTTGTCCCCTTCTCAGAAGCAAGAACTCTCTACTAAGAAGCACATCTTGAGAAAACTAGTTAAACCTCAGAGTACTAAAAAAAGAAGACAATTGTTGTTGAAACAAAAAGGAGGGTCTCTTCTTAATTTAGTTTTAAGGAAAATTTTACAAATTGTACCAAAATGAGTCGTAAAATGGTATTGGTTCCCGAGAGTATGTTATTGGAATTAAAAGGTAAATTACCTAAACCTCCCGAATTTTCTGCTGCTATTGGGTTAGGACAACAATTAGATCAGATTGAATCGAGAACAGATTTGACCCCTGAAGAAAAAGCAGCTTTGTATGGGCAACAATTATATCGGTATCAAAATTATTTAGCTCAAGCTCGTATTCAACAAAATCCTCTTGCTTCTGTCGCTGCTGCCGCTGCTGCTACCCGTACCCCTGCTGCTGCTGCTGCTGCCCCTGCTGCCCCCGCTGATGGTGCCCCTGCTGATGGAGCTGCTGCCCCTGATGATGCTATTCCTAAAACCAGGGAAATGGATCAGCAAGTAATCAGAAGTGTTTCTAATAAAATGCAAAGAAAAGCAGGCCTTCTTTTAGATCACCTTAAAAAATCTAATGTCATAAAATGGAACGACGATGGAGAAATTAGTTATCGGGGAGAACCCATTCCTGGTTCTAATATTGTAGATTTAGTTACCAATACAATGAAAACTAAATCTAGTACTAGGTTACCTGCACTGCCAGGTTCTGATGAATTTGCTCAAGCTTTGAAAGAAACCAAAGTCCCTAGAGATTATCTGGTAAATCCTAACGTTATAAAAGCTATGGAAAGACCTGGAAAAATCAGTACCCCTAGAGCCCTTGCTCCCCTAAAAGAATATGATGAGGACGAGGATGATGATACTGGATTTCAAGATGCTTCTAGTTATACTCCTCATGAATCTCCCCTAGAAAGATTGCAAAGAGCTAGAAAAAGGAGTATAAGTCAAGAGTTATCTCCAATACAACCCACCCCTCGCTCGTCCAAAGTAAAAAATCTCTCATGGGACGTCTTAAGAAAATAAAAAAAGAAGAGAAAAAAGAAAAGAATATAGACTCTGTGTTAGAAGATATTTATTATGATCCTAAAACAGGGTATGGCGGAGTACAGTCATTATATCGCCAATTACGGAGCAAAGGCTATTCTATTTCTTTATCTGAAATTAGAAAATGGCTCAAAGAACAAGAAGCTTATACTCTGCATAAACCCATAAAAAGAAAATTCATAAGAGGACAAACGAGAGTGACCGGTATCGACGAACAATGGCAATTAGATTTAGCGGATGTCTCTCAATTAAAAAAAGACAATGACGGCTATACTTTTTTACTGTGTGCTATTGATGTCTTATCTAAATATGCCTGGGTAGTACCCATAAAACAGAAATCGGGGAAAGAAATGATTCGGGGATTAAAGGAAATTATTAAACAAGACGGCAGACAACCTCTTCACATTCAATCAGATCAAGGACGGGAATTTACCAACAAGGAATTATTAAGTGCTTTTAAATCCATTCATTTTTTTACTACCCGAAATGCAGAAACTAAAGCCAGTATCGTAGAACGATTTCAACGTACTCTCAAAGGAAGAATGTGGCGGTATTTCACTCGTCAAAAAACTCGACGTTATGTGGATATTTTACGCGATTTAGTATATGCTTATAATCACAGTTACCATCGAAGTATCAAGAGAGCTCCTGCTGAGGTCAATTCCTCCAATGTGTTAGAAGTGTGGAAAACATTGTATGATAAGAAAATAAGTCTTAAAAAACCTAAGTTTAAAGACGGAGATCGAGTGAGAATCAGTAAAGCTAAACGTACCTTTGAAAAAGGTTATTTACCGAATTGGACTCGAGAGATATTTAAAGTATCTCGTTTAATCCAGGAATCTGTACCTTATAGATATAAGGTAAAAGATTTTAACGGAGAAGAATTAGAAGGCACTTTTTACGAATCTGAATTACAGAAAGTGACTAAAAAAGACGAAGTCTATGAAGTGGATGAAATTTTAGGATATAAAAAGGGACGGGTCGGAAAAAAATCCATTTCTCTTGTCAAAGTGAGTTGGAAGGGATATCCTTCCAGTTTTGATTCATGGATACCCCAATCGGATCTCATTCTTCCAAAATAGAACATTGGAAACTATGCTGTGGAAAAATACCTAGAGCTGAAATTATCTTTTTTGCTCAATTATTGATTTGTATTACTTTAATTATTGCCTCTATTGCAATGTTAGCCTTACACGATACGAATCGAGATTTCTGGATGGTTATTCTTAGCTCGGTCATGGGGTACATTATGCCCAGTCCCAGCCCTCCCAAGTCTAAACATGATCTACCATAACAATAACAACACCTGACACCTGGGGTCCCTTATTGACGTCATTTAACCTTGAAAAAACCCATATAAAGAACACTCTGAACTGTTATCGGCATTCTGACCAAAATGACTCGAAGATATCAATTGAATGTGCCTTCCACTCAAGAACAGACAAGAAGGCTTCTCACAAGGGAGAATGGCTACCTTCCAAGACCGCCTGTTACAAAGATTTTTTAAAGCAGCATGATTTAATGGAAGCCCATGATCAGCCTTATTTGTACAAGAGAGTCGTATTGCCTAAACACTTTCTGGTCTTTGGTAAAACCCAGTATAACCAGTACAAGTACAAAATAAAAGCAGCCTTTTACCGTCAGGAGCCAATGTGGACCATGTACGAATCGAAATGGGGAAACCGACTGGGCAAAACTTTAATGGAATTGAAAAAATTTAGAAGATCTGGATACTCTTATGTGGATTGCTGTGACCCCATCGAGTACCTGTATATGAGAAAACCTTTTCCCCTTGAACATCTTCCTCCCTTTGAACCCGCAGTCCAAAAAGAAGAAGAAAAGAATTTTCCCGAGATTGATGAAAAAGCCGCTCAGAAAATGGAGAGGGTCATGGAAGAGAAAAATGAAGACATGGAGACGAAATGAATTAAAAAAAAACTTTCTCATGTTTAAAAAACTTTTTCTGAATTTGTGTTGTATGTTTGAATTAAAATTTGTTCATATATAAATAAACTTGTAATTTTATTTTTTTATTCATTTTGAATTGATCATGGATGCAGGAGAAGGTTTTTTCATGACTTTACCCAGTGATGGGTCCTATAAAACATTTCCAGAAAATACTGTGGCCGAATTTAAAACGTTATTACCTCAAACCATAGATTTAACGAGTGGTGAATGGGAAGTGGGTCTTACTGAAGTTCAGTATTCCGGTAATGTTGAAAACATTTCAGAAAAGGAATCTTATGTAGATGTAATCTTTGAAAACAAATATGAAAACTTGATAGAGAATCCAGACCAAGGCAAAACTGGGCGATTTAGAGATGAACAATTAACGGCTGTAAATCTGAGAAATATCTTGCCTATGACCGACTGGAAGGACTCTTTTTATAATAATAATTTTAAGAAAAGAGAAGAAAATAAAAAAATCCCACCCGAGGATACGAAAATGACCATTCATAGACTTTTTTTTAAAAGTGGAGAGTATGCTAATGTTGACGAACTGATTAATGAAATCAATCTGGCTCTTCTACGAACGTTTAGAAAACTGTGGATACAGTGTGGTGGCGGTGTTCCACAACAAAGATTGACAAAAGAACAGATATTAAGTTTAAGTGCAGACGAGGCAAGAAAACAATTAGCTAAACAAACAGAAAAAATAGAAGAGAGAATACTATCTAACAATAATCTGCAGTTGTTTCACGACAAGACTTTTGACCGATTAGAGTATCATATCAATGGAAGGAAATTACGTGAAGAATGCCTTTTTGCCATTCGTTTTCCTATCTCCTTAGCTTATAAATTGGGATTTGATGATGCTGCTCTTTTTCTTGAAAGTAACCATGACGTTGGCAAATTTATTGCTTTAGCTACAATGTACAATCAAGCTCAGGGAAAAAAAGATGAAGCGATAGGGTTTGGTCATACCAAATGGATCAACGTGGCTTATCATCCTCGTTACAGCCTTGACTTATCAGTAAACCTGAAACAATTATTCATCTACTGTGACGTCGTAGAACCCCAGATCGTAGGTTCTAATCAATTAAAATTGATGAGAGTAGTCCCCATCTACGCAACTCACCCACCCAATTGGGATAATTACCAAAATGTGTGGGAACCCAGAAGAGTAGAATATTTGAAATTGAGTAAGAAACATTTTGACACGATTGAAATTCAGATCAGAACTCCTTTAGGAACCGTATTTCCTTTTTTAAGTGGAAGAACGGTGGTAAAACTTCATTTTAAAAAAGCCTATTAAACATGGAGCTGTGGATTCTGATTGTTACTCTAACGATATCGACAATTTTGATATTTAGTTGGTGTATTGAATGTATAAGACGATACTGAGAGTATATAAATAGAGAGTTATTTACAATTTGACCTCATTATCAATCAACATGGCCTATAGACATAGACGAAGAAGAAGGGGTCAGAAAGGAGGATTTGTACAATTTATACCAGCTCTAATGAGTGCTCTTGCCCCCACGGTAGCAGGAATGGCACTTTCTAAAATTTCTTCTAGATTACTCCCTCAACGAGGGAGAGGAAGAAGAAGAATAGTAGCAAGAAGATACAGATATAGAAACAGACCCTAATTCAAAATGATATAAAAAGAGAAATCACTAAGTATATTTTTCAGTCTTGATGGATGTTTATAGCGGATTATTACGCCAAAAAGGTCACGGAGGCTTAGGTACTCTCCTTAAATTAGGAGGGTCCGTAGCGGCCAGTGCCTTAGCACCTCTCCTCGGAGATTTTGTAGGAGGTTTGATAAGAAAGAAAAAAAACAAACAAACGGGACGAGGTTTCGTGACTGATGCCCTAAAACAAGGTTTTAACGTCAGTAAAAATGCCTTTATGCGTGGGGTAGGAGTCAGAGATGCCCTAACTCAAGGTCTGAACACCAGTAAAGATACCATTTTACATAATTTAAGAGTCAGGAGTAGTAATAGACTTAAAAATATTGCTGTTCCTTTAGCCGATAGTCTTCTAAGACAAAAGCTTCCCCTTATGGGATCTCCTATCATTGGTTCAGTGCTTAGTAGTAAAGTGATACCAATGATAAAAAATAAGCTAGCCTCAGCTATTGAACGAAAAGTTAATCTCCTAATGCCAAATCAATGGGGTAGTGGGACAAGAAAAAGAAGAAGAAGAAGAAAACAAAGAGGCGAAGGAGTAGTCAGTGACCTAGTCAAAGGAGGAATGAAACAACTCCCTAAATTATTTAAAAAGGGGACTCAAGCCCTAATGAAAAGAGGAATTAAAAAAGGAATAAAAAGAGGAATTCAAAGAGGCGCTAAAAAAATCATTAAAGAAGGAACTAAACAAGCGATACAGACTGCTGCTAAAACAGGCATAGATGTCCTTAAAGGAAAAAATATAAAAGAAGCGAGTGTTGCCCGAGCCATACAAGGCATTCAAAAAGCAGAACAAAATTTAGGGAAAACATTACCAATTCTAGCGAAGGGGGGACCTACTAAAAAAAGAAAAAGAACAATAAAAGTGGGAACAGGTAAAAAAGCAAGACTCATGGATATTTTTGACTGACCAATGCCCCCACCCTATAAAAAGAGAGTCAGACCCCTCACCCTAGACAGTCGAGTAGCTTAATTCAAAAGTCACGCACACACACTTTTTACCCTTCAAAAATGATGCACAGAGAGTCATGTATGTGTGGGATGGACAATTTAGAATTGTTCCAGGTTCCCCCCACCAACATAGCCTTGGAAGAATCGAAATGGATGGAATATTATCCCATTTCCAGTACCCTCGATTCCGATACAGCTCCCATTGAATTCGATATTCAGGGACAGGGAGACGAATACATAGATCTCTCACAGACTTATTTACAAATAGTTTGTAAATTCACCAAAAGCGATGGCGCTGCTTTAACGGGAGCTAATTCCGCTTCCACTCCCGTGAATAACATCATACATTCCTTGTTCTCAGAAATCGATCTCACTCTGAATGGTAAAATCGTTACCCCAGGAACAGATACCTATCCTTACAAAGCCTATTTAGAGAAATTACTTTCTTACAGACCCGAAACCTTAGACTCTCAAATGTTTGCTTGCAGTCTGTGGGAAAAAGACACGGCAGGACATATGGATGATTGTAATGTAGCGGCTGCAGCTCTAGGTAAAAGGGAATATACTGCCGTTAATGACAAAATCACCATAACTCCTGCAAATATAGCACTGTCCTACCCAGCAGATTCTGAAAACGACGGGTTGAGAAAGCGTCGCAATGTCATCGAGAACAGCAAAAAGATTACTTTAATCGATCGTCTGTATCTAGATCTCTTTCAACAGGACAAATTCATTCCCAACGGAGTAGATATTCGTTTGAGATTTAACCGAACGAAATCTGATTTTCACATGATGACTTATGCAGGGAGTTCAGGAAAAATAAAACTTCTGAACGTGTTACTGTGGGTCAGAAAAGTCAGACCTACTGCAGCCGTGTTAAATACTGTCAACCAGAGGTTGAACGTAGAAACGGCCAAGTATCCCCTAAGACGGGTAGACGTTAAAACGTTCACCATTCCTACAGGAACCCAATCCAAAATCAGCGATCATCTGTTTCAAGGGCAAATGCCAAAACGAATCGTTTTGGGCCTGGTAGCTAATGACGCTTTCAATGGCACATCCAACAAAAACCCGTTCAATTTCAAAAACGCCAAAGTCAAAAGATTAGATGTCACCATTAACGGAGAAACCATCAGTACCCGACCCTATGAGCCGGATTTCGAGAACGACTTGTATCTCAGATCCTACTTGAGTCTGTATCAAGGACTGGGAAAATTCGGTGCCGATTGGGCCCCAGGAATTACTTTCGACGAGTATAAAGACGGCTACACCTTGTGGTGTATAGATTTCACCAAAGATCAGGAGGCACAGCTTGACAAGTTTCATCTCATTGAAACAGGAAATTTGAGAATCGAAATTCAATTTGCAGAAAACACGGCAGAAACTCTGAATTGTTTAGTCTACGCTGAATTTGATAACGTGCTAGAAATCAACAAACAAAGAGAAGTCAGCACTGACTTTTAATGGATACCTATCAATTGAAAAAAGTCTTAAAGGCAGATTTAGGATCTTCTTTTGCAAGTGTCTATGCCCTAGATATAATTCCTAAACATTTAAATTTTAAAGAAAAAGCCATGGTCATAAACACAGATCCTCAAGATCAACCGGGAGCTCATTGGGTGTGTTTATATTTAGACGGAGATACGATAGAATATTTCGATTCTTATGGATTTCCCCCCTTGTATAAGGAAATTGAAGAATTTATTGAAAGAAACAGTCATCACATGATATATAATGGAAGGCGTTATCAAGATTTTACAAGTAAAGTGTGCGGGGAATATTGTGTCTATTTTTTACATCATCGTCATAGAAGAGGCCGTAAAGTATTAAAACAATTATTTCCTAAACACTGGACACCAAAACAAACAGATCGTTACGTGAGACGATGGTTCAAAGAAAACTATAAAAAGCCTAAAACGCACAAAGGTCAATGCTGTAAGAGTTACGATCAGACTTGGCAAGAGAGGTCACCCTAGTTCAGCTAGTGAATGAAACACCTGGCTGTGACACGTCACGTAGTCCGGTACCGAGAAACAAACTACTTTCGTTATTGATAGCATATAAAAAGACAGCTCAAATCATTATTCGTCACAATTTGGATGGGGAAGTGCCACAGTAAAGTAAAACGCAACAATAAAATGGAAGAGATAAGAGCTGTGATCGCGTTGCCCTTAGCGGACGGCGGTGTTGGATACCTGGTACCAAAGATCGAATATCCTCCCACAATATTTGAACCGATGGAAGTAGAGAAGATGGAACCAGAGAGACTTTATTTAGAATTGAAAGAAAAAGAGAAAGAAGGAGAGAAGGAAGAAGAGGAGGAGGAGGAGGAGGAAGAAAAGAAAGAAGGAGAAGAAAGAGAGAAAGAAAAAGAGAGAGAAGAAGAAGAAGAAACAGATGAGGAGGAAATAGAAGAAGAAGGAAAAGAGGCGGAGACAGAAATTTTCGTGGTGGAGAAAATGGAGGAGGGAACTGATAAAACCCCCTTAGAAGTGGTCGCATCCGATTTCCAAGAGCTATTAAATGATCTCACTTATGGAGATGACGGTGATTGGGTCGAGATGCAGCTTATGGGAGAAGAAAAAGACACGGACAAAATGGTAGAGAACATGAGTCAAGAGGAGCGTGAGGAAATCGAGGGAGCCAAAGCAGACAAAGTAAGCGGGGTTTACAAAATTTGTACGGATTACGGGAAAGCCAAAGAAGAATTGACTGGATTATGGCTGAACTGCGAAACCTACAGCAATATGGTCAACCATTTGGGAGGAGAGAAAAGAAAAAGAGAAGAGGAAGTAGCCGATCAAGAAAGAAGTAGGAAAAAACTAAGACATGCTAAAAGACAATTACTCTACCAGTCTTACCTGAAAATGAAAATGCTAGGAAACAACGCCGAACTCCTGAAATTGCTCCAAGTCTGCAGAGTGATGGAAAAAATCAAGAATATGTGAAATCCGTGTGAAAAAAATCAATCTGTGTATATATGTGACTAAAAATTATTTTGGATTCTTTATATCATTAATGGTAAATATGTTTTTTTCTCATTACTAAAGTCTTTCAAAAATCATGTAAATATGTTGTATGTTTGTTTGCTGAGTTTCCAATTAAAAAGTTTTTTTGCATTTGAAATTCATTGTTTATTATTTTATCATATAAAGAGGACTCTGGTCCTAAGAAAAAACAAGAGGTGGTATTTTTTCATATATTTTATTTGAACAAACAAGTTTAATAACCAAAAGGAAGAGTCTTAAAATCATCAATGATCTGCCGTTTATCATATACAATTTGATATTTCTTAGTAAAATGTTTGGTCAATAATTCATGTCTCTTGGTTCTCTGGATTTTATGAGGATAAGTGACCGTCACTTCATCCAATTCTTTAAAAATCATTTTCTCTAAAGCCTTCATGGTTACGATTTGAGAAGCTCGATGATTCAAAGTAAGGCCTTTGACTTTTTGCACGCTTTTTCCAGTATCTGTTTCAAACGCATAATTCTTAGGGCCACCAGACATGAATTTGGTAATATGACCTCCCTCCAATTCGTCGGTCCATCCTCCTAAACTATTGACTATAGTAGGATTATACAAGCCTTCTACGTGTTGATAAATAATACTGTCGGTATCGAAATAAAGAACCCGATCTCCTAATTTTTCTAAGGTGTCGTATAAATGTAAACGAGCATGAGCAGTAGTAAAAGCAGCTAACACCACGTTTCCAAAGGGGCAGTCTTCGATGAAATCTTGTTTTTCCAGATAATTAATCAAAATCAGATCGCGTTCGGGTTGTTCTAAGTTGTTTAATAACTCAACTCCTTTGATTTCAAGAGTGCTGTCCTGTAACATTCTCGTCAATTGTTCTTCTTCGTTCAAATATTCGATTTTAGGTAATTGAAGGCGCTGAGCAAATTTTCCCCACAAACAATTCAAAAATAACTTGGCAATAGTTCGTTTCACGGGATTTTTCTCGATTTCTATAGGGTTCAACATCAATTTCTCTCGATCAAATATGTCGCGGATGTAAGCTACCCGTTGTTCCTCGGTCTCGCAATCGGGGGGATATCCAGAGGCTTCCTGTTTGATTTTCAAAAACGTGTCAATGTAACTGCGAAAGAGATCCTGACTTTTTTCTGGAAAATGCCACACCTCGTAAATTTTCTTTAACTGGTATCCGCATTCTAAGGCTTTTTGAAGTTCGCTAGTCACCCAAGTTCCCGTGATACAGCGTTCAGAATCTGTATGCTGACAGCGATACTGAGAATCTTGACAAAGTTTTTGGGCACAAGTACGACATAAGGGAAACAATAATTTTCCTCCGGTACGATAGGGTAAAACGGGATGATAGAGACCCCGAGGGGGTAAAACCTGACATTGAATCAACCCGAAATAATTAGAAATCTCCTCAAAATTCTCCGTGATGATTTCTGGATGACCCATGGGAAAAGGTCTATGTTTCAAAACAAAAGGATATAAAGAACAAACGTCTACATATCTCATGTCTCCCTCGGTACAAAATAAACGCGTGGCATTGGTGCGCCCCCCATACAAAGCTTCCCTAGGATTCAAAGGATCTTGAAAATTTAAATTGCCCACAAACTCTTGCAATTCAAAATTATTTTTCATTTCCAAATCAAAATCGTGTTCCCAAATAGAAACTACTTTATACCCCTGTTCTCTCAAATGATGTTCTCTAATTAAAGTCTGTTCGTACAACGTCCCGTAAGTACAATCGACTCGATGAGGATGATTTTCATTCTCTAAATCAGAATGACATTGAGGGCAGCCGTGCCAGTAACATCCATGAAATTCGTACACGGTATTCGATTCTGGATCGTAACCGTCTACGGTATAGGGCCCTAAATTTATTTCTCCACCATTTTTAGCATGATAAATCACCCGCCCGTCTCGACTCATCCAAGCTAACCATCGACAAGCTTTCATTGAAAATTGTCGGGCTGGGTCGTATCCCAAATTCGGTATGATGGCAATACTGTCTTCCGGCATGAATCCCCTTCGATAGGCTAAATTAGCAGTACTGGCAAAAGTAATGGCTTCTTGAAAAGGATTGACTTGTACCAACCTCTGTATGGTCTTTCTAAATTGAGCGCAACATCGTTGTAAAATGTCTACGTCAGAGATACAGTAATCTAAGAATTCTTTTTGAACAATTTCCCTTCTTGTTGCCGATACCAATCATAAAACGCTTTTCGTCCAGAACAAGTCATGTCGTCAGGATTGTAATAAGAAGCGGGGGGATAGGGACCCACATAATTCTGATTTTGCTCCGTATTAAAAAAATGGGGAAAATATCCTTTCTTCATTTCCTCAAATCCAAAAGCCGAAGGCATTTTTGATAAAGCAAAAGGCAAATAATTATAAGAATCTATAAATTTCAAACCAAGAACTTCCATAGATAAAATCTTAGTTCCGTTCATGATCACCGAGGGAGTTATGCAAGCGGTATGTACCAAATAATTCAAGATAAATTGCCCATCGTATCCCTTGAAATTGTGAGCTATGACAATGGCCCCTTCGTGCAAAAGCTGAGATTGACTTTTTTGAGTAGCGTGAGGCTGGGCCTGAAAAAGCCATTCCATGAATTGTTTCAAAGTATCAGAACCACGAAACAAATGGCGTCGAGGGCCTAAATGTTCACAGTGAGAACAGGTCTGATCTACCTTTAAATGATCACAATGCTGACACACACGATGAGCTACACATAAATTAGGGACGTGAGTTCCATTTTCTTGAGTACATTCAAAATCAAAATAAATGTACATTTGAATTTTTTTCCCTCTCTCTTTCAGAGTAGGTTTGACTTGAACAAAACATTGGTGATCTTTCTCGACCATTTCTCTACAAATCTTACACCATTTTCCGTCCCCACATTTGTGATAAGGGAGTAACTTTTTACTCATCCATTTTTGACAGTGAGAACATCGATCCATTAAACTGCATACAGTAGTTTCACAGTTTACACTGTAAGACTCTAAATGTCTCTGATAACAAATCTTGCTTTTAAAATACCCCTTACAATCAGAACAAACAATGCTACTCCCATCGGAAATACATGGGGTGTCCCCCAAACAAAAAGAACAAAGGTAAGGACATTTGACTCTATGATCTTCAATGTGACTATAACCTACATCGCAATAATCGCAGTAATATTTGTTTTCGGTCAATCCAGGCATAGACAAAATAGTATCGTAGTGTTCATCATCCAACAAAACATTCAAACATTTTCCATTTCCTTTTCCTTTGTAAATAGCCTCTAATTTCAGTCGAGAAGAGACCGTTTTAAATTGAAATATTTTCAATCGATATTCAGGAAGCAATACTTCTTGTAACTTGTTCCATTCCTCGGGACCGCAGGGCAAATTAGCATCACAATGAGCTTTTTTCATCAATTCTAAAGCTTCTTTTTTCTGCTGGGGGGAAAGAATATCATTCCTTTTAATACGATCCCACTGTTTTTTCCAACGGGGCAATTCCAAAAGATCCGAGGGGCGCTGACTGTGTAACCGAGCTACAGCGATAGCTCGAGGGAGACAGAGATGATCACCTACATTTTTAATTTTCAATACAGATCTTTTTCCTTTCTTAAACTTCTCTTTATTAGCATGTAGATGTCTGACTTTTTGACCTCCGCTTCCCTGAGGATATTTGACGTGAAACAATTCAAATTCAGCAGATCCGTCCGTAATAGTAAAATCTTTTTTCGATTGCTGCACTGCCTGAACTTTATTCAAAATAGTAGCTTCGTTCAAATTCTTTGATTGAGTAAATTCATACCAAATCTCAGAATCTAAAGACGGATGGCGCAAATTCAATCTCAAATAATCGTTAGGATTACATTGCATGCGCTCTTTCACTTCTTTCAACATGTCGCTCAATAAACGTTTCACAAAACCGCTATCTGATTTCTGGGGGAAAGGTCGAAAGCTGACCGTATATACATTTTGTTTCACTTTAAATTTGCGAGATTGTCGCCCCCTGTCTAATCTAACGTTGTAAAAGTCAGAAACCACTTTTTTCTTAACAGCTTTTCTGACCGCTTTTTTTTTCTTTAAAAGTTTTAAATTTTCATCGATCAATCGCTTTCTTTTATATCTCAACAAACGAGATTTATTCAACAAAATGCTTTCGTCTACATTCATCTCTCTCGCTTTCAAGGGAAGGATCCAAATGAAAAAAGTATTTAATAATGCTATAGTTATATTCATCAAAACATGTTTACGAACTCATATCAAGGTCGCTAGACAGCTACGTCAGAGTATTTTTTACCATAAACTAGGTCACACAGCTGTCTAGGTCACATAGCTGTTGTTTACGATCAAGGTCGCTAGACAGCTACGTCAGAGTATTTTTTACCATAAACTAGGTCACACAGCTGTCTAGGTCACACAGCTGTTGTTTACGTCGCAGCTACATTGACTCCAGACACGTACACAGAGCTAGCAAGGTCACACAGGTGTTGTTTACCCAGCAGCTGCATTGACTCAAGTCACGTACACGGAGGGTATATAACACAGCATTTCTCTTCAGTTCCTCACACCATTGAATGGAAAGCCTTCAGAACCTTATCGTGGAAAAAATCAGAGAGAAATTCAGCAACATGGCAGAGGAAAAGAAAATCAAAGAAGAACCAAAAGAAGAAGAAATGACTGAGATTGAGCCAGCCAAGAAGTTTGGATTCTCAGCCTCCGAGGAAAAAGAAGAAAAACCAGCATTTCTTCTAAAGCCTCCCAGAAATGAAGGCGGAGAAACTTACTTAGACATACTGAAAAGAGAAAAGCAGGAAGACAAGGAGTTCTACAAAATGATCGTCATCCAAGAAAAAAGAAGACTGGATAAGAACCCTCACTTAGTGACAGGAACCTTTGGACCCGGAACGGGCACAAAATCCCTCTACAGCAAAATACAAGACCTGCTCAAGGATTACTATTACCCAGAAAACGAGTTCAACAGGCTGAAATTGGACGTCATTCTAGCAGAAAAAATAAAGGAAGAGGCTGAAGCAGAACTACAACAGAAAAGAGACGTGGAAATGGAACTGCAGATCACCAAAGAAGAACTACAAAAGGTCATCAAAGAAAATGAAAAAGCCACTAAGAAAATTCATGATTTGAAAGAAGAAGTCGGAGAGCAAGAAAAAGAAATTGAAGAGCAAGAAAAAGAAAATGACGAACAGGATAAAGAAATAGACAAACTGGAAGAAGAAGTCGAAAAACTGAAAGAAAAAATCCACAAACTAGAAAAAGTTCCTCCCCTATACTTCTCCGAGGAAGAGTACAAAAGACTAAAAACCTTCAATTGGATACTAGAAAACGAGCTAGAGAGAGCAGATATGAAAAATACTGCACTGGAAGAAAAACTGACTGAAAAAGAAAACGAACTGCAGGAATTGAAGGACAATCTCCAAGAAAACAGAGAAATAATGAAACGCATGGAATGCGAAATGGAAACTTGGATCGACTTCGATTACGTACAAAAATCAAAGGAAATGGAGAAAAAACTGGCTGAAAAAGAAAAAGAACTCCAACAAAAGAATGACATGATAACTCGCATGGAAGCCGATTTGTTCATTTGGATGGACAACGATGCTAAAAGAATCCAAGATAAAGAAAAAGTCCTGGATAAAAAAATGACAGAAAAAGAAAAAGAGCTCCAAGAATACAAACAACATGTCAAAGAAATGGAAAATATCAACCAGAAAATGAAAGAAGAAGTACAGAAAGCCACTCCCTTATACGATACCTCAGAAGCCGCAACTTTCATCAGAGAAATTCAACAGAAAGCTGATGAACAAATCCAAAAAGCTAAAGAAAAATTGGCCCTCATGGAAGCAGAAGTCGACGCACTCAAGCTAGACAACACAGAAAACGTCAAAATATTCGGAGAAATACTGGACCAAATTCTCCCCCACATCAAGGATATGACAGAAACTTTCAACGAAGCCGAAGAATGGGTGAAAGCAGCAGCCACAGGACAAGAAAGAGAAGCATGGAGCATCTATGTCGAACCCAAAATCGCCACGGAAGAAAAATTCAAAAGTCTCAAGGCACTCTTCACCGAACATTGCAAAAAATTCTGCTTCGTCAGAAACGGAAGAACCCACAATATCAGCGGGGAAATTCAGCTGAAAAAACCACTCAACATCAAAGAACTCAACAAACTCCTGGGACCAAACATCTATCTGAACGGAGGACCGAAGGAACAAGCCACTGAAAAATGGTCCATGGCCGCGAAGTTCAACGAAAATGATTATTTCTCGATCTTCTTCACGGATCAAGCCCTCAAAGGCGGAGAAACATCATGTGAAATCAGCAAATAAACGTGTTCCGAGTGAAACAAATTCGTTTCCGAGTGAAAAAAATTGTTCTTTATTAACATTTTTCTCCTTTAACAATGTATATATGTTCATTTGTTCATTTATTTGCTTTGAATTCAATAAAATTTGACTTGTTCTGTCTATACTGCCTTTGTTTACCTTTATTCAGACGCCATTTTGGATTTGACCTAAATAATATTAGACGCCATTTTGGATTTGACCTCAGTTGACCCCCCTATCTAGGGGCCTTATACTACTCATGTTAAAGTTCAGTTTATATGCATTTCTTCCTCAAATATTTAATAAAATGATGATTTTGTAAATAATCACAAATAATTCTTTATCATTCTTAATTAAATTCTGCTATTCCAATAAAATGGAATCAAATAATTACCCTAAAATAGAGTGGTCAGTTTTATTTTCTGTTACTAAAATTTTCACAAAATTTGTAAAATACACATTGGCCACACTCGAGTACCTCTACGAAATTTTGCAGGCAGATGCATTTATGCAATATCTCTCAGTTTTAAAAGTTTCAAAGAGGTACTCAAGTGTGGCCACATTCAAATTTGGGAAATACTGCAGTAAAATCTACAATTTTAAGCTATTTTTAACGATCATAGTATGTTTGATGATGCGCATGTGCTAAACGGTGGGGCCGAAGTGAAAAAATGTCATATGCATAGAAGCAGAATATTGTGCCCTACATTATAAGTAATTACAATTTGTATTGTTTCAAACTTGAGTTTTGTGAAAAATTTAAGGCACATTTTGATGCTTCGTAGCTCTAGCTCTTTCACTTTTGTTACATGTATTAAACATATGTAATCATATACATTCAGTACTGCCATAACCCACAAAAAATAACTTCACATTTAATTGTTATTAAGACAACAAAATAGTTATATACTAATTTGGCAACAAAATGATATAGAAATCGGATGTTCAAATTATATTTTTTCATAGAGTGGGTCATCGTACCATTTTTTAAAGAACGAATATTGATAACACATACTAACGTCTATCTTTTTCGATTTTTCCAAAAATTGGTACGAAAACCCACTCTATGGTAAAAAGTAAGTTTTCTTCTTTTAATTTTTAAAATTGGTCTTTAAATGGCTAAGTCCAGTTGTTTGCGTAATACTGATAACAATACAATCAGCTATATTATACCCTCTAAACAGGCAAATCGGTAGTGTAGTGGTAAGCGAGGAGTTCTTTGAACAAACGTCACTGTAAAAGCTGGTGTTCGAATCGTACGCGTTTTGAGTTTTTTTGTTTATCTTTTTGTTTACATTGTTAAAATTTAATTGTCTTTTTAAACTTAATAATATACATTGTTAAAATGTATTTTTTCTTTTATTTTCTTAATAATTAAAAATTTGCTAATAATAAAATGAAATTACTTGATATGCGTTTGCTACTACTTTTATAGAATATGAAATGTATGTTATTCTCTTTAAGATTGCACGATTTCATATTGTAAACAGATGGTTGTTGTGCATGCAAGAAACTATTAAATGGCAAGATAAAACGTTCCATCTCTGAATCCTTGAGAGTCTTGTTAACACAACAGGGACATACGCTGGACAAAAGCATGTAATTGTGCTCAAAATGTAGAATACAAGCTAGGTCAAACGTACAGTGTGCGCCTAATGAAAATTCAACGATAAACTAGGCAAGTATTTCACTTCCAATTGTATCGGCAGGAAAATCACATTACAAATGCGTGTTTTGTTGTGAAAGAAAAAGCATAGTAGTTGTATCAGAAGACACATAGACCACTCGGACCAATGACCAACACAAAGTATGACCAGTGACGAATAACAAGTCCCCTTAGGGCGCTTACTTTTTTTTGCAAATTTATACATACCAAAGACCTTTTCTTGCTTGGCAATATTTTGTACAAGTCTAGCCCCCCCCCCCACTTTCAATTTGATTCCGACGCCACTCATTTTTTTTTTTGGGGGGGGGGACTTGTTTTAAATACCTACAAAAGGTGTTCCGAAGCGGAAAAAATCGACTACTACAAATGGTGGAATCGACTCCCCCATACTCTTTGTCGACTCCCCTGCGTTAGGGGTTGTATATGATGACTGAGGTAAATAGTAAAATATTTTTAGAAAGTAATCAACATTTTTGTATTTAAACTCTTTAAATGAGTACGTGATTGTCATTTCAAATTTGCCAGTGTAAAGTATATGTAAATACTATAAAATTTAAGCACAGTTACGCCTTCTTGGACATTTTCATTTGGACAATACTGTCCACCGTTTAAATGCCCAGTTAACTTAACTACGAGGTATGAGAAGGTCGTGGGCATTTGCACCGGCTTATTCCCCCAGATTCTTTAGAGCGGAAGTATAAGTGTTTGGATATTCTCAAAATACCCAAGTACTGGTCGTTTTTCATATCAAATCCTACTTTGATTAATGTTAAAACATGAATTTTTTTTAAGATGTATGTCTTATTTCTCCACCTAGCGTTTATCTATATTAAACGTTAATATTCAGAACAGAGTTATCGTTCGTGTTCAACCACGTGTAGAGTGGTTGAATATATAAACATTGGGTTGCTAAATAAAATCATAGCCAGGTTTGATACTTGTGGTGAGCAATACCATGGTTTTTAAAAAAATAATGGGCGTCTGTTTTGCATAAAAGACATTTTCAAGGAACATTCGGCATAAAATAGTATATAGGCTGTTTCACTATTGATGCTTTTACTAGGTCAGGCGTGTATCGAAAATTAATCCTCAGGGGGATCTCTACTAAGCATGTTAATTGTTGCAACAGCAGACAAAAACTAGTTTGTATTGTCACATTTATTTCTAGAACACATTTTATCCACCAATTAATGAAGATAAAGTTTAAAATCAATAAACCTCTAGAATTTATATTTGACTACAAGTACCTCATTTCTTGTAAACATGAGGCACGATATTTACTGCGAAACTGAAAGGGTAAAATAAAACCACGTGGTCTAAAATCTAAATGACAATAACATTCGCATGGGTGTTCCGGATAGCCAAAAACCCTGAATGAAGGAGAGTCCGACACGTACAAGTTAATCACAGGAAAAGGTTACACAGCGACATGGACACGTACTGATACAGTGTCGCGGATGCACAGACACATAGCCTACCCCCCCCCCCCCCTCCACCAATTTTTGTCAAAGACCCCCCCCCCCCCCCGCGCGCAAGGATTAGGATTTTGAAGATTGTGGGAAATTGCCTTATTGCCCCCTTTTATTCTTTTTTATCTTTTTCTCTTGTCAAGATTGTTTGGGTCTGAGTCTGCCCCCCACTTTCAAAATTGATGCTACGTGCCTGTCAGATACATGTTATATACATGTACGTGGTGATGCAGTGATGTAGTGGAAGGGGTGTGCGCGGGAACGTTTACTTAGAGGACGGGAACGGGGTATAAATAGGAATCACTCATAAAAAGATTGGGATATTAAATTAATTTCTTGACCTTATAGGCTTAATTGTCTACCAGATGACAGTAATTTAGGTCGACACCGGCTTTAAAGAAAACTCTGATATTTCCCCCTTCTTGTAAATGACTTGAAGAGGTACCGTTTTCTTTTATTACTCTGACACACAGCCCTTTGCAAGCAAAAGATGAAATAATTAATGATCGTTGTTTAAAAATGATTTGTGAAACAAAGCAGCAAATATATACATATATCTATTGAAATTCTGAATAAGAAAATATTTATTTTGACAATAGTTTGTTAAATATATTTCAATATGCATTAAGACATTAACAAGAAAATACTATTTGTTAAGCCTTCAAATATTTGTTTTGTTAATGAAAACAAAAGATATAACGGGTTTAACACTTTAAGCCGACCTTATAACAATGGCGAGTATTGGATCAAGGAATACGCCCGTTGTTTTTATTGTGGATTTTTTTCACAATTTACTTGACTTGTGATATATGAACAAGTATTTAAAAAATTATTTAAACAACTTTTAACTTGGAAATTATCATTACTTAGTGTATTGGTACATTTTATATGCTTTACGTTTGTATGACATAAATAAAAGAATTCATGTTCTCATAGTTAGTAGAGCAAGTTTGTAGCTTTATATATTTATAATAGATTGGTTACGACAATTTGTATTTTTTAGAAACTGCTTAAAATTTGAAGAAAAAACATTTGTGCTAATAAAAAATTCATTTTTTCCCAATATGTCTGCCCCGGTGGCTGGGTTACATAGACCTAAGAAAACCATGCATGAAAACTGTCAACTCACTGATTTTATGACCATTTTTTCTAGAATTCAATAACAGAATATTGATCGTTAAAGAGTAAAATTTAAAGGCGTTTGGGCCGATAATACGGCCAGTGATCGTTCAGAACTCAATTGTGAACTATATGGTTTAAAGTTAGCTCATTATTAACTGTGAACTTTCGTCTAAGTCCGTCTGTGCGCGTTGTGTGATCAAAGTGCATTAAAGTTTATCGATCTGCAGCAACAAACCATCACCGATCGGTTGAGTACTATTTGTAAAGTTCATTAATATGATTAGTTCAACATTTTTGTGTTTACGAGGATTGTTAGAAAAGTTCGATTGTGAGCGGACTATTCGCATGATACCAGCAAAACTTTTCAGATTTAAACTTGACGTATTTTCTAAGAAATACATGTATCTTAAGATATGTATGTTTTAAATCCACCATAAAAATATAAAAATATACAGCTTAATCATTTTGATAAGATATGCTTCACGGAGCATGTCAGATTATTTTTTATAATTTGTACGCATTTTTCATTATTAGAAAATGTACCGTTTAAGCGCATAAAAATAAACGATATTTCATATGACATCATAATGATTTATGATGGTCATTTTGTAAAGGTTTCAATTAAATTAAAGAATTTCTGACTATTTTATCGCCGAATTTAAATGAACAACGCTAGAAAAATGAGTCAAATAAGTTGACGTCAATGGATATCTTGGAGCACCGGGCCTTCAATTAATTTTGTGTGCACGCAGGAAAATCTCCGCTGGAGACTATAAGGTTCTTACATGCTGCTATCTTTTCAGAACAAAAACGTTTACAATTAGAATAACAGGCATTTAAAGATGGAAGAACTGATATTTTTTTCTTGCAGCACCCCATACAGCCCGGATCTTGTACCTATAGGTTTCGCTTTTAACCCAGGGGGCATGAACTTTATAATTTGTTAGAGGCATTCCAGGTTATCTTCGACATGTGCTTAGTTTTTCTGCTGAATGTACACTAGTAGAGACGAAGATTTGTTTGTAAATTTGCACCAATTTTACAGTTTTTCTACCTATAATCTGTTTCCCACTTGGGGACAGCGTTATTATTTTAATTTTACAATTTTTGTTTCTATTTTCCTATAGATGCTACACACCATAAGATAACCTCAAGACAATCCTTGTAGTTTCAGAGAAGAAGCTCAATATGTTCAAATGTTAACGCAGGACGAAAGACAAAACGGATCGCAATAATTATATTATTGGAAACGTCAGCTGAATCCATGAGTTGACCTAAAAATCAATCTTTCGCTAACTACTACATTATCAAACACATTTTTTTTAGACATATACATGTATATGTATTTTTGGATTCATGGTAGACAAGCATTTTTTGGCTTATTTTCTTTTGTGTGTGTTTGTGTGCAAAGCAGGGGTCTTAATCTATTTATATTATTTATAACGCAACAATTTATTATGACTTTAATGTTTTAACGCTATTCATCTGTAATTTGCATTTATATAAAAAAAAAAAACTTGATAAGCTCCAAATAACTAGTCTTACAGGTAAAATTTTGTTTTCCAGTTTTATGTTTACAATGCAGTGAAGCATTTTTAATGTTTAATAATTACGTTCAAAACGAATAAGCAGCTGGAAAAGAAATTTTACCATAATATATATTGAACCATGTATACAAAAACATGGTACGAGCCAAAGAATTGTGAGCTCTGTATTTTGCTTATAACTCTACGATTGGCTCTCAAATTCTGGTACACCATTAAAAAAGCATCACCTTATAATTGTAAACAATAAAATAATAAAAAAAATGGACCGAAATCGTGATCATGCAGCTTTAAGGTATTCAAGGTATACCACTGTTTAAAACGTTAAGAGCTTTCATACCTTTTCTTTTTATCAAATATCAATCTATATTTAACAACAGTTTTGTCACATTATATAAATAATGCCTGTTTAGGAGGGTAACAGTTGAAATTGAAACCCCGAGGAAACCATTGTGAATCGACACAAAGCGGAGGTTGACAATGGTTTCCGAGGGGTGTCAATTTCAACGGTGTCCTCCCAAACAGGCACTATTTATTTTATTATACTACATGTATATGTCTTGATTTTAGAGAATTTTTATATTGCTTTTATGTAGAAATGACGTGAATTCTACGGCGAACTGTACGCGCATAATTTACGCGCATGTTACAATTTGTTGTGTTATCCGTTGCTAAGTGTGTTGCTAACGCTGAGGGTAATAGAACGAATTTTCAACTGCGTCTAAACCAATCAGATTTCAGTATTTAACATAAAAGTATAATAAAAAAATTGTGTAACAACTTCATGCGTGATTTTGATAATGGAGAAACTAATTATAGTTAATCGTCATAAATACATGGACATATTTGAAGTACATAAAAAGGACGCGGGCACTAAAATGTAATTGCTAACAACATATGATTTATTGAATATATAAAAATGTCATACATTTAGACGAGCATGTGATCCACATCGTGACCAAAGGTAAACACAAGGACGTTTATATTTTGTGTTCACTTACAAAAAATAACCTTTTAAAAGTCAATAAACACGTAAACACAAAGTTTCCTTATTGTATTCAGTTAGTTGTCATTATATTAAATAGCAATCTTAACTTTACAAGGTAATTATTGCCTGTTTACATTCCTTATGACCAAATCACGAGTATATTGATCATTTGGATACCTGAGTAAAAAGGTGTTAAGAAAGAAAATATGAAGTTTATTGTAAAGAGGGAACCATTACAGTCTAAACCGTGAACCGTTCAGCTGAAAGTGAAACCGATAAAATGATATTGATAAAAGGTATGGTTCATTGTTTTTATACCCCCGCTCCGAAGAAGAAGGGGGTATAATGTTTTACTCTTGTGTGTCTGTTTGTCTGTCTTTATGTTTGTCCTTCTGTCTGTCTGTTCGTCCGTAACAAAAATGTCTGTCGCATTTTTCTCAGCAACTATTTATCGCAGATGCTTGAAATTGTAACATACTTTTAGTTTAGAATGCCATATCGTGGGATATATTTTTGTACCAATCGGACGTCAACTTCCTAGTAAATGACGACTTTGTTAGTTTTAACATAAATTTTCAATCAAATTTTCGTCAAAGATTTCTCAGCAACTATTTATCGCAGATGCTTGAAATTTTAGAACACTATTGTTTGGGCATGCCATATCAGCTGTGATTGGTTTTCATTACTCCTCTTGTCCAATGGAATATCGCTTCTCTCAATGTATTCGGCAATGGCTTATAACGCCTTGTTCGCTCATTACCACTTAATTTAATACGTCTGTATCAATTTCTCCCTAAATAATATATTTAAACAAGTATTGCTGGGTTTTTTTTCAATCAATCCGATGATTTAGTTAGTCTCGAAGTACAATATTCACCTCACCTTCACCAAGCCGAATAACACCATATATATATTATTGATATTATGATATAGACGTGATGTGACTAAGTTTACATATTGTATTGATTGCTAGCGTGGCAAAGTTGTACCAATCATATTGCCGAACTCTTTTTTACATGAAAATTTGGGTAAAAGAATACACACGTATGCCTACATGTACGGGGTGTTATACTTCCTAGCCTAAATCATAAACAGCAAATCTAGGAGCACCAGAGATTGCAAATGCGTATGTACTTTTTCAGAGACATGATTCTTTTGTTATCCCCGACCTTTTATGCTTCATGGATTCTGAATGCCGGCATCTTACTACCACTCTATGAATTCTTAAGGAAATATTTTAACATAGTGCATGTTATTTCTAGTACATATGATCTAATTATAATGTTTAGTAGAAAAAAGACATATACTTAGTTTCAAATTCTCATGTGGCATTCTGTATTTTAAAGATATAAGCAGAAAATGCCGTATAACGACAAGAAAGTATAATATTCACCAGGGTTAAATTTCTACGTTGAATGATTACTCATTGTGATGTAGAATACTTGAGTAACTCCGTAGAATCAATGTCTTGTCCGTGTAGGGTATATGAAAAATGACCTGTTGAAGAAAATTCCCGTGTTATACTATTTTGTAATAACTTATCATAATTGTGTTTACAATAATTTTCCATTGTGCTTTTTCAGGGCGTGGGGGTGGGTGGGCGAGAATCATAGTTTCTAATAAATGCCGATTATAGATAATTTGTTTTATATCGTTATTAGCCCACCATAGTTCAAAGCACGAATGAGATTTTCTGATCGCGTCTGTTGTCATTCTGTGCAGTTGTTCGTCCGTTAACTTTCTACGTTCAAAAACATTCATCTAGCAGATCAAGTTTTTGACCAAACTTGGCATGAAGCATCAATGCGTAAGGGGATAATTGATTGTGATATTCTTGATCCTTAATCTCATGAACCATACAATTTGGGTAACGACTGTAACAAAAAATGGTGCATAAAAATATTCTTCTTTAGCAAACACATGAGGAACATGTTAATAGCATTACTAGTATGGGGAGCAAAAATGCCTCTGCTAAATTGTGAAATAATTAATGACCTAAAGGTTAAGAGTTCTGGTGATACATTCATGTATGTAGGGAATATATATATATATATATATATATATATATATATATATATATATATATATATATATATATATATATATATATATATATATATATATATGAAAATCTATTCAACAATTAAGAAGAGTTGCTTGACAAAATGGTAAGTACTCAATAATTGTTAAAGTTTTAAATTCAAAAGAGGGAAATTCTCAGAAAAATATTTGATATATATATATATATATATATATATATATATATATATATATATATATATATGAAAATCTATTCAACAATTAAGAAGAGTTGCTTGACAAAATGGTAAGTACTCAATAATTGTTAAAGTTTTAAATTCAAAAGAGGGAAATTCTCAGAAAAATATTTGTAAATGCATGTAATTAGAAAGTCCAACTCCAAAATTTACTGATTAATTTATTGGATTAAAGATGTGAAACTTTTAATTCAACTAATTTAATGTATTTTTGTTCAGATATTTATTCTTCTCATCAAATTAAATACCGTTTCTCTCACTGTGTTTCGCCATGAGTTCAGCAAACGCAAAGTTGCTGAACATTCCGAGGTTTGGTCGTTCTCAATGATAATTAACAAATCAAACATCTACGGGAGAGGGGACGAAAATTTGCTCAAAAATGTAGGCTAAAAATAACAAAGTAAGAATTTAACAGGAAGCTGACGTCCGATTAGAAAACAAAAATACAAGCTACGATATGACACGCCTAAACATATAGTGTGTCAAAATTTAAAGCATCTGCGATAAATAGTTGCTGAGAAATCTTTGACGAAAATTTGTTTGAAATTTTAGGCTTAAAAACCCCCAAAGACGACGTCATTTAACAGGAAGTTAACGCCCGATTTGTACAAAAATGTATCATACGATCTGGCATGCCTAAACATATAGTGTATCAAAATGTCAAGCATCTTGCTTATGCTTGACATTTTGCTCAAATTTGCTGAGAAAAATGCGACAGATATGTTTGTTACGGACAGACAGAAGGACGGACGGACAGACAAGTAGACAGAAAGACACACAAGGATAAAACAGTATACCCCCTTCTCCTTCGGAACGGGGGTATACATATGATTAATTTAAAATATAAAGTAATGTGTTTAATATTTAAGTGATTTCATGACTTAATCAATATTTTGAATTGTCAAATTGAATAAAATATCTTTCAAAATTCTTTCATAGGTCTCCCTTTTGTCCTTTTGGTTTTTGTCGAACGGATTACTTTTTCAATCACATGTACATGTGAGGATGAGTAAGTATATTACTGTGTTTACATGTTAGCACAAATTATAATTAATTGATATATTTCACTCCCTTTCATTAATTCATTATAGACCTTTCTCTCTCTCTCTCTCTCTCTCTATATATATATATAAATGTTTTCATATTATATATAATATAAATAACAATGTTTGCGCAATCCACTGTTATTTTTGCATAACATCATTATGGGTCAAGAGGTCAAATAAGCGCACACATAATCTAGGTCACTACTTTTTCTATGTGCTCAAACTAACCGACTTGTGCTGAAACACACGTCATACTTCTCAAATATTTATTCCTCGCTGAATTAAGAAATGAAGAGATCGACGTATCAAAGAAAAAATTGACCGGAAAACTTCATCGATGAAAAAGTTTTCCGGTCAATTTTTTCTTTGATACGTCGATCAATAGAAAGATTATTATCTTCATTTCTTATCATTTAATAAAACATTTTCAAATAAAAAAATGTGAAGTGTCAATGATCAAAAATGTAAATAATGTAAATGAAGCGGCGCGTATGAATACAAAACAACAACAGCAACAATATTCAAAATGGATTCGCCTTCAGCTGATGCAGAGCTACTGGGCTGAATTTAATGGATTAAACACAAATATTGAGTTAAAATCTGAACCAGCTGAATTGAAAACGAAAGGAAAATACATGCGATAGCTTGTGATATCATTCACTGTGCAGAAAAACTCGTATTAAAACTAGTTTCCATGTGAGATCGCTGGAATATGCAACTGGACATAACCATCCAAGGAAAAGCGATCGTGGACGAAAATAGCTGATATGCCGACAGAGAATAGTATGTATAAGCGACTTTTGTAAACTTTGTGGTAACTAGATAGCCAGTGATGCACTTAAGGTAGCTCGCGGGCTTACCTGCTTGTGAGAAAACCTACCTTGAAAATTTGTCCACGTGATCCATAGGTTTTATAGTTTTATTTCTAAAAAATGTTTAAGATTCGTCTGCGCGGTAATAATGTTATCGTGTTTCAAATACAGTGTCATTAATAAATCAAGCAACGCCATTTCAATGAAATATATAGTAAAATGCACATTTTAACCGAGAAACACATTACAAAACTATGCTCCAAACTTTTAAACGATTCAGACGAAATTAATCATACTCAACACAAAAACAGAGGAGATAATTATAAATCAATTCAAAAAAAAATATCAGTATGTGTTCTCGGCCAATTTTTGGCAAAAACACTTTAAAGATTTAAAAGATTTCTTAAAACCTTATATTTTCATTACGACGTTAGTCTGACGTCATCATTTCCTTATTCTTAGAACACCAAAATTAAAATGCATTTATTGACAAGACTAGCTGTTTAACACATTTTAGAACATGTTAATGCTTATTAGACATTATTGTGAATGTTATTAGATGCAATTAATGTAAGGCTGTAAAGATACAGAAAATTGCTATTTTTGTTTTTATGAAACTCTGAGTCAATCAATGCAGAAATAAAATGCCAGACATCTACTGACATTATAAGTAATTAATCGAATAAAACAGTTATCTCAAGCCAAAAGAAATTTAAGAATTTAATCGGTAGTACAGATTACAGAAGTTATAATTATATAAAAAAAAAAGCGAAGTTAATGCATACATTCTATTTTAAAAAATGACTTTAAATGGAAGAGTTCTATAACGCACACTCATTTTTGATCTTTATAGAACAAAATGTGACAATGTATGTGACGTATTTAAATTTTCAGCACTTAATATTATAAATCTTTGTTTAAACAGTCATAAACCGCATATAAGCTTTTTAAAATATTTTCTTTTATTCTTCTAAATATCTCATTTGTCATTTTAAAATAAAATTATGAGTTTACTATTACGGTCAACTCTTAACGTCGATTCCTATTGTGACGTCAGCAAACCCGCGAGCTACGTTAAATGGTATATCAGCCGCTTGGAATGCGCAGAAGGAGTTGATGCTTCACTCATAGCTTTTCTTTACGACGCTTATTCTGATGACCGATCATCTACGTGTGTAAATGTAAAAATTATCGTTACCAAATTTGAACAGCAGTGTTACCGTGAAAGTTTATAGGCCTATATGTTCGTTATAATATTCCTGGAAAAGGAATAGCCAGCCTCGCTGTAAATGTTGATTGATCTCAGGCAGACGAAATCGTGAGAAGACGCTTAATTTTCTATTTCGTGAATCAAACAAAGTGTTTTGTTTATTTTTGAAGGTTAATTAAACTTTCAAGTTTTTATATTCACAAGTTTGCATTTTGTTTGCTGACAATAAAACAGACACAACTTTACATTTTGTTGACAGTGTTTATCTTTGAAATTCCCGTTCTATAAATAGTGTTAGATCAGAGCAGTTGAGAAAAGTAGATCCGGCAAAAATTTTATTGATGCAGGTATCAAAGAAGTTTTTCAACCAATCAGAAGCGCCGATATCTCATCAAACGAATAAATATTGAATGATAATACAAATCATTTTCAAGTTTTATGTCCAATGAAAGCACTGCAGTATAGCCTGAAAAAAGGAAATAAATCAGTGAAGGTGATTCCCCATTATACGACTATTACTACTAGTAGTGATTGTACATGTATACAATAAACGTAAGTAAAATGTCCACATCCTAATAAACAGATTATTTTATTTTACACAATAAATTATAAGAGCAGTATTCTTATTAACCATATAGGCTACTTTGGGATTTCCCAGATCCACACTTTTGCCAGCCACCATCAAACGATGCAGATACTTCTCTGAAGTACAAAATGTATAATTAATATATGATCTTGTCTGGACAATTCTACTATTTTGTTAATGACTCTTATACATCTTATTTCGTGTATCATTTACTTGAGTCAAGTATCAGAAGCACTTTCCATTTTTTACATGATTTTGTAAAGAATATTCTATTTTCAAATTACTTTGTGAGATCTTATCCTCTGTCAGCAGCATCAGCACAGCTGGAACAAGCTATATCTTCAACAGCTTTGACTCATTTCTTTTTCTCTTTTCTTGAGTTTTGCTTTGGAACAGGATGGTACGCTCACTGTCGACAATAAATTGGACACCTTTCTTTCCTCTATACCACTGTGTAACATGCCTAAAAGCAAAACAAAATAATTGTATGAAAATAGATAAATAAGAAAGATGCAGATTTTGTTATAAAATATTAAGGTACTTTATATTAATGAAACATGTACTTCTTCAACAACATTATGTATTAAATGTTGTAAATCATTTTCACCTAGTGCAAATTCTTTTCTTTTTGGATGCTGAAATTAACCTGCCAATCGATGTAGAACGATATCGCTTCATCTCTTGGACATTTTGTTTAGCAGGTGTCGCTACAATCATTCCCTGAATGTTCACGTGAAAACATGCCTAAAGCGAAACACTCCCCGAATTCCTCTTTGAATTTAGAGTGTTTCCACCTAGGACAGGAGCTAATTTTTGAATGAGATAAAAAAAAATGCATAAGATGTCTGACTATCCTAGTTTGGAACTTCGATTTTCGATACTACAATCTAACAAACGGTAGTATAGTAGTTCTTTGAAAGAATATTTTAAAACAGTTTCCCTTTATGCTCTATGTTAAATTTGAGTCCATCTTCGGGCGTCAATATTAGTCAATAGGTCACGGTTTTAACAGTTTTGAATCTACACTATCTAATGATGCTTACATTTTCTCAATATACATGTATTTCTTTTTTAAACTTTGAACCCCTCTTAGGGCGCCAGTATTTGTCCGGGGTCACGGTTTGAACAATTTTTAATCTACACCCTATGAGGATGCTTGTATAGTAATCTAAAAAACTGTAGCATTGTAGTAAATTTGATGATTTTAAAATTTTCTTCCTTTATATTTCAATGTTGAACTTTGTTCCCCTCTTATGGCCTAAGTTTTAGTCCGATTTGAATCTAAACTATCTAAGAATGCTTACATTTTTTAACAATTTAGAACCCGCTTCCCATAAGGATTTTTGCACAAAGTTTAGTTAAATTTGGTCCACTTTTCTAGAGAAACAGTAAAAAATGTAAAAAGGTTTATACTGGCAGACGTAATGACAGACAAGACGGACAACAGGTGATCAGAAAAACACGTTGATCCTTCGGTTCATTTATCATTTCAGAATGTTGATCATTCAAGAGGCCTTAAATCGCTCCAATCACAATGCGAGCAAACTTGGTACGTGTAGTATGTATATATATTAATTTTGATTTCATTTCAACATTAGCATTTAAACAGTACATGCACTTCCATAAAAATACAGATATAATAAAGATTTAGAATTTTACAGATTCATGTGGCATCGTTTGCGAAATAAAGGAATCTACCGGCGGCAACTCAAATGTCGATGTTATATTCATGATGGTAGATAATAATACATTTCAATATTCAGTTCCAACAAGTAAAAGAATTCAAAATATCACCTGTCGAATAAATACAGCGGGTTGTTGCAGTAAGTATCACTTTCCTAATCTTCATATATTGGATAATTAAATATATGTGTCCTGTTTGCTAAAAATTAACTTTAAATCGCAAATAATAACAGTTTGTCATCACTGGAAAACACATCACAGCAAACAGCTAAGCCAGAATCAACATCCACATCAATAAATGCATCTCAAAATGTAACGAAGGAGACTGCAGGTATAACAAATGTGACACGGCAAATATCAAAATTTATAACAGACAATATACCAGCCTATCAACTTACATTTCAGAGGAGACCAGTATTACAACAGTATTGACATCCCATGCAACAAATTTGCAAGAAACTACATTAATTACAACAGTAAGCAAGGAAAGAGTTTCCGAAGCAAGTATGGTTTGTGGCAAGTAAAATATTTACTTTTTAATATTAAAGTTTGTCATCAATAAATTTTTAACCTGAATCATCATTATGTTAAATTGAAATCACGATATGTGCTGTCCAGGCTCTCGTCCAACGCAACAACACGCCGAAGCTCCCGGATAGTGCTGTGCTCCCGGATAGTGCTGTAAATGTTCCCTTCTTCATCTGTGTCAACTGATTAGAGAGAAATTGCAACCTTATTCTGAATCTCAAAGCATGCATCTGTCAGAATAAAAGTAATTGTGAACAAAATGTATTACAAAATTCATATTAGCAGAAGAATTGTTCGATAATGTATTTTGTAAATTAGGAAACAATCAATAAATCAAACCAAGAAAGTTAGAAAATATATTAAAGGCCAACCTGTCTTCGAAAAGAAGAGGTGCCTGGCATGAAACACACGCAGAAGGATGAATGAGCACAAAAGGAGGACAAGGGTCTATGCATAATGGTTCCTCTTCTTGGAACAATAACCTGTTAATCTAGAGCTGGATGAATGTCTAAGACAGTATGGTCTGATTGAATGCAATCTTTAATATCATTCATACATTACAGAAAAAATAATTTGGTGAATACCTGATAAATCTGCATTTTGTTTGTGATAAGTTTTAAAGTTGCGGGCAGTTCATTTTCTATATACTTCACTTGTTCCTCTGTAGTTTTCAACAGTTTGATTGATGTTCCTCTAGATTCCAATACCGCAATAAGATCATCTGTTTTCGTCACGTCTCAACCTTCATTTACAAATCTGTCAGCCGACCGCTTCAATACCATCTGCTGCACCGTTCCCATTCAGAACCTCCTCAAGAAAAAAACAGAAGTCAAATATTTACTTGCAAGCAAATTAAAGTTCCGTTTGTGCCTAAATTGAGTGGTTGGGCCATAGATTTTTAAATATATTACAGTTTTGTCTGTTTCTTGACGAAAATAATTCAAAATTGGGTGTAAATGTGCCCAAATATCGGAGGCCAAAGTGCGAGAGTAATGATGTCCTCCTTCTTGCATAGGCTACCCCTGTATGTTAAGAAATCTGCCAACGAGCATACTATGAATCTCACTACCATATTTGCAGTTGTTATTTTTATACCATTACCACATCGGGAGATAGATCTTCTCTCAGAACGTAAACTGCAAATAATTGGAATTTGTTTTAAGTCGAAGGGGCAAAACTCTGTCAAAATGGCCCGATCGTAGACTACCCAAAATCAAGTCTGGGTGATAATACTATGATCAATTTGTATATTAAATTTCATTTCAATATGTTCAGCTTTTGCAAAGAAAATGAACGGAAATAGCAGATAATTAGACATTTTCTACGTCCAAGGATAATAACATTGCCGAAAATGGCTCGATCGTACCAAAAATCAAACTTGACCTCGATATTATAATGATAAATTTGTATATCAAATTTCATTTCAATATGTGCAATGTTGGCTAAAAAAATGAACGCGAAAACTGAAAATAATACGACATTTTCTACGTCCAAGGATAATTACTCTGTCGAAAATGGTTCGATCGTACTAAAATCTGTATACCAAATTTCAATTTAGTATGTGCCACGTCTGCAAATAAAGTGAACGGAAATTGCAAAACAAAATAATTTCCTACGTCCATAAGGCGAAACTGTCACAAATGGTACTATCGTACCCCAAATTAAACTTGGCCTAGATATTATTGAAATAAATCTGTATACTGAATTTCATTTCAATAAATACAGCCTCTGCAAAGAAAACAAACGTAAACTGCAAATAATTGGAATTTTTTTTAAGTCGAGGGGGCAAAACTCTTGTCAAAAATGACCCGATCGTAACCAAAATTAAGTGTGGGTACGATCGAGAATTGATAATACTATGATCAATTTGTATATTAAATTTCATTTCAATATGTTCAGCGTTTGCAAAGAAAATGAACGGAAACTAAAATAATTAGACATTTTCTACGTCCAAGGATGATAACATTGCCGAAGATGGTTTGATCGTATCCAAACCAAACTTGACCTAAATATTATTATGATGAATCTGTATATCAAATTTCCTTTTGATATGTGCAACTCTACCAAAAAAAATGAAGGAAACTGCAAATAATTCAACAATTTTTTTTACGTCCAAGGGGGCATAAATCTATCGAAAATAGTTCGATCGTACCAAAAATCAAAGTTGACCTTTATTATTGTGATAAATGTGTATACAAATTTCATTTCAATATGTGCAAGCTCTACAAAGAAAAAGTACGGAAACAGCGAATAATTGAACATTTCCTACGTCCAAGGGGCATACCTCTGTCGAAAATGGCTCGATTGGATCCAAAATAGATATTATGATAAATTCATAATATATGCAAACTCTGCAAAGAAAATGCACGTAAGCTGTTGGCGGACCGACCGACCGACAGACAAACAGCAGCAAAGCAATACGACCCCTCTTTCTTGCAGGAGGGGGGGGGGGGGGGGGCGAACAACAATTGATGATCTATATATGAAAATTATGGATCTTTGAAAATATATTTTGTAGTTATTATTCTGTAACAAGAAATATTTATATTACCTAGCATGAGTAAACTTTTCATGACCACAACATTGTTTTACGTTGCGATGCATGAAAGTTGCGGTTATGACAAAAAATAAAGGATTTCTCAAAAATCCAGCATACACGATACATAGATTAAGAAGCATCAAATAAAACATTCTGTATCATATTTTTTTGCTTTGAAATATTGGTGCTGCTTTCTTCTAGTGTACTTAGCCATGATATATAAACAAAAGAAACTCTTCCTTCCTTGTCTTTATAGGTAACGGTTTTCTTTGCCGTCATCAAAACTTATTGTAGCTAATTAACCTTCATTATGAAGAGCATGAAAGTAGGGATAGTAACTTTTTTCAATAACATTTTCCCTCAGCGTTTCGGTCACGACGATAAATAACGTGACGCAAGAAAGTTATATAAAATTCTATGATAAAGACGAATAAAATATTAATTGATATATGACATACCAATTATGAGTTCATTAAAGTATACAAGGCCATTCAAGTTGCAAAACATAAATCCCCCCCCCCCCCAAAAAAAAATGGTTAAGAATTTATGATATATCAGTATATATTTATAAATAATTTAGATGAAAAAATTTCATTAAGAACACGTGATGAAAATGTCAATAAAAAAATGAACACACATCTAGGATATATTCCACAGAATGTCCATCAAACGGATTATTCGCAGGAGCAGCATTTATTGGACTGTTCATCGGGGTATTTACGACTGGGTCTATTTCTGTTTTCCTACATAAACGATGGACACCATATAACAAGTAATATCCGCATATAACCACAAAAACTAAATTTAACTATGCTTATATTTTTGATCCTGTTTCATCAAAAGTCACTTTAAGTGTTCATTAGAATATGACCTTGTAATCAAACATATGTATATGCACAATACTAACCGATTTGAGATTTTAAGAACCAGTACTTTTTATTGTAGAGGACGAGCCCTTTGCAATTCACTTCATGAGTTAAATGAGACACAAGCATCTGTCAGGCCGACTGCAGGAGAGACGTACAATGAAATAGAGAATGAACCTGTAAGTATTGAACAATATAACTTATAACAGTGACACATAAATTTACTTCTTATTATGCTGTCTAATCAAAACCTTAGATCGATCATAGTGTTGAAGTTAATTAGTTTGGCATTTTTGACCAACTTGGTTTTATAGCTGGAAAAATTAACATTAACGAACAAATTCATAATCATGATTAATATGAAAGCGACGGACTGGAGCATCGAATTTACGAACTCGAAACATGAAAGACGGCTTAGAAAAAAAATATTATTCATAACTATTAAGTGAAATGAATACATTTTACATCACGATTTTTATCATGGAATTCGAACCTTATAACGTAAACAAATATACATAAAATCAAAGTGTTTTCTCACGTTTTTAAGGAAACCATAACGTTTTGATGACATAAGTGCTAAAAGATTTTGCGTCAGTGATTTAAAAATTTGATATAATTTATTGGATTTGGTTATGAAATTAGTAGTTTTTTTAATTATATTTTTTCCTTTATAATTAATTGTTTTCTACAGGTTCATTTTTCACTAATAAAAAACGAAGTGTGTGGATATTTTTTTTTAGCAAAGTCCAAATATATCGTATGTTTTGCCAATCACAAAAGATGAAACAAAGTCCAGTGTTTTAACAAATAATCCCGAAATCTACCACCACCTCCGAGAAGATTACGATGTAAAGGATAGAAGTAACTACTATGATCATGCAGTGCCCCTGAAGAATCCGCAAGAGATAGAACCTGACCAGTATGGTCAACTTGCAATTGAAGAAACCGGAGCTTACTCAACTGTAACAAACATGAATAAAACTGGCCCCGAACCAGTTAGAAATGAAGCCTATTCAACAATTGAAACGAGCGAATTTCAGTTGGTTGAAGTTGAAGGCAATAATAACGACAACAGTGCGAGTTATTTTGTTCTGGCCAAAGAATAAAATGAAGTCAATTTTTTTCACTACCCGGGCGCATCTCTTACTTTTCGACTTTAATCAAACTAAATGTAACGTTTGCCTGAAAGCTTGTATATGTATTTAAATTTCTAAGAAAACCGGTTCTCATGCACTTTGATTTTCCTTAAATTGTATTTTGAGTTTTTAAATGTGTAGTATATTCCAATTTGTTTGTTAAACATATTTCTTATTTTGTAAAAAATAAAAATCAGTTTGAAACAGTTGCTTTTTAGTATATATTTGAGTAACACGCTTGATTATGTATATCAATTTTTGAAGCGACACTACAGTTTATTTTGCACATTGGAAAAATTACGCTTTGTAAAATCTAAATAATTTTAATTTTTTGCTATAAAAACAGTTTTAGACGGTCCATACAGTAAATATTGCTAGTCCAGCCTTTCGGTCAACGTCGCTTGTACATCGATGGAAACTATTACGGCGTGGCTTTCAGCGAGAGGGTGAAAAGACCAGATGAATTTCTACAGATTTGGCTTGAAAAGGATAAACAGATTTGATGACAAAACACAAGATTGAATATCTTGTAACAGAAAAGAGATAATAAATCTACATGCGTCATCGATACATTTTTTTTATTCTAAGAATATTTTAACATCTAGTTCCGCCGAGTATTTTACGTCGGGTGCCCCATTTAAAATCACGTTTCCAGGTCGTACCAAGTGAAGACATTTCTTTATACTTAGAGTTAAAGACGTTTAATTTGCCATGTGCAGGACACTGTGGATGAATTATTTTCACCACCTATTAATATAAATTACTAATATTCTATTGACAACCGCTGTATTTCAAAACCACGATATCAATGTTATAAATAATACCGAAACATCTTCAACAGGCAATTGCGAGGTTATTATTGAATTAGAAAGATTCAAACTGTCAGTGCATGAAAAACTTCTATTCTTTTACTGAACTGCTTTTAAATAATGAAGGACCGAGATGAAAAAAAAATTAGCTGTAGTGTCTCTTTAATAATTCAGCGGCTCACCAACAATATGTATGCGTATCATAAGTCCTGAGTCCTCGGGTAAGCTAAAGCAATCTTTCGGGTACAGAAACTTTTAACTTAAGGCTAACATTTTAAGTCATTATTTTATCAATGTTTCCTTGTTTACTTAGAAATTAAAAAATTTTTTAGTAGTTCTAAAGCAATAATAATAGTGTGGGTTTTTTTTCAATTTTATATAGAGTGACTCTTAAAAACTGTTAAGATAAAATTTCAAAGAGCATCCACACACAATGTGGAGCTAATAATTGCTTGTGTGTTAGTATATATGAATTGGTTGAAAAACTAGTTGATAAAACAATTCTATCATAGATCAAAATTTGTATTTTATTGTGTTAGCACCTATAAAGAACCTCTATATTTTTAGGGTTATTAATATGTAATGACTCTTTAACAAGTATATATGTGTTATATTTCGTAAAGGAAAAAGGAACTAAAGCCGAGCTCGTTGCAAAGCAACGAAGAGGTTTTCCGTTGTAGCTTTGTGTCAAAAAAGATTGTCAACATGATAAAAGTCAATGTTAATAATGATAATAATGCTATATACTAGTGCTAATAAATGAGTAAATGGATGGCATGCATCAACCTCTTATTGATGAGGACAGCAATTCCAATTCAATAATAAGTCTGTCGTGGAAAAACACGTACAGTCGCACCTGTTTTAAGCGGCCACTTGTGAGACAATAACAAACTGGCCGCTGAAGATAGGTGGCCTCTTATTCCAGGTTTCAAATTAATGAAGAAAAAAATCCCACCGAGTTTATTCATTTTGCCTCTATTGCACGTATTTATTAATAGCATCTGTAATGGCGGCGAACACGGGGATGGTGAATGCACAGCTCGGATTCCTGAATAAACAAGTAATATTAATTTATCAAAGGATTATGAGCAAAATATTTTCTCCTAAATAAGCCCAAACAATAATTGTAAATTGATTAAATGCGGTAAACAATCAGAAGTAGCGTTTCCGTACAAAGTCTATGTACTGAACTACGAGGGCCAATGTTTAACCTCTTAAAAAGTGTCAAAATTCCATTGGGGTGTATAATAGAAAAAATGTGCCTATTATCGGCAAATTGCTGTACATGTTAAGCGCAAGACTGGCCATTTAAGGTAGTCCTATACTCGGCACTAAATGGGCTCAATTATTAAAAGCTTAGCTTTAAAAGATAAATATACATTCTAGCAATACATATTCAAAAGAAAATATGTATGTTTACATGCTAGTTTGGTTGTTAACACCTCTCAGACGGATTTACCCCCTTGCGAAAATTATTGACAATTATGAAATTTGCCAGACGTCCGTTTTTCCTAAAAATAATTACCAAAATTTGGGAAAATTAGAACTGAACATACAAAATAGAGTATAAATATTTATTTAAGCCATATCTCATTAATAATTTTGCGCAAATTTTTGTAAGTAATTACGCTTTACGGACCTGATGTATCAAAATAGAATACCAAAAATGCAATGCTAGTATCGCGTTTAGTAATTTTTTTTACTATTTTATGGACTCAAACTTAAATTCATGGTGTTTATTCTATAGATTGACATCTTAGAAAAAAGATTTGTTAAAATAAATTATATGTTGACGGATTACTTTTCACGCTATAAGCTCTAAACCAAGTAGACCCTGACGAAAAAATCCGTAAAAATAACAGTTTGCTACAGTTTTCTGCCTAGATCTGTCAACAATGTTAGATATCATTTAAACATTAATTAATTGACGATTGATTAAATTCGAAATAGCTTCTGTCTCTAAATTTAAACCGGTTTTAGTAAAAGAAAAAGAAAAATTCGGGTGGGGGGGGGGGGTCAAAACAACGAAGATATAAGCATACCTGAGATCCTGGTTAATCAGAAACTTCGTTTTTCATTTTACTTTAACACAATCGAGTTTCTCAACATTAATCATTTCTATCTCTAATAGCATACATATATTACCGTTCTAATTGCTTATTATTGTCATTGTTTACAACAGCGATGTAGAGCAAAATCAATACCGGGTATCAAAAACGCTTTGTAAAAGCCGAACCAATATTGTAAAATCCGTATTATGACGTAGTGCGATACTCGGACTACTTTAATAACTTTGTAATGGAGTATAGAAGTACATGTAGATATATAAACAACACAAAACAGGTGTTATATTCAATTATCTCATCAAATCTCAGCAGACTTCAAATTACACACTCAGTTATTTGTCACTAACTCATTATCAGCTGTCAAAGTTTTGCTTCTTTCGATACGGGGTCACATGTCAGAGTCAGAAGTGATGTGACAAAACAGACAAAATGGCCGTTCAAAACAGGCATGTTGAAACCATGGGACCTGAAAACACTGGCCACTGGCCACGTTAGACAGGTGGCCGCTTAAAGCAGTTAAAATAAAGTGAAAAACTAAACCAGTGGGATTGAAACTGGCCGCTCATGGCGAGTGGCCGCTGATGAAAGGTGGCCGTAATAGCAGATAAGACTGTAGTTTCTCTTTTTAGTACATTTGACAATGTATTAATTGTTTAAAATGTGTGCGAAATAAATATATCTGGATCGAATTTATCAACAACTGATAACAGCAAATGCCATATTTATACCCCCCGCAAACAAAGTTTGGGGGGGTATATAGGAATCACCTTGTCCGTCCGTCCGTCCGTCTGTCTGTCTGTCTGTCCGTCTGTCTGTGCAATCGTGTCCGGTCCATATCTTTCTTATGGAGAAACATTGGAAGTTCTTACTTCACACAAAGATTGCTTATGACCTAAGGGTGTGTCATGACCTTGACCCAAGGTCAATCGGGCAAGGTCAAGGACACTGGAAGAAAAAGTGCAAAATTTGTGTCCGGTCCATATCTTTCTTATGGAGAAACATTGGAAGTTCTTACTTCACACAAAGATTGCTTATGACCTAAGGGTGTGTCATGACCTTGACCCAAGGTCATTCGGACAAGGTCAAGGACACTGGAAGAAAAAGTGCAAAATTCGTGTCCGGTCCATATCTTTCTTATGGGGAAACATTGGAAGTTCTTACTTCACACAAAGATTGCTTATGACCTAAGGGTGTGTCATAACCTTAACCCAAGGTCATTCGGGCAATGTCAAGGTCACTGGCAGAAAAAATGCAAAATTCGTGTCCGGTCCATATCTTTCTTATGGGGAAACATTGGAAGTTCTTACTTCACATAAAGATTGCTTATGATTAAAGGGTGTGTCATGACCTTGACCCAAGGTCAATTGAGAAAGTTCAAGGTCATTGTTTCAAAAAAGCTAAATTCTGTCTGTGTCATGTCTTGTATTAATGGAAATATTAGAAGCTAAAAATTAACAGTTTTCAAAAATAAAGCAGTTGTTATTTATAGAAAATGGACAGTGAAATAGATTCATCCAATATTTTCTATAAAAGCAAAAATACACGCGTTATGATTTTTTTCTTAGCGGGGGGTATCAATTGTGAGCTTGCTCACAGTACATCTAGTTGTAATAATCTTTTTTTTACCGCAAAGGGCTTGACTGATCAAAAGATTTTAGATCCAATTTATGATTTATTTGTTATTTTTATTCACAATTATACATCAATGATGCATCATTGGAATTTTGAGCTTTTTAAAGGCTAGACATCGGAAGCCACGTTGCGTAAATATTCACTGAAAAAAGTAGTTCATGGTTACAGCACACCCCTTACTTCCTTCTGGTGAAACTAAAACCGGATTTGACACAAGAAAGAGACTACATAGAATAGATATCTGTTTCACTGGTGCCTACTGTGATCTTGATCATTAAATTATAAACTACGCAGCACTGTTAAGGTCTACTAGGAAAATATCAGCGTGCATAAAATGCATCTATTATTACAAAATATTTATGTCAAGTTATTTTACCATGATATAAATGTGATATTAAATGTGCCATGTGTTGATTATTCTCCCGATAGGAGGACATTAACAAATTTCAATATGTCAATGGCATAGTCTTATTTGAATTAAAAATCTAAATGATAATTAAATCCTACTTTTCTGGTAGATTCTAAAAGTGCTGCAATGTACAGATCTAAAGTTCATCTTTTATTAGAATAAATATCAAAGAAATGAGCTCCGGCTGGAATTTATAAAACCTTCGCTTAATATTTTACGCATTTATTAATTTGTTCTATAGACTTCATCGAAGCAGCAGCGCTTTTTAATAAATTAAACATTACCTTAATTTATATCGAAAAGATCGTAATGATCTGTTTAGTGTATGCCCATGTTAAAAGCAATTGAAGATAGGATTCCCGATGTTAAACACATCGAATTTGTATTTAAAAACACTTTAGAAAAGAAATAATACGCGCTCTAAAAAATAATGCACACGTTGTTAAAATTGCCATGGTAAGTCTAAAAGCAGGGAAAACTTCAAATATCAGCAGCCTACTGAAAACACTTCTGGACAAATCATGCTACTGAGAATTGCAACAAATTTAATAAGGTAGCACTGCGAAAATCTCTGGAAGACATAAAAATGTCATGTAAACACAAAAGTGGGAGAATCAGGATTATATCTTCATTGTGTTGGATATGTTGGAGCCTCACCAGAAAGTGTACTTTCTTGCGATTGTTGCGGAAAATCTCTTGTAGATATTAAATGTCCGTTTAAGTAGCAGCAAGCAATCCCAATCATGACTTTGAAAAAAAAAACCTCTTTTTGAAAAAATGGGGTGAAAAGATGTCACTTAACAGAAACCATAAGTATTACACTCAAGTTGAGGTACAAATATACTTAAATACTGTATTTGAGAAATTTCTAGGGCCAACCCTAATCAAAATGAGTGCTTATCCTAATGAGTCAGAGGAAACTTGCATATCAATCAAAGTACTGAGAGTACCGAAAGACGGGGTCTTGAACCTCGAATATGCTTCCAAAATTTATGAGTTTGAATTAGTTGTTACAATCTGTTAATTCGGCTTTTTTGCAATTGTCTGATACTTTGTCTAAATTGTACTCAATCCCGGCCTTCATAATTGTAGAAAATTGACACAACGGTATATTATGTAAAATAAGACCCCAAGGAAAATTTTTAAAAAAATTACTACTTACCGGGAAAATCAAACAACTATATCAAAGCAGATAATTTGAATCATTAGATTTATTCAATTTTGTGATCCAAGGGAAAATCCACAAGTCGGACGGTATCCGTAATAAAAGTTTTTATGAAAACCCCTAAAAACTCTAAAACTGTGAATTAACAAACAAAGTGAACATGATTACACCGATAACAAACACAGGCACCTGACGTTAGAAATATTTTTTTACAATAAGATTCCAAGAACTTTGACAATAAAAAAATTTGTCACGGTCGCCATTTTGATTTTTAAGACTGACTTATCTGTACGATTTTCTTCATTTGCGATTCATGCAAAATTAATAGGTCAAAATAAATCCGCTCGCCACTTACTACTTTCTTGTGTAAACTCGTGCATCATCCACACGAATTACGATACAACCGTTCCTTTCATTAAAGATCATACTCCGAAAATCAGAGACATAAATAACAGAGATTGTCAATTCCGCCATTAGCGTGTAAATGTTACGGGACCAACCTTACTTTGAGAACTACAAGTGCAACAGCAATCTTGTTTAAGTCATTAAATTTGAACCTGATAGTGAACATGAACATGAACCTGTAAATATTTTAAGCATGTTTTATTTATGAAATATTTACAAAACCTCTTTATTTAGTTTTTAAATTACTATTTTAAAACTTATTGACTTTTCACAAAAGTAATGGTAATGCATTACTTTACTCGTGTAATGGTAATGTAATGCATTACTTCAAGAAAATTAAGTAATGGTAATGGCAATTGAATGCCCTAATTCATGAAGTAATGGTAATGTAATGCATTATTTTACAATGTCATTCACCCAAAGCCTGATTCCAACTAAGCCGGAAAACATGAACATTAACATTTAACTTGGTTCTTCAATCGATAAGATTGTACATATTATATGATGTATAAGTCTTCCAAAATGTATAATCTATTATAGATTTTGCTTAAAATTCATTGTTTAAAATTCAAAGTCAGTTTAATCAACTAAAGAGCCAACGAACGAGAAAGCAAACTCAAACTTGTTTTTATTTCCTTTGTACAAAATTCCTTTCGAGGCGAACAGCAGTCATACCGCAAGTAGACTGGAAGCCAATGAAACACCTATTTAATTTGTAAAACATCTGTCTATAACCCGTCCCGATTTTAACTTCGGCTTGCGCATGAAGTTTGGTAGTACATGTATTAAGGTGAAATATTGTTAATATAAAATTCACAACTTTCCAAAAATGGCATATTGCGTTTGGGAACTTTAATTTCGATTCCACCATCAACCTCTTCTATTGATTAATGAGCTCGTACACCAACTGAATCGTCAACGGTGCTGTGCATTCAGTTACATAACTCATTCCACATTTGAACCCGAGCAAGAATATTTTGATCAATAAAACTATTCGTTTATATTCTAAATAGAATTTTGTTTATACACAGAGGACTTAAAAAGATTTAATGCGTGTTTTTATAATACATATTTACTGTAATGCATGAAAACTTTCTGCACTATTTTCTTACGCGTAGACTCAATTCATGTGTTCTACGCGTGCCTTCCGGTTTGAGACTTCGGCTGACAGTAAACCAATAGACGGGGTCACGTGACCCTGTCTAAAAAAGGGCACTGTTTAAGATCTTTGGAGGAAGAAAAGTATAAGGGCATTTTATGCGAGTGTAATTGTGGATGTAGAAAATGGTATCATTGGTCATATACTATGATCCAACCGAGTATGAAGATCTAAATTGTCAGTGGTATTGTCCTTCTTTTGTAAGGAACTGAGACATAATCTTTTAAAAGTCAGATATTCACAGTGTCCTTGAAAACAATTCTAAAGTTTTCTTTGCTCTTGAAGTTTTGAATTATGAAAATCTCCCCAAACCTTATAACAACATGATTTTAAACAACTTTGTAATGATATGTACTTGTATTTGATATTATGAAATAAATAGAAAAAGTAATTCATTCAATTTTTATTACTATTAAATTTAAATTACGGGTAAACATGATACATGACACAAGTACACCATCACACAAATAGAACTTGATGGGTGTATATTTAGCAGATTTATTTTCCAACTCCATACTTGTGTATACACTACATGTGATAATGACAATTGAACTTGCATAACTTGCAATGTGCATCTCAATTATGTATCAGCATTATTTTTATACCCCCCGAAAACAAAGTTTGGGAATCACCTTGTCCGTCCGTCCGTCTGTATGTCTGTGTAATCGTTTCCGGTCCATATCTTTCTTATGGAGAAACATTGGATATTCTTACTTCACACAAAGTTTGCTGATGACCTAAGGGTGTGTCATGACCTTGACCTAAGATCATTCGGGCAAGGTCAAGGTCACTGGCAAAAAAATAAATAAAAAAATCGTGTCCGGTCCATATTTTCTAATGGAGAAACATTGGAAGTTCTTACTTCACACAAAGATTGCTTATGACCTAAGGGTGTGTCATAACCTTGACCCAAGGTTATTCGGGCAAGGTCAATGTCATTGTTTCAAAAAAGCTATATCGAGTCCGGTCAATATCTTTCTTATGGAGAAACATTAGAAGTTTTTACCTCACACAAAGATTGCTTATGACCTAAGGGTGTGTCATAACCTTGACCCAAGGTCATTTGGGCAAGGTCAAGGTCATTGTTTCAAAAATGCTTAATTCTGTCTGTGTCATGTCGTTTATTAATGGAAATATAGGAAGCTAAAATTTCACACAAAGCTTACTTGTCTCAGGCCAAATAAAATTATTTTTAGATTTTCATCCCCTTCCTCTGAAAATGTCCTGCCTCGATGAAATTGTTTTTGGGAAAAAAATGTGTTGATAAAAATTTCGGAAAAAATCGGGCTCAGTATACCAATAATTCAAAATGTTTAAATATTAAATGGCTGCTTGACATGTGGATTTCGTTTGATTCGAGTCATGGTTGTTAATGGAAGGATGCAAATGCCCTCATGCATTTACAGATAACTAAACAGATAAACAGATAACTTAAAATAAAATGGAATTAAAGGATAGAAATTGGTTTGTTTACTCCTATTAGCATAAACAGTTTTTAAAAATAGAGCAGTTGTTATTTATAGAAAATGGACAGTGAAATAGATTCATCCAATATTTTCTTAGAATGTTGAAAGATTTAATCATCCGCGGCTATGTTAAGGCTGCCCGATTAATTTCACAGCGATATGTAGAAAGTCACTTGTCTGTACTTCATAAGATATGACGTCATAGTTAACTTTGACGTCACGATCTGCATTCCTTTCGATCGTTCTTAGGGAATGTATCGTAACGTAATAAATAATATTCATTGTGCATAATAAAACCGCTTCATTCCTTTACATAGACACTGTTGTAAATACTAGTGATACTAAATTCAATATCACCGATATGGAGTATAAAAAAATCAACAGTTTTAAAGCTTCGTAATAGGTAAATAACTATTCATAAACTAATGGTTTTGAGACTCCCCCTGCTGACGTGTAATTTAATGAATGGTGATATGTATGTGCATATAAAAAACGGCTTGGCACAAGCGAAAGATAAAAACAATCTTAGTATATTTTACGTGAAATCGGGAGAGAAAATAAGTACCACTGTGAATCTTGCTGGGGGAAACCTACCGATTGACCCGATTTTGTGTAAATCGAGCCTAAAAGGTAAAAATGTGCCTAATTTCGATGGCGGTGCGAAATGTTTTGACAATATTTCAAATAAACGAAATATTCATATGAACCCCCAGCAAGAACTGCAAAATACATTACTTATCGAAGGATTTTTCATAAAAATATTTTTGATTTATTGTCATTATTCACTTGTGGCGATGCGATTTTTATAGATTATTTACCGTGTTAGAAGAATACACCCGTCACGTGCTTAAGAAAAATATATGACGTCACAAAAATACATCAAATATAGTGTTGGATGCCACTGTTAACTTATCTTATAAAAGTTTAAAGAAACTCACTCGGTTAAAGCATTTTTCGATAATTAAAATAGTATCAATTTTCGATATATATTTAGCTTCGGACAGCCTTAACATAGCCGCGTCCGCAAACATCGTTCCACATGAACTCGTACCCTGGAGATAACATCTGACCTTGATGGCTCATTTGCGGTAGGTTGTTGACTGCTTGTACCCTTGAAAGAAGGAATAACTAATTTGACACCACAAGGGAGACCCTCTTCAATCGTAAAGCCCGTCCACCATAACGTTTTGTTCTCAGTCTGGTATAAGGGAGTCAAATAGGTCCAGGCTTTCTTGTGTGATCTGTTTGTCTAAAGACTTTCCCGGATTAGCTTTAGAGATGTATGTCAATGCTCCTGAAGGATGGATCCCGACTAGAAATATTATTGTGGTATGATGTTTATAACTGCTGTGAGCCTGTTTATAGTACTCCACACTGGAGGTGTCTCACTGAACAGTTCTGTACAGTCCAAAATAATTCTAAAGTTTGGAAATGGTTTGAAGCAACTTGCTTGCAACTCTCTGCATTTTTACATAAAAGTTCTAGGTCCATAGATAAGAGATTGATCCAGGTTGTAAAATTTCTGAGAACTGACTGGAGCTCACACCAAAGCGAAGACTTCATTCTTCAAGTAAATGTCCTGTCTGTAAACGATACAAAACACTGTAGATTTCCTCTTGTAGACTTCGTTGTCACATCGTAGCCATCCAGATTAAATGGTTGGACATATGTTGTTCTTTCACCATGGAAGAACTGCATAAATGAAGCTTTTCGTTGAAGATTAAGTAAATAATGCAATGGGTTGCAAACATCAAGATCCAATTCAGTGTACAAATAAATAACTGCTTATTTTGCTTCAAGATCTGATTTTTTAACACATTTCTTGCTAAATCTTAGAGTTTTTCACAACAGAATTGAAAAATTCAGTATAATCAGGGTCACTTAAACTAAGAACTTCAAAATACTGGAAACTCTTCTTCTCAGACAGTGTTCGTAAATAATCATGACCATTCATCTCTGGTGCCTGTTAAATTAATAGAGTCAGTGATTAATCCCATACCATTAACCCTAAAACATATATGGTTAGAGTAAGTAAGCAAAATTATACAGACATATATTCTGTTCATAACTTTTTCAGAAATCTACAGTAGTCGATTTGTTTTTTTAAATACAATTTTGAAATGAGAAAAAAAGTTGGTAGTCTCTGATGCAGTGACGTCTGAAGCTGAAAAAAAACACATTTATAATTAATTTCTAATTCCCTAGAATATATGCAGTAATCTACTACCATTGGCTCTTTAAATAAAAACTATGTTTTTCAATGGCAATGTGACAATAAGATCTATAAAATAAATGACTCTTACTGCTGATTATGCAAAACTGATTACCTGTACTTTCAGAAAAAGAAGATGCAGTTGCTGATACTTCATGTAGCTTATCATATGATCTGATCATAAGTCTATTTGGGCGCCTTCTCTTTGGTGTTTCCTAATTATGGAAAAATAACGAAATAAAATACAAAATATTTAGATTTAAATATTTGAGTTCTTTTAAAAGATGATAAGAATAATTATGCCAAAGTGAATTAATTGGCACTGATCATCAAGCGTCAATGCCATATATTAATTCAGAAACACTAATGGTCCGTGAAATTTAAATATTAGAACTGTATCACCACCTATGCCATGGGCTATGGCAATACCGCGTTTTCCTGGATTATTCTTTATATGCATAAGACTTGTAAACATGCAGTGCACAAAAGTACAAGATAAAGTTTAAAAAGCATGCATAAGCCTACGTAATGTTGAGGCATATATTCCTCGATGATTATATATATATATATATATATATATATATATATATATATATATATATATATATATATATATATATATATATATATATATCTTTTGAATTACAGTATGTTTTTGTTCCCCGATTTTCTTGATCAAGGGTCCTGGCACTGGTCAATTCCAAAATGATGACTACATAGCTTCTGGTATGATGATGTCGTCCTCTTTGTTCTCATGCCACTTTCATTAACTTCTCGTTTACAACATTGGTCCACCTTTGAATATATTTTGGGTCTTCGGAAAATGTGAAAAATGTACAAGTTGCCACATAGGCATGGTGTTGGTTGCAACCGTATACAATACGCATTATCGGAATGTACAAGTCGAGAATAACGCATATTTAAAGGGGCGTGGTCACGATTTTGGTCAAAAATTATTTTTTCGATTTTAATGTTTACAATGCTTCAGTAAGGCATTTTTAATAGTCAACCAAAATTTGAGTGTCATTTGATGAGTTATAAGCGAGTTACAGAGCTTACAATTCTTTGCTATGTAAACAAATCTTTTGTTTACATTTTGAATGTTGAAGTGAAAATTCCAGTTTTAGACCTAAAATGAATGTGTTAATTGTTAGGAACTGTTTATTTATCCTTAAAATGAATAATAAGATAGATAAATCAGCTTAAAAAATATTTCTTACTGGTATATTGAACCTATGTAAACAAAAACAGGGCACGAGCCTTGTTTACATGACGAAGAATTGTAAACCCTGTATCTTGCTTAAAACTCAACGACTGGCACCCAGATTTCATTTGATCATTAGAAATGCATTCCTTAAGCATTGCAAATAATAAAAACAGAAAAATAAAATTTGACCAAAATCGTGACCATGCCCCTTTAAGGTGTGCACAGTGGTTTTTAATAGTTTGCCATTGCCTTGTTAGCCTTGGTTTGTCTTCACACTTGTTTTTTGAAAGCAAATGGAAGATACTTGTTACGGCGTCTTATAAAAGACGAGGCGATAATATTAACTACTTTTCAGTTTATGCAGTATTGATTGCATTTAAAAACCATTTTTCAGACTATAAAATTAAGATGGATTGATAAAAGAAATTGTTTAAATAATTTGAATATATTCAAGAGATGCCAAATTTGTACTTTGTTCTTTGTGATATTTGGACCTTTTGGTGTTGGGGTTAAATGATTTAATATTTTTTAAAATAGATATTTCATGTGGATATTTCTATGTATTATACTGATATCTGTATCTACGTAGTCTGATTCCCAAAGCAAGTCCTTTCTATAATATGAGTTTGAAGCTCTAACAAATTGGTGTGAAAAAAAACTGTAATTTGTTAAATTAAGAACTACAATTCTACAATATGTTATATAACCATAAAGTCATCCTGTTAAAGTTGTTCAAACTATGACCCCCATCTGGATCATTTCTTAGGCCCCATGGGGGTTTACTGTGGAATCATTTAAATTCGTGGGATCAATTTTCGTGGATCGTGGGATTTTTGCTAGCGCATCATGGAAAATATGCTAGCAGAGCAGTTGCTATTCCATTTTCGCTAGCCAAGGGTTTCCGTAACACTAAGCTTCTCATAAACCCCATCTTCGCTAGCCAAGGGTTTCCGATACACTACGCTTCTCATAAACCCTTGGCCGATATGCATTGCAAATTGCCGGTCAATTTTCATTGGAGAGTTTCAGTCGGTCGGGGAACCAATGAAAAAGCTGTTTACAGTTAACGAACTTGAACTTTTAAAATGGTCAAAATACTAAAGAAAATTCGTGTCGTAAACGAATTGCGGCCTCCGAGGCCACATGTGAGATATGTTCCTCACTTTTGCCAAAAAAAGCAAAGGAGAACAATTGGCGCGGAAACATTTCACCCTCAGACACAACTAGTAGAAGTCAACGAATATGTGCCGCCGAAAGATAGCTCCCATTATGTATGCATGAAGTGTTGGCGAAAATCGACTTCGACCTACACCACAAATTAGATCAACTGACAGCGGAAAGACGGGGCATTTTACAAGAACTGAGAAGCTTATTAAAGCCTTATCAAAATGTGTTTAGGTAAGTAATGATTAAAAGGAATGTATATGTCTGAAGTTCTACGAAAAATTACAAGTTACAAGGGCTGTCATCTCAAGTTTTTATATTTACATGCTACTCATAACCATAGGTAACTCATTCATGCATAATGCATGCACATACACAGCACAAGTAGCGAAATGTGTGGTAGATCGGGATTTCGTTTATATTAATTATTAGTATTCCGATCCTGATGTTATTTAATTCTTTTAGTTGGTAACGGAACACCAACTTTATTCAATAATCAATAACTGTAATGACAGTTGTCTATTGTTATGTCCCCTATATAAAGTTGTGTATCTGAATTGTTTAGCCTGTCAACATGAAAATAACTTGCATTTCTACATGAAGGAGTCAAAGCATATAATTTAAATGAAATATGAGGCAATCATATGTTCATGCATTTAAAAAATATTTCATAGATTCTTATCAGCATTGAAGACTCTTGCATGTTAACTTAGATGTATGCTGACATAATTGTTTCATGCCAACATTATCATTATTTAGATTGTATGTTGACTTGCAGTGCAAGGAGCAATATAATACCATATTTGAAAAAAAGATGAACAATAGTCAAGCAGTATAAATGTGTCCCAATCAACACCTGGAAAAGGAATCAAGAGAACATCACTAAGAAACATAAAAAAGATCCTTGTGCTCACCCCAACTCCAAGGAAGTCATATTGAAGAAGAATTTGTTTTCTGCTGGCTATGAGAGAAATGAGTCTAACCAACCAAAGAAACAGAATATGCAAGAACTATAACTACAGCAAAGTTACATACATGCATAAAGTTATAATTTGAAATCATACTGGAACATCAACATAATACTAACTATGAAAGATATTGTTTTCTGTTCGTGCTAGAATATTTATTAGGCCAAATAATGGATCAAACTTTTTATTATTCTGTAAAATTATTTTAGTAGAATTGTTCCAATAGATTGAATTATAAACAGTGTCTGATGAGATTTGGATACCCAATTATTCTAAGCACTCTTATTACTTCAGGTCAGCTTTTGTTCAGAAAAAGAGCAGAGGGTGAGATCTAGGATTATTAAAATGCCATGATGTATAGTGTAATAGTGAGCATTGTACGTGGTAACTGTTACAGAACTATAGCAAACAAGTTAAGCAAAATTCCAGATCTTAACAGTGAACTAGTGCAATATGTTGCAAATTCTGTAAGGAATGAATGTAAAAGCATGACAAAAAGGGATCAATCAATCCTACAGAAGACAACCCCAGCTGAAATGGTAACATTATCATTCAAAAAGAATGCTGCAGAAATTAAGGAGCAAATGCAAACTCTTTACACTCTTTTGGATAAAGCACTAAAGAAAGGACGTGATGTGGCCCTTAAAATGCCTTGCTCATTAATTCTTTGGTACACCTGCATGACAATGTCTAGAATTCAGCATACCATAGGACAGATACTTGACATCAGTGGTGCTACAGATGAGGTACAATCTTTAGAATACCTTTTTACATATTCAAACAGTTAAGGTGGCTCACTACATCAAGGCTAACTTTTTATGACACAACGTCACAAAATGCTTTAAGGAATGGTTTGTATTTAATGTTTTTTTATTTAATAGTTGATAGCTTAGTGGTTAAAGTTTCATGCGTGTGAGCCTGAGATCCTGAGTTCAAATCTGCCTTAGACTTTTGTTCTTAATTTCGGAATGAGATTTTAGAAAATTAAATTTTTCCCCATAAGTTTTACTTTTTCGCCTTAGTATTTAACAAATATAATTCTTATGCATACTTTTTCCTTATTTAGTATATTTCTGCTGTTTGAAAAAACTATTTTAAGGTATATTGAGCCTCTTTAAATTGTGATACTGGTATTATATATATATATATATATATAAAAATATGTGTGTGTTGACAAAAATATTGTTATAAAGGGACATCATCTTTAATTTGGGTATTTCTTTCAAGCTCTGCAGCTGCTCTCTCGCCTGGGTGTTTGTGTTGGATCTGATGCAATTCAGAAGAAACGGAAGGCCATACTAGATGCTCAACAGAAATTGATCGAATCAACACTTTTGAAAAAAGTACAACAGGAAAAGGACATGTATCTAATCAAAAGGACAAAAGCTGCGATTGCAGTTTTAAATACTCCTGACATCACTGACAGCAAAGATGATCGCCCTCTGCAGCAATCATCTGGCCAATCAGCTAAAATATACTTTGAGATGAAATTCACCACTGACACTCATACATCATACAGTACCAGTAAATGCAAGCTGTTGACAGATGTGAAGGAATCATTATCAACGATGCAGTCTGGTACATGCTTTCAAACATCAGATCTGGTTCTCCCGGAGAAGAAATTTCAAACGAAATTGGGAAGTTTGGTTTTTCCAGAAGTGTCAGTTAATGTATTTTCTAGTCTATCTCCCATCAGTGATACAGTTCAGTCATCATCAGAGAGATGCAAACACACTGGTTTCCTTTACGTCCAATAGAACTATGATAAAGTTGAAAAAGAACTGCCTTCATTTGAAATCATTGGGGACAATATTGATCTAATGAAGCACCCCTCCCATATGACGAAAGAAAAACAGCGGCAGAGCATACATTGGTTTCTCAATCTTGCTGTACAGAGGAGAGTCATATCCTCACTACCAAATGACAAACCTTTGGCAGAGATATCAAGCGTTCCAAATCATATATTCCTGCCAAGCAGTAATGATTGCAAGAATCTTGATGCTTTTTTTCGATTTCATATTGCGAACGTTCATGTAAAACATATCAAGTGCCTTAAACCATTTAAGAAAAGTGTACCAAACTTCATAGATCACCGTTATGTGAAAGAAATCTCCCAAAAATCACAATTTTGCGTTTTAGATTTACTAAATAAAAGTGAAAACAAAATGGAGGAGATGATATCAATTCTACAGCATATCCACGAAAACTACATTTCGCACACTGATGACAACCCACCCTCTGTTATTCGGAAAAAAAAGTTTTTGGAGGAGATGTGCAGACCAATGAGAGGGCGTACTCCGCTCAATTGGCCATGTTAAATGGACAGAGTGGTCACTTCAGACTCCCTGGAGTTGTACATAGACCTGAGGGTTTACACAGAATTATGAATTTTCTTCTGGTATTGTTGATGCTTTCCTGTTAGCTGATGGTTCCACCCAAGTTTATTGTTGGTAGTCATTCCCATCGGAAAGTTCAAACTTTGCATTTGAAGTTCCTGATGATTTTTCAGTTTGTTGCATTGTTGGATATTTACAAAGGTTAGTTGCATGATTTTTAGAAATACATTTTGTAATAAAATATTTTAAGACCAAATAGAATTCTGTTTCTGGACTGTATCTGATTAATTTATTACCGAAAAAAATATTTTAAAAAAAGTTTGACTAAATGTTATCTTAAATTTTTAGAAGTATCTAAACATAATATGCTCAGAGATCAAGAAACATGTATGATTTTATTTGGTTTTAATTTATTAATTTTTCTTTTTATTACACAACTACATGCATATGATTAAGAAACAAGAAATCATATTGACACAAGCGTCAAATGGCCGCAAATATATAATTGTCGTATGAATCATCACTACAAAGAAAATAACGAGTTGGTTGTACTAATTTTAATGGTAGATTTTAATTTTAATTTCAGTAACTCGTTCTTAACATTTATTTTTTATTAAGAATAGAGTTCGATAATTTTTTCAAAAACGGAATGATTAATCTTATCTACACTACAGTTTATAAATATAATCATTGTTGTTTCAAAAGAATTAAAAAATAAATCAGGTTAGCTCAATTTTTCAGGTCCATACAAATTTTCAGTTTTTTCATATTTTTGCGTAAAAAAATGATATGGATGTCATTTCATGATAATTTCTACCACAAAGCATATGGCAATATAATAAATTCACACACACAGTCATTTTATTTGACGCAGCACATAGATTTTCAAATACATCATTTATATAAAAGTTCATGTCATTCAGGTCTTTAGTATTTCAGGTCTTTAGTATGTCCCGTATACCGATCCCAATACAATGGAAAACTCCGAAATTTTCCGAATAGAATATAGTCTCGAAAAAAACCCACGTCTAACACGACAGTCCATGACCAACTTTTCATTTTCGAGCAAAACAAAAAATATGTAATATTTTTAAATGGCATAAAACATATTTCTACATGCAATTTTACTTTTAATTGATAAAAATGAGCATAATATTAATTTTAATTCATTTTTTTAAAAAAAACTATCCCGCAGAAACGCAGTTACAATATTTAAATATGTATCAAATAACGGACCGCCTCCTGGCGGCCCGTAATAAACAGCTTGTTAACAAATAAACATACAAGCCATTTAATGCATTGTTTATGTTTAAAAATATCACAGGCATGTTGCATTGTTGTTCAAAGGGGGGGGGGGGGGTGTTACCATTAAAATTTTTATAAACTATCTTTATAAAAAAAAACTACTTTGTGGAACCTTGATTGTTTTATTCTTGATAGAGAAAGTTGTGGGGGGGGGGGGGGCATACCTACCACAAGAAATCATTCTAGCCAATCCAACAATTGCGACAACATGACTGTGTTATTTGCAACGATTTATCTGATATCAAATAACAGTAGTTTGGTTATCTAGTTATCAATGCTTTTTATACATTTAGCATGCTTCATTTATCTACAAATTCAATGCAAAATCATATATTATTTTCTAATCATTTTAAGTGAATTAAAGTTTGGCTGCTATCATTAGTTAATAATGGAATTGTGTTTAAATGAATTTATAATATTTTGATAAATTTTAGTTTATCTATCAAGAATTCTACAAAACAGAGTCTGATGCAGATCAAGGAACACTCTTTCAGTTGCGCAACGTTGTACATAGAGTTTATGTGACAGGACCTGATGGTGTAACTGGAGCATTTCGGTAAATAGTAAAATATGTATAAAAACTAAACATATTTTGATTTGTTTTCTTTTTACCTGTACAATTTCAATTTTCTATATTTGTAGGCAGCATTTTGCTTGTGTAGAGGATTGCCTTAATGCATTTATACTGGCTGCTGCCATGAATGTAATGGGCATAACAGAACTGAATGAACGACGAAAAGGAGTTCAAACCGTCTCAGTTTTTAGAGATAGCGAGCCATGATAAGCAATATGCCTGGTTATCATCATTAGCACAAGAAATCTTGGCCCGTCATGTTACGCAGTATAAAAGTAAATTTATTTTTTTCCTCGTAAGAGTTTGTATTCATTAGTTTGTATTCATTGACGTGTTTTCTTATAGTTTCATTTAAATAGTGAATTTTAGATTTTCTTAAGCCATGTTTAAGTCAAAAGTAGTTCTGTCATTTTCCAGTTTAGCTTAAACTAATATTTCAATATTATCTTTCAGACAAAAATCTACAGCAAATAAGTGAAGAAGCAATGAAGTTAGACCAAAATTTAGCTTTAATACAAGAGATGCATGACCCATTAACTAAGAACTACACATGTACTTGCCTAAAGGAGTACAAAACACTTGGGTTTTTTAAAAGAAATTTGATAAAGGAGCATAACTGGATATTTGCTGTCCCGGAGCAAGACCAGTCACAAAGCAAAACAGATCTGATAACATTGTACAGGGCATCTTTCATGAAAAATGCTTACTGTTAAGAGACACATATAATGCATTTCGAATGGGGGGTGGAGACAGAATATTAAGGAACTCCAAATTCGAAATGTTGTGTGCTTCAGTTAGGGGTCACACCAAGTACAAGTTGTGGCTATGGAGGTTTCAAGCATATGTTACTGCAATCTTGACTCAAAAAGAGGCTAAAGAATATCTCTGGAACTGCACAGCAAGTAAAAACGGAGGTACTGAAAAAAATATTCCTAATGATAATATGATGGAATTGCATGTACAGCTAGTGAAAAAAAATCATCAAGAAACAGGGATGGAACTTAACATATTTGAGTGCCAAAAAAGCAGCTCTCTCTGCCCATGAAGGAAATGCAGTAAGTTTAAAAGCTGGAAAAACTAGAACCAAAACAGATAGTTCCAATGATGTGTACCATATAATGAATGAACTCCTTGCAGCTCGTGTTTTCCATTCTGAAGCAGGCAGAACATATGGTTCTTTTGACAATTTTAGAGGTGAATACGAAAGAATAAACCTTCCCAAATTACATTCATGAATTACAAAGCAAAAGATTCGAGCATCGAGTGAAGTTTTTTGAGAAATAAAAACTGTAAGATAAAACAGTATGATAACTCTAATTATATATTTGCAATACGTAATCAATTTATTTTTGCAAGTCTGCATGAAATTTCACTCTAAAAAAAGTAAAAACAACCAAATATGTATTTTTTAAAATTCATATTATGCATGTTTATAATTGATTGAAAAACTGTCGTTAGTAAAATTGCAAATTTAATTGATACTGCTTAACATCAGCTGTAGGACTTAACAAAATAGTCACTCAAGAAATCAGATACTGGTTTTCTGATAGTTTGCTTTCACTTAAATTTTAGGTCATCTTAAGAATTGTATGTTTGTCCTCTCAAAGCTGACAACCAAATTTGATTTTTAACCGGGTTTTCCAACGGAAAAATCCGTTGTAAAAAATTAGATGCTTTTGGAAGTCTTTACGTTTATTTTTCAGACCACTAAAAATAAAGTCTAAACTGTCCTCCACTTCAGAATTGTTTTTGACTTTTTTTTACAGAAATTCTTATGTTATTTCTGTCTGGACTGCCCACTATCACACAATGATTCAATTAAAAACAGAGATTTTTCATAAGTTTGCGTCGGTTAGTGGGACTGGCTGTTGCGGTTAATGCAAGAACTGGAGTTGCTGGGCACAGAGAGCGTAGTTCTCCTACTCTAGAAAAGTACTCCCTAAAAGGCTCCTCTTCATTATGACTCTCTCTCCCCTTGGTAAACAAAATCAGAAACAATTTCTTAAGATGCAAAATCGAATAGAATTTAATAATAAAATTTATTTACATCTCTAAACCTATATAGAAATATAGAATACGAAACTTTTAATCACAAGATCATAAAAAAATATGTACTTGTGTACCTGCACATATACTTATTGGAATCAGATAGTTATCTTTAGAAAATTAAGATGGTATAAAAGAAACTGAACATAAGTTTTTTAACATAAAATTTCTTACCACTGCAAAATAGTGTGAGCTTCGTCAACGACAATTAAGCCCCGTTTTCTGGCGAATGAAGGGTGGCAAAACATCTCTCGCCACTTTATAGTGTCAATGGGAATTTCCAGACTTCCATATATAAACGTGTATTTCCCAGCAATGACATCGTTTACATGCATTTGGGTACTTTTTATGTGTATAGCAGATACATTTAGCTTGTTCAGTCTTCATGCCTTCATATATTACTGTTTTGCCACTTCCAGTTTTAGTCCCCACAAATACATCACGTTTTTCTGACAAAGCATTTATGGCTTGTTGTTGGAAATCGGTTAATTTTTCGATTCCAAGTTTAGTCCGAATAATCTCGGCGAAGGTGGCCATTGTTTAATTTTTTGCTACCGAAACGAATCTGTAAACTTTAAGGAATTGCACGAAATAATCATGACGATGCCCGACTCAAAGTCTCACAGGAGACGATTTGGCTGTTTCTTTTAGCTAACGTACTTTTGTACATTAACAGTAATTTAGTAAATTTTACTAACTTTTCATAATCAGTTTATTAATTAGTTAAAGAAAGATGTTAATATAATATATGCAATGTCGCTACCTTCATATCCTGAATGAATCACCAAAGAAAGCATTTTATTGTTTAAATAACTAAATAAGGATGGTTATTGCAAAATTGAAAATAAGTAAATCGAAGTGAGTTTTGATCAATTATCTGGTTACGAAGATATGCATTAAAAATTTGTTTGCTTTGTTCATATTTAGTCTGCAATGTTTAAGTACGGAGTCCATGCACATGTCGCCTGATGACTTTTGACCCCCGTATTGATACATGTAGGTAATGTCTTCAAGATTCTCTTAGATTCACGGATTTTACGCCCCTACAACTGTTTGATTGAAACGTACAATTTACCACATTCTAAAATTCTTTATCACTAAACTGCTCTTATCATATCAGTTTGATAAGATGGGATTATGTTTAACTTATAATGGATATAGATACAGTGTACAGACTGTTGCGGGCTTTTATAAACTCGGGTGTTAGTCAAGCAATTCTTTATTTTGCTTTAAAAAGTTGATTTGTAGTATGAAACCTACAAATGACTCTCAAAAGGAGGTTGAACAGGATCCGTTTCCACATTTTGTTGGACCTAATGTCAGGATCATAGAGCTCCAAACTTTTGTCGCACAGGTCGACACCACCCATATTTTGTTTGTACATGCAGTTGACTGCCGGTGTAACGAAGAATTCGGACCCGGGTTGAAAATTGACCCGGGGGTCATTTTTCAACGTTGAATATTGAGACGAAATGTGTTGAATAAAGACCCTAATCCGTTAAAAATTGACCCGCATCGTTGAATTTTGATCATGAAACTGGTTCAAAATTCAACAGCAAAGAAGCACAAATTAACGAATCAATATTTATAACTTGAGTTTATTTAATTAAAAAATTATCAGTTTTTACATATTCATTCTTTAGATTTACATATTCACGTTTCAAATTGGGGGGGGGGGGGGCAAAAATGAGACATGAGACTTCAATGATTATTTTTCAAATTTACATATTATCCCTATAAATATGTAATAACTATTTTATTCATAATAAAATTTTCGCGTATTGCTGTTTTGTGTGATATCTATATTTAAAAAAAGATGTTTTTTAAGAATACATGTATTTGTATACATGTTTACACGTTAAACTATTTAATTCAATAACACTCTTTTTTTTAAACTCGCTGGATAAGTGTACAAATATAAATAATTTTAAAAGAAAATTACAATACGTCACATTGTTTGATTTTGGTTTTACATTCACACAGTAAATTGAAACTTTGATATTGATCGTTGCAAATTTTCTGGGTGGGTGTAAATACATAATTTACAGTATGTCATATTGTGAGTTTTGTTTTTGCACCCACTGTGTTTATTAAAACTGTGATTATCTGAATTTTATATTCACACCCATCCAGCCAAGAGCAGTTTACAAAATGATGATACGCTAACATGTACTCTTTCATGAACAATGCTGTAGTAACTATTTATCTCGAAAGCCGATATATTTCAGTGTTTTAGTTGTTCCGTTAGGATAACTTCTGATGTAACTAAATATCATCAAATCGCTAATTTTTCTAGGCATAAACAATTCTGCTTCATGGAATCTGTAGCAAGTTGGCAACCTAATTTTTGTACAAGATGACCATCAAATAATTTTGCTTTTATAGTTTCTAAATTGCTTCAATCACAAAAATTTAAAATAAATTTACTAACAGTAATTGTTTTCGTCAATAATTTGGTAAAATTTGTTGAATAGAAATATGTAGTAGAAGATCATACAGCAGCGTTTGAGTAGATGTCTGACCTCCCCATCACAGGCACCTACATTATTAATTTAATTTAAACGTTTTTTTATTGAAATTCAAATGGATCGGATAACAGACATTGCCTATGTAGACCCTTTCAAACATACAAAGTCAAGAAGTGGTGTTATAAAATGATCTATAATCATAAGAATATATATTACTAGTTTACAGAATATTATTGATATTTTGTGTATATAAGACGAAGGATACTTGAATATTGAATAATTATCTGAATATTTACCATATATGATTGTAAGACATATTGTTGGTAGACATGTTCACTCACACCTACATGAACAAACCTATCACCTTCATTTAGACTTGCAGAGATACAAACATAAAAATGAGATTTTCATGATCCAGCACATTTGAAAAGAACAGTAAATAAAAGGGTACTATATAATAAGTAAGTAAACATGTATAATACTTAAATATGTTTAAGTATTGTAACTTAAGAGAATCAAAAACGCTTGGGAGCTCTAATATACATTGTAACTATAAACATGTAAAACAATTTTACAATTTTATTTATATGAAAAATCAGAAATACCATAAAATATATACTTAATATGAAAAGGTACACTAATGTCAATAAGTTGTTTAAAAAGTTCGTCTCTTTGTTGAGTGTATCTTGGACATCCAAGAAATTTTTTTTACATTTCCTTCAGATTCAGACCCACAGTATAAACATCGACACTCATCATTTAAAAAATCCTTAAATAGGTAAGCATTTAGATGACTAAATTTATTCCGTAATTGAAGTAAAATAATATTTTCTTTCCTATTGCCTGAACTGAAGTGTTTGTAAGCTTTTGTTATATTTTGATTTTTAAGTTTTCACTTAAAAATAGATTAACTTAATGAAATTTTCGTTTCTGCATGAAGATTATTCCAGAATTTACATGTAGACGGAACAAATTAAAGCTATTGTAATAAGTTGTCCAATATAGTGGAAGATAGTAAAAAAGGTCACTCGACTTAAGATTATATGCATGAACAGTTGGAAAGTATGACTGAATTAAATCTATCAGGTATTGTGATGCTAAAACATTTATAATCTTGCAGAATAGAATAAATAAGTTTATGTTAATCCCTTCGAGATTGTAAGGTTTCTAAACCAAGTTCAAATGATTTTAGAAGAATTAACTCTCATCCCTGTTAATGTCCTGGTTGCTTCAATTTGTACAGTCATGTTTAGGCACTTCGGAGTTTTCCTTGATACAGTTGCCCCGCACAACATCACTATATTCCAGTTTAGGTCTGATAAAAGCCGAACTTTAACTAGTGTTTCTCTATCAATAGTATGGTTGAGAAATCTTTATCTATTCAACGTTTTGCATGCCTTTCATATGTACCATTAATATGTTTAGATCAACCATCCTCTGACTGTACATGTAGATGTAAGCCTACTTTTTTAAATCGCATGTTTACATTTTTACTGTAGAGGGAATTTGTTTTTATATAACGTCAGTTGCCTGTGTTTCTAATTTACAGGTAAACAATGGAATTAAAAACTTAAAATAATAGAGATGAATTGAATTTTTTTTTTAAACTATGACTTTGCACATGCAGAAAATCAAAAATAGTTTATCTGGCAAGTTTATGAAAAACTATTGTTAAGTCGTATAAATGAATAAAAACTGTTAACGACTTGTTGGATAAAAATATGACAACCATTCATTTATTATTTTGACAGGGAAATATTCTGACTTCTTAAAATTAAGCACAGGTACCTGACGTTATATCGTTTTGACTTAATATAAATATATATACCCGTTACTTAATATAACAGTATAGAGGTTATATTTTTTAATTATTAGAAAAATATACAATGTCAGGTGCCTGTCGAATAAAGCTCTTGGTTGAATTGCCTTAAAGGTAACGATAAGAGTCTATATTCGTAAGATATATTTATCAGAGATTATGACAAGTTTAAACTTTAAATTCTGTCACATGAATAACAATCAATTCTGTCAAAAATTATTATAACCGGACTCGCCCGTTCCATTTCGAAGCAAACGGCTACTTCTTAGCTTTATTTACATAGTATTGTATTAATAAATGAATATTATATTTTCAGTATCAAGTTTAAATGATTAATCAGACATATAAACCTAAAATAAATCAGCCACGTCCGCATATGTATCGGACAGTACGAAAATTTTAAACTGAAACTTTCAAACATGTGCATGATTTAACATTTAAACCGTGTAGAGTAAGTTACAGTTTAGATCAAAACTCTGATGTTGGGGTCAATTCTCAACAGGATCAATTTCAACGTGTCGTGGTCAAAAGAGTTTAGAAAAATCTTTTTCATACCGTTGAAAAACGACCCCGGGTATAAATTTCACGATTTTGGTCTCAATTTTCAACGTTGAGAAAAGACCCCCCGGGTCAATATTCATCGTTGAAAAATGTCGCAATAACGCTGTAAAATAGACTCACATAAATTTCCTTTATTGGAACAGTTTTATGTACGCAGGACAGATAAGGCAACACATCTTTTTGATATGCTAATGAAGGGATAATGAGTTATGACGTCTTAATATAGGCCCCGCTTCTGTATTACCATATATAGAAAATATACCGAAAACAGCAGTTTAAGCATAAAATACGGCTGATTTAATACTTCATAAGAAAAATATAACTACGAATCACTCATGTGTGTTTTTATAAGTTTACAACAATCAGAATATACGAAGAATTTCCATAACGCATCTGTCGTATGGGTGTGAATCTGCGTCCCAAAAGCGCTCGTCCGACGATGTAAACACGTGTAGCTGGTACATGTATTCCCGATGATGGCGATCTGTTGATGATTTATCAGGTATGTAGAATAGATATACAGTGTATTTGTAATGTACCAGATAGATCAATAACTATTTTATTGTGATTTTATACTGTTGATGCATTTCTGATCGACTTAATGTGTTGTTTCGTTCAAAATATGAGGAGAGACTGCATTGTTTACATTTATAGGCCTATATACAATGTACATTGTACATGTAGCTTTATTGCCAGTCCGTTAAATTGTTGATCATTTTCACCAATCGACACGAATCAGTTCATAGTACTTGTACTGACAATATTTAGCTTTACACAGCTGTTTTTTTTTTCAATTTGTAAGTAAACAATACAAAGACTGTGTGAAAACAGCTGATTTGATTTTCTGAAAATCAGTACGTACAGTGCAGGCTAAAAGATGCTGATTTCATTTTCTGGAAATTGATGAACAGCTGATCAATAACACCTTTCTACTGTGTTCAAAATTCTTCCATGACAGTTCATTTATATTTTTTACACATTCATCCAGTTGATATATTAAGATGTTTATGCACATTAATTCTTAATTATTACTAGTTAGTTTTTAGAACTCAGTATATTACTACCATAACACTGTTTTTAATCTTGTCACCTGGGTTCATACTTATGATGCTGTACCATTGGTAATAAAAAAACCCTAAATAATAATAAACAAATGACTGCATGTCTCCATCTGATTTTCTCTAAATGAGGAATCTACATTCATGGTCATATATGGTATTGTTTGTGTAGAATGTGCATATGTAACTTTCAAATAAAATTTGAAGTGTTGGTCATTTTACCCATCCATGCATAATATATGTAGACCTTTCACAAAAATGTTCAAATTACTGTTGACATGTCCTTATATGCATGTAAATTAAATTGTATGACTTCTCATAATTATATTTTGTTATTTGCAGAGTAATTTGAAGAGTCACACTGATTCGAAAAAAAAAGGCTGGAAGAAAATGTAAGTAAATAACATACATGTATAAGTTCAATAATTTATCATTGAAATAATGACCAATCTGATTATTCTATGAGACAATTCAATTAGAAAAAGTATTTTCAAGTACGAATGGTTTCATTTAATGTTTTAAAATGATTGATGTTATAAACCTATGTTATTTATAAATCTACAATTTTGAATATTGCTCATCAACAAATCAACAATACAAGAAGAGGAGCAGAACTAAGAAGTCATACAATAAACACATTGACATCATAAAAAGAAATTGCAATTTTGAGTTTGCATGCATATGTCAGGTTTAAATGTTGTCACAGAATTTTTTTTCAGAAAGTCCCTTTATCTTCTTGAATTAATAAAACAAATGAACCAAATATAATTGTTTCTATATATATAATTTTGTTTGAGAAGTGGAAAGGGGATGGTATGTAAATGGGCGGGAGAGAGAGTCTCTCACATAGGAGAATTCAGACTTATTTAAATCCAATATATTGATGTGAACCAAAAATGGCTTTTGATCGCCTTGTTGCAGGATTTACACACTCTCTTTCCTTTCTCGGTAATGAGAAATGAGCTTTCAGAATTTATTTTGTGAATGCATGAATAGATATGCTAACCCTCCCCCTCTCCTTAATCTTAATCATTCTGCATGTGTTGAATAAAAATAAAAGTCAATTTTAATGAGTGTTTAAATTACAAGTGTAACATGTGTAATACAAAGGTGAATACTGTTGATTGCTTATGGGGGTTGGGAAAAGGCCTCATACATGGGCAGATCTACATGTACATAGTCCCCGTGGCAAATTCTAATTTAATTCACAATTTACATAGTAAAACACCATGGTACCTGGCCCCTGGCAAAGAGAATAAAGTTACCCCTTTGAACCCCCCTCCCCAGAATAATATTAACAGACCCAAGCAGTGCTATAGAATATGCAGTCATTGGGCAAAGGCTGCACATGCATTCATCTGACATTAAATCATAAATAATGAAAAAATACTCTTATTTTTTAATATATATTATGAGAACAATTTAGTTAGTATCAGGGGCTTCATTTATAATCCCTCAAATAATTGTGTACAATTAGCTCTTATATATTTTTCTCCCATTACTAAAAAAATATTGAAAAACCAATAACTCCGCGAATGCGGTTAACCAAGAGAACTGATACACAACGGTTTTTTGTTTACATCCATGATACGACAGAGGAAATGCGGACGATTCATCGTAACCATCTTGTCTCTTTTAAAATAAATAAAACAGAAGCACTATGTTTAAATAACCATTTACATAATGTACTGTTGAAACATATCTTAAAATTAATTCGGATTATGTGATAAAATGACATCGCGCCTATATCAGAAGAGTTATCGCTCAAAGAGTTACCTCCCCTTTTGGGATCACTTGTGCGTTTGAAATGTGTATTGATTTGAGAGGACTTCTAGATTGAGAAATTAAATGCAAAAGTTCAAGTGCAAGACGGCTATAGATATTATTAAAATTGGTATGATTTTCTTCCCTTTTACGAGTTCTTTATAAAAACTGATGCTCATTTGTTGAGAGATGAAGGTTTACTTTGTAATTTTAATGAAAATATACAAAAATGCACTATTTTAGGAACAAGTAACCAGTTTTTAAAGAAATTTACATAACTAGTAAACTTTACAACTGAATGAGCATTGATTTCTATGATGTATGGATAATTTTTAATATGTTGCCATATTACTTACTCTTAAATTTATTTGCCTTGCCCTTGAACTTTTTGTCTCAATTTAGCATCGATGATTTTTGTCTAAAAGACGCCCACGTGACCCTAAAAAGTCACGTGACAGACAAATTTAGACATGGTCCAGTAAAGGAGACCCATATCTTTACAATAACACCCAAAATAGTTTAGAACTATTCATTATGCAGAAATGAATAGACAAAAGCAAAACGACCTCCTTTTACTGCTGTTTAAAAGCAAAATGTTGCCTTAACTGTCCTGCGTATGAATGAAATGCGTATGAAGCTGTTTTATTATGAATCATAAATTTTGTAAATTAATTTACTCTAACTTTAAAATCACCATAATCATGTAATGATTTATAGTATAAAATTACTTGGGCTAGGATAGCGTGGACATAACTGTTACGGTTTTCTTGTCACAGAGTGCAAGGGTGAGCAATTACCATTGCCCGACGCCCGGGGCTACCGATTTTAGAGGTCAGGCTAGCAGACATCCTCACTGTGGTAAACCGTCGGGCTAGTAAATAATAACGATGATAAACGAAATCAGACCTCCGTAAGTGTCATTATAACGTCGACAGATTTTATGTACGACTTAAATCAAGATTTCTCATTCGCTTTAATGTATGTGCACTGTGCGTACTAATCGCTGGTCCGCATGACAATGACGCTTTGTTACAAACTTGGAGAAGTACCTGACGATAAGTAAGCGTAAACGTTCGTTTGATCGCCTTGATGACAACACTAATCAGCAGCTGGATACTACTGATCGTAATGTCGATAAAACTGATCGTAATGTCGATAAAACTGATGCCAAAATTGAAGACACGGTGCCTTAAAAAAACATGAAATATGTTAGATTTCCGTGTGGCTAAGTTATGTGAGAAATATGATAACACGTGTTGTCGTTGTAACCACGTTTTTAATGAATGCAACATACAAAACCAACATGAACAAATTCCGGATCACTGGTGCGGATTAACGAATCCCGGAATAATACGAACATAGTAAAATACACAACACTCCTCCCTGACTGGTTAAAGAGTTACCATATTAACAAAAGTGAAAATGTAATAGCACAAACTAGTTCTAAATAAATCAATAAAACACAATTATAAATGTTACAAAATAACCAAACATTCAGCATTAGTTCATCTTGGTAAATTAACATGACTATGCCAAGTTACAAACAAAATCACAAGTTCAACTTGTCCGGTTTGTTTCCGGCTCGCGGTGGATTTTGACGTGGTGTTGGTGTACTGCTCGCGGTGTCCTTCACGCATTCCTTATTACTGTCAGGAGGACATGGTACATTCACGGATGACTCAAACGGAGTTTCAGCAGTGATGTCCACAGGAATTGGGTCAGCAGCTTGATTATTTGAAGTTCCAACTATCTGGTCAACGTGCCTTCTCCATAGCGTTCCATTGACGTCCACCTTGTAAGACAGGGGTCCAGTTCGAGAATGGATTTGTCCTTTCGTCCACTTGTCTGCATTACAGCGGTAATCGCGTGTGTTTACTGCGTCACCCTCAGAGAACTCCCGAATATCATTTCCGCAGTGTTTTGCCTTTGAACCATATTGTTTACAGAGGACTGTAGTAGCCAAGTCTGGTTTCATGATGTCTAAACGGGTACGAATATTTCGGCCATACATCAACATGGAAGGTGATTCATTTGTGGTTCCTTGTGGGGTGATTCTGTATTTACAAAGAAATGAGTTAAGTTTCTTGTTGATGCATGTAGAATCTCCTGATGCTGATTTGATTGCCTTCTTAACCGACTGAACAAACCTCTCGGCTTGACCAATCGTCCGCGGATGGAACGGTGAGGAGGTTATATGTCGGATAGCGTTAGATTCCATGAATTGGCGGAATTCCTCTGACCGGAACTGAGGTCAATTATCGGACACTACCTCTACAGGTATCCCTTGACGTGCAAACAGTGTCCGTAAGGTGTTAATTGTAGCATTACTTGTGGTGCTTTTCATTTCAAAAATCTCTGGCCATTTTGAATGCGCGTCTACAACAGTTAGAAACATGGCGCTCTGGAATGGGCCGGCAAAATCTATGTGTAACCGATGCCATGCCTTTGGTGGGAAATTCCATGGGTGCACTGGTGCAGCGGAAGGTGTGTTCTGGACACTTCTACAACCAGAACAAACCTTGCAGATTTCCTCAATTGCTTCGTCAAGCTTGGGCCACCATACATAGGATCTAGCTACAGCCTTCATCTTGACAATACCAATGTGGCCGGAATGAAGTTCTGTCATAACTTTCTCACGTAAAATGTTTGGTATCATCACACGATTTCCCCAAGTCACACATCCTTGATAAACATTGAGTTCATCTCTGCGATTGAAGTACGGTTTTAGCTCGTTATCACAACCCTGGGGAAAATGTCCTCTTACCACATAATCCAAAACTTGACTAAGAAGTGGGTCACGTTGTGTTTCTCTACGAATCTGCACACATGTTACAGGTAGGTCATTAAAATACTTGTTGTAAAACAAATCAATAGGGTCCTTCTCATCCTGTGGTTGATCGACACTGTGTAGCGGTACACGGGAAAGTGCGTCTGCATTACCATGTAACTTTGTTCCACGAAACTCAATGTCATACTGGTATCCTGATAAGAATACTGCATAGCGCTGAAGACGTGCCGCTGCCATCACAGGATTGAATATACTAAGCAGTGGTTTGTGGTCTGTCACTAGAGTAAACTTATGACCATAAAGGTATGAATTGAACTTCCTCACACCCCAATACAGAGCAAGAGCTTCTTTGTCTATTTGTGAATAAGACTTCTCTGCCTGGTTCAATGTGCGTGACGCAAATGCTATGGGTCTTTCTGATCCATCAGGAAACATATGGGAAAGTACAGATCCGATTCCATAGGGCGAAGCATCTGCAGCTAGTTTCAAGGGTAGTTTAGCATCGTAATGGCACAGCACTTTGTCAGAGCAAATCAACTCCTTGATTTCTTTAAAAGCTCTTTCTCTCTTGGAGCTCCATTCCCACTTGGTTCCTTTGTTGAGAAGTTCATGTAATGGTCCTGCTACACTTGACAGATTGTCTATGAATCTGTGATAGTAGTTCACTAGACCCAAGAATGATCTGAGCTGTGACACATTCTTGGGGCATTGGACTTCCTTTACTGCCTTAATTTTGTCAGTTGACTTGTGTAGGCCATAAGCATCAATTTTATGTCCAACGTAGCTGACTTTAGCTTGAAAATATTCACACTTTTGAAGGTTCACATGTAGTCCATAAGACTGAAGACGGTCCAGGACAATTTTTAAGTTCTGTAAGTGATCCTCGTCATTGTGACCGGTAACAATAATGTCATCAATGATCACTTGTGTTGATGGTATATTCTGTAGTACTTGCTCGATTGCTCGTTGCCATAAAGCTGGAGCGGATGCGATGCCATATGGGAGTCGCTTGTACTTAAAAAGTCCCTTATGGGTGTTGATAACAAGTAGATCCTGTGAATCATCATCCAGTTTCATGTGGTGGTAGGCCTGCGTCAGGTCAAGTTTTGAAAATTTCTTACCCCCAGCAAGAGTTGCGAATATGTCCTCAATTTTGGGTAGAGGATACTTGTCCACACACATTACTGGATTGACGGTTACTTTGTAATCACCACACAACCGAACACTGCCATTCTTCTTGATGGCTGGGACTATCGTGGTAGCCCACTTGCTGTGTGCCACCGGCTCAATAATTCCATCTACCTGTAGTTTCTCAAGTTCTTGTTCAACCTTTATCCTCAAGGAATATTGGACGTTTCTGGCCTTCATAAATATCGGTTTGGCTTCAGGGTCCACTGTTACTGTCCCTTTTATATGTTTGAGGGTCCCGACCCCAGGTGCGAACAGATCCTTATGCGAGTCAAGTAGATCCTTCAGTGATGACTGGTAAGTTGAATTAACTGCGCGCAAAGTCTTGATCTCCTGCCAGTTGAGTTGTAGTGGTGCACCATGTGGTACAACAAGTAAGTCAAGGTTAGCTGTTTGGGAGTTGAGTTTCACATTCACTTTTATCTTGCCCAAGGGTTGGATTGTGTCTCCTGAATAAGCTCGCAGTATTTCGCTGGATGGTTCAAGATTAACCATGTTGAAGTTTGCACTACATGTATAATCACTTTCTGAGATCACTGAAACAGCTGTCCCTGTGTCAACTTCCATCTTTATGACCTTGCCCTCAATAACTGGGTGCACTGTTATTGGTGGTTCATGATGTGACTTCATATGGAAGGTACTAGTAATGTGTAAAAGTGGTTCTCCTTCACCATCCTGGTAGTGTTCTTCCTCTGAATCAAATTCCTCCTCTTCATTGTAAAATAGGGAAATGTTACGTCCCGTGTTTCTGTTGCGCTTCTTCTTCATGCATGCTCGCTCAATGTGTCCATCCTTCTGACAGTAAGAACAGACGGAGTTAATATGTCGACACTGGGAGGTTGGGTGTTCACCATCACAGCGGTAGCATGTGTTTCTCTTGGTTGTTGGACGTGCAAAAGATGAAGTGTTTCTTACTGTAGGTTTCTTGCTAAATAGCTGAGGTTGACGCGGTTTGGGTTGTGTGTTGATCTTGTGCACTGTCTCAGGTTTCACCCCCTGTACTTCAGCTGCATCCCTCGTTGCTGTTTCCAAAGCAACTGCTAAGTTGATTGCTTTCTCCAGATTAAGGTCAGTCTCTGAAAGTAGTCTCTTTTGAATAGACTCTTGACGAAGACCTACTACTAGTCGGTCTCGTAATGTGCCGTTTAAAGCTGCCTCAAACTGGCAATGAGTTGCCAAGTTGCGTAGTTCGGCAATATATGTCAGTACAGATTCATCAGGCCGTTGGTTGCGCTTGTGAAATCGGAATCGTTCGGCTATCACCGAGGGTTTTGGGCTCAAATGTTCACGCAGTGCCTTAAGGAGGTCCTTAATGTTTTTATCTGTTGCTTTGGCTGGAGCAATTAAGTTTTTCAAAAGTGTGTACGTTTTGGGACCAATTAAACTGATTAAAGCAGGCACCTTATGAGCGTTGTCTATGGCATTAGCGAGAAAAAATGCCTGCAATCTCTCCTCGTAGGATTCCCAAGATTCAACTGAATCGTCAAATTTTTCGATTTTACCGATGTGTGGCATGGTAAACAAACGATAGTAGGTTCGTACTTACACCTCGTCGCCAGTTGTTAGATTTCCGTGTGGCTAAGTTATGTGAGAAATATGATAACACGTGTTGTCGTTGTAACCACGTTTTTAATGAATGCAACATACAAAACCAACATGAACAAATTCCGGATCACTGGTGCGGATTAACGAATCCCGGAATAATACGAACATAGTAAAATACACAACAAAATATGATAAAACAAACAAGATATCTGTGAGCCAATGCTCACTAGTGATACCCCCGCACTGATGTGAATATGCAAAATAAGCAAAGTCGACATTTAACAGAAAGCTGGCATCCGATTGGTACAGAAATATATCCCACAATATGGCATGCCTAAACAAATAGTGTGTTAAAATTTCAAACATCTGCAATAAATAGCTGCTGAAAATCTTTGAGGAAAATTTGTTTGAAAATTTTGGCTAAAATAAACAAAGTACTCATTTAACAGGAAGATGACGTCCGATTGGTACAAAAATATATCCCACGATATGGCATGCCTTAAAAAATACTGTGTTAAAATTCAAAGCATCTCCGATAAATAGCTGCTGAGAAATCTTTGACGAAAATTTGTTTGAAAATTTTGGCAAAAAATAAACAAAGTCATTATTTAACAGGAAGTTGACGTCTGATTGATACAAAAATATATCCCACAATATGGCATGCCTAAACAAATAGTGTGTTGAAATTTCAAGCATCTGCGATAAATAGCTGCTGAGAAATCTTTGACGAAAATTTGTTTGAAAATTTTGGTTAAAAAATAAGCAAAGTCGTCATTTAACAATAAGTTGACGTCCGATTGGTACAAAAATATATCCCACGATATGGCATGCCTTAACAAACGCTGTGTTAAAATTTCAAGCATCTGCGATAAATAGTTGCTGAGAAATCTTTGACGAAAATTTGTTTGAAAATTTGGTTAAAAAATAAGCAAAGTTGTCATTTAACAGGAAGTTGACGTCCGATTGATACAAAAATATATCCCACGATATGGCATGCCTAAACAAATAGTATGTTAAAATTTCAAACATCTGCGATAAATAGTTGCTGAGAATTCTTTGACGAAAATTTGTTTGAAAATTTTGGCAAAAAATAAACAAAGTCGTCATTTAACAGTAAGTTGACGTCTGATTGGTACAAAAATATATCCCACGATATGGCATGCCTATACAAATACTGTTTAAAAATTTCAAGCATCTGCGATAAACAGTTGCTGAGAAATCTTTGACGAAAATTTGTTTGAAAATTTTGGTTAAAAAATAAGCAAAGTCGTCATTTAACAGGAAGTTGACGTCCGATTGGTACAAAAATATATCCCACGATATGGCATGCCTTAACAAAGACTGTGTTAAAATTTCAAGCATCTGCGATAAATAGTTGCTGAGATAAATGCGACAGAAATTTTTGTTACGGACGGACAGACAGACGGACAGACAGACAGACAGACGGACAGACAGACGGACGGACGGACAGACAGACACACAAGGGTAAAACAGTATACCCCCTCTCCTTCGGAGCGGGGGTATAAAAAGAGCTCGGAATTATTTACCACAGTGGGAAACGACTTGTCCCTCTAGAGTTGAAACAATTTTAAAATTAGTGAAAATTATGTTAACTCTGAGTGCAAGCACTGCACAGTGTGAGAGGGTTTTTTCTCAAATGAAAATTTTAAAAGTCGAAATTAAGGTGCAAACTGACTCAGGCTAACTTACAGGCACACTTATTCATTATGATTGAAGGCCCAAGTCTGAAAAGTTTTTCTCCAGATAAATGCATAGCTTTTCGGTTAGATGGCCACAAAAGATATGTGAGTGGCCACAAAATGATAATGAGTGAAACCTGTCCCACAGAAACTACTAAAAAACAAATTGATTAAAAATAAAATAACAGTTAGTCAGTAACTATATATATTGTTTGCATTATTATCTATTTGACATTGTTTACAGGGGGGGGGGGGGGGGGGTCATAAATTTTGCGATTGGACACCAAACTCTGTTAGTTGGTTTCATAAGCATTGTATGATATACATGTACAGACCCTGAAACGTACTACTACACCAAAAAAGCGTGCGACTTTCGTGCGAGAAACGTTTCGTGTAAACCGTTAAGCGTTTCGTGTAAACCGTTTAGCATTTCGTGTGAATCGTGAAGCGTTTCGTGTAAACCGTTTAGCGTTTCGGGCAAAGCGTGTAAAGCGTTTCGGGCAAAGCGTGCGAGAACCGTGTGAAACGTTCCTCAGATTTCATTCGGAACTCTCTGACAATTTAATTGTTTCAAAATAGCGCTCGTGTTAAACATTACTCTAAACTGATTGGCAAAACTCCTTTGAGATATTCTCGTGAAAAAAATCTATAAGAAATGATGATGTACTTATCTTTTTACAAAATTGAATTAATTTTTAACAAACAAAAGAAAAGTATGCGTATTGAAAGAAGACTAGTTACTGAGACTATTCGGCTGTGTACAACCAGTTCACATAACCTCGGACATCGGGTAAGACCTGCACCTGGCTGAACCTGTCAATCAAACTCTGTGTATTCGTTTTCTTTGGATGGTCACGCGTCTCTTTTTTTGTCAATAGCCAATAGAAATTTAATGACTTCAAGGTAGTCGGAATCAGTATTTGATGATGCAAACAATTTCAATGATAGATTATTTATCATTAATTTGAACAAAATTAAAATTAAACATAGAAAGAAAATATTCTGTTCATTTCTATGAAATGCGGGAAGTAAATTCTTCTGAATCCCGATTAAAAATATTTCTACAATTTATTATTTTAATTATTTAAACACTGATAACGGAAAACAACAAGTAATTAACACACTGAAATTTTCCTAAAATGTACACATGCAATTAATTATTATGGGAATCTATATGCATGGTACTTAATTCAAATAGATTAACCGGGGCGCCGGTTATGTATACGAATATTGAGACAAAAATCTAAATCATTTTTTATTTTATGTTCTTTCCGAAATCCAAAATAGTAATGCCAACTTTCTTTATTGTTTAATCTATTCATTTTTCTCTGTGATGTTATGTACGGAACATTTATTTACGCGAATGATTCGACATAAAAAAAAACTATTCGGTTGTTTTATAGCATTTTTCTAACTTATGTGACTAATTTTATTTTACATAACTTTCAAAATTATGAATGTAAATAATTACAGGTTTATTTACAGTTAGTATTTTTACATCGTATTCTCTGAAACCAATAAAAATATTAATGTGAGAAGTAAAAACAAATCCCGCCGAATACTGAAAAACCAAATTATCAATGTAAATAATTACAGTTATTTACAGTTAGTATTTTTACATCGTATTATTTGAAACCAATAAAAATATTAATGTGAGAAGAAAAAACAAATCCCGCCGAATACTGAAAAACCGATTTCAGTTTGTAATCATACGGATTTTATTTTTGGTATTGAATATTGTGTTACGGTAACTTTTTTCTCTGGAATTTTTATTATTTACGGGACTAATAAGAATCATGGATATTTCTTTTGAGCAAAAAATACATTTATAGAAGTAATATTTTTGGCTAATTCTGTGAATAAATAATGTTTTGCTTTAAATATAAGTACCAAATTAATTTAATTAATCAATTCAATACTCATGTACATAATTATATGTTTCTAATATCAGTATTTCTATTATTTCGTGTTTTCTTAAAATTAATTCTTACTAACAGAGTCAAAAACGTATTTTACATTCACCAAAGTGTAATAATTTCAGCAATGGATACTTTGTTATTCTCAAAATATCGTAGTTTTGCGCGTACTGCTAGAACATTCGTTAACAATCCCCGGCTCGATCAACATTTCACGGGATAGTATCCACGATCATAACCTGATTGACAATTTATTTCCAGTTCAATCGTATTCAAGGTGTTTAATAACGTGAAAAGTACAAATACTTTACCCTCTTTGTAGTGGGGATGCTCAATATATTTAGATTTTGAATGCATGATATGGAAAACACGTACAAAGTTAGTTTGTTGAATATGATCAGTAACCACGATACGAAATAGTAAAGATCAGTTCCACGGTCGATTTAAAATATATATGTAAGAATTGTGCGTGTTAACACGACAGAGTAAGTTTTACATTTATATATTTTGAAGGTTACAATGGATAATAAACTCTGCAAGTTTTGTGCAAAAGAGTTCAAGAGTAGATCTGCTGTATATGATCCTGACAAGGGACACATAGGGAAGGCACCATATATGTGTTGCTCCAAGAGGTTTTACAGCAAAGCTTATCTTAAAAGACATAGGTAAGAATATATTGGGGCCATATTTGACTCGGAGATTGAAATCTTTATGTGTACAACTATGTAAATCTGATTTTTATTACGAAGTAACTGCGTTTTGTTAGAGAGTCATCAGTTTGTTCTCTTACTTATTAGAGAGAGAGAGAGAGTGAGAGAGAATATTAATTTAGTTCTAGCGCTGGCGTTGCTATCTTAGTAAATGTCATTTGAGGCATTTCATAATAATTTATGGATGAATATTAATTTTTTATACATGTATCTATCATTTTCTATAGTAATATGTGTTTTCTTTTAAACTTCACAGATGTGCAGTGCATGATAAAAAAAAACCATCTGCATGTGATCACTGTGGAAAAAAAGTTTGCTATAAAACCAGATTTGTACCGACACATGAAAAGCCATGGAGACCCCCAGTTTAAATGTGAAATTTGTGGGCTGTCGTTAAGAAAAAAAACAGGAGCATAAGGATCACATGACAACCCATACTGGCGAAAAAATTAATAGATGTCCTTGTGGTAGATCGTTTAGGCATCAAACAAACCTATATCAACATAAACGAACGTGCAAATCAAACTGAATCTGACATTTTGTCCATTCATGCTCCGGAATATAAACTCTTCATTAAAGTAAATTGAGATGTAAACTTTCGTTATTACTATTTGATAAGTTAGTCTTAATTTTGTTTATTTACATACAGATTTTACCAGTTCTGTTAGAAATTTTCAATGATATTCTATAATAAAGTTTGTAGTAAATTATTATAGACTCATATTTTACATGAACTTGTGCAATTCTATACGTGCAACATGAAATTACAATAATCCCATTTTGACAGTCGGTAAGATTTTTGATTGATCACAACGTGCTTTTTCCCAGCGAACACCCAGAGATCCATTCTGTAACGAATTTCGCTCTGTCAGGACCGTTCCCTCTTTACGTTCTCCTCAAACGCGTTTCCGCAGTTGTGTATCAAAATGATGATCTCTGAAATTAAAGTGAAACTATCTTGAAGAAAATGGTCTCAATATCAAATTGGTTATCAAAAAGGTAAAAACAAGAGCGTTGTGTGTGACCGAGAAATAAATTGTTACTATAATAGATAATCGATTTTTCAAGATCACCTTTCTGAATCTAATCGAATCTGAACTTGTTCTATTGTATTTCCGATGAATTGGCCAAGAAACTGTTCCCTGTCTTCTCCTATCATTCATGGTCAGTTCAGAGAAAAATGTCTTCCCTATCATACTGCTAAACATTGCTCTAAAACTGCTCTAACATTGTAAGTACCTCCATGACAAAAATAATACAGCCATGCTTTTGCATCTATACTGGAAATAATTGCTTCCCACAACTGACATGGCCACCCCCAAATGTACATAGTGGGTGGAGGAAATTCGTTGATTTTATTACATGCTTTAAGAGCCGCGTTCTCAAGTTTATTCTCATATTGTGCCTTTCCGCTGAGCTGATTCCTGGTTCATCCTCTGCCTGCCACCACATGCGTACGTCACGGCAAAAACCAGTGCTGGCGATATCTCTGTTTAATCTCATAACTGATTCTACTTGTTCTGAAAAATGAGTTATAGCCATTGACGCTGACGATCCACACACACACTCAAACATTTTACATTCATTGGTTGATACTGAAAATTCTCGGGTTTTATTGGTCAAGAGTTTTCATTGTCTTGTGAACAGTATTCAGGCAGAACATTCTCAGAATTTAAACAGAGAAGTTTATTTTGTTATTCCTTTTATTCTGAAGACTTGAAGACATCCAGACAATGTAAGTTTCTATTTTAACCATTTACTAATATTATAGAAAATTGGAGTTTATAGTATGAAATATCAGGATTAAGAATTTAGAAGGAATTACTTTGTATATATTGTATATATCAGATGTAGATAAATCTGATAAGTAAAGTTGTATTTTTTCATTGTGTCAGATGTAGATAAATCTGATGGACAAGCATTTGTAATACAGCTTAATATATAATAGTAAATATTTCTAAGGAAATATTAAAGTGTTTTATATTGTGAATAGGAAATATATGTAAGGAACATGTATTTAGATATATATTTAATATTCAGATCAATTAACATCAGTTATTGAAGATATTGAACGGTTTGGAACTGGACTCAATTCCATAAATTGGTATGCTTTATAATTGTGTATTTTAATATTCTATTGTAAAAGAAAGACAACTTTTGTATGTTAAAATTGATAAGAGTTATTTCCCTTAATTGTGTCTTTCTGATCTTGGACTGAATGAAATTATATGTATATGGGAAATATGTATATTTCAATGGAAATGTATTTAAAGATAATTCTATTGTAATAATGTATTTTATGACTTGATATTATACAATTATGTTATATTTATTTTATCATAATATATTACAGAGTATAAAAAATATATAACACCATTAAAGAAATTTGGAGAAAGGATTGTCTTATTATTGCTGGGAAATCCCGTTACATTAGGTCCACAATTTCTTGAATCATTACTGGGGTCAAGAGAGTCTTCCCTGAATGAGCAACTTTCATCCAACCATTGTTGTTCAAGTTCTCTAGTCCTCCTTTACACTTCTTGGTCCTCGTTCTAGTCAGCAGATGTGTAGAGTCAATACATCGCACCTCATACTGATTTATGGAAGGGCTGAACTCCGGTTTATAGAACCAATCGTATTTATTACCTTCAACTGTGACATTCTCTACAGCAGATGCCCAGCTTTTCATTTTTTCAGGCCACACCATCTCTGCATAAATAATGTTAAGGAAGAATTTCGGTATTTTTGAAACAGTAGAAGCAGAGAGCTCGGAAAGAGTTTTGACTTTCTTCGCACGCATGTTGCCCTTGGAATTTTTCGAGACGTTGGGGTAACTTTGGGATGTTTCTAAACCAAGAAGAAAGGCAATGTCTTGTATTTTCATTGATTTTCAACTGATTCCTTTAATTTACATGATTTTGATTTCTTTAGATACCGTATTACAGCGCGCAGCTCAACATCAAGAAAACAAATTAGCTTCTCAGTCGATGAAAAGTATTCAAGAAGTTCAGTTGGGGTGACGCTGTTCCACTTTTCTTTTTTAATTGCAGTCTTTGGTTGTTTTGAAAATGTTAAGCATACATTCCATATCTTGAATATCCAAATGAAGGTTTTCCGTTACTGTTTTTTGTGGTTCTGACTGAGGACATATTTCGCTCCGAGTTTCTTCTTTATTTTGGTTCAAAAGGGTATGATCAGTGTTTTCAAGTGAATCATCATGACATCTTTCTAGTTCTGATGCCCACTCTTCTGCAGGTATATTACTCGCAAAAACCTCCATCTCTAAACCCTCACTTATCGATGTCATAGCTAAGACACTGTCACCAATGTTGTGCACTTCCTTAACTGTGTCGGGAATTACATCAGCAAGAGTTGAAGGTTGACTTAATTGATTCCTTTTCTTTCCTTTTAAAGTTGTATTGCATCTTGTTTGCATGATTTCTTGGGAGTCTTATATCGCCATTGGAAAGTTCAATTACCTTCCTGCCAATATCCATGTCATTCTGAGCACTGAATTGCATGTTGCATTTAACATCTTTGTTCATTTGCTTAAAGTAGGCAATGATTTCATTTTTCTTTTTCTGTTCTGCTTCTTTTCACACATCTTTTTGCAATTGCAAGATGGCCAATGGGCAACCGTCCTTTGTTCTTGTTACGAGCCCATGCCATTGTCCGTCGAAGGACTGATATGGAATATGAATTTCGTGACTGTGGCATTTTCATGTATCTCTTCTACAATCAAGCGCATGTTTTCGGTGCTTAAACTATACCCTTTTGGAAACCAGCACACCGGTGCACTTCTGATCTGGTTCTTTTCCCAGCTTCTATCAAGTCCCGCAACCAAAAAGACCATAGCTTCACTTGCTCGCTCTCGTTTGAGTTCGTATTGATTTTTAATGAGGTTATTGATATCCTTCAATGGTTTCCTAACTTTTCTCAGTTCTATCGAATTTTCTTTGCAGTTGTTACTTTCACTGTCAGTGACAAATGTCGACGTAAATCTCGCAACAAGGGCAATTTCTTTGCTTTTGTTTGCGATCTCTAGTTTTAATAGCCTTTGGTCATCGCTCAATTTTGTTGGGTTTTTTTTCTTTTCACAATACATTTGCTTAGATATCATCAACGCTTTCTCATAAAGGCTTTCATCTCGCCTCACCATGAATACATTTGTTTCTTGAGGTGTCCAACTTACGAAAACTAAGTTTTCTACTTCTAATGCCTGAATTTCACCAAGACATTGTAACAGATATCGTGGTGGGAATTGAGAGTGTACTTTGTTGACAGGGCATTTTATCTCCACTGCTATTTTGGTAGAACTAAGGGAGGTTCCCTGTCTCAAACTACCATCTGGTGAAACTACCATAATGGGCTTCTCACTTTCTTTGATCACAACACAGCCCTCTTCTTAAAATGTCAGCGTTGGAAAAAATACAGGCATCACTTTGCCAACAATAGTTGCAATTGCATTTTCCTCATTCTCAGTGCCATGTCTCATAGCCTGTTTTACAAAATCTGACGGTTCTTTCTGCTTTATTCCACAAATAACACTATCATAGTGATCCTGGAGTCTATATAGCCCGTCACATCCCACTGCAGTATAAATAGTGCTTCCCGTAACTTTCACTGTGTTTCTAATCTGAAACCATTCATCTGATCCTTGTTTAACAAATCTTGTGTTTTCTGTTGTTATTGCCGTGTCAACCCACTTGTACTTGTCATTCTCTGTTAAATTAACTTTCGTTCCTTCAGCAATGTCGCTATTGTTGATGTAAGCCACAGTCAAAGCAATTCTACCTGTGATGTACGAGGCAATATCTAAGTAATTATCAATGTCGTGAATAAACGCAATTATAGCGCTTATTGCGTATACATACTTTCCTTTTCTCCAATCAGACTCTCCTCCTCTCTCAAAAAGCTTTGTCTTTGCGTAGTCTTTCTTCTGTTTTATTTCCTTTATTTGAAATATATTATTCAATGTAGAAGACACTTCCATAATCAAAACTCTCTTCAAATTTAATGTACTTCTCTCGTTAAGATATTTCAAATTCCCGTCATGTTGTCTAAGTTCTTCTAAAACGTTATCGATTTCTTTTAATCGCTTCAGTAATCTTTCCTTTTGTCACTCAGGGTCTCGTTCATTTCAAATCCAAGTAAGTCCACATAACCCGATTATTAGAGTAAACCTTGTTTTATTTTCTTTCCATCAACAGTTAAACATGCAGATTAATGAAAGAGGTTATTTTTCATGACGGCTATTGTGTCTTCAAATATGCCAGGTTTCCGTTCCCCTTTAACTTTATAGGGGTCAAATTTTCTCAATATATTAAGGTCTGGAACAGCAAAATTGATTTCAGAGGAATCAGGTGTATGACTGGTTGAAAGGTTCTGTAGCAATGCTCCTTCATTTTTATATCCACTCATAAAATGAATGAATTTGGCACCAAACAATCTCCAGCCAAGCTTCCAGAATTTCTTCGACTCTTCAGAGTAACGCATGCTACATGTTTTGCTACACGAAAACCATTTCACAACTTCAGTCCAGAGATGAAGTGAAATATTGTCTAAAGGAAATTGTTGCTCTGCCACAAGCCTAAAGAAACTTAGCATTATATGGTTTATGTTTCCACTTATGGAAAGATTTTCCATAACTGTAGGCGCTAGTTTTATGGGCTCTTGTGTAAGTGACTGTTTTTCCTCGTTTCCCGTACGTGATATCGATCATTCCACACCCAAAGGCCAGAACTCGTCTTCTTCAATTACTGTGCTTTTGTCTTGCGCTACGTTTTCAAACAAAACACGGGCTGCATCTCCTTTACCTCGCTTTGCCAGAGGTGAGGATAAATATCATGCTCTGGACAATGCAAATTTGGGAGTAAAAGGAGATTTCGTTAGTTTACGTTTTATACTATTTCTACATGTACGTGGTGATTGACAGTTTTGAATGCCGTACGAGGTATCTGTTGGACTAACAAGCGGTGATTTTAAGGTGGCTCTATACACCACTTTTTGATGACGCAGTACGCAAAAAAGTAAATCTGGAAACATGCATTTCCGGTACTGGCTGATTTAAACTGAGGTGAATTGTATGGGAACAGCTATTTTGAAAAAATTGTTAAATGGATAGATTTAATTTGATAATTGGAAAATTCATTACTTACAAGTAATGTGGTGTGTGACGCCTTCACGTTGTGTGGTATTATATATTTATCGAAATAAACAATAAAATCAAGTATAAATTTTTAAAGAGTTTCTTTAGCTTCATCGATATGTTACACCGTAGCGCAGTGGGTTAGTGGGTTCACTACAAACCAGTAGGTCATGAGTTCGATTCCCGTTGAAAACAATAAATTTTTTAACTTTCCAAAAATTTCTAAAACGTATTTTTTGGTTGAATACCGTGAAAGAAAATTCTAAACAGGTGAAAATATTTCAATTATAATATACTTTAATGCACATTAACATTGACACCTAACGGGGATGACAGGGTTGCTTTGAATTTCTCTCAGGTTGGGATACATAAATCCTATTAGCTTAGTCAATGTTCCCCTTTATTTATTTGACTTAGTTTTGCACTAAAGCGAATATATTCACTTATACAGGGCAAAGTCTATAATGAAATATGCATGTATTTATCATTCCAACATTATTTTTAGGAAATTTTCTTCAACTCTGAAATGAAAAGTCCCCAAGGTGTTTAGGCCTTGGGACTTAAGAACGATAACCCTTACATGAGGAACTTTCATACCAAATAAAATTTAAAATATTTTTTGTGTTTATTTGCAATTGTTTTCATTCAATTTTTTATTTCACATTTATTAAAATACATTTTCTTATAACATCAAGCAACTTTTTTAGATGATTTGTCAACAGAGTAAGAAAATATGAAAAAATATGTTTTTGGGAAATACTAAAAAAAATTGCAATAATAACATTTTTGAATGTTAAGAAGTGTTATATTTTTTTTTATGTGTCCGAAGGAAATATCCATCATATGACAAAATAATTTCTTTCAATTTGTTGATAGCTGTCTTTTTAAAAAATATTTTACAAAAACACGAAAAAACATTAAACAATTCTTTTAAAATACCTATAGTATCCCTATCGTCATTTTAATATTTGATAAGTACATGTATATGTTTTGTGGTCTTCTATTGAAAATTAGAATAAACTGTGGGTGTATAGAGCCACCTTAAAGAAGAGAGATAAATATTTCTTTCTTTTTCGTATGTCCGCCAGTGTCTTTTATGTCTAATGATAGGTTTGACCTTTTTCTCTTTCGTGGTCTGCAAAAGAAAACGTTCAATTTTTTATAAATCGACCGTGGAACTAATCTTTACTTTTTCGTATCGTGGTTACTGATCATATTCAACAAACAAACTTTGTACGTGTTTTCCATATCATGCATTTAAAATCTAAATATATTGAGCATCCCCACTACAAAGAGGGTAAAGTATTTGTACTTTTCACGTTATTAAACACCATGAATACGATTGAACTGGAAATAAATTGTCAATCAGGTTATGATCGTGGATACTATCCCGTGAAATGTTGATCGAGCCGGGGATTGTGAACGAATGTTCTAGCAGTACGCGCAAAACTACGATATTTTGAGAATAACAAAGTATCCATTGCTGAAATTATTACACTTTGGTGAATGTAAAATGATTAAAAACGTAAAGGAAAGTGTTTCTTACCGTTTAAATTTTCCTTCAGGTGGAACTCCAAAACGCCATTTTTTCGTGGAATTGATCATACGCGTATCACGTGGTCCGCCACCGTGCTTTATAAATTCAATAATATTTCATGTGTATGTTGTTGAATCGTAATTTGTTTGACTATATGTTAATGAAGTGTTTCATTATATTACTGAATTTTATAACCTTTAAAGATTAATATAGAAACATTTACATTACATCTATGTATGTATGTATCTATGCAGGAAGATAGAATATCTAATTCAAATCGTATACTTTGTAAATTTTACATGTATATTTTCCCATTGATATACCGGTATGGTGTTAATGTGTGTGTATACCTTAAATCCGACCATGCTTTCATCAATGGTTAAATCTCGAGTTAAGTCATAGGCCTTTGGAAAGGTTTCACTTCAAGATCAAGAATTGGTCGGTGTGATGGATCGTAATCCTCATCTCCACGTGGCATTTGTGTTTAATTATTATTGCAGTGAAGAAATTTGGATAGAATTTGAAATCTGTCCCGCGTCATGACTTCTGCAAATCCAATAGTGCGAAAAAGATACGTTTGCTCGGATTCCTGCCAATATGCCTCAATGCTAGGCTTTCGTACAATTCCCATTGATAGATACAAGCCTAGGAAGGCGGACATCTCTGCAACATTTGTGTCGTGCCATTTTAAAGTTCTCGCGGACTTGACAAAAACTGATTTGCATATCTATTTGTTTCCTCAACAAGAACTTCAATAAGATTCCTGCCATCGTCTGGAACTGTAAGTTTGTGGAAATAATCCACAGGGGGAGCATCATTCACTGGAGGGTTCACAGGACCCATATGGCGAGAGAAGGGATTAATTTCATGTGGGTATACATGTATATTCAAAGTTTTCAACATAACGTACATTTGTCCATAATCGGTCGACTACTGGAACGTCATCATCATCATCATCATCAGTTTCAGATTCGTCAAAAACTACTTCAAAATCGGATTCGTTTCCCGAAGCGGAATCCATATTTCTCCAAAAACGCCGTTGAAATGACGTAATTTATTGAAATGACGTAAAATTTGCAATTTTACGGGAAATTCTGAGTAAATCTTAATGCCTCTTTTGTTCGTTAAAATCAATTTAATAACATTCAAAAGAAATGTTTTTATTACGTTAAATTAATGCATGCATTCCAGTTTTGATGTTTTCATTTAATTTAAAAATCATTTTAATCGTCATATTAAATTGTTTTAAATGTGTTTGCTTTATAATTCGATTAAATAATTGATATGTCGGCTTTGTTTCTCTTTTAATATACAAATATATCACAAAAAGAATAACTTTGTTTTTCGTAATTGAAGTCCAGCGACGATATATATATTTTTTGTCCCCCGCCGCAACGCGGAGCGGGAACATAAAAATGCAGGGCGTCCGTCCGTGTGTCCGTCCGTCACACGTTTTTGTAAGCGCTATCATGCCTACAAATTTTGACGGATTTTCATTAAATTTATACCAAATGTTTATACTACTATTACATTGGTCAATTTTGAAAATCAGCATTGGTCGATACGTTTTGTTGGAGTTATGGGACTTTGACTAAAATAATGACTCTGTTTTATCCCAAAATTGACCTTGTAAGCGCTCTCATGCCTACAAATTTTGACGGATTTTCATTAAATTTATACCAAATGTTTATACCACTAATACTTCGGTCAAGTTCGAAAATCAGCATTGGTCGATATTTTTTGTTGGAGTTATGGGACTTTGACCACAATAATGACTCCGTTTTATCCCAAAATTGACCTTGTAAGCGCTCTCATGCCTACAAATTTTGACGGATTTTCAATAAATTCATACCAAATATATATACCACTAATACTTTGGTCAAGTTCGAAAATCAGCATTAGTCGATACTAGTATACTGCTTGACCGGCATGGGACCCAGGAATTCTATTCTTGTTTATTTTTCGGATTTATTTTATATTATGAATAAACACACATGTACCTTAAAAACTCAACACTTTTACATATAAAATATATTGAGAACATTTTAAAAAAAATTTCAGAGCCAGACATTGCTATTTTTTTTCAAAATTGCACAAAATTACGCTTTATAACGCCTATATAACGCCATAATTAAATTTACGTTTAAAAGGACATATATGTCCCTGCCGCAGCCAACGGTTAAAGGACATATATGTCCCTCCCGCAGCCAGAGGGTTAAATCTAAAACGTCATGGAAAAGTATATGACGTCACACCTTAATGACGTCACATTCTCTCACCAGTGTTTGTGCTACACAAGCTTCGCTTACACCTCTGTCAACGCCGGAAAAATAGTCTGTCTCATGATCAAAACAAGCATGGCAAGCAGATTGTATTGTTGATTCGCTTTTTCTGTACAATCAGCTTGAAGGGAAGTCATAAACAGGCGATGACTTTGAGGACACTTTTAAAAACATCACAGGAGATAACATTGCTGCTGATTTATGTAAAATCGTCGATGAATCAGTAGCATACAAACACTGATTTTTCAAACATTTGTCAAAGTAAATTATGTGATCATATTTTAATATTTGCATATCCATTGTTCTCTCCCACTGAAGTCCATAAGAAGGAACTGCATTATATTTCTATAATCGCAATTGCTCTGTCTGTATACTATGACGTCATAAAGGTGAGACGTCATATACTTTTCCATGACGTTATAGATTTAAACCACTATATGATACATCATGTGTTTTTCTTCAACTCCATAAAATTGATGTATTAATATTAAAACATTTCTTATAATGGCATTTTCTAGGAATTACTGTTATAATATATCATTGATTCTGTTAACAAATCAATGTGAATTAAAAAGATACATTACCGTCTGAATGTTTATTTTGATGCAATAGCTAAATGTCAAACTCTGGGCTAATACAGGGTATTTGCGAGTATTTGCTAGCGCGCATCATGGAATATGCCAGCAGAGCAATTGCTATTCATAACGCCATGTTTACTAAATAACGTTGTTTATTTCTTAAATGTTTACCTCCGGAAAAAAAGTTCTCCCACTAACGTTGAAATAAAAATAAATAACGGCGTTAAAGATTTTAATTTAATTATTCATAATCACATTCATAGACAAAAGGAATAATTACATAGATTTTAATTACGTTATACAATAATAAATAACATTTGTAATTAATTAAAATCAAATATGAATAAAACTAAAATAAAACTGCATTTTTTTTTAACTTCAGATAATGTATATTAAACACAACATATTTTTTTTATTAGAAATATTCACTATATAAACGATTAAAAATCATCATGAAATTGTAGAGAATTTGCTATCTGAAAGACTATGGGGGCAATTGTGCATACAGACAGAGCAATTGCGATTATAGAGAATTAATTGCAACTCCGCCATATGGGCTTACAGGGGGAAAGAACAATGGATATGCAAATATAAAGCTACATTTAGCACTTAAAACGAAAATTGTTTGAAATTTGGGATGTCGGTAGAGAACATGTGCTCACGAAATGCCTGTTTTACAACAATTTTCCTTTGTTTTGGCAATGAAATCACATGCCCGTCACTTATTGTAAAATATGCAGCCTATCAGGAGTTGAGTAATTTTTTCTACAAATCAGTTTGTGTGATCAGCTTTTCGTTGTATAAAAGCATTTCTTATATGTTTACGTCTTGCTAAGAATTGACTTCACCCGTTTTCTTTTACTATTTCAGATTTTTCGATAATGAAATACTGGTATTTTTGGTATATTATTCATTGAGCTGAATTTATATCTGATGTCATGTTTGATTTTGATAGCTTTTTAAAACTGCTAAGTGAGTGAACCATTTTTTGGTAGGTAAAAAATCTTAAACATCAAGTAATTCTAATTTTAGAGAAGGTTCATCTTTCATTTCAACAGCAACTTGTCTTGTCAATATACTTTAAGATTTTACTTTAAGATTTAAACTCCATGTTTCCTGATGATTGAAATCGAAAATGCTATTGATACGCCAACAAACATCCTGTTGCTTACGAAATAAACTTCCGGCATTTGTCGTCATGCGATCTGGTATTTTTTGTCAGTTGAAGGACACTATAGCTATGATATACATTGGTAGGTGGGACTGATAAAAAATGGTTATTCTCTATTATTGTGATAAATCTGTTATCAACTTAATAGAATGGGTAATATATTATTTTTTAGCTTCAATTCTGTGGATGATCTTAGCATTAACTTTTGCTAAGAACGAGAACAATTATAATGGTAAGTTTAACAAATTCCTTTTACTAGTTTAATCTTATTTAGAGGATGCATTATATATTCTAGTGAACATACAAAAACTATAGAAACAAAAGTGTAAAACAAAATCGAGCAAATTGAAATCAAAATTAAACGTTCTATAACCATTCTGATTAAAATATATTATATATAGTGTATATTTTAGAAGAAACGAGTTTCTGTTTGTTTTGTTACGCAGATAAAAAGGAATTTGCGCGTTTCTACACGTGCACATAAAAATGTGTAAGTGTGGGTTACACAATTAAAAAGGTATGTCTTACTTTAGTGCAAAACAAACACATAGGACTGGGTTAAAAATGTCTTCCGGGTTCTTGTAAATACAATCCATTTTTATGTATACTTGTAAACGCAACATCAGATCCGATACAAAACAATATCATATCACGCACTTTCACAAACAGTAAATTTAAAGAGGAGAATAAGCAATATTTGAAGAACTTATACGGTTAAATTGCAACATCAAATTTAAAATAAATCAAAACCATACATTTATGAAACTTCAAACTCCATTTTTATCAAATCATTTGAACAAAAAAATACAAAAAGTTTTTAATTTTGATTTCATTTTGCTCGATTTTATTTCATATTTTGTTTCTGTAAGTTTCATTTTGTTTCGGTAGGTTTGGATTTCGTTTCGTTTTCTTTCGTTCTGGTAGATTTCGTTTCGTTTCTATTTCGTTTCGCATTTTACAGGTACCCCTATAGACACATATTTTTTGATTAAGGACAATTATATTATTTTATTTCTTCAATCGTAACATGACATGGCGCCTATACCTAGGAACAACCTTCCTTGAACTGTATAACTTAATTCCATTATTTTATTCAAACGACTTGAAAATTTGTAATACCACTTATTCGTGAATTAATTCAATGAGGAGTTGATTAATTTGCGGGCAAAATAAGCGCTTTTTGCTCTTCATTACAGATAAGGAAGGTAAACACATGAAGAATACTTACTCTACAATGCATATGAAAGAAATGAGAGAGACTAAATTGCCAGTGACATCCAAATCCCATGCGACAGGTACATGTAAGGATCGAGATGAAAATGGCGTGCAATTATTGTATTTCATAATAATCTAGCAATTTATGGTACAGTTATTGGAGAGATTTAGTAATATTTCAAATATAGTCACAGTAATAAACAGATTAGTGTAGATGATGATAATGGGAAACAAGTTCACTTTTCTATAATCGAGTAAAGAATTATGATTTTTTTTTTTGCGTTTGATATTTATGTTATCGATTGTTATTTTTTGTGGAGGTAACTGAGAATAAATAGTCGATGACGGTCGATCTAATTTACTGTATTCAAATGAGTTTATTTATTGAGTTATGATATTTCGTTTGTAAATTCAATTGTTTACTTATGGTTCTCTAATCCTCAGCTTTAATCGGTGGGTTTTTTTTTATCTTAAAAATGTTATTTGTCCTTTAAACATTATAAATGAAATAACATAATTTTATTGATGTTTTCTATGCATTTTACAAAGTTATTGCAAATTTGCCCACGGTTGATATAATGATATACATATACAAGTTGAGATCAAAAGAGAATAAACCGGTTGTACTGGTGCTCCGGTACCTCGAACCCTTTTGCCTCTATAAAGTAGGTCTCCATGGAACCACTTAACCAAACATTTTGTTGAAAGACTGCGCGTAATTTTATCAGAATTGTATATATAAAAAGAAGGTTTATCAGGCGATTAAACAAATTCCGGATAATTTAGAATTTATCGAGCATAGCTGAGGACTGGTGAACGTTAAGATAACGCGTAAACAAGAGTCTAAAAAATGCTTTAGGGCATCATTGAATACAAGTTTAGATTAAAAACTGTTTTATGTTCTTCTTACCTGCAACTAAATGTAAGCACTCGATTATATTATCTTTAGTTTATTCTTAGTATCATTATTATGCTTTTAATTGATTCAGTATCGTTAAATGCAAACGTATTTATTTCAATATTTAATAAAAATGGCAATGTCTTTAAATTATACGGGTTTATGTGCATTGTTGTTTAAAACATACATTTTCATTTTAAAAAAATAATTATGGCCGATAAAGCAGTATACAGTTCATCAACTATGGGAAAACCATCATCTCTTTCACAAACCACGTTGTCACAGGAGAGTCTAACTAAGGCGATAGATTCAGGCACAATCAAACCAATGGAGAAAACTTGCTTAAATACATTACAAGGTATTAATACGTTTTTTTCTTGGCAGTAAATTATGTTGCATATATTAACACGACTATCTAAGGTACCGATCAATTGTTTTTAAATTTTAGAATAAAAAAAATATTTCAATTATCAATTGTGTGTCGTTTATGCCTGCCTAAGTTCGTTCAATTATAAGAAACGTGGACTCATAAAAAAAACAAAGCTGCCATTTATTGAAGAGTACAAAGCACAATAATCTCAGTGTCATATAATCATAATAACAACAGAATATTACACTCATATACTCATGTGATATGTTGTAACAAGTACACGATACAACTCTTCTTTAGTAAATGACAGAAACTCATAGAACAATATGTATTACAAAAATATCACAAAAATATCACAGTATCCTGAGATCGTTTTAGACAATTGGAGGGAAAAGATAATTAAGTATTTACTTTATAATTATATTATCAGTGATATAGATATGGAATGTCCATCTGCCTTAACAAATGGGGTATTTCACAAATGAAAGTGGGCGGGGAGGAGTTTGGTGGGATGAAAATGCTGAATGTTTACTAAATGTGCAACGACTGCGCATGCACAGACTAGCTAATATGCAAAATTTGCAAGTGAGCATGCTTACACTAAAAATACCGACCACTGAAAAAATACCTCATAGCAAATATAAACACAAATATATTAAACTTGTCCAACATGCAATTATAATTGACATAAATATATTTTTTAGGAAATCCTTCAGATATTATTGTTGAATTCCTTATTTTTGCAATATTTTGAATAGATAGTAACATAAAGTATGGGATAGTTCTTGGAGCAGGAAGTGGTGGCTTTCTCGTAGGAATAATCTTGACATCTTTGATATTCATTTGCAAACGTAAAAGATGTCAGAGGTCAGCAAGTAAATTGTACTTCAATTTTTAATCCATCATATTTGATTTGCATTTGGTAATAAAAGAAAAAAAATTAACTTACAACTTAAAATTGTGATGTAAATCTTTTATAGGGATGAGTCAATGACTGAAAATAAGAATAAACAAACACATGTTAATGATACTGCTCGACGCACTCAAGCTGCAGGGGGTTACAGCGATATTAGGATCGAAACTGTAAGATTTTTGTATGCTTTTCACTTTTTTAAAACGTAGTTTATCTTAATTGTAAACGTTTATATGTGTTGTAGTCTATGATGCAGGGTGTTTTCATGCCTATAATACTGAAACAATCACCTGTTCAGCAGTTTATATTATAAAACAATATATTTAGTTAATTATATTCATATTATCGTAATAGCTTGAATATTACTAGTAGATAGCATTTTTGGGTAGCTGGTATGATTTTGGTTTGAAATTTATAGAGAATACACTTACTAGTTTACTAATTATAAATAACGTACAAACATTCATAATGCAGTATGCATTTCAAATTGCAGTTAAATGAAGACCAGGCTGGAGTATATAATCATCTGAGAGAAATAGAGGTCCAAAAGAATAAAGATGACACCTACGATCATGCCAAACCACAACATGGTCATGAAACTACAGGTTCTAAATATGACAAAGCAGTTCCGCAGATAACGATTGTAGAGAAAAAACCCGATGATTACTTTGTGTTAGAAAAATCATAATTTTGTTGGTTTATTTCACAATGTTTTAACTGACATACATTTGAGCTATTCAGGTTTTTTTGGTGGATACATGTATTTCATTGTAAAACTACACTTCACATGTAGGATATACCGAAGGCTGGGAGTGGGGTTGGTGAAAGATGCTTGGTTTTGCGGTGTTTATGAAAGTGAAAGAAGCTTTGAAATGACCAGAATTATTTATTACTTAATTAAGAACATTTTTTAAAAAAATTATTACATGATTATGAGTAACACAGTTACAATTTGAGTATTGGGCATCAATTGCAATTAAATTTGGACATTTATTTATTAATGCCCATTTTTCAAATATGTATATACTCACTTTCGAACAGCATTGTCTGTTGTCTGCATCATATTGATAACCTGTTATGCAAATATATTTTTACTGGTTATGTATTAAGTGTAGATTCGAAACGTGAACAACATAATAACGGCAAAGATTTTTCATCGTACTTTTATGCAACTGTTTCCGTGGGGTGGAGGGGGGGGGGGTATACTGTTTCAACCTTGTGCGTCTGTGTGCTTGTAACAAATTTCACATTTTAAAACATTTTTCCTTTAGACATGCCATATGGTGTGTTTCATTATTTTACGAATTAAACATCATTTCCCTGTTATTTTTCATGTGGGTATAAGAGGTTTTCGTATAAGCTTATGATTAACGGGAGATAGAATTTAAAAAAATGAGGGAAGATGTTGACTAAATTTCAATCAGGAAATATTTTTGTATCCAACGACGCATCCTTCCTTGATCGTGAAAAATAAACACGGAAAACTATACGCCCTACGTCTTGTTTTGTAAAACTTTGTGTTTGTTTTGTTTACTTATTACAATTTAAAATATGTTGCATTTAAAAGTTTGCTTCTAAAAAATAACATGAAATGTAACGATAAACGCATGTACGATACGAAAGTTTTTATGGGTGTAATAAAAAGGTTTTGTTGGATGTCTATCGAACATTTGAAATTGATGAACCTTGCATATAGGATTATTTGATGAGACATGTGTCTAAAGTTTATTATATAAAACATTGATATGCGAGTTCCAAGATAGATTGCTACTTGTAGTTACTCCGATGTGTTTATGCGATACTACATCTTTGAGATGGACATCGTAAAATATAAATGAGGGAGGAAAAGGTTTCTTTAGTTTAAGAGAAATAGTCATGCATTCCATTTTGTTTGGATTAAAGGTTACCAGCCATGTTTTGGGCATTGCTAAACCGCTGAACGGAAAACGGAACGGGACGGAAAATATCATATCGCGTTTATCGCTTAAAAAGGGTATAGACTGGTAAGAAACGATTTAATTTGTTTCATTTATTCATATCCATTCATATCCAATGGATGTTTATCCAAATGTGGATGGTTTATTGATATTCTTATGAATGTCTATCAAATATAGCATTGTATTTCATTGGCTTTAGTTGAGTACGAAACGAAAAAAAATCAAATGTAAACGAATTGAGAAATATTAACATGATTAAACGAGTAAATTAGCAATTACTTATGGTTTCTTTTATGGTATTGCTTAAATATCAGTGTAACGTGCGCAGTTAGTGAAAGCGTTTCATGTGTTTTATGAGTATTTTCACATTTCAAATATAACGTATATCTAACATCGACATTGAATTCTCAGTGTTATATACGATCTTAAATCATACAGACGATAACGTATCATTGAGATGGAAAAAAAACCCGTAGGACTGACGACATTTAGAACTAAAATACATTATCCGGTCCTTAAAAAAAACTAGTATTTTTAGCAATGCACTTTTATTTACGTTTGCATAACTCGTCAGTTGTTCATTCCAGCAGCTACATACATATGTTCCGAATAGAGAGCTCTAGACGTTGCCTGGTTTGATTTTTCGATTAGAAATTTGGACAGTCACTATAGTCTGTCGAACCCAAAATATTCATGGAGCACATTTGGACGATTTAAAAAAATACACATACCTGTTAAAGATGCAACTAAAATAGATGAAACGGGAAATATCCCAGAAAACTTCCTTAAATTATCATCATTTTTTAATCGCAAAAATTCACAGAATCGAAAACAGATTTCTTACGGAGATTTATAATTTGAAATATTGACATCTTTTCTCTATTTCGAAGTCACTCAGAAGACCTTGCACAAATTTGCAAGGTTATTATCCGGGTCTGTTGAAATGTAAAACCCCGTAGACTTCTTTATTTTTAGCCGTGTATTGAAACCAGCTGATTAGAGGACGAATAATATGAGAATTGTTCATGCTTCTGAAAGAAAATCGCTTGAACCCTGAGGTCGGAGTGAGGTACATATAAATATCGAGTTATTCAGCAAAATGTGAATGGAAGATATTTTGGGACAGAATATAGTGGGCAATGCATGTACTGTTAATTTTGAGGAAATAATCATTCTTGAATAATCTTATATTGCTAATCTTTCCAAAAAATTAAGAATTATACAAAGTATATCGTTTTTACCATGTTTAACGAATCTATAAAGTAAATATCATTAGATATGATTTTCCGTTTTCTGTTGCATTCCGTTTTCCGTTCCACGTTTTAGCAACACCCCCATTTTTTCGACCACTCGTTTATTTTTTCAAGGTCAGAATTTAGTAAATTTCCGGACGTTAGTGGTTTTTCAGCAGTTATATAAACTGAAGTGTCGTCGGCAAAATGTTTGATGTAAGTTGCATTCGATATCAACCACTTGAAAATAAGAAAAAGGAGTGGACCTAGAATGCTGCCTTGTGGAACTCCTGCTTTGTCGTTCATAAATTCTGATCGAGAACCTTTAATAACATAATGTTTTCTATCATAGAGATAACTACGGAACCAAGGTAATACGTTTTCTCGTATACCAGATTTTTCGATTTTATACAATAGACCTTTATGCCACATCTTATCAAAAGCTTTGCCGATATCAAAGAATACCATAATGATTCTGATCTCTGTGCTTTGATCAACAGCCCGATAAAAGTCGTTTGTTATACATAGTAACTGATTTATTTTAGAGTAATTTGAACGGAATCCGCATTGATGTGGAATAAATATATTATTTAGATGAATATTTAAAGCATACGCGAAATTAGGTCTAATGAGCTTGGAAAAATATATACTAGATAGAAATAGTCTTCAAAAATTGTACTTTACATTCAGCTTGACGCAGCGCGAGTGGTGAAACGGGGTAATGGAATAGCCTCAAAAAGTATTCTATATTAAGAAACAGACTGGGTTCCTTTATCTAAGCGTCGGGAAGATCGCCAGCTCATTCTTTTGTTTAAAATGTTTCACGACAAAGTTCCCAACTATCTTTTTAACCTTTTGCAGACTCAACTGCCTCGAATGAATCACAAAATACAAGAAGCGCTTACTTAATAAGAGAAATCTACACAAGAACTAAGCTTTATTATCCCCTCGCGCAACTTGTTGCATCGCTGCTGTGTGTGTATGTGTGTGTGTCCATTGTCAGTTCTTACGCAAAATTCAAAGAAAACCCTCCAAGGAATATTCATCGAACTTTGTACACTTCTTTGGCATGGTAAAAAGACAAACCCTAGTGATTTCCAAGTCAATTGTTTCAATATTTTTTTAATTATCGTAAAAAAGCGAAGTTAAAATGTGAATTTTATGTACGACTTGACAATAGACATTTCCGGTAATTTTATGTACGACTTTAAGTAAATCGCTATCGTATGCAGTTCAAATCAACAACTTGATATTTTTGGGATTTTAATCTAGTAAAGGTAAAAAAAAAACCCAAACAAACGTTCTGTAGTATTGGAGGGTTAGAAGATTGCCCATAGGTAAAAGTTGAAGCGGGCAAGAAATTAAAGTCATCCTATTGACATCGAAACAAGCAGTCGACTTTCGTTTTACTTACAATAGAACTAGTCCAAACTTCAGAGGAGACTTAGACATTATCGCACATTTATCACGCGAAGATTGTTTCATATTAATAATAGCTGCATATCTACATACCACAAGTTACTAGAATTGTCTATGAAAGCAGACTACAGATCGCTAGATCTTCGGCTAATGATACATACGGATTGCTTAAAAATGAATGTCACTTAATGGATCTAAATTATTTAATTTTAAGGCATATGTATAAATGTGTTGAGCTTCTGCTAGGAATAGAAAAACTGTGCAACCACGTACATGTAACCCCCCAACTTATACACCACAAAGCTTGGGGTTTAGAATAAAACAGATATTATGAATTCAAAGTGGTTTTAGAAATACTTGTGTCATATTTATTTTGATCTGATAAATTTTGATTTGAAAAATTTACATGTATTTTCCTAAATTATCCATTTCCCCCTACAACAAGTCACGTTGCGAGGGGATGCTCCGCTTTGCGCTGCCATTGTTACTACTCTTTTCTTCCCAATACCATACGATTTTGGAACACAATACTAAGCAATGTACAGTACACTCCTTCCATTAGAAGCTTCAAAAATATCTAAACAAAAGCAACATTACTATTCCCAAATACTATCACATAGGGTCTCGTATAGGTCAAATTCTCCACTCTCAACCACGTTTAGAATGTAGTACTTTAAAACTTAATATGTTCAACAGAATCCTTTGTCCATCTCCTATTTGCTCGTGTGGGTCAGTAGAAAACACTGAACATTATCTTCTGCATTGTCCAAAGTATGCTACACAATAAACACACTCACAAACTCTACAGATCTTACTGCTCTACGGATCTAATTATCTAAGTATTGTAGAAAATAAACAATTTTTTCGCACCGTCAAAAGATTTATACTTGATAGCAAAAGATTCAGCAACCATGCTATCACGTAGAATGTTGTACAATAATAATACCTTTTTTCAACTGCCTGTTTATCTTATTCCCTCCAATTTTATTTATGACAATAATTAATGGAAATCGGCAAAAATTCTATGGTATATTTATGAAGTGTTACCACATGTATTGAGTTAAAATCACCAACGAAAATATAATCAATGTTCGTACTGAAAACGTACACAGAACTGGTGTATATGAAATAATGCCACCTTTCCTTTGTTGAATTTTTTTCATTTCATAAATAAAAAGTGTTTCCAACTTTGATTTTTGACACATTTTTCTTTTTTGTTCCTTGTTCTTGCATCACACTTTACACCTCTAATTTCTGCATCGCTTGTTTCCCGATCGTACAATTGTAATTATCATCATGTAAATGTATTTAAATCTATAATGAATATGTATTGTTTAAACTAAAGTTTATTACATCAACTTTACAAAATAAATATACTTTTCTTCAAACACAGATTCAAATACTTTGACCACAAAAATGAAAAGGAAACGCAAACTACTTTCAGAAATTTTGGTCAACTGTTTTTTGTTAGGTAGAATAAACAAAAGCGGAAATCTGGGAGTTTCTATCTTGAGGAGGTCTTTTGATATCATTTACCTTTTTTATAATTTTTGAAAGATGTATAATGATTAAAACGGCTACAAAATATATGAACAGCAGATAATGGTTGTTTCTTTCAATATAACAGGTATTAAAATATTACTGTGTAAACGATAGGACCGTTGGACCGAACGCAGACTTAACAAAGTATAGTTTGATTTTTGTATAACAAAATGTATTTGACCTGCACACAGCAGAATCAGCCTGGTTGACTTTAAGCTACTAAAATCATTAGCCAAACTGAAACCAAACGTTGCGTGCTCATTCTATGTTATGACATTGTGTTTTATAACGTGAAACGTCCAACTTTTGTCTTCAGAAATAGTCGAAGAGTTACGTGATTCGAAAAAAACGTTTCTTTTTTCATTTCTTAACAATTTAATTCATATGTTGACTACTGGGGTAATAAAATTGAATATTTTATTCAGTATCTAAAAGATCAGTTCCTTTGTGTTAATGTTTTTATTTTCCATCTGGTAACTTGATAACTTGACATGGTAGATTGAACTAGTCTTTCGTGATTGAAGCACTACTGAACTCATCTTCTTTCCACTTTAATTTCTTCTAATTTAAATTATCTTCAGTTGAAACGTTTTTAATCGAATTTAGGGGCTATAAACATCGATAAGTCCAAGTCAATCAATGATCGAACTAACCTTTGAAAACCAAAATGGCGTACAATATGGTTGCACCAAAGGCTGGAATAAATTATTTTAGCCCATAGTGCCCCTAATTCAACTCTCATTTTTCACTGATTTTCTTATATATACATTTTACCAGTATGATTAATCTTCTCCTCGTGAGGCTGCCTTCGCCCTCCTCACGCTGCGCTCAGTATTAAAAATAGCATGTAACTATTGAGGGCTGTGTTGAAGTCATTTGGGTCATTGTTTTCATATTTAACTAATTACTGATGGTTAAAACTGGAAACAACTTCGACGACAAAAACAACATGCAGGTTTATTTCTAAAGAAACTGAATATTATATTTAAAACAGTGTTTAAATAACGGTATGTCGATGGACGACGCCTCCAGTGAATACATGCAATAATAGATACCACATCCGATATTACATGTACTACAAAATAAGTGTTGGGAAGCCCTGAATTATTGCTAACACTATATTCAATTAGACTACATTCTGTGTAAGTTGAATTATTAATTATTAATAAGTAAAATAGTAAAAAGGTACTCGTACTAATTCAAGTCAAGCTGTTACCATTATTCTTCTCAATCGGTCGTTACTAGCAACACCCGAACTCTTCTTTTAAAAAATGTGTTATTAAATATCTGAATTACTTTTCGCATATTTTCAAAGGGAGAGTTGGGGTAATTGTTCCGTTTTCGTCATCATTTTCAAAGGTCATATAAAAGTACTAACAATGGGAAAATATGGCGTAATGATAGCACTAATGATGATGCTTTAATACAATGTACCTCTATTGGGTTAATTGAATAAAGACTATTCTGTTAAAGAGGGATGCTATGGGAAAATACGGAGAGCTAACCATATGGAGATCTGTACGTTTTAACCACTATATCCGATAACACGAATTTGTTTCCAACAACAAATTATGCATAATCACCAACAAAACAAGCATTCTGAGAGTATTACATAAGCAATACACGTCCCATACCGGTTTGTAGAAATTTGTGAAAACAATGCACTGTTATGCAGAAAATCATTTCTTACCGTCTCAACAGACCAACCCAATAACGAACCCGATTGTAATAATACATAAAACTCTGTCGATTAAATTTACAACACAATGCTTGACACTATTTTACAGAACTTATTTGTTTGTTATAAACAATAAAAGGAATAGTCCAAGAAATGCACGATATTATTACTGACAACATACTTGCCTCGTTTATTCAATACACACGGAACCCGATAACGAACCCGAACATTAAAAAAAATGGAATATAAAAAATTAATTTTCTAGAAAATATGTCAACCAAACGCTACAAAAGTGTAAACTTGATCTGTAGTTTGACATTTTGAAGCTGTTCAGCAGATTTCATATTATTCCTCAAACGCATAAAGAAAAAAAGTGTGGAAAACTGAAGTGGGATAGACAGACGGACGGACAGACCGACAGACGGACGGACTGACGGACGCAGAGGAAAGCTATAGTCCCCTCCGGTGAAAACCGGTAGGGGACTAATAAAGGTATTTACTGTACTCAATATGTATATAATAGTGTTGTGTTTAGCACTATGTATCAAACCCTGATTACTATTTAGGCATAGTACATGCTAAACACAGTTGAATCTCTATTGATGTCTCATGCTGAGTAGCTCATTTAACTGTTGTGTTGAAACTTTTAACAAACTCAAGAAAAAAAGGTGTTAACTATTTCAAAACATTTAATTGAACATTTACTCTGGCAACAATAACAGTAATTCTAACGTGTATACGTTGGAATATATATCAATAACGTTTAATGATAGTGATTGTTGATGGTGACGTTGCATCCACAGAATAGGAATTATGATTGTCGACCTCCAGAATAGGGTTGAGCCACTCCCACTCCATGTGTTGCCTCTAGTGTCAATGTACAGTTTACTAGCTTGTCATCCGTCATGATATCATTAGAATTATGACTGCCCATAGACTCTGAAATAAATTAGATATTGAGATTAATACTTGAATACTAGACGGTAAGTATTTTGTTTAATATGAGTTAATATTATTCATATAGATTACACACCTGATACAGCACCTGGTATTAGCCATAATGGTTCGATGTATTAATATCCCAAATAGTTTGTTTTTTTTAATTTTTTTTATTTGAAGTTGAACAATCAAATACATTTGTATACAATAAAATGATTATAACAGCTTTGAGAAAATTAACTTCAAAACAAAATTTTTCCTTGGAAGAGAGAGAGATAGACTGGTTGTTGAACATGAGTTAGAAATTGATTAATAGTTTTATACATGTATCATCTCTATACAGTCTGCTTTAATTGTTCAGTCAAGTCTATTAAGAAGAAAAAGCCAAGTTTCCCATCTCTTATAGAAATCATCTTATCTGCAATTTCGGGTAGCTATATATCTTAGAGTTGATATATGTGTTTTAATATCTATAAGTAATTCATGAATTGTTAGTGCTTCATTAAGACATCATTTTCTGTAGATATAGGATTTCATAACCAAGAAGATAGAATAAATGTCTGTAATAGGGTCAGGGTGTAGCCCAAATATAAAAATTAAAGGATCTCTTTGGATTGTAATTCTCTTTGATTGGCAGAATTCAAAAATTGCTGAATGAGTTCTTGAACATTAGGACACTCCCATAGTACATGAAAAATTGTCTCATCATGTTGTTTACAAAAGTTACATAACTTACTACATCCCTTTCCTATCTTAAATAGATATTTATTAGTTGTTAGAATGTGGTGATTAATTCTAAATTGCAGCAATTGTAATTTGGTACTTTTAGTGTTGACAAAAGGTAACTGGTATATGGTTTTCCACTGTAAATCTGACAACATAAAAAATAATCCCCATTTCGATTAATATTGAAATATGTAACATTTTCTATGTTTAGAATATTATACATGATCTTAGATCCTTTTCGAGGTGAGCAAAATAATTTAATGTGGAAAGGTATAAAAGGCCTTGGGTTATCATCTTCTTTTGAGATTCCATGATAATGTTAACAAGTTAAAATAGATTTCTGTAAACCAAGATAAGTAAGGAAGTTTGACTTGACATGAGACTTACTTTGAAGGTCTTGTAAACTTAAAAAGGACCCATTTTCATCCAGCAAATCATTGATATAAACAATATTCTTATTAAACCAATCAATAAAGAAATTGATTTTCCCCCCATTGTAATGTTCTTATTGTATCATATGGGTTGTGTAATAAATTCTTGCCATGTAAGTAATTTCATTCTATCTTGTATATTTTTAAAAGCAATAAATGTATCCTTCCAAAAGGAGTTTCTAACTAAATTAGTTAATATACAGGATATAAAGTCTGACCCAGTCTACAGCACTATGTCCGTATTAATTGATTTGTTTAATAATATATTCCATTTTGAATTTGGGCTATTTATCAGTCTTCTGATCCAGGATGACTTTAGACTTTGGATGTAATTATTTATTTCAATCATTTTGAGACCACCATTTGAGTGTTCTTGTGTAATTTGTTTTCTTTTTATTTTGTCCACCTTAGATTTCCAAAGAAAATTAAACAATATTTCATTTAAGTCTTTAATAAATTTACTTGATGGTGTTGGAAGTGAAATAAACAAATGATTCATTTGTGATATGATAAGAGATTTGATCAAAGTAATCCTACCAATAGAAGTTGTATGTCTTTTGTTCCACTGATTGATGATTTCTTTAATTTTAACTAACTTTTTATCGTAATTGAGTTTTGGAATATTTGCTAGATCTACGTAAAATTGGATGCCTAGTAATTTAAATTGTGTTGTCCAATGAAAATTCATTTCATGACATAATTTTTCAGTAGAATATTTATTGCTGCCTATCCAGACTAATTGTGTTTTTGATAAATTATTCTTGAGTTTAGAGATTGTATTAAAATTATTCAATTCATCAATAGTTGTTCTGAGGGATTTTTCTGAGCCCTCAGAAACCAGGATTATCTTCATTAGGACCATATATAACCGCTAAACTTGCACGTACATTACTAAATTCAATATCAAGGGCAAGGAAATAACCAGAATTTTCATTTAATGTTTTATGGACTTTATACTAAAAAATATTGCTGTACCTCTAGACTGAGAGGTAAATGAATCAAAATAAACATCGTATCCCCATTCATTACGTTATGTCTGTTTCCATATCAATAGTAATGTGGGTATCTTGTAAGCACAAAATATTACATTCTAATTGTCTATAGTATTGTAAAACATTTTTCCTTTTCTTAAAATTATGCAGACCCTGAAAATTTGCTGATATTATTTTAAGCTCAGACATTTAAGGTGGAATATAACGATGCGAATATTTTACCTTAGCTGTATGTCTTGTTGAGTCGTCCTCATGTTCACAAATAGAAAGTAAGAATAGATTGATAGGGAGAATAGATAGAGAGTGCATACTGATTAGATATAGAGATCTGTGCATTGTTAAGAGAGGGTACTTAGGTGTTTGGTTATTTACAATTTATAAATAGTTAATCGATTTACTCTACCTGATGTGTCCTGGTAGTAGCTGGACAACGAAGATTCGTTTCTGTGACCACTGAGTTATATAGTGGTAGATCTTATCTGATTTGTATACTCTCTAGAAAGTCCGGCAGGATTTTTTGTTTATGTTTTTCATAAAAATTGTCATGTTATTAACCCCCTTGGGTTCGTTCCTGTACCATACTGCCTCGTTATCTGAAAAGATGTTTTGGAGTGCAGGAAAAGTACCAGCGTGTCTTTTAGACAAATATTTTTCAAAAGACTGAACTGGACATAATTCAGATTTGGTGGCGTACAATCTTCCCCCTGTACCTTCAATTTCGTTTGTGATACCTTAAAGATTTTTTGATAACTCTTTTTGAACGTATTTTTGTCCATTCGTATTAATAATTTCAAAGTCCTGCACGCGATGGTTAAGCAAATTTTCTTGTCCCCTTCTACAGAAATAGAACATTATTTCAAAAACAACTTTATTTAGTAGACCTTGTGGGGTATTGGTTTTAAAAATAAAGTGGTGGCTGTACAATTTCTTCAGGTCCTCTACGGCGAGAGCAGGGTGATGGACAACAGCGCCTTTTCCTTCCGCTAGCGTCTTTCTCAGTAATGAAGAAAAACAGCTATTTGCTATATCAATCTTTGAACCCTTCTCCTTTAAGTATCTACATATACCTTGACGATTATTCAGTAAGGAATTTTTCTTATAAAGTTTCCCATTTTTCATTCTTACGTTACTGTATAAATCCTCCTGAACTCTCGATAAATCTTCTTTCGAGTATGAAGAATATCGGTGTTTACTGCATATTCTTGCAAGAAATCATTAAAAATGTTCATACTGAAATTTGTAGCGTGTTTGTTTTAGTTGTTGTTTTGGACATCAGGTTTTTCCCTAAATGTCAGCGGGTGATTGTTTCCGAATCGACTCATTGTTTGTTGTTATTTAGCAGACGATAATTATCTTTTTTGTGATTTTTAAATGAAGCGCCATAATAAAAAGCGCTTTGATGACACCGCGGTATCGGTTAATTACAATTGTTCAATCGATAAGTCTAAGATATTATTAGGAACTCTTATTTGAATATCCTTGTCAACATTTACACAATTTGAAATTTTTTTTAATTTATTGTTTTATGTCAAATGTTGGTAACAACGTATTATTTATCATAAAACATCACATTATAATCAGAGTCTGCCGTGGCGTACTTAGTAAAGCGTTCGACTGCCAAACCTAGGGTCGTGAGTTCGATACCCGCTCGCCGTTTTTCTCTCAAAACACATGCCGCGCTATATTTCGGCATAGTATGCTTATGCGTTATAAATCCTATGTATACTATATGCGAAAATAGATGAGTATTGAATATATAGCGACAAACTGACAGAAGGCATAATAATAACAAATAACAACAACACATATATACCTTGAATACAGCTAGCCATGTACGTTGGACGCAATATGAATTTTATTTATCATTTGCTACAGGTACATGTGTTCATTTTCTGTGATATATATTAATTAAAATTTTTTATATAACACCTTTCAAGGTTAATAACTAACCTCATACTAATACAAAAATGACATTTCTTTTACAACACCAAACATGACCTTCCTTCTATAAAAAAAAAATCATAGCCAATCAGGGAAAATCTAGAAATAAAAACGATGCAAAATCGTGAAAAATTCTTGGAAACCTGTATCCGTTGCCAATGCTAAATGATGCAAGAAGGGTGTGACGGACCTCATATATTATATAATTTTTTTTATTCCATTCCCTGAAAAATAACATGGGAAAAACATCCAAAAAATGTTTTCTTTAAAGAGACAGTACGGCTGAAAACATATGTGTGAATAACTTCAGATTTACCAATTGTATCGTTAGGAAATAAGAAATAACGTTGATTGTAATAGTTGAAATACATTAATATCCCTTTCACATACTTGATTAACGTAATTATATGCTTCCGGAAGTTTAAGGGTCGTACAAACCGAAATAATCTTAAATCGTTTATTTGTACCACGTGGACTTTGATTGGCTGTACCGGTTATCGACACGTGCTGAAAACTAAAAGATCTTTGGGCGACTAAGGTCATCATGGTATACGAAGTAAAAGCTGACATGAATTCATAAAAGCATTTGGTCGCCATAATAGTTTCGATCGCTCCTCTACCGCCTGGGGTACATGTATATATACCGGTTGAGAAAGTTAAGGTCGGTTGCTTTCCGATTGAGGCATTCACGTTGCACGAACTTCTAAATGCATGAACTACACATTGTAGTAAAATGTATTAATAAAGAAAACAACACTCAATGAAATACAAAATATATTTTATTCTTTGAAAAGATTTCCAAGGTATCCGTATTATTTTGCACCGACAGTGCTGCCTTACTTCGCATGCACATCGAACACGTGTGTCGTTAATACAGAGTACATAACGTCTGCATCTTCTTGGAAACCCCAGCAACATTACATCCAACACAGAAGCTAAATAATAGTAAATCCAAAAAAGTAACAACGTTTACATCCGTTCCTACAAAAACTCACCGTTTATAAAATCCATGCGATTTAAATTGACATTGCTCGACCTGCCAGAGTATGTGGTTTGCGCATGTGCGATGTTATAACATACACAGGAAAACGGTCTACAATTATCGAGTATCTGCGCCTGGATTTTAGTCTGTCTTGTTTCGTCGTTTATTAGATAGATCTTGCCAGTGAACTGTTGTAATATTATTTTTGTTCAAAACGCGTTTTTACAAGTCTTTTCGTACAAGGTAACGTGTTCGGGTGTATGAAATTCCTGAATGCGGTGAAGCATGACGAGGGCTCTTGGCCTTATATAGGGATGTGTAGCGATTGAGCAGAACGATAGAAATCGACAACTAATATGGCGGTAGTCGGAGATAAAAGGGAAATAATGCGTATTTATGAATTCATGTCAGCTTTAAAGGGATTCTATAAACGGAACATATCCTCGCTTACTCGATAATTTATGCCTGGTTTACCAATTTCGCTACATTGTAAAATGAACAGACATAATCATGTCAAATAACCCCTCAAAGGGCCTCATTTAAAAAAAAAATTTAGGTTGTAAAAACTCTTATATAAACACGAAAAATACATGCTTATAAAAAATAAGTGTGGTTATTTTAAAAACTTTGAACAATTATTACCTGGGAGAAGTAAAAATGACATATTTTTATAAACAACATGTCCAGGAGATTCGCGAGATTTACAACTGGCAACCTAATTTTTATTTTCTTATTATTGAGGTCAGAATGGTTTGTCATTTATAAATTAATTGCCCCTTTGTTTGCGTAACCTTTCTCATGTTTAAACTGCCGTGTTGCTAATTTAAGCCAGTACAAAATCTTTTGAAGCTGACGTGACCTTCCAACAGTACTCCATAGAACTACTTCATCAGCTCAAAAAAGAAGGCAATGGTAGCAGTTTTCTTACTATCATCCAAAAAGTGACTCTCATCAAAGATTAGTGTGATAAAAACTACATTTAAAGGACCTTTCTTAGCTGCATCAGAAGAAGTTGACTCTGTATTCTCATATTTACATTCTGACTCCTCAGTGGCCACGTTTACTGTTCGTATTCTTTCGTTATTGAATATTGATTGAATTTGCGCTTCCATTTTCTTGATTTTATTAGCACAAAAAAAAAAAAAATAATTAATCTTAAAATAATCTTCTTAATCAATAAGATATCAAGATATTTAGATGCACAGCTGGGTTGTCCGAAAATCCCGCTCTCTATTAGTATTGTTTTTTAATTTTTTCTACTTAAATAGGGTAAATCACTACTTATTTTTTTCTACTTAAATAGAGAAAATCACTACTTATTAAGTTTAAGGTTACCTTAGTCACTCAGATGACCCATTGTCATTGGTCTTAGCCCGTTGTGCGTCGTTCGTTAACAATTTTAATAACTTTTCTTGAAAACATTCAATTGTTACCATCTCTACAAGTAAGAGGAACATAAATAGTGAAATTCATAGCCCCTACCATCTCGGGCCTCATAGACGGGCCGAATATGCCAAAACAGTTATTTTTTAAAAATTTTCTTTCCTACTCCAACACGTGGGGGAAAAACTAAATGCATAGTTATGATATCCATGAAACTCTCTACATAGATTGTGAAATTTTACGTTTTTTGGGACATGGGTTTGGGCTCAAGAGCGAAGCCAATATAGTCATATGTAGTATATAGGTATTTAAGCAATATGAGCTGTATTTTTGTGCCCCCCTTCGAAGAAGGGAGGGCATATTGCTTTGCTGCTGTCTGTCGGTCGGTCGGTCCACCAACAGTTTCCGTTCATTTTCTTTGCAAAGGATAAACATATTAAAATGAAATTTAGTATAAAGGTTAACCATGAAAATATCTTGGTCAAGTTTTATATTGGGTACGATCGAGCAATTTTTGACAGAGTTATGCCCATTAGACTGAAAAATTCGAGTTATTTGCAGTTTCCGCTCATTTTTTTCGCATATGATGAACATATTGAAATAAAATTTAGTATACATGTTTATCATGATAATATAAAGGTCAAGTTCGATATTGGGTACGATCGAGCAATTTTCGTCAGAGTTATGGCCCTGGGCCTTAGAAAAATTCGAGTTATTTGCAGTTTCCGCTCATTTTCTTCGCAGAGGGTGCACATATTAATATGAAATTTGGTATGTAGGTTTATCTAAATAATATCTAGGTCAAGTTTGATTTTGGGTTTGATAGAGCAATTTCCGACAGAGTTATTTCCCTTGGATACATTCCAAATATTTGCAATTTAAGTTCATTTTCTTTGTGGATGTTTCCAAGGGAGGGGGACATAAGTGTTTCACAAACATCTCTTGTTTAGAATTTTATTTTGCTTCAAAAACCTGGTAATATGTTAAGTCTGCATGTAACTTAAACTTTTATGATAAATAAGGTTTATAAAAATCATTAATGTTTGTAAGTAGAAAAATTTCTTTTCTAAGGAATACATAGCAGATAAATTTTTGTACATGACATCAATAATTCATTTTTGTTTGAATTATAGCTTCTTAATTGCTTTTACCACAAAAATAAGGCTATCAGAAATTTAAAAACCATGATATTTTTGGTCAATTTAGTAGAAATTAACATTTTCCTAAAAAAAAATACCAGTGTGAAAATTGCAGTTATTATTATTTTAAGTCTTAGAAATCTTCTGTTCTACTAGAACTTTCATATCTATCTGAGAAAAAACACTAAATAGATCATTCTGATGTTTACAAATCTTCCACCTAAATTACAAGAAATCATATTGACGCAAGCGTCAAATGGGCCGCAAAAAATATAATTGTTGTATGAATCATTGGTTGTTTACATAAAAACACACCACAAAGAAGAAAATAAGAGTTGGTTGTTCTAATTTTTATGGTAAATTTTAATATACTTTCAGCAACTTGTTTTGAAGTTTAACATTTTACTATTATCTTAAAGAATCGATTTCGTTACTGTAAGCATTTCTAACGGAAATTGTATGATCATTGCCATAGTATAAAGTAATGGAGAACACATTGATTTGTACATTACTCTAATACAAAGTGCAACTCATCATTTTTCTCTTGGAGATTATGTATTTCAAACCATTTTGGGTTATTTTGGTTGCATTGTATTGAATGAAAACTTAATGTATTAGCATGATTTCAAGGGACCTCATAATAAAATAAAAATTTATTAGTTCAAATTTTCCAGTCAATTCAAATTTTCATTTCTGTCATATTCTTGCGTAAATAATTGATATAATGTCATTTCATGAAATTTTCTACCACATTTTACATGTAAATATAATAAATACACACACAAACTCTTTTTATTTGACACGGCACATAGAAATTCAAAAATATCATTCATATAAAATTTAATGACATTCAGGTCTTTAAAATTTAAGGTCTTTAGTATGTCCCGCATACCGATCCTGATGCATTGTTTTGAAAAGAATGAAGAACTCCGATATTTTCCGAATAGATTATAGTCTCGATAAAAACGCGCCAAATACGACAATTTACTAAGTTTGACCTACTTTTCATTTACGAGTAAAAGAAAAAATATGTGATATTTTCTAAAAGGCATAAAACATATTTCTACATGCAAATTGACTTTTAATTCATAAAAATAAGCATAGTATTATTTCTAATAAAAAAGAACTATCCCGCAGAAACGCAGTAACAATATTTAAATGTGTATCAAAAAACGGACCGCCTTCCGGCGGCCCGTAATGAAATTGGTCTCTGGGATGGGGGTTCCATCTAGGACGGAGCCAATATGGCCATATAGTAAATTATATAAAATCTTGTTCTCTTCTACCATATACTTAATATTTGAGATGAAAATGTATGCATGGTTTAGATGTCTATGAAGCCCTCTACATAAAATGTGAAATTCATGATATGGGGTCCAGACCCTTGTTGAGGCCAATATGACCACAGTAAAAGTGCATTTATTTAATATTTTTCCTGTACTATCACAGTTGTGGGAGATTTAGTCATGCTTTGTCATATTCATTTCCCAGATCAGAAGTGGGGGCTTTTTAACAGAGAGGGTGGTAAAAATGACCATTTAGAGAACAGTCATGTATTTTTACTTGGGTAATTGCTGTTTGTCATCCATAGCAATTTTAACCTAATCTTGAAAACAGAATGGTTGTAGAAAAAAGCTGCATGCATTTTGTGTGCATAATAAATGAGACTGTGAATATTTATTAAAGGTCTGCAGGATGCGGTTGTACCAACGGTTCATTAAATTTAATGTGTTATGTCTAAGCCTAATGAATCATTAAATTTTAAATAAACCATTAGTTAGTAAACACATTAAAGGCTGTTGTACAAAATCGTTATTAAAGGTTTATTAGTAAAATAAATGCAGCATTTAAATATTAATGAGTCATTAAAGCGTTCTTATTTAAATATTACCCATAATGCCATGCTCATCAACTTCAATTACGGGACGTCGGCGATGTTAGTAAACATCTTGCCAGAAAAGTCAGGTAGAAACAAGGGGGACATTTTGATACAAGCGAAATTCAACTACTTGCAGACTTGGTGGAAAAAAATATCAATATAATTAACAGCAAATTTACTATTACGTATACCATCACGAGCGAAAAAAAAGAAGAAAATTTGGGAAGATTAATGCTTTAAGAATTTCAAATCGACCCATTAAAGAAACAAAGTGGACTAATATGCACCAGACAGCAAAAAAAAGAATTTAGTAGCAACAAGCTGTTATTTAATATTGGGATTAGAGAAGTGAGGGTTGGGATCAATATAGTTGAATATAAAGAATAATGAAGAGTCGTTATTTCTTATGTACTTCCATCTCGAATTAAACATAACATTAACACCCCATTTTTCTATAATATTTATTATTTTGTGCATTGACGTCCGATACAGTAGTCGCTCATTAAAAAAAATTCCTTCAATTTCAAATACCATAACACACATTTTCATCAATCCAAACCACCCTATTCAAAAACCTTGCTACATGACAAGCACCTTGTCAGTAACACTAGAAACTGTGCATCATATCTGCATCTTTGCAACATCTAACATGTTCAAAATCTTTAGATTCAATATTTAATTCTGAAATAAAATCGACTTTCTCGTGCCGTCTGGAATCGTCAGAATGAATACTACTCGAACATACTCTACCCGTAATCACCTTCGAACCCCGCCTACCTCATAATTATTCATCATTACCACAAAAGAAAATATTTTCAATCTAAATCACTACGTTCAAACGAAAGAAAATATATTTCTTATGTACTTCCATCTCGAATAAAACATAAAATTAACACCCCATTTTTCTATAATATTTATTGTGTATTGACGTCCGATACAGAACGAAAGAAAGATAAACGCAATGTTTACAATCCCAAATTTAAAGAAACCAACAATCTAGATTCTAATTTGTCTTTGATATACCCATCCTTCGCAGATTCAGATGCCCATCTTCCATGTCTTTTGAACAATCTATCGGGTATACCGGAATTAGCACACACAGTAGCACCCCCTGCATTTAGACTGTGTAAACCATATTTTGAAATATCGGGCACAAAACATTTAAACGCCTCTATGAACAGTTCTCTCATTCTCGTATATGTCAAAGCTTTATTTCCATCCCGAACTTTATATCCCGATTTAGTCTTACTCATGTTACGAAAAATGAAATCGGAACAATTTGATGGAAATCCACACCATTTGAAAAACATTTCTAAATGTTTTACAGGAAACATTTTACTCTCAGTTCTAGCAATCACCACCCATTGCCCGTCTCTGTAAATATCAGTTTTACTTCTCTAAAAAAAATTGCCATATGACTTTCCTCAGTTTCACATCTGAACATCTTATGTTCAAAAGCTCATTGCTTCTTAAAAACCAGCATATGCAGTTAAACAAGCGCAAATAGATCTCCGATTATAAATATTTTCACTCTGAAAATATTTGTTATACATTTTCTTTAATAAATCTGCAGTAATTGGTTCTTTTTTCGTCCTTGGTATACACAGTTTTCTTATTCCCGATTCAAACACATTTTCACTAACTCCGAATCAGTTGAATGGTTCTCATGAAGATCCTTGCTCAATCACTACACCATTCTTCTTCAACCAATCGTCCCATTTATTGTAACTTCTATAATAACCTTTCACTGTAGAACTTGCTCTGCTTTCGGACAATAATTTCGGAATATCATGAATTTTTTCCCGCAAAATTTCAGGAAGGATGGATATATCTTAAAGCTATACACGCTTTAATTGTTTATTTTCCTGCCAGGAAAATATACCTGTTCATGAATATTGATGAAGGAAGAGCAAACCGACCTCATTGCGCATGTCCGCGGAGAACTAGGTGGTCGATATATTTTGCCTAATTAAATATCCAACTTGATTTTTAATATGCTTAACAGTTGTTAATTTGAAATACATACATGTATAATGAGTAAAATACGTTTGTCATTCACGATACCCTAGCTTACTTCTGCATTAAAACTTATAGGATCTATTAATAGCACACAGGGGAAAAACACAGGTCTACGAGACCTGCAAAAGGTATGAAAAGACTCATTAAAAAAAGCTGAGGCTTAGAAATCCTAGACTTTTATTGATCACATAAATAAACTCAAATTCAATCATTGATTGTTTTATTTTACAGACAGAGCCCAGAAAAGATCACTCTACAGAGAAAGAGGTATAGGCATTCTTTATGTTTTTGGCCCCCATTAACGAAATAGATAAAGATGACCCTAGGTCCCCAGTTTAGATTTTATTATTGGATGACCTTAGGGCCCCCTATAAGACTTTCATGCTATATTCAAAGTCTCATATGTTACAACTCTATTTACTCATGTTGTAGGCTTGTGTTAGAAAAAGAGACCTGCATAAGGTAAGGTCTGAATTATTTAAAGAGAGCTTAGGCTTAGAAATCTTTAACCTATATGGATCACAATTATACTCAAATTCAACCATTGATTGTTTTATTTCACAGAGAGAGCCCAGCAAAGATCACTCCACAGAGAAAGAGGTATAGGCATTCTTTATGTTTTTGGCAGCCATTAACGGAATAGATCAAGATGACCCTAGGTCCTCCATTTTAATTTTATTGTTGGATGACCTTAGGGCCCCATATAAGAGTTTCATGCTATATTTAAAGTATAAAATGTTACAACTCTATCATCTAATGTTGTAGGATAGTGTCCTAAAGAGAGATCTGGCAAAGGTATGATTTGATTGACTTTTAATGAAAGGAAGCTCTGACTTTGAAATCTGAGACTTACATGTGTCACAGAACTATAGTCTTATGCTATCATGATTGTTGTTTTTTTTAAAAGTCTGAACCCACTGGACAGCTCTCCACCGCAAAACAGGTATAGGCATTCTTCATTTTTTTGCCCTCATTAGTGAAATAGAAATTGATGACACCAGGTCCCCCGCTTTTATTTTGTTGTTGGGTGACCTCAGGTCCCCATATAGGAGTTTTTACTATCTCTATTCAATAATGTTGTTCGTTTGTAATCCCCAGGTTCCCCGTTTTAATTTTGTTATTGGATGACCTTAGGGCCCCTTTATAAGAGTTTCATGCTATATGTAAAGTCTCAAGTATAACAACTCCATCTACTCATGTTGTAGCCTTGTGTCTGAAAAAGAGACCTGCAGAAGGTATGAAAAGAAAGCTGAGGCTTAGAAATCCTAGACCTATATGGATCACATAATTAAACTCATATTCAATCATTGATTGTTTTATTTTACAGACAGAGCCCAGTAAAGAACACTCCCCAGAGAAAGAGGTATAGGCATTCTTTATGTTTTTGGCCCCCATTAACGGAATAGATAGAGATTTCCCTAGGCCCCTTTTTGAGATTTTATTGTTGGATGACCTTAGGGCCCCCTATAAGAGTTTCATGCTATATTTTAAGCATATTTAAAATATACATGTACAATGTATACGGTTAACAAAGTATAACTGTCAGTGTTTCTCAATATATTTTTATCTGTTGCAGATCTCACTACCATTTTGTGCAGGATGTTTTAGAAGGATACATCGTTGCAGCATTTTTGATATTAAGTGGTCTGAAGGATATTGATGACACAAATTGCGTAGGATTTCCCGTTTTTAGCTCACCGAGCTGAAAGCTCAAGTGAGCTATTCTGATCACATTTTGTCTGTCGTCCGTCTGTCTGTCCGTCTGTCTGTAAACTTTTCACATTTTCAACATCTTCTCAAGAACCACTGGGCCAATTTTAACCACACTTGGCACAAAGCATCCTTAGTCTAATGTGAAAATTAAGGATCACGCCCTTTTGCAAAGGGAGATAATTAGGATTTTATAAAAATTTTCCAAAGGGAGATAATTAGGATTTTATAAAAATTTTCGAGAAATTTTCAAAATCTTCTCATGAACCATAAGTCCAGGAAAGCTGAAACTTATGTGAAAGCATCCTCAGGTAGTGTAGATTCAAATTTGTGAAAATCATGACCCCCGGGGGTAGGGTGGGGCCACAATGGGGGGGGGGGGGTCGAAGTTTAACATAGGAATATATAGAGTAAATCTTTAAAAATCTTCTTCTCAGAAACTAATCAGCCAGGAAAGCTGACACTTGTGTGAAAGCATTCTCTGGTAGTGTAGATTCAAAGTTGTGAAAATCATGACCACCGGGGATAGGGTGGGGCCACAATGGGGGGGTCGAACTTTTACATAGGAATATACAGAGTAAATCTTTAAAAAAATCTTCTTCTCATGAACCATAAGATCAGGAAAGCTGAAACTTGTGTGGAAGCATCCTCAGGTAGTGTAGATACAATGTTGTGAAATTCATGACCCTCGGGGGTAGGATGGGGCCACAATGAGGAAGGGGGGGTGTCAAACTTTTACATAGGAATATACAGAGTAAATCTTTAAAAATCTTCTTCTTAGAAACTAATCAGCCAGGAAAGCTGAAACTTGTGTGGAAGCATCCTCAGGTAGTGTAGATACAATGTTGTGAAATTCATGACCCTCGGGGGTAGGATGGGGCCACAATGAGGGGGGGGGGGGTGTCAAACTTTTACATAGGAATATATAGAGTAAATCTTTAAAAATCTTCTTCTTAGAAACTAATCAGCCAGGAAAGCTGAAACTTGTGTGGAAGCATCTTCGGGTAGTGTAGATACAAAGTTGTGAAAATTATGTCCCCCGGGGATAGGATGGGGCCACAATGGGGGGTTGAAGTTTAACATAGGAATATATAGAGTTAATCTTTAAAAATCTTCTTCTCAGACACTAATCAGCCAGGAAAGCTGAAACTTGTGTGGAAGGTAGTGTAGATACAAAGTTGTAAAAATCATTACCCCTGGGGGTAGGGTGAGGCCACATTGGGGGGTCTAAGTTTAACACATGAATACATGTATATAGCGTAAATTTTTAAAAATCTTCTTCTCAGAAACTAATCAGCCAGGAAAGCTGAAACTTGTGTGGAAGCATCCTCAGGTAGTGTAGATTCAAAGTTGTGAAAATCATGACCCCCGGGGGTAGGGTGGGGCCACAATGGGGGGTTGAAATAGGTTGAACATAGGAATATATGAATAAAAATTTCTCAGAAACTAATCAGCTAGATGATTCTTTACAATTGTTAAGACTTTGGCCCCAGGACAATTCTTTGGCTTTACAAGAAGGTTCAGAGTTTGATGTAGGTTTATATCCCATATATCCCAATACCTATTGTTCCTCAGGTGAGCGATGTGGCCCATGGGCCTCTTGTTTCCATTATGAGTAGTGAAGAGCAGCTGCAATGGATTTTAACACAAGCTGATGCTGTGATGACCAACTTAGGTATAGATGAAACAAAGGCTGTTGTGAAGCTTAGAGACAACTTTCATCTTTTAGATCAAGACATGCAGAACATTCATCAGATGAAAAGTCCTGGTGGATTTACTTGTTTCTGTGGGAAACATTACAAGACTGATGGACATTTTAGGCGGCATTTGTGCAAAGTTCATAAGTGGCAGTTTCATGTACCTTCACAAACGGTGAGCTTGGGTGATGCAGTTACTTGTTTTCTGAGTATGGCATGCTTATTATATGACACCAATGATGCGTACAGGATAGCAGATGGAGAAAGATGTATACGAAATGCAAAATTGGAGTGGTTATATGCATCAGCAACAAGGCATTACAAATATCAAATCTGGTTATGGAGAATGATTTCCTACACTATTACTTTATTGTCTCCTCGTGAAAGCTTTGAATACAAATGGAACATTAGCACTAATCTAGTTGGTGGAGTTGACAAAAACATTCCGAGCGATAACTGCGTGGAACTTCAAGTTAAGACCATAAAGAACCAGCTCAAGACTCAGGGAGCTAACAAAAGTTTCAATTCAGCGCGAACCATAACACTAACAACGCAAGTTCTTGATGACGTGAAAATGAGCCTTCTAAAGGAAAATAACACTATTCGTTCATCCCGAGTTAGGCCAGATGTGGATAAGCGCACTGACATTATGACTATTGCGAACTGTATATTAAAGCTGCTTGGTCCGATTTTATATCAAATTTTATGCACGCTTTTAAACGATGGCTATGCTTAGTTTATGTATAATAATAGACATTGCAGTAGTTTTACCCGTCAATTATGCCAAATTTCAATGAAGAAAAATACGTACAAAATTTGCTAACAAAACAAAGGACATTAAAAGGTACCGCGTTATTTCGGCTAATGTTAAATTTCACCCCTGACGACGAGACGGGTATGGTTGTATTACGACTTTGACATCGCTTTAAATGAAGGTCGAAATGATCAGACAATTACAAATAAACATGTGTACGTTTTGTTCGCTAATATTTCCAAAGTCTGCTTTCTTTCCAATCGATGCATAGCATGCGGGTTGAATAACCCCAATCATTCGGGGGACGAAACCAAGCGGTTTCCTTTTCTAAACATTCCCGTGATGCATTTTGGTTTGTTTTTTCGTTTGCCCAAAGAAAAATTATTTTTATTTACTTTGAATATTTCTAACTTTGAAAGGAGACTGATTCTGCCGGTGTAAATAGGAGAAAGTCCATAACTTTCTAAGATTAATGATTTGTATGGAAAAAATGTTGATACTGTAATTACAAAAAAATCCAACCAAGCAGCTTTAAGTATGTGCAATGGACAGTTGACTGATCTGGAATGGAAAAGTTTCACGAAATTAAAAAAACCGCTTGAATCAATTGATGCTTTAAAACTGTACCAGTGGATTGTTGAAAACACGATTATTTCTAATAACACCATGTTAAATTAAATTATCGGAAAGATGTATAGATTTTGTCCACTGTTTTCAGTGTAAGTGGTCATATAGTATAAATACAGTTGAGCTTTGATATCTCGAACACTGATATCTCGAATACAATGGATATGTCGAAGTGATTTTTAAGTCCCAACTACTAATTGTTTTAGTATTTTACTCTTGATATCTCGAATACTCAGATATCTCAAAGTATTTAAACAGTCCCATCTAGTTCAAGATAACAAAGTTTGACTGTAGTATTTCTGATAACACTGTTTTAAGATTGAGTTGGATAAACTTCATGCATGTGCATGTATATACACCTTCACATATAATTTTCAAAAAGTCCAAGTCATTTATTCTTGGTATTTTGAGCCCCTTTAACTGGTTTAAATAATAAATACATAATAAAAATGACAGATATGGGAGCTAAAAATAATGAAGTGAAAACTTTTTGTAAATATAATTATTTATATTCTGCTTTATATCATTTACATGAGAATTTACAAAGAGCATTTATTTCATAAGTTCTCATAAACATAATAAAATTTCAGAGAATTGTCATAGTGCAAACAGTTTACATTTGAATATTTATTGGCAGAAAACTGCTTCTGCTCAATTAAATATTACATTAGTTTACATCAGTTGTTTTGCATTGACATATTTAAAACATTTTAAGAATGAACATAATTTTATACATTGTATACAGCAAAACTTGTCAAATTCGGATTTTGTGTACTATGAAACATGCCTATAACACCTTTAGTGCATTGTCAATTTTTATTTCAGTTGTTTTAAATATCTCATAAAGAATTTGTAATCTGGCCAATTTCTATGGTGATATCCTGATTAGACAAGTTTTACTGTATTCAGAATTGCACTAAATCAGTTGTACAGCAAGTGTATATTAATTGCTGAAAAGTCAACTTCGGAAGTTCCTCTAAATACTTGTATATACACACTTAGTCATATGCATCTATTAGTATACAATTATTACATGTATGGAGTAGTACTATGAAATACGTACAAATACTGTACATGTATTTCAACATAATTTTATGCTTAATCACTTTCAGATTCACTTATAGTTTTTGATGTATCTATACTATAATTGTCACTGGACATGCTGGATTCACTTGAACTTTCATGTCAAATTCAGATTTATAAATATGATACATAGTTCTAAAGGACTCGCAATTTACTTCATGACAGTCACATTGCATATCGCAAACATCACAGCACAAATGTTTAACTAAATCAGCACTTGGAACAGAATTGTAAGATTCTAACAGTTTTTTCCTGCGACATGTTTCAGTATTTTTTGCATAATCTAACATATCAGTATCTAACTTACGTAAATGTCTACTACTGTAAATAAGTAAATCATAAGACTGAGTGCCATCCCTACCAGCACGTCCTAACTGTTGTATGAAGACATCTAAATCTTTGGGTGGCCCATAATGAATAATATTATTAACACTTTTGTAGTTCACCCCCATTCCTGCAGCACTAGTTGCAATAAGTACCCTAATATGTCCATCTTTATTTTCCATATCCTCTCTTATTGCATCTTTCACCTGATCAGTTGTACAAGAATGGAACATTTCAATATAATTAATACATTCATTTAATCTTACTTTTAAAGCAAACTACATATCTGCACACAATTTTATGCTCGGACAAAAGATAATATGTCGTGGGCATTCACCACCCTGATCCATGACCATGTCAATCAGCCAAGAAAAGGTCACACTGATTTTTTCATTCAGCTTTATCTTTTCAACAAAAAGTTTAATGCTTTCTCTGTCAGGACTCTCTACAATTTCATGGAAGTTCACGAGTGCAAGCTTCTTTCTCAGCTTTCTCCTACTTGCTCTGCTGGCTGTTGATGTAATGACAAGTGCTGGACATGCTATCAGGGACCTGATTTCACCAAGTCTACCAAACCATTCCCGAAATGGCTCACTTTTTCCAGAACTTTCACCCCTGTAATAAGTTTAAAGATTATAACGCAATTCAAGGATTCATGAGGACAGTGTTTCTATGTAAAGAAATGAATTTCTCAAATCACTATAAATTTCCCCCCTTCAAAATCCTAGATAAAAGGAATTTAGTCTATTGTAAATTATTTATGTTTATACTTTTCAAAAAATAAAATTGATAATAAAAATTTCATGCTAGTGGTAATAATTATTACACGTACCAGTTGATAACCATGTGAGCTTCGTCTACCACAAATAGTTTGAAACTTGAAGATTCAATGGGCATGCTCCTCCACATGTCATCTGATAGTACAGCCTCAGGGGATGTATAGACATATGTTGTTTTGCCTGCTTTTATGGATTCCTTATCACATTCCTTGTGAATGTAATTTGCATGCAACCCCAGTGACCTCAGATAGGAAACCTTAAAAAAATAGTGTAGCTGGTGAAAATTTTCCAATCAATATACAGTGTACATAATTTTTAATTGTTTACTCCTTATCAAACTGGGATTTATTTCAAAATCTGGATATAATGGATTGTTTGTTGTTTTATACATGTAATACAAGGGTGGATCCAGCAATTTTGGCATAAAGTAGGGGGTCTAGGGTGATGCCCCTCCCTTAAATATCCACTCAAAGATAAACTCTCTAAGCATGAAATGAATCACTAGACCACCAGTTCAACATACAATATTTTTCGGCCAAATACTTTTATTCATTTTTTATAGATAATCTTAATTTTCATTCATAAATCCTAGCTAAGTCTGATTAAATTCTAAATTTTGGTAAATTAAAAAATATATGTGATGAATGTCAACACTTTCTTCTTAATTGAATATCTTTCGTATAGATTTATATATGTTAAGAGCATACCGTAAGAATGTTTTACAAAATGTTAATTAGATTAGAATTAAGAGAATAAAAACAAACCTGTTCTTTCATGATTGACAACAGCGGACTGATTATCAAGACCTGACAGTGACAAGGATTACTTGGTTTGGCTAAGAAAGGAAAAGCTTGGTAAGCCATAGACTTTCCACCATCGGTTCGTATGGAAAGGAAAACATCCTTTCCTTCCAACACATATTTCAGGGTCTGCGACTGAATATGTGTAAAATTATCGATTCCAAACACACGTTGAACTTCTCGAAGTTCGAGTTCCGCCATATTGTGAGTTGCTCTAACTGGGATTTGCAACGCTGATTCTCATTGGACAGATTTTTCTGACTCTTTCCTTCAGACAGACACTTCATTGGTTAAAAGCATTTATGAATATTCATGTAAAACGTGGGCATTAGCCAGGACGCAGCCACGGGTTTGTGGAAATAGAATGGACACAAAACCCGTGGCTTGAGACGATGCTATATACCAATCTCATAATTTTCTAAAAAATCTAAATTTTTCCCCTATTTCAGTCAAAAAAAAACATTGGTGGCACGCACGTTTGAGAAAAATTTCAAGACAAGTCTGACTTTGAGAAAAAAAATTATTTGGTGGCACAGTTTGGTAAGAAGATCTAACATTTTCTGAGAAATCTCAGATTTTGAGAAAATATCAGCGTTTGTGGACCAGAAGCCTGACGAAGGGGTGCGGCTAATATGGCAATTTAGTGAAAATGTATCCAATCTTAGAATTGTTTTTATACTTCTATATAGATTTGAAGGTTCTGATTTCCGTAACATTCTTTCATTTTTTTAACTCATGGCTACTGGGTTAGTGGTTCAGACATTAATCAAGGCGAGTCCAATATGGCTGTTTACTAAAAAAAAGGTAACTTTTCAATTTTTACGCTCTCCTATACATTTTAGAAAAACTGAATAATTGTAATATGTCCATGAAACCCTCTAGCTAAATTGTGAAATGCGTGATCAATGTAGTTATTGAGTAAATATGTATAAAATAAATCTTAGAAAATCTTTCCTACTTTCACAAAAGTGGGAGATAAATTTAATGCATGATTATGATGCTCATGAATCTCTCCACCAAATTGTTAAATTTATGGCTCTTTGGCCATGGGTTTAGACCCTTTGGCGAGATCTTTATGGCTTTATAGTGAAATTTGAAAACGTTTCATTTACAGCAGGAGATAAAATGAATTGTTATGATATCTATAAAAGGATATCCCTAAATTGTGAAATTCATAACCCCAATGTCGGAGGTTCAGGGCGAATATGGCTATGAACATCATCAATTAATTGTGAAATTCACTGCCTAAAGATTTTTTCACGGGAGATGACAAATAACGCCATAAAGTAAATATTGAATTTATTTAGGTCACTCGGGTAACATATTGCCGGCGGACATAGGTCGACCGTTAACAATTAAATATTTGTTCATTTTATTTTGAAATAGCCAGACGATAAGATGACTGGTTGCATAAGGACAGTTGACGTCGAAAAAACCAAAAGGGAAAAAAGATATGCCCCGGAAAATTGATCTCGGACGGACTCACTGAGCGCTATAAGGACACTGAGCGCTATAAGGGCATCCGTAATGAAGCTTTATAGTAACATACATACATATATGAGACAGTGTATGAACTATGGTATTCAGTAGACCATAAAAGCCTGTTGGTGTCTTGTTTTCAAAGCTACACCGTACAACCGAGCGCACAATTTAATACATGTAACAACATAAGTAGTGCTATTAATTGTGAAGTAAACCTTTATTTTACATCTATTCGTATAGAACTTCGGAATTAAAACAAGTGAATGATTTGGATTTTAAAATTATATTTCTTTTAAAGGTAGCAATTTTGCTATAGTTTTTTGCATCCGTTTTTATTTAATCTTCCCGTTATCTAATGCATAATTGCATACTTTTAATTTATGAATTGGAAATTAATGATTTCAATATTGATAATTTTCACAGTTACTGTCATGAAATAAGCTCGCTGGTATAGCGACCCCCTACACCTGTTTATGACTACACACCGGGGTTTACGACAATTGTCAATATGAAATCAATCTTGTACATTCAATACAGGTGTGCTGCTGTGCACATCGCCCTTTTAAAATTCCCTCTACTATAACCAGTATATTTCACAGTGTGGACTTTAAATTCACACGCCTAAACTGTATGTGTGTTGCAAACTTTAAACACAATTTCGGGAGAATATTTAACAACGGCCAGAAAACAAGCAATGAAAAGTAAGTGCCTTCTAAAGTTATATATTGTGTTCATATATTATACTCCTTGCAGACTGAGTTTTTGTTGACATGTAAATATCCTTTTTTCATTTCAGAACTATTCATTTTGACCTGGATCTTTATGCTATTACTCATTAAAAGATCTAGGTGTCTGTTCAATATTCCAAAACAAGAGTAAGCATTGTTAGCATAACAATCCACATTATTTCTTAGTTAAGTCGACTTTAAAAAGACAGTCTATACATTGTATATTTAATAGGGAAAAAAAAGATTTCAACGTAATTCTGTAATGTTAATATTGAGAATAGACACAAGACGTTTTGTGTCGCCATGTTTAAATCTAAAAAATGTTATCACCTGTCATTCTTTGTTGTCAGATTGGCTTGCTTGGGAAGAGTTTTGAATGATTACGGCACCATTTATAGTTGTCCATGGGATATATGTAAGCTTGTTTTTATCATAATGAAATTAAGCTACCAACAAATATATTAGTTCTAGAACTATAAAGATATTGCTTTTATTTGTCAAGGCCGGTTGTATAATTATTATTCAATCTGTGAAGAAGCTGACATATAGCTAGTTCATCGCAAATATTACATTAAAAAAAACTGTTTGAGACCTTAACAAAATAGAAACAGATTTGCTATTATTTTTTAATTTAAATAAATAATAATTTTTTGTACCTAAAACAGCATTTTGTATTTTTTGTCCCCACATTATTTGGTATTGTTCAGAAAACTAGTCAGATTGCTTTACATGTTGATTGCGTGTCCGAATCATAGAGCTTATATGTATATACCTGTTATAGTAATATATTTACATATTTTTACACACCAAAAAGTACTTTGTTTTTCGTTTTCTTTAAGCTAATGCCTGCTCAGCGCCTAATATAAAATGTCATAGAAACAATTCCCTGTGTGGAGAGCGAGAGCAGCAGTTTACCGTGGTCTCAATTATTGTGTTCTTGTCTTCATATCCTATTCTTAAAAACGAGAAAGTGTTTACAACATTGTGTGCATGTGGGAGAACAGATTTCAGCTGTTACGTTTCATTGAACGATACTACAGGCATTCAAGGTAAGTAACATTTATGATAAACATATATTTACATTTTCCAATGTCTTCTCTGTGATAAACCTACCAGTCAAACTTGTAGTATAAATTTTACTGTATATCTGATATTGAATCAAAGCAATTTTATAAGCAAGGTTTGTCTAATGAGGTATCGTTTTTCGGGAGTGGGTCGATGAATGATAGGTAATTTAAAAAAAAAATAGTGTAATATATTTATATACTTATTCTGTATCTGTGTCTTCAAAATTAGCCAAAAATGGTAAGTATACCAACATTGAATCAATAACTGAGTCGTAATAGTCAGTAGAGGACAAATGCAATAAAACAATGATTATCACTGACACAGGCCAGTTTAAACAGCCAATGTAGATTTTACACCCCCCCCCCCCCACCCCTTGAAGAGTAGACAGCAATATTATATCGTTTGAATTATGACAAAAACTATATCATTAAAATCAAGTTTCACTCAGATTTCAATCAAGCTTTATCAGTAATCAAAAAAGTACGTATTAGACAATTTCACTCGTTGTCGTTTTACTCCCATTAAATTCAGAACTAACATATATTAGTTTTATTCAATTTATCAAGATATATTTTTAAACGACTTATAAAAGTACATTTTTTGACACCACGACGTCAGGACGAAGCACGTGCAGTTTATTGACATTATCCAATGCATATTTATTTCACTCTTAGTCTCTTGTTCATTTTAAATCGACTCTATAAACAACTTGATAAAGTATATTATTTCCTCGTGGGTTTTATATCAATTCCTCATATTTATACACACAACATCGTTAAGTTAATCTAAATGGTCTGTGAGTCCTTAAGTTCGATTAAAGTTTTAAGAAAATCTGACTCTTAGCGTTTGTGACATGTACACTGACGTAATTTTGCTGACTCTAAAGCAAATTCGTATTCACAAGATTGGGATTTATCAAAGTTAGGCCAACTTCTTTTATAAAACGAATTGCTAATGCTTGATATATATTTAATGTGGGTATCATTTCAGAACTGTGTAACGAAGATGCTTTATCCTTCTCACCAACAGTCCCATTAACAACCGAGGTTTATAAGCCTACTAATGGTAGTACTGCGGAGACCCCTTGCTCAACCCAGAAAAGTAATTAGCAAGAATTGTTCTCTTCATTAAATGATTCACGTTGACTAGAAAAGAAGAAATTCACCTTAGATTTCAAAGAAAATGAGATATTTTTTTTTAAATTTGCTTTGCTAAAATGTAACTTGAAGGTATTTTGACATTTTGAGTGTATTTCAAATGACTTATTGAACTTGATTTTGTAATCATGCATGCTTTACGTATGATTGGCGTATCTTGTTATGTAAAATACCTGCAATAGTTTGGACAAAATTTATTTTACACATTTATAAAGAACATCTATTTGAATTAATAAATGAATGCATTCTGTAATATTTGATCTAGTATATTTATGTCTAACGAAATCTATACAGGTATTAAAATTTCAGTTTTCTGTAGGTTTCATAAGAATGTTCATGAATAAGCAATTTACAAAGGAAAGACAGTGCACATATGTTTAAAGAATAATCAGCATTGCAGAAATACACATTGATTATGTTTTTAAAAAAACAGTAGAATCATGTTCATCATTATATTTGCTATTTGGCTATTTCTTCCTATCAGTAAAAACACATCTTTGCGCTATAGTTGCGATGGACTAATTTCTTAATAATTCTGAATAAACAACATAATAATGACATCAATTAGAACTGTTGCATTCATTTCAATAAATCTGTGCTTTAAGGTAGTTCTTCTGCTGGCGAAATAGTCGGAGCTCTATTTGGTGGCATTGTTCTGGGTGTCTTGGGGGTTATTTTGTCACATTTTGGGACCAAGTGGTATCGAAACGCAAAACCGAAGCATACCACCAGGTAAGATTGCCTAGATCAGAACGCCTTACGTTTTCTAACCTCGTATAATATTTTTTTGGCTTTTCTGACATAGAAATTCTATAGATAGTGGATAAATGAAATCAATAAAAGAGAGTCCGTTGCAAAAGATGTAAGTTAATTCAAAGAGTGCATTTTGTTTTGATTCATAGAAAAAGAGAATTAGGAACAGCGAATCCAGCATATGGATCCACACCGTACACTGTGCCTGTCGATCAACAATTAAATTCTAGACCAAGAAATACTTCCCATGTTTACACGACGATCAATGACAATACTGTATGTGGTATTTTTACTTATTATTATGAAAACAATATTTCAGCCGCTTTATTTTGTTTTGCTGAAAGCACAATGAAATCATCTTTTACAGCATCCTTACATATAGCTAATCTATCTGCTTATACAATCTGAAAAATAATTGCATTATCAATTGTTTTATTTTAAATTTTTTTAAATTAATTGTTATTAAATATATATATGTTTTTGCTTTAGCCTAAGGTTTCCCACGTCAAACCTATAGTGAGATATGACCAAGAAGACAACGCAACTTACAGTGAAACGTACAGTCATCTGAATGAATCAGAATATAAAGAAACAACGGATAACTACGATCACGTTAGACCACCAGGGGGTATATCGAAAACATCAATGAATGACAGCAATGGTATGAAAAATAATTCTAGCGCTTTTGCTAATCCGGTAAATGAATATACGGAAGTTGTGGGAGACGGATTTCTAAATCATGGTGAATGCCATGGTAACTAAGCCAAGCCATGGAAAGAAGGACACTGAATCATGTTCTTTATCTATAAATATAGATATAAACTTCATAGCCAACAGTATTTAAATCCTATCATTAAAGTTATAAAGAATAAAGTGTGTTTCACTGTAATATAAAATTTTTCAAAGTACACATTATTGAGTATTATCTTTATCTTATTACATTCCATGAGATTATTTGTTTATGTGAAATGCTCTGGTTTATCATAAGTGTGCAAGTTTTTATCCTAGGTGTCATGTCCACATGAAATATAACGGTTGAAATGTAGAAGATCAGCAACGGATTTGTTTTAATCTGAGAGTGAATTTAGTTCATCTCAAGTATATTGCCCATATTTAACATGCAATATGCAACTAATTCATTATAATTAAAACATACAATTCTCAAACTATAATTTTTCATCTCGACGTTAACCTTATTTTTGTTGCCATTCAACGTATTTGTGTTCATATTCAAGTACAATTACTTTTTAAAGAGAGCCTACAGTGAAACTCATTTTAAAAATAAGTTGCATATTAGTGTTATCTCCAATCACTGATAGATTTTGGTTTTTTTAAGTCCAAGTTAAGTGGTAAAATTGTTGCAATTTGTCATTAGTCTGGATATTTCACAAAATATTTTTTATTTGACATGTATTTATGTTTACGTTTCTACCTCATAAGTGTTCTGAACAATATATTCATATATACATGTATATTGCATTGAATTAAACGAAATATTCAATCTGCTTATATTTTCCATTGTCTTTAACTTTGTTAGAACTATAAATAAAATTTCATTATTCTTTTTCAATGATTACAACATTGGCACATGCCCTGATCATGAAATGGGTATGTCCAACAGCAGAATATCGTTGATGATTGCCGCGTAGTAATATTAGTTAAAATTATAAAAATATATATGATTGTGTACCAAATGAACTATGCTCAAAAAACTCAAGTGGTTTTCATGATGAAAGTTATGTAGAAATGTCAAAGATTTTTAAAGGTTCTCACTTTATTTGAAAAATATTGTAATTATAAGTAATAAGGAATCATTCTTTGACATTTATGAGGAGGTTATTACTATAAAATCTATCTTAAATTTGATCACGTGTCCGACCCTTATAATCTCCCTCATAAAAATCATACAATGATTCCTTATTCCTTACGTGTATCAACGTTCTGGGCAACAAATGTTCTTACTTATTAATACAACACGGAAACCAAATAAAGAATAAATCTTCTTATGAGTTTTGACAATAAAATTACAAAGAAAACAGGAAACACTTTGTCAACTTTCCTAAATTAAATCTATATAAATCTGATTTTAAAAAAAATTAAAGCGGAAATAAAGATGTGTTTCCTACAAATTACTCACTGTTAATATCCAAATCATTCTTTTAAAGAAAAATACCACTTATGAATTGCCATATAAATACATGAAAATATTCATCTCATTCGATTGTCTAAGAGAGAGAGAGAGAGAGAGAGAGAGAGAGAAATACGTTGACCTTTTCATTTTAAAAACCACTTTACGAATCTTTTACTCAAAGAAAATTTGACGCTATACAAATACGAAATTTCCCAGATAAATAAAAAATTACATACATGCTTTCTCAGCAAGAAACTAATATTGAAGAAAAAAAAAATATTTTTAAAATCTGCATTTTGCTAAGCGATGTATACAAAAAAAAAAAAACATTCAAGCAAGTTTTATGTCAAATACATATTTAGTACTTTCTTTAAACAAGACTTTTCGGTTAAATGACGGTGCATTACATCACATTTTGCCGTCAATACATTCAAACAACAGGCAAACAGTAACTAAAACAATTTCTTGTCTATTTTCTATTTTTATCATGTTTGTGTGGATTTCGTGCAGAATACATCTTTTCCAAACTTCTATCCGTGGTGTATCATTTAACGTTTTCATACAGTTCATCCTGCATTTCAAATTTAAAAAATCTCAGCTAAGCCACATAATGGTTAATGTTTTAAAAAGAAATATCTTAAAAAAACTGAAAACAACTATGAAATGATAGCATGCCAATGATATGAAATAATACAAAGCATACAAGAAACTTGATCAACTTTTTTGAGTTATTTATCTCCAACAGTTACAAAATATTGCTTCCAAATATCTGATTTTCTTTTGTTAATATCGAACACATTTTTGAAAATTTACATGTGAAACACACAAACATTTATTGTGTTAAGTTTTATTTTCGTCGCAGTACGACTTATATTTCAGTTTCCAGTATCCTAAAAAATAGTAACTTTATAACGGGCTTGATAAAATGCCGGGTATAATGCTGTTAGGAAAAGTGCAAATACCCTCTTAAAAAATTAATATATAGGTTTCTCAATACATATGACTATTTTTAAGAGAGTTGAATAACCATGGCCATTTTTGGGAGTCTATTGAGCTCTATATAAAGGTTTTTAAAAAATATCTATATCAAATAAAGGTTTATAGGTTAAATATCATATCAACAATTTTAAGGTAGATCTGATGATAAATTTGTTGACCATCCTGCCTTCAAAAACAATAAAATCTGAACCGATTGAATTTCACAGCACAATACCTCTTCTACCCTGTCAAAGAAATAGATCCCTTGAGTCACGCCAGGCACCTGGTGTTGGTTTCTCGTCTGGATATATCCACAGTGGGTGTGTTCAGGAAGTTGTTTGCTACTACTGAAATCATATTCCATCATCTCGTCTCAACCTCGTGACATACAAAACGTGACACGTATAGTGTGTGTGTTTTTAAACTATCTTTATTACAACATTTATACATCATTTATATATATACGCAGAACAAAAAGAAAATACACAAAAAGGGTAGTAAACTTACGTCTCATTGGACTTCTTCTCTACGATAGCAATTTTGTTTCGCTGAATGATTGCATGTATAGCAATGGTTACAAGTACTCCAAATACAAAACTCCCCAATCCAGCACCAAGGATTAAGTAGAAATGAAATTCTAAGTTTAAACAAAAGAAATAGTGAACCTATAACAGTAATAAAATTGATGTATACCTCTTGTCATATCAATGATGGTCTCATCATGCGCTCTTAATTGCACTAGACTGAATTTTTGATCATTTATTTTAAAAAAACGTATTGATGCTCAAGGTAATCGAAACTATGATAATCTTAATTGGATGACTTATTTATTATTTGTTTTATTTAAGTTAGAATGTCTACATCTATAAATTAAACTATAAAACAAGGTTTTAAAATGTAGTTAAACAAGTTATTTTAACAAAGAAAATACTACGATGTATGGTTTGCATACTTTTTCGTTAAGAGAGTTTCAGTTACATTGCTACAATTGATCTATGTGTTTGTATCGGAGCCTCCTAAATTGTATTTCTAATGCGTTTTTTATTTAAATGTTGTTGATGTTAATGCTTCTTGTGAACAGTTAACGTATTTCAAAAAGTACGTAAAGATCAATTTCTAGGATATCTACAAAACTTCAACACGCAATGAACGTCTAGTATATGTTCTGTCATTTAATCTGAGAGAGAGAGAGAGAGAGAGAGAGAGAGAGAGAGAGAGAGAGAGATGTAAATTTACCTGTTACAAAGTATGTAGCAGGTGATGGACAAGTTGTTACTGGTTGACTTGATTCCTGACACGGACACTCTTCTTCAAATTTCGGTGAGCAATATTGAAATTAACTTAGTGTTTTATATAGTTGTTCATTTACAAATAAAAGTTCTTTGATAGCATATACTTTAAAAAATAATAGACGTTTACGGTAAAAAATGAAGAATAATTTAACTGGGCAGTACCTCTATCAATTCGAACCATCTTAGTTTAAAGAGTCTAAAAAGGGAGAGAAATAGAAAAATCTTAGATATTGTTTACCTGTAATAAAGGTTGGCTCCTGTGTTGGACTTAAGTCATCTTCTGTTGGCTGATCTGCATTATAGCATGGACAATCTAAGAACGATTTGGATATGAAAGTCAAAAGTGAGCAATTGCAATTATACATACTGTAGAAGCACATATATTCGTTGGGTCAAAATTTCGTTGTTTTTGAACCAAATTAAAATTCGTTGGGATTTAATTTCGTGACATATTAATATCTTTGTATTCATTATTACTTAGGTTAAAAATTCGTCATGGATTTAATTTCGTTGATTTCTACTGCTAACGAAAATAACGAAATTAAATCCACAACGAATATTTCTGCTTCTACAGTATTTAGTTTTACATGGTTACATGTGTCCGAAAAATAAAAGTCAGAAATTTGAAATTCACGAGATATACCTCTCGCGATTTTATACAGATGTCAATTCCTCGCGTTTAATTTAGAAATATTCTGTATTTGTACTGAATACAGCTTTTAAAACTGACGTGTATTTCATTTCGTAACTTCTTCTGCTGGTTGACGATACTTAACCCTGAATCATTTCTTAAAGCCTACTTATAGCAATTAATCAGTGCTTACTAAAGCATCGTTTACTCCAACAACGCCTTCTATATCCCCAAGGTCTGTCTGAGGTGATGATCATTATCATTCCACTCAATACAAATATACGCAAACTTGTAAGACCTGGAATCATACCAACGAACAGTGACACAAGAGTTCTTCAAGAGTTGCCTTGATTTTTGAAATTCAATTTAAAATTCATGACTGATACTTAATCCTTCAGTCTTGTTTTCGTATAGGAAGGAACTATTTTTACTTTATGAAATATATCTTAGTTTGCATATCGTGATGCCATGATTCAAACATCTAAGAATGGAAGTATATAAAGTTTGTTCACACCCCCATGATTTCCTTTTTATAACGGCAGGTTTTTCTAATTTTTTAAATAATAAATACATGTTGAGATTACTGTCAACCTCACACAAATAAAGCATCATAAAACTGCCAAGCAAATTATATTCAGCAATGTTCAACTAAATATCATGCCATTTTAAAATTCATTACATTATATATCACTGCAAAAATTCACTGTCTTCACATGCACCCCGCTATGGGGTTGCAATAACATTGCACTTAAAATTAGCCTATATCATGATATACTTTTTCCTCACAAGTGATGAGATTGATACATATACGACGGACTAGACCCCGTGCATGAGGATATGTTACCTTCCACCTGCATAATATGTTCGGGGTTTAAACGTCAGTCATGTCTAATGAGTGAACATTTTGTCAAAAGTTTACACTCAAACCAGTTGTCATTGTTAAATGTAATGCATGCAATGCTATGAGGTTCACGTATGTTTTACTTCTATTGATTATATTTTTAATAAGATATTTACACATTATTTTTTTATGTAACGTTTTGGATAAGAAGATTCCTAAATTAATTCTATTATTTGATTCTATTGAGACTGCATTGTCTTACAAAAATACAACACTTAAATGATTCACTTGTTCGTCTTATTGATTTATTCGTAAATGATTCGCTTGATTGATTGTTTAAACGGTCGTGACTTGAGAAGTAATTGTATCTGGTCGGTAATAACTATTTATTCCTTTATGTAATGATTTTTTAGTTCGTTTTTAAATGACATTCTTCATATCAAGCTTTTTGTGTTTAACGAGCTAAATGCCATTCTTCATTGAAAATTTAAACGCAGTTTAAGAAATCATAACACAATATCTTGAGTCATCTTATTTAATTTGGGCAAACAAATTGATGGGTTTCATCGTATGCTGTATAGGTTTCTATAAATTAATTGATGTAACTTTTGTGAGATTTTTGTTTTACAGACGAGATTTAAGATTTTCTATCTACAATTAGTCTATGTTTAGATATTGAACATTCGCCCGGCATTTCCTCAGAACCTATACGCATATGTGTTCATTAAATGATTATAGCTTACTGTAACACCAGGCTGAAGCTAGCAGCCGCTAACAGCAGGCACTATGACAGTAGAAACTAGCAAACAATAAGGAAATTCATCATAGTACTGAGAGTACTCGAACAAAAAATTATATTTTACTTAATGATCGACATACTTTAATTAATTTCAAAATGATTAATGCTCAAAAATTTGTACGAGCATTGACGACTTCCGAAGCAGTTAAGCTCGCCTGGATAAGAGTTATAAATGCGTCTTTGTTGGATAGAAAAGAAATACGTTTATACGAGTCATAAGTAATGAAAACAATGTTATCCTAAGTGAAATCTTATTGATACAAATAGAAAAACTATATACATCGTATAAAGTGATATGCAAACGTATTATGATATAAAAGATATGATAAATTAAAGTAAATAAAAAGGCATAAAATGATACAGTAACAATAAAAACCGAAAGTCAATCCAATGTGGCAAGATAACCTGTTTACATCAAAGTTGAACATGTGCGTTTTTAAAAAATTATCCTCGGGCCTTTTCACTCCCCGGAAATAACATCAATCGAAAATCAAAAAGACATCGTATTATTACTTATATGAGACAATAGAACACCCAGCATTGTGATTTTATTCTCATAAAAAAATTATCATATGTCGCAGTCAAAAACAGCGAAAATCATCAGGTGAAATTGGGATTATTTTGTCTCAGCCATGTTTTGACGTGAACCTTCGAATAATACAACAATGACAATGAAAAAGGGTCGGTTTAGCTCACCCGAACGTTGTTATGTTTTAGCATTTCACAATGATATAGAGGTGAAAGGCGGACCATTATCTCTTTTATCTTTGAAGTGTGCATCAAACGAATACCAGGGCCGTGTATGGGACATATGGGGCTATTATTTCCCGGTCTCATATTTGGGCTGTATGGGTACCACTAAGTGGCTCCAAGGGGTTCTGGCTCATTTCAGGGGTTTATATCTCACTTGAGATTGACCACAAGAACTTGGTAACACTAGGATTTGGTAGAGGACCTCAAGAAGTATTCATATTAAGCATTAGAGGGCACTTATGACCCCTACAAGAGTTCAGTTAGCTCACCCGAACTTTGCCATATTTTAGCATTTGACAATGATATAGGGGTGAAAGGCGGACCATTATCTCTTTTATCTTTATAGTGTGCATCAAAGAAATACCAGGGTAGTGTAGGAGATCTATGGGGCTATAATTTCCCGGTCTCAAATTTGGGCTGTAGGGGTACCACCAAGTGGCTCCCAGGGGTTCTGGCTCATTTCAGGGGTTTATATCTCACTTGAGATTGACCACAAGAACTTGGTAACACTAGGATTTGGTAGAGGACCTCAAGATGTTTTCATAATAAGCATTAGAGGGCACTTATGACCCCTACAAGAGTTCAGTTAGCTCACCCGAACTTTGCCATATTTTAGCATTTCATCCGTATATCATTGTCAAATGCTAAAACCTGCAAATTTGGGGTGAGCTAACTGGACCCTTGCAGGGGTCATAGGTGCCCTAAAATTTTATGATTTTTAATGCATGTTATTTTTGGAGAAAAGTAAACAGACTTGGGGAACAATTTTTATGCTTACGAATAGACAGCTACCAATATTCAATTGAATTCATTAGACACAAACGCATTAATTTTTTTTTCAGGCGAGCTTTACTGCCTCCGAGGTTGTCCATGCTTAGAAAAATTATTCATCCATAAATGTTCTTGATATTAATTAAAATATGCCGTTTAAAAAGTAAAATATAATTTTCTGTTCGAGTAATCCAGTATTTTGATGATATTCCTTATTGGCTGCTAGCTTCTACGGGCTTAGTGGCTGCTGTTAATGGTTGCTAGCTTCAGCCTGGTTACTGTAACCTTTAGCGAAGGATAATGTTCAAATTTATCATCTATAAAAAGTGTAATATACAATGTAATATACATGATTATTTAATTTATAAATAAAAGGGAGAGAAGCGCATTCTTCATGATAAACTTAAAGCTAGACATTTAAATTTTAGTCCACAACAATGGCTTACAAATACAATTTACTGAACCGTACACGTGTACACGACCTTAAAATACCTCCACATTCTCAAACTAAAAGACGGTTTCATTTATAAATACATGGAAAGTAAAAAGGTCAATCGTTATCAACATGGGTATGGCTCTACTTCAAGGTAAGAGAGAGAGAGAGAGAGAGAGAGAGAGAGAGAGAGAGAGAGAGAGAGAGAGAGAGAGAGAGAGAGAGAGAGAGAGAGAGAGAGAGAAAGAGAGAGAGAGAGAGAGAGAGAGAATAAGATTTGTTTATCAAAAGCTCATGTACATTTATTTCAGGAATTTTCTTCCTGTTTCTATCATGTTGGATGAATGCTTCTGAGCTATGGCCTCAGGAGGAATTATTTAACGCGTAAGTATTCGCGATATCGAATTAAATGCAATCAAATTTGATGTTATAAAATTCAAATACATGCATTTAATATAAACTTATAATGATGTACGTGTAGACAGGATTATAGAGTTGTAACTGCATGGAATGCAAGCGTGACACAATCTTTATTCATATACATGAACACAAGCCGTCACATATGCACTAATAAAAAATGTATATTTGATACAATGTTTTGATTGACTTTTTCTAATAGATTTGGCTGTTTGGGGAACGTAATACGAAACTACAAGGATTTTCCCTTGTTCTCAGAGTGTTCAACTGATATAAGTATTAAAGGTAATACTATTTATTTTTCGTTTTATACGTGGAAAATACTAGATATATTGAAAAACGTTTTTCCTTTAAGAAATAATTGCATATTTGAATTGAATTTTTTTTAAGGTGAATATTGTTATGACGATGAGATTACTTGCCATGCTACGAAAGAGAACTGTAGATATTGGAGAGTGCACAGAACAAATGTGTCTATCTTTATTCAATTTCCAACATCAAAGTTCATACAGGCATCGAAATCTTTAACAAATGAATGTGAATGTAAGGAGTATATCTTTAAATGTACCATAAACAGTCAGGTCCTTATACAAAGTATCGGTAAGAGTCTCATGAATGTTTCATCCCGATTTTTACAATATATTGTCAAATTCGTATTAATTGAAATTTACTGCTTTTTTTTAATTGACAACCATCAATTTTTCTCATGATTGTAGTACATAAAGATGCATTCTTAACAAGCACATTATCTTCATCATCACTGGAAACCACAGAAGGTAATTAAACTCACCAAATGCAAACAGAAATGGTATATAAGGTTTAGCAATAGTTTGTGTAACTGTACTAGGTTAATTAAAGTGTTATTCAGTACATGTTTGTGCATATAACGATTAATGAGCTGGATACTTCTGTAAATATGAAGGTGTCATTTTTGCATCCACTTAAGATGCAGTTCCCTTAAACTCCATAACTATGTAACGGATGATTGTTTCAAAAAAATCATTGTCTAGAAAAGATGTAAAAAAAAAATTGTGTGTCTCACCTATCCAAATATAATATGCCGTAGGAAAATAACAAACCCCATAGGAGGAACATATTTAACAAAGAAATTTTGTAAACGCTGTATGATTATATTTCATATAGAGGAAAGTTTTTTTAAATAGGAATTTATTACAGACTTGCAGTTTATCCTTTTATTGAAATCTAAAACCCTATGGACGATTTGGTCAAATCTTATCATAATTTATAGTCTAATGGCTAGTCTTTTATTCCGGTATGAAAGCTACAAAATCATTTGGGAATTTTTTTTATATGGGAAATATTTTTCTGTAGGATTTTAAAAAAATCTTACCTGACAAGTACATATAAGATACGCCAATAACAAATGTGGCCATACATTTTCTAAGCAATTGTGTTAATGGTGTATATTATCATAAGGCATATTCAACCTTGACACTGGCATAATTATCTGGCAAGGTGTTAGATGTACATATATCTTGTATTTCATACAGCTGTAACTACAATGGCACCAACAACCAACAAACCTTACACAACAGACTCGAGCAAAACAATTAACCCAGGAATGCTAGGAGATCGGTCAAATCAAAATAGCGGTAGGTTGATTTATCTAGAGTTAGATGTGTTAAAATCTCGTCCATTTGCCAATGATATGAAAAAGATAATCCTTTCATATCTCACTGAGGATACTCCTTTCTCCAATTTATTTCCTTGATTAAGTAGTATTCAAACCTATCTACTAATATTAATGAACGTACTGGTGCAAACGTTTCAAAGTTTACTTTGTGTCACAGGATTCGAATGGCAACTGCAAGTACATGAAATTATAAATTGGTTTAAGGCTTAGTAACGAAAATTGCGTTTATTATGAATGTTTTTTCTTCTATGTTATACAATCTTATGCCAGATTATTTTTGGCATATACGAGCAACGTTGCAATTTGCACGCTAAGATTTTTTTTGACGCGAAATGCAAATTATTACGTTATTTATAACCTGATTATGGTTGTTGTTGTTGTTTTCGAAATAAATACATGTAATTGTTTAAAGACTTTATTTTTACACTCAAAGTTGACAGTTAAAATTTGTTCTCATATAATACAGAAACACCTTATCTCGCCATAACTGGTGCCCTTATTGGAGGCGTAGTTCTGGGAGCAGGCGTGGAATATCTATTGATCATACTGCTGCGAAGAAATCGACATTCAAAAAACAAGAAAATTAAAGAGTAATATTAGTTTTATAAAAAAAAGTATATGCATGTTGCATTCTTCATTTTATTTTCCATGTGATGTGTTTACCACATCACACATTTACAAATTTATTTATCTTCACCTTTTCATGGTTTTGTTTTAAAGTCTAAACTGTTGAAAATCCATTTTCAATGTGGAAAAAAATAATGCAGTATCGTTTGATATGCTTTAAATTGTTGTGAGAAAAAAAATATTTGAAACAAACGAACTTGCATATATTACAGAAATATTACAGGGATGTCGAAATACAACCCTGCATATTCAGACAGTGGTGAAAATACCAAGGACCCTATGAAATTAGACGAAAAATACTACGCACAAGTAGTCAACGCAAACGTACGTTTTTGTTTTTGTTTTTTATGCTGTAATACATTAATTAGTTCTTTATGGCTAGAAATATTACAGATAATAAAATACAATGATAATTCTTTTTCATATCAGTTTTATATAAGTTTTAAGTGTTTTTTTTTCATTTATGGCAAAAACGCAAGAATAAATCAATGAAGACTTAAATGTTTCTATAAGACAATTCTTATATGCCTCAAAATAATTTATAATCATTTAAAACGTCTCTGTTTTAGACTGTTTATCAAAATGTTACCCAAGGTACCGCAAATATTCACGAACAAAGAACGAACAATCAAGAAAAACCTGGTCAGTCAATATACAATCATCTTCACGAAAAGAAGGAAATAGAAGATACAGGTGATCACTATGATCATGCTCACCGTGTACCATTCGAACTCACTGCAACGGAGAAGGATTACGAAACACTCAAAATGCAACCACGAGCCAATACTTACACAGAAGTTATTGCAGACGAAACTGAGCACAGTAGATACCGAAGTGGGGAAGAAAATGATCACTACTTTGTACTAGACGATAAGAGATCATAGTGCATAAAATATGGACAGGGAGCTCGCATGTATCAACGATATGAAATTATTGTTTAAGAATAATCATGATGCCAATATCTTGTCAACCACCGTAAATATCCCTTTAACAGCATGAACATTTGTATTACATATAGTTTATATAAAAATCACACAGAGTTATTCGATCAGACTTGGATGTTGAAGTTCAAAATGTATTTGTGTTAAATACTACATGTAAGTAATTCAAAACCACATGTAATAAATACCACGACGTTAACAGTCTCAATATTTTATTTACCTTTCAGAAAAAAAAAACATTGAAATATCAATCTAGTTTTGAAATTGTCTAACGATGAGAAACAAAGAGTTATAAAAGTCGTATTATTATTTTACCTAACCATTCTTCATTTATTCATCGTTATTCTTAAAACTGCATTATTACTGTATGTGTTTTTCATATATTTTCATCATTCGAGAAATTGAATAAAATACAGTTACTGTTGCAATAAGATAGGATGATTTTTAATTTGATAACAAACTACCAATATATTCTTGCAACATAAATGATACATTCTGTTGCTTGTAATTTTTAAAACAGCAGAGGTTACTCACTCCTCCTTGTCACCTGATCATACCTCTAATTCCGTGTTTGATCAGCTACTGTTTTATATTTTTCCTTTGGTCTTTTGATTTTGAACACTCCAAGACTTCGTTATCACCACATTTCGATTTTTATGCCCCCCTTCGAAGAAGGGGGGGGGGGGCATATTGCTTTGCTGCTGTCTGTCGGTCGGTCGGTCTGTCGGTCCACCAACAGTTTCTGTTCATCGTCTTTGCAGAGGATGAACATATTGAAATGAAATTTGGTATACAAGTTTATCATAATGCTATCTAGGTCAAGTTTGATATTGGGTACGATCGAGCAATTTTTGACAGAGTTATGGCCCTTCAACGTAGAAAAATTCTAGTTTTTTGCAGTTTTCGCTAAGTTTCTTCGCAGAGGATGAACATATTGAAATGAAATTTGGTATATATGTTTATCATGACAATCTAGGTCAAGTTTGATATTAGGTACGATCGAGCAATTTTTGACCGAATTATGGCCCTTGGCCCTTGGACGTAGAAAAATTCCAGTTATTTGAAGTTTACGTTCATTTTCTTTGTGGATGTTTCCAAGGGAGGGGGCATAAGTTTTTCACAAACATCATGTTTCTGACTACTGTGCTTCAAGTAATCCAAAGCTTGTGTGTACATCCCGTCTCTGAAATTTATAATCACTTCACCATTGTGCTGTGAAAAAGGACTTAATATTCAATTTTTACTCTCTTTTTTATCTTCCACCAATATTTTAAATTAAATATAAAAATATGTTGAAATACATTGAGACCAATGACATTTTTGGAGTTTGAGTGTAAGTAAACACTGTCTCTTTATTTAACAAGGACAATATATCAAATATCCAACATAATACAGTTAGATGGGAAGTAAACTTGTACAACGTCATGAAAGAGGATTCAACGAGTAATTGCAGGTTACCGAATACGACAGAACAGATAGCTATTTTGTTTTAATTGTTTAGATTGTATTTTGTCTATTAAATCAATCCGTTATTTTATAAATCATGTTGTTCCTTAATTTGTTTTGCTCATTTATCCCTCAAAATTTAGTGAAGATAACTACATATATGAACTATCAAAGAAGATGATGTGACATATATGTGCAGTAAGTTTTGTATTTCTTGTAACATTGTATTGCATTTATAACATGAAATTTCTTCAGTCATAACTAATATGTTGAATTCGTCAAGAATCGATATGATAGTATTTACATATCAATTGTCTAACATATGAATCAAATTTGGAACGTAAAGGACACTAAATTGATCATGAACATTAAATTTATCGTTAAAAGATTTAAATTACATAAGAAGCTATTACCATTACTTAGTTCACTTGTTTTATATTGTTTTATATGCTCATTCTTTTGGCAACATTCTCTTAAAAATTACAATTTATTCAATAATGAATTGTTTTGCCTCTCCTCCTTGTAAAATGGTACTGCGTAGTCCCAAATGTATATACGGGAAATGGCAGAAATGATTTGAGAGTTATCGCACTTGCATTAACATTAAAGTTACAAATAAAACAAAACAAATCATGATGTTGCCTATTTGGTTCGAATTCAAAAGTCACGCCATTTGCGTCTTGCGATGCATTTGTACTTTATTTTGAATGCATTGTAAGATGACATTATGTCTTATATTGAAAGTGACTTCGAACAGCTCATTTAAAGTATTTATTTCTTCTGCTTGATTATGGATAGTTATTTTATGTTATAGTTATGCTAACATATTTTTATGACATTTACGTCGAAATAATTAATAGCTGGCCATATTATACTCTAACGATATCAGCATACACAATGTATATACTGCTCAACAACACAAGCCCTGGGCATCTTTAAAAAACTGCATGATGTTTGCAAGTAAATAACGCGCAAATAAATCACAGACTGCTGATGACACAAGAAGGTTTAAATATATCACAGCATTAAAGACGAAATGTCAGTAAACATTAAGAAGCAATTTTAAACATCAATGAAAACCATACCAATTACCAAGTCTTAAAAAGGAGAAGCAATTAACAAATAACAAAGATTGAGTTTTAATGTTCTGCTTGATTTAAATGCCAACAAATAACATGTTTTTGTACCATATGTATGCAAAATCCTAAAAATAATTACTCAGTAGAATCTTAACAATTTGAATTTTCTGGGTAAAATATAAACCTTTTAATATTTTACCAAGAAAACAGTATTTATTACAGATAATTTGGATAAAATCATAACTCACTGAAATGACATCATAGTTGCTATGAAAACCTCAGGAACATCTGTTTTCCTCGATACATTATTTTTATAAAACAAAGATTTCTAAAACAGCAACGACATCTGTGTGAAAACATAATATCAGCATTATAACATTAATTAACATATGTATATAACTTAAAAGCAATAAATTAAGCTGGTTTTCCTAATGAATGTTGCAGAATATGGATCAAATACTTGTAATTTACCATCATCTTGGTTTTTGTTTGGCCCTCTAGAAAGCTTACTAACTCTAATATTCGTGAAAACACTAAGTAAGTTGTGACTGGATTGTTTTATTCTTCTTTTTTAATGTATTTTACACAGTTGTTTTAGCCTACTACCATCTGAGATTCATCACTGACTAAATATGACAGGTTCCCGGTTTAATCAACAGTCATCTTTTTGTTATTAAACACTTATCAAATACAATCCTCATTTTTTTCGCTAAAATCCATTCGTTTTTCCCAACTCTGCAATATACGTGTCAATCCTATTATGATCGGGAATCAAGGATTTTCAAAATTATTGCAATTTTGTCGATTGTTTGTTCATTTTCTTCAAATTTCATATTTAGTTAAGTTTTTTGATAAAGGTTTTACAATCTTCGGCAGATCTTGTTTGCAATTAAATTTATTTGTTATACATGTATAAACACGTTGAGATCTAGGATCATATTAAAAAATGCGAAGCGGGAAAATTTTGTGACGTCGACTTTTTAAGCGGATTTTTTGCATTACGCTATACATGTTGGAATCTTGGAGAAAAGACACCAAAAATTTGTGTTGCAGAATAGGTAAAAAATGTTCTTAGGTTTTTTTTTTTCAAATGCCAAAAATAAAATATACAATTTTTTAAAGCTTTATCGCAGGACAAAGCAAGACGATACGACAAAAGAAAAATCTATTCATTGATTTAAAAAAAAACCGCTGTGTATCAGTAGGTCTAAAAAATATCCAATGAATGATCTATATGCTCATATGCCCGAATTACTTCTTACTTACACTAAATTACAGTCCATTGTTAATCGGACTGGAAAAGGGAATCCCAGAAGTACCGTACGACCTTCTTAATTTCGTATTTTATTTTCCTATACTTAGTTCGTTTGTCAACAATACGGATCAGCATGAAATGCAGCGTCTTAAACTCACGGTCAAACTAATTTACGATTACTAACCATGGGTCAGCTCTTGAACCTTTTCGTTCACATGGATGTATTGATTATTTTAGTTGACAAACTCTATTGCTCTTAAAGGTATAAAATTGATGCTTATATTATAAAAAATGTACCATTGTTGATAAATACATGCGTGGGTATACCATGATTGCTACGATTTTTTCCAAGAGCATAGGAAATCAAAATAGAACATGAATTATTAATGAGAACGAGAAAATATCAAGGAGTTGCCCCATGATCAGCATCTAATGCAAAACTGACTGTTGGTTTTCAACGAACCGACATGAAAATAGTTCAAAGGAAATTCGATTGATCTAAGAATGATCTAAGAATTTCTTTTCTTAATCGCACTAGAAAAAATATTGAACTTATTAGGCTTTCTTTTGGCTTGCACGTGCATTTAAAAAAAAAACTTGTAAAAATGTGAGGTTTACCGGTATTCAGGCATATATATCAAATTCAAAAATTTCTTATTTAAAATAATATGTTTTCTCTCCATTTTGGTTTACCTATAAATCGGGATCTTAAATTTGTATTTTTCAATATTGTGAATCAATTCATTTGCTTATAGTAGAAAAAAAATGCTACGATATATTTAATGAAACATTGAAAAATCATAAATATATATTTATTTCTGGTAAGTATTTTCTCCTCTATTTCTTAAGAAAGCGATTGAGTTTAAAAAATTGCTTTATAGAAACTGAATGGGTTAAAATCTAGTTGAATTTCTTGTGCTCTAAAACATTTGTATATTATAAATCTTCTCTCATTTTTGTTTTTATCATGATTTATTCCATATTGCATTGATAGAGAAATGTGTTTTTTTGCATTGTAATTTATTAACATGAGTTGATAACAGTTTGTACAAAAGGAGTATATATGGTTTGAGCCTAAAATGGCCTTAAATGAACATTGCCATAATACTGTAATTCTTTGTTTTATTTGTACAAATATACGTTTGAAGTTTTTTCATAATATTCATTTTTTATTTTAGTGCCAACAATTTAAAATTATGACATCAAAAAATTTATCTTTTCCCGCCTTTTTCGCATTTTTAGCATAAAACGGTTTGTTTTGAAGCAGTTTTTCTTTAAGGAGACATTGAGCGACTGCTTGAACAAACAAAATATGTTTACCAAAGATGTATCTCTCCAGTACTTATAACTGACAAAAAGTTCGCTCTTGATTAAAGAGTCGCTCTATATTTTCCATTCGAAAAAAGGTAAGAAAAATTTTGAACTGATTCTGATTTTGGTATGTCGTACAAACTCATAAAAGTTTATTCCCCCTTTACCCAATGAGGAAAACCAAACATTTTGAAAACTTCAGAATACCAGGTTTACTTATTTTACTGATTCTCATTTACCAAAACATTTTTTTGTGCATATATTTTATTCTATTATATATCATTAACGTATGCTTAAATCGGCGTGTTTTGTTTTTGGTGGGTTTTTTTTAAATTGAATTCTTAAGTTTATTTGATCGAATAGCTCTGAGGTGATTGTCAAGGCTTATATGTCTCTTTTTAAAGCGCGAGGCATAGCTAAGCGATTTATTGTTGTTAGACACATCAAATAACCGTCCTCTATGAGCAGAAATATACATCATTTAAACTTACAGACATAGTTGCACGGGCTATTGTGTATATCAAGTGCAGGGCTAACGTACATGTACATCATTTCTGGGGCTGCCGCGCAGTGATAAGGAAATATATTGCCTAAACAGAAGCTGAAATATAAAAAAATCAAATTGATTCTTTCTAGCTAAATTTTCTAAATAATTTTCCTTTAGAACCAAGCTAAGTTAGCGCTTTTCAGTACTTTGATTTATTAGTTCTGTGTAAGTCATCGACTTTTACAAAATAATATTTTAACAGCTCATGGTTATGTGCATGTGTGACAGTGGGTTTTACTTCCGTTTTCTTTCTTCTAGTGTTTAATCATATGCTGTGTAACTTTAAATGCAACTACACCATAACCAGTAAAACAGAACACAGATGTAAACCTGTTTTCTATAGATGTTAGAATGAGAAAAGCAGCTATAAAAGGTTAGCGCTATTTTATCTATTTAAGAAGAATGTGTCGATAGAGAAAAGACTTACGGTGGTGAAGTTTTAGAAATTTTAACTGATCGTTTGTTTCATTTTTGTTATAATGATCAAACCAATGTGCCGATATTGAAATAATTTTCAATGCGGACATGATCTTTTTTAAATGAAATGAACACCTGATAGGAATATAAACAGTGTTAGTGTGTCTGAAGATATTCTTTTTTCAAACCAGATGAATTTTAAGATACATTTATCTGTACCTTTCTCATTTTCTCAAAATGTACTCTTTTTTAGTTTTTAACAGAACTACACCATAACCAGTAAAACAGAACACGGATGTAAACCTGTTTTCTATAGATGTTACAATGAGAAAAGCAGCTACAAAAGGTTAGCGCTATTTTATCTATTTTAGAAGAATGTGTCGATAGAGAAAAGACCTACGGTGGTGAAGTTTTAGAAATTTTAACTGATCGTTTGTTTCATTTTTGTTATAATGATCAAACCAATGTGCCGATATTGAAATAATTTTCAATGCGGATATGATCTTTTTTAAATGAAATGAACACCTGATAGGAATATAAACAGTGTTAGTGTGTCTGAAGATATTCTTTTTTCAAACCAGATGAATTTTAAGATACATTTATCTGTACCTTTCTCATTTTCTCAAAAAAGTACTCTTTTTAGTTTTTAACAGAATATGTCAAGTATAATATAAGTGATGGAGTTAAAACATATAATTTTGTAAAATAAATGTACATGCCATCCATGGAGAAAAATTGCTATCAACTTTATATGTACGTGTCCTTTGTATATTTTTACTTCTCGACGGTGCGACCCTCACAAAGATCAGTTACATTTTGTGCATTCGCTACTGGTCGTGTAAGATACATTTCCTTCCTGTATTTACCACACTTGTGCTTGTCCTTAAATGTTTGACAATGTAAATCTCATTTATTGCTAACATTTATACATACATACCAAAGCCATTTATTGTTGGTTTAGATAAAATTAAAAGGTATCACTTGCTTTTTTATTTCATGCATAAGTATTTAAGCATACAAAACAGTTTGCAACTGTTTATATAAAGTACATGTATAAACTGTTATTTATATTCAAAATGTATATCACTAAGTATACACGTATATGAAACGCTTCGTGTGTTAACTTTGTAACCTTAAATCACTGTGTTTTCTAGGTGACATGTTTCTGTTGTTCATTTCAACTGTAGTTTTAATGCAGTCCCGTGGGGATACTTCTTATCAGTTGAGTATATTCCATTTTTTTAAATACTTTTATCTACATATTTATGTGTCGATGCTTTGTAATGTGTTCTTGTTCCATTTCAACATTGCACAGAGACTGTTGGTCACAAGCTATCGATATTTATAACAGTTTCCATCAGACTGTATGCCAAAATACATCCTTTAAAAACAGTGGTAAGTCTATCAAATTTCCAGCCTTTTTTGCAATTTGTACATGTACCTTTAGTTATTGTTATGTTGAATACAATCAAATATGAACATTTAGATCCTAACCGCTGGCTCCCGGCAGTTTGTAAAGAAATATGCACAGTGCAGACTGAGACAAATACTTTATGTACAAATGAAGATGAAGATGTATCTGTAATATTTAACCTTACCAATGAAATGACGAGTAATTTTATTGTGAATGATTATACCATTGAGACATGTTCCAAGTGCCATCAACTAAGACTTGTCCTCATCACGTGTAAAACGGATGGAATTACCTTCACGGATTGTACTTATGCCAAAAATGAAACAAATATAAGTTCCACCATATCTACAAGCCCTCAAACTGTTGGTAAAAGAAATTTATCTCTCTCTCTCTCTCTCTCTCTCTCTCTTCTCTCTCTCTCTCTCTCTCTCTCTCTCTCTCTCTCTCTCTCTCTCTCTCTCTCTCTCTCATGATATTATGATATAACATACTCAAAATGTGTAGCCATAAAAAAGTTTATTTGTCAAAAGTGATGATAACTCCAGGTTAGCGGTTGTTTTGAGACGTTAAGCCAATGGAACTTTCTATTCCATTTCAAACGAAAAATAAAAGTTACATTACTTATATAATACTTTGTAACGTTTCGTTTTGTCCTCATTACAGATTGGATATCTAATGAAATTCCTGATGTTTCGAATCGTTCCCAAATGCATTGCAAAAATCGTTTAATATTGGTTCCGCAACACATTTTCTATAATGTTAGGTTCTAGACTTATAAAAAAAATAGGTCCATAAAATGAATTTGGTTTTAGAAAATTCTTTAAAAAACTTTTTCGATCCTTATGACCTAATTATAGAACTACAAGTGTTTTGGAAAAGGCGAGCAATTACTCGTCAGAAGTGTTATCAATGTTATCTATATATTTTGCAGTATTGTTTTTTTTTTCAAATTGATCATACCTTCGTAAGTAATACACCCTTAGGTCATCAAAGTCATCAGTGCTCCGTGACTGGGATTCAAGCAAGTGGATATCCATTATTTTTCTGGTCGTCTTCAAACCAAATCCCGTTTGTCCATATTCACTCCCGCCTTCCGATCGGCAGTAAAATTTACTCTACTCCAGTTATCATTTACATTTTTGCTGTCTATTCAATCACCTTGCAAATCACCTTTTTATTGTCCGCACGAATTGGAATACTTTTTCTTAAAACACATCTATGGAACTTTTCTAAATATATTTTCCCCTGGATTGTTACATGTACTTTTGACACAGTTTAAGGTATAAATTCAGTATATATTGCACATATATAATGTAGTTTATAATGTATATAATATATGTAATGTATATAATGTAGCCTTATGTTTGCTTTTACGAGAGATCTAAGTTTCCGAGTATCTTTCCCTGACAACAAAGATGGCACCTTACTTTAAATCTAGTTTCCGACACTTCCACGGTCTTTCAAACGCCTTGTACATCAATTCACAGTTGGTAGTTGATATCAATTCTGCTGTCTTGCAATCTGTGACCCCTTGGAAACCTGCTCTATTTAACTCAACAATCGCAGTTCTTTTTAATAGTGACAGCTCTTAAAGCTTGTCATTTTGTTGCCATTGTTAAACCGATAAACTATATAGACTAGCAGACGATGTTATACTTTCGGTTCCTCACAAGGTCAGAATTCTACATCATAGATTTCAGTCTGCAAACAAGAGACACAACTTTTTTTAAACCGGTATATTCACCTAAACACTTACCGTTATTGACGAAGAAAAGGGAAGAGACTAATTCATCTTCACTTTTGGTGTAGTTTAGTACTTTAGATTCTTTATTAAACGCGATGAATTAATATATGCGTAAACTTCCTAGATGCACTATTTTGCAAATAATAAAATCTTTTATTTTTTCCGACAGATTCAAATTAAGGTAGTCCTATACTCGGCACTAAATGGGCTCAATCATTAAAAGCTTAGCTTTAAATGATAAATATACATTCTAGCAATACATATACAAAAGAAAATATGTATGTTTACATGCTAGTTTGTTTGTTATCACCTCTCAGACGGGTGTACCCCCTTGCAGAAATTATTGACAATTATGAAATTTGGCAGACGTTCGTTTTTCCTAAAAATAATTACCAATTTTGGGAAAATTAGAACTGAACATACAAAATAGAGTATAAATATTTATTTAAGCCATATCTCATCAATAATTTTGCGCAAGTTTTTGTAAGAAAGTACGCTTTATGGACCTGATGTATCAAATGGGAATACAAAAAATGCAATGCTAGTATCGCGTTTGGTAATATTTTTACTATTTTATGGACTCAAACTTAAATTCATGGTGTTTAATCTATAGATTGACATCTTAGAAAAAAGATTTGGTAAAATAAATCATATGTTGACGGATAACTTTTCACGCTATAAGCTCTAAACCAAGTAGACCCTGACGAAAAAATCCGTAAAAATCACATTTTGCTACAGTTTTCTGCCTAGATCTGTCAACAATGTTAGATATCATTGAAACATTAATTAATTGACAATTGATTAAATTCGAAATAGCTTCTGTCTCTAAATTTAAACCGGTTTTAGTAAAAGAAAAAGAAAAATTCGGTAGGGGGGGGGGGTCAAAACAAAGAAGATATAAGCATACCTGAGATCCTGATTAATCAGAAACTTCGTTTTTCATTTTACTTTAACAGAATCGAGTTTCTCAACATTAATCATTTCTATCTCTCATAGAATACATATATTACCGTTCTAATTGCTTATTATTGCCATTGTTTACAACAGCGATGTAGAGCAAAATCAATACCGGGTATCTAAAACGCTTTGTAAAAGTCGAACCAATATTGTAAAATCCGTATTATGACGTAGTGCGATACTCGGACTACTTTAAATGAAATTATAATAAACTAATTAGCGTTCCCGATTTTATAATCTCTTGATTAGAAGCGAAACGAATGAATCGCGGAATTAACACAGGAAGAAGCTGTGGCATTCAGTCAACTGAAAGGTGACTGAAAGATGACTAAAATTTGACTTCAGTCACATTTGCAGACCATTCAGTTACTATTCAGTTGACTGCACGACAGAGGTTCATCCTATGTTAGTACTCGCCAAAAATAAGGAATTTACGGTATATTTTTAATTTATTATAACGGCCAATTTAAAAGTAATCAAAGATTAATGATGTACTGTACAAAACCTGTGTATTTTATGCAAATTCCTATAAAACAAGCCTAATTCTAAATAAAACAATGACTTAGATTGCAGTAATAGTCAGAATGGTAAGAAGAATGCGTTATAGAAGAAACTTCCTCTTTTCCAAACTTTGATACTACAAGAACGTGGACGTACGGAACTACGTTAAATGCCACATGAATGCTTTCTAAAGCTTTAAACTTACTTCTTACGATAAATATTTTCAATTTTTGTTTAATATATATAAAAAAAATTATGAATGTAGTTATGACAAAAATATTTAGCTTCAAGTAACTTATCAATGAAAATGTATGTTTGGTTTGCAAATTACAAATGATAAAACATTTTTTTTTGCATTGTGATTTACAGGTATACAGACAGGATATTTAGTCCTTACATCACTTTTAGGACTTGTATTCGGAATACTTGTAACTCTTGGCCTCTGGTTGATTAAAGCAAAGTTTGTAAAACGCAAATTATGGTATGTTTAATATACGTGTGATTGATACCTAACTGGTACTGAAGTTAAAAACATTATTGTTCGTTTTTCAATCTATACTTATTGAATTTTTAAAAGTTTATCTCGATTAATTTACAATACTTTACCGTTTTCAGCTCACCTGAGCAAAAGGCTCAAACGAACTTTTCTTTTCAAATTTTCTTCGCTGAATGTCGTCATTAGAGCTGGAGATGAAACCGTTCACGTTTTAATATTCTCCAATTTATGGTCCAATTTCAATCGAATCATTCTTGAGAGAAGAGTGTTTAAGTTTGTTAAAATGAGGGGTCAGTTCGTCTACATAGAGGATAAAAATAGGAAATAGAAGAAAAAACACCAATGCGCATTAAATAATAATAAATAAATGAAAATAAAGGGTTACTTTAAAAAAGAATATCCAGAAAGACTTGGATAAAATTTCCCATACTTGGCACAACTGTTTTTGCGGGGGGAAATCTTTCAAATATTTTTCAACGCAGAACCACTTCTCTTTAATAGAAAAGATTATTAATAAATAGTAAAATAAGGTGGACAGCACTAAGCACTACGTAGACCGTATTATCCAAAATTGAAATTATATTTCTGATATCTGGTTTTAATATTAAAATATATTCAAATCATGACCAAAGAGGCCAGGAAGGGACCCTAACGGGGATTAAAAGTTTATAAATGGAAAAGTGAAAAGAACCCTTAAATAATTTTTCTGAAGGACCGACAGCCATAATACTAAATTCTAAATTAAGCATAATGATTGCTTTTATCCCTGTGGGTCTGAATGGGGCACGGTGGGTGGGGTGGGATTGAATTATAGGTTTGCATGTATATGCAGTAAATATCGTCTAATGCACACTTTTAATATCGTTTTCCTAGTAATGTTATTAGAAAGTTGAAGCAACTATGTGATACATTATATCCAAATATAATTACACGTTATAGTATACCTCTAGAGTTATCTTTTCAAATAAATGCACTAATAGGTTACACATTCTTTTTTCATTCTGAATTTGTTTAAGCTCGGGATCAAAATCTTCATCTATGTTCAAACAATAGACCGCTGTGCTATAATAGATTTTGAGTTCAAGCGCACTGTAATCTATGACAGGGAAAAAGTCTTATGTCCTCTATGTTGATATTATCATTTATATTATTATGTTGTTAGTTGTTTTTCCCAAGTTATTTAATTCTCTATGTTAAGTGTAGGGGAAAATTAATTAAATTTAATTGAAATAGAATAAAAAACTTGCATACAGTATGCAAGTTTTTTATTCTATTTCAATTAAATTTAATTAATTATTACTTTTTGTAAAAATGTTGTTTGCGGCTTGTTGTCAGCTTAAAAAAATAACTGAATTTGTTTACTGAGAGTTATGGGCAATGTAACTCATGTGAGCGATGTGACCCTTGGGCCTCTTGTAATATTTGTGACGTACACCATTACTTTTAAACAATGTCATATTTTCATTTCGAACTATTTTTTAAAACTTTTCTAAGTTTGTAAAACGTAATAAATTTATATTATGTTACCTAAGCTGCTTTATTACTTATTTTTTTGTTACCTGGAAACAGTGAATTTAACATGTACATTTCTTAAAAGTAAATGTAATACAAAGAAACTATAGTGACAGAATGTATTTCTTTTATTCGAACAGCGTGTCACAGAGTTCTAGTGTTCGAAATAATACTTACAATATACGTCAAAGATCTTCAGATACAGAGATTCCAAACAAGGCTTTGACAACTGAACTCAACACGTATAAGGTTCCGTATTTCAAACTGTTTAGTTTCCTTATTAAAAACAAATTGTATGCATAAGTAAAATTTAGTTGCAAAGTCGTTTTCTACATGAAAATGTTAATCTGTACCAATGTAACAAACATTGTTTCTATGTACAATAGGCATTTACTTTTTACTTCAATAAGAGATAAAAAGAATTATCAATCGGACAAAATTGTAGCTAAAAACTTTCAATTAAAGATAGTAATTACACCCTAAAGCGCAATATTTCAATGTCACGTATGTTTTGTTGATTATAATATATAGTTTGTTTTGTTATTCAGGAGAAAAATACCAAAGGAAGAGATGATATCTATAACCATCTCCATGAAACAAGGGTAAATTCAGATTTGAACGATTCTCCGTATGACCATGCTCAGTGCCTTACAGAGATCCAATCAACACGAGGAAATGTTATGGAGGATAATTACACTCACATCAATACATAGTGCTAATGAATTTTGCAAGCGATACATTTAATGAACAAACATGTTTAAAAGTGGTTTGAATCGACTTGGAAAAAAATGTTTTAATAATCACTGTTGCAACGTTTCATTAATCTTCTGACAAATCGATTGTTGTTAATCGATGTATTTGAACTTTTGAGTGAGCATACATAATTCTAAATTAATCTGCATAATTATATATTTGAAACTTTGAGGCAGCCAAAATCTTTGTTCAAGATTTTATTGGAAACAATATTGTAGATAGTATCAGTGAGAAGTACATGTATATGCATTCCCTCAAATATATTATATTGAATAAGATTTATTGTTTCAATAAAATGTCCCTTTTGATTTGCTCTACTCTAATTCATCTTTACTGTATGACATAACTTGCCTTTGTCACATTATGACGCACATGCAATTTAACTTAATTTACTTTGACGTCATAAATTGTTTGATACTCGAACAATTATAATTGTATTGATTTAATTTTTTATATCAGATTGTTTTTATTGGTATAATAAAACAGTTTAAGTATAACATTGAGGAAGTCAGCAAGATTCCAGTTCCTCGATAGGAAGTCTATTTCGTCTCGGGAAATAAACTTGCTCTTTGAAAACTGGATTTTTGCTGACTCCCTCAATGGTATACTTTCATTTTATGATAGATGGATAAAATTAGAAAAAAAGAAAATGACTCTTAGCATGTAACTTTATTCAATGAATACGTATTAACTATTTTCATTAGTACATTTATGTGCATATTTGATAATGTCTTTGAATGACATTATCAATTATGCCAAATGACATAATGTAACAATTATTCATGTAGCTTCTGATTTAAGAATTACTAAAGCATTGAATTGGTAACAACTTATAACTAACTTAAAAGATAAAATCACGGCGAGGTATACTGCATTCTGATTTTTTGGTTTTTATATTTTAAAGAAAATCTAAAACTCGGCATAAATGTGATTTGAATACGAAAGTAAGAAACTCTTACATCCAGATTAAAACTACATACCGTGGATGACATATTTTACGATTTAAATAGAGCCAAACTCTTTAAAATTGAACATGAATGCATAATATCACCAAACTGAAATAAAAGTGCAAATAACGTGCATAACGACATTCATAACTTACGCAGAGTTGCGTCAAAACTCGATTTAAACGTCTAAATTTTGGCATTTTACTAGCAGCCCAAATATTTGCAGAAGATCGTTAGCTAATGTCTTCTAGCCTTAGAAGGGGTTAGGAATATGAATAATGATACCGATCCGTAAGCGGAGACAAATGGGAAACATGAAAAGTCATGGGACAACTACGAGAGCATTACACGCAAGTAACAATAATCCAGAAGAAATGCAAGAGTTATCTTTCTTTTACATGTACTTTGTATTCTCTGCGAACGAGATAATGGCTGATCTTCCTAGATTCAAACTGTCGATCAAGCAATATGTTCAACGAACACCAATGAATAAACACCTTTTATTGGGATAACAAAGTATGTCTTGACTAAAGACTACGCAACCGATATAAATTCTGACACAAATGAATTCGACATGGAAGTTTTTTTATTTAAAACTTAAAGCGATAGGCTGATGTTCATGATCACTCATTATAAGTACAAGTAAGACTGTCATGATAAGATTCAATCTGCTGAAATAGTTGTTGATACAAGCCCAGTTGAACTTAATTCCATCCTCTCTAAAAAAAAAAACAAAAAACAACAAATTGTAAGGTATGCAAGCAGATCACTAACTTAAGCAGTAATTACCAACTATTGTCAGTTATGGCCATAATAACAAAGGATACAAAAGAAAGGCGAATAAAATTCATTAAGCGTAAATTTGTTGTGTACCAAGTAATTTATAATTTGGATGAGCAAAAATACATATACATATGAAAACTTCAATACGTGTTTTTTCCTGTTTCACTACTGACCTTTCATCGACCACCATTTATAATCACGAAATGCATGTATAAATTTTATCATTTGAATACAATGTAACTTTTATATGATGTAAATAGCACCGTATCATTTGGCGCCGTATTACGCGGCTGTATGAAAGCTTGATTTAAAAATAATGAACCTGTAAACCAAAATAGTGAACGATTTCATTCACTGAAAAAAAATTAAGAAAATCAGTAATTTTTTTTATTTCGCACTACTATTTCATAACTATGTTCTTGAACACAACCAAGTGGTGCTGTAAATTCATTGGCAGTAAAGTTTGTCAAATGTATTGAATTCCTACTAGTTTAGCTTAACTAGAATATTTAACCAATGCATCGTCTGAAAAAAGAATAACAAACGATTCTTAACATTATTCTACACAATATAAGTTAGTTAACACTACGAATAATGCTTATAGATATGTTTTAGCTAATGCGCAGACTGTAATATGTCAAAGTAATCACATTATACGGAAGAAATAAAAATATCATATCCTGCTGAATGAAAACGAAATTCTTTAGGTTAATCAACATAACTTCTCCTGATTTTGAATTTTAAGAAAAAAATCAGTTTAGCCTCTGAGAATGAGTATGATGTTAATTTCACTTGAAGGACATATCGCATGTTTCTAATGTATGGGACATTTTACATTTGTTTGCTTCCTTGTGTATCTAATAATTACTTCTAACAGTTTGTTAACGATATCAAAGCGGGAATTAGCCATAATATCATTTAAAAAGATATTTGATTCTTGTTCATTTCAAAATTAGTAATCATAGCAGATGTTATTTGAGGGTCAAATGTACATTTACACATCCTACATGTAGTGTTAATAAAGGGGGGTATTTTTCAACTACATCTAAAATATCACTTTTAGACAGGAGAAGGCATAAACTTGGATATTTAGAGATTTTTTATACTATTGTAACTGCATGTGTCTATACATTGTAAACTACATTTGTAAGAGAATATTCTTTTCCAAAAAATTGGGTTATATTAGTCAGGTTGCCTAATTTCATTTCATAAAATTAGACAGTGAATTTGCTGCAAATTTATAAATTAAATGATTAAATTGATTAAAACTGTTTCAAACTATTTATTCTTATCTCGGTAATTAACTTAAGCCTATTTATTGTCATCAGGATAGGAAATTACTGGCCATTCTACTACAGTTATTGCTGTGATCAAAGAGATGCCGCAGACATTATTTTATATCTGCCAATCACACATCAATATATAAATCAGTCATGTATTGTCAGTTACGTGTTTAAACGATGAACACGCTGTATCATATTTTAAACTTCGAGACACTTAAAAGTAGCGACAAGGTACTTATAATAGGTTATAATCTGCAGTAAGATTTAAATTGTCAATTCATTACTACTTAATTCGCAGAATAACAAGATTAAATGTACCTATACAGATAACCATTGTAATTGTATGTAGAAACAACGTGAATTTATAATAAAAAAATATGACAACGCACATTTTCACTATAACCGCTGAAATGATTGGGTTTTGTAAACTTTAAAAAATGAACACATACAGGAATTCAATTGCGCAATGTACATTTTATCGCTGATTGGCAGTTGCAACAGAGGCACTAAAATTTGTGGAGCGCCATATTTTCTCGTTTTACAGTTCATCTTTTCCGTATGTAAACATACCGCTTATAGAGGAAATGCGAGCTAAGGAATTCATAAAGTGCTGCAAAACATCAACATATGTAAACAAATCATGTATTTTTTAAACTTTAAATATCCAGTCTGGCTTTCTGGGCCCAAGACAGTCATCCTGTAGCAAATGTAAACTCTGATATACATGTACTTAAGAAGTTTCAGCTTATTTATTCTACTCGAACATTTAAAATTGACGACCATTTCTTGTGATATACCCTCAATGCGTAGTAAAGCCAATACAATGGACCAAGTGTTATGCACTTTTAAATACTAGCTGTATGATAATACCACCGATTTAATTGGATTTTATACAGTGTATTTTATTGATTCGTATTTGCAATTTAACCACTGTCTCTTTATTAAACAAGGACAAAATATCAGATTTCCAGAACAAAGTAAAAACACAGAGAGAAAAAAGAGGAAGTCATTTTTCTTGTCGTTATGCAAGAAGGTACAACTGGTAAGTGTTCTCAGTTTTTCCCTTAAAAATGCATTTAAAAAAACATTTTTGTTCAAATGCAGGTAACCAATTACTGTACTATGTACAACAGCTTATGTGTTTATTTCTGTTTGTTAATATAGTTCATGTTTGTGTTATATGTTTGACTCAAATATCAATGCATCAATCAAACATTTGTTATACAAATGAATGTATTAAATCAACTGCTGTGTCTTATATTTGCAATTATATTTTGTTGCATCAATATTTTTTCTACCAAAAATGTTTCGAATGTGTTACATGAAATTTCTTGGGTCATAACTATTATCTCAATGTTGTATTGAATTATCAATATGATATCGATGTTGTAACAGACGAACTGGTTTCACAAGGAACTATCTATATTTAAAGCTTATATGTTTAGCCCATCCTCTTGAAAAGAAACTTAACACTACAATCATGGCCGTTATAACTGATGATAAGTTAATAACAAACAGAAAAAAGATATTCAGCCCAGGTTAATACAATAAAAAAAAGACAAGTAAAACATTCCATGTTAAGAGTTGTGACAGTTAATAGATAAGGCAGATGGAACATTTCGGTCGATCCATATTACGAGTATCATATTATTGAATCACTAAGAAGTTCAGGTGCAGCTGATATATTTTTTTTTAATATTTCCAAAATGACCTATATCTACACTGCAGAGAGCTCTGGGCAGTCATATCAAGTACATGTAATTAGTTGCAATGTTGTGGTCAATCATGATCACTGTTTGAATATTTAATCGAGGATAATGTTCAATGTTAAGAAGCAACGTAAACGATAGACAAAGCATATACTTTATTACATGATTAAGCAGTTTGAAGTTTTCTTTTTGAGACAAATAATTTTTAAATAATATACCTCATACTTAACTTTGATATAAATTAAAATGGACCCTTGGTTGTACAAATTTAGATGTAAATTTACATTAAAGGTTTTTATCAATTCTATATATTGAAAAGATTGGCTCGTGTTTTTACTATCTTTTCAAAAAGTAAATTGAAAAAAATAAAAAATAAAATATTTTAAATCACATTATGAAGTGTTGTATTTATTTAACCTAAACGTTGCCAAGTTTTAAAGAAAAGAAAAGAGTGAGGAACGCTATTATGTCAAACAGTAAGGTCAGATCACATATCCTGCATAATTACAAACAACTTCCAGTATAGAAGTTTAAAAAGAATGCATTTCTGGACCTCTTTGCATGTATTATTATATCTTTCATGTAGTGTCGGCAGTTTAAGTGACTGTTTTGTTTGACCGTATACTGTTAACATGATAACTGTATTACATATACAGGCCTAGGGTGTCCCAGAATATCTGATACCATTTGAAATGCATATGATTTAAATAGTGTTTAGCCAATACTTGTGAATTGTGACTCAAATAAAAATTAGATTCTTTATTTTTTTCACCAAAACAGTTTATGGTAAAATGTGCTCTTTATTGAAATATGATGTAAAAAAAATGCATCATATTTCTTTGGTTGAATATAATTTTATTCGAGATGAATCGGACAATAGAGAAGTCATCTTCCGTTTTAAAACTGAATTTTTTAAACACAAACCCCAGATTTATTTGTACGATATAAGAAATGAGAATACCATTGGGAAACAACCCAACAAGCAACATCTTATTTAAAAGTGACAAGAAAAAGAAATCAGTACAGTGGTTGTTGTTAGGAATATTACCGAACCAAATGGCGGCGTCATTGATAAAATAGGACGTCATTTTTACGCGTAATTTTTTCGTTCTGTTTTTAGAAACAATGCTAAATTTCTCAAAAACTTATGAATGTTTGTGAAATTTGTAAAATTTACGTCATTTACAGTTATAAATATGCCTTTGATTTTTAAGGCGTCGGGCTAATGCTCGGCAGCCTTCTAGCGATCGTCTGGATTGGCAATCGTCCAAAAATTCATGCTCTGCACCGCCTTTTAAATGCACATAAGAAATAAGATCCTTAAAGTATTAAACACATTACAAGATTTTTATTCCATTTATTCAACTTAATTGTGTACAAAAAACCCAACTTTGCCTCTCTGGTTATTGACAACTCATTGCATAAGTATAAATTTGCCTAATCAAGAAATGGCGGATGAATACAATAAGGTGTAAACCATTAAATATTATTTTAGTTTATCGCTTACATTTTGATTGTAGACCGTGCCCGATAGAAATAAAATTTTATATGTAAATTTATTTGTTATCGGGCACGGTCTCCAAAATAAATATAAGCGATAAACGTATCCAATGAAATCAAAACGATAATGCATTTGGTTTGGTCGAGTATTTTAGATAGCAGGTGTTGTGGATTTGTTTGGAAACAACCATACTATAGGTAATCTTGTTTCAAAAGGGAATTGAAATAAATAAAAGTATGTTTTATTTTTATATTTAGGGACACACTGTTAATGTTTTCAAATTATGAACCTGTGAAAAATGTTCAAAGGCTGTTTTAAGCAGGAACAAAAATTTTTTTTTTTTAACTCCGAAATTTCTTCAATTTTTGTAACCATGATGAGTTATTGTATTATAAACGCATCACTACCTATTTTATAAGGGAGTATACTAAGTTTTGTTTTTAAAGCAGCATAAAATATAATTCATTTACTTTTTTATTTTATTTTTTTTTTTTGATAAACGACTTTTAGTACAAAAATTTAAATTATTGATATCATTTTATATTAAAGAAAATGTCAGCTCGACGCTTTTGTGGCCTTTGATTGTTAATTAAAGAAGAAGGTACAGTTTCATTCAATATTTGCCCTAAAATTCAAAAGTTGTTTAAATCTCATAAACATACACATATACCATCCTGAACATGTGTGCATATTAAGTACCAGGTTAAAAAGTTTTATCTTGTTCTAAAAAATAACTATGATGTGTACATTTTGACATATTTCTAAGATTTTGTAAAAAATGATGAAAAATGGCACATATTCTTATAGTTTCTTAAAGAGGAAAATGAGCCCACAGCCTTTACTTACAACGAAATTGATATATTTTATGTGATATCACATGATAAAGTTACAATATGAGTTTCATCGTGGGCGACGGCTGCGGGCATATTTTTCTATTTAAAAAAACCACTAAGGGACTTGTGTCTTCTGCTCAGTTTTATGAAAACTACGGGCAAATGCGCTGTTTTTGACGTCACAATTAAAATTTTAAAAGTCAAATCACGTAACTATTTATTAATTCTTAATTCATTGGTATTTTTGTGTAAATAAACGTTACATTTCATTTTTTTGTGATATTTTTAAAATTCACTCTAAAACAGTGCAAAATATGTCTGAAATAGTACCTAGTTCTTTAATCAAAAGTTATTTAAAGTGTAAATGGTATCAGATATTTTTGGTCACCCTGTGTGAAATTAAACAGATAAAAAGCGCCAGTTGCACTTGTAGGTATATTTTGTATCATATTACCTTATGAATGTTTGTATGATTTTTAATCTATTAAAAATAAACCAAATTGATTGTTTAAGCATACGCTGGAATGGATGTCAAAAAATTCATTGGAGGGACTGTCAGTAGCTTTTCAAGGAACTATAAACTTCTCTTTATATCACTTATCGTTATGAAACTTCATATAACAGAAGGAGCTGATTATTCCACTGAGTATTTCGTTTATATTTTTTTTTCTGATAATTTCCCATTTATTTTTTCTTTTTTCACAATGTAAACAAGAAAACACACTGATATAGTTTTATTTATTTTAGTACCAAATGCTTGTCTGATGCTCTGGTATTGTATGAACAATTCGGTAGTGTTGTTTGCCGAAACACTTCATCAAGCAATGGTATTTAAAAGGGTGCATTCACTGTTGTTTCATATCTTTCCAAAACTGTTTCGTAAACATTCAGTTATATTCATTTTTTTTTAGATCCCACGCATTGGTTGCCAACTGTTTGCGAAAAATCGTGTCAAATAACTATAAACAAAGGTCTTTGTGCTGCGGACAGTGAATTCACGATTAGACTGAAAGTTTCGGATGGACATCGTATTAGTTTCCCTGTGCATGTGTATTCTGCCAAATGTCTGGGATGCCATAATATTTCAGAAGTCAATATCGCATGCAAACTAAATTTTGTAACGTGTGTAAAAAATGAGACAATAAAGTCAATGTCCTCTCAAACAATTAAAAGGAAACAGAAAGGTTCACTTCTCTCTCTCTCTCTCTCTCTCTCTCTCTCTCTCTCTCTCTCTCTCTCTCTCTGATGGCAAACAAAAACTTTGATATGGCATGTCTTCCAAAAGAAATCAGAACGTTAAATGTAACAATGACTTAGATTGTAGTGATAGTCAGAACACGGAAGGGAAATGTACCATAGAAGAAACTTCCCCTCGCCCAAACTCTAGAACTACAAAAACTTTGACGTCAAAGGCAACATGTATGTTTTCGATGACATGCAAATGAATGTCATATAAGGCGATTGGGTGGTTGGCTTATTTCCCATAGATATATCTGCCTTACATTTTTAAATCATTATGATATCCTTGACTATTATCATTAATCATTTTGTAAAATAATCCAAATATTTAATTTTAAAACACTAACACTTTTCTACATCTTCATGGCAAGCTCTAAATGTCTTAATGGGATAAAAAAACAACCTTAAAATGACCACAACCATCCAGTCCTCCTATTCTTCAAAACCTTTAAACTTGGTAACTGTTTTAATGATAATGAATTCTTAATTGAATGATCATTCATGATCATAACAAAGGTTTTTAGCCTTTCTTAACCTTTTGAATACATGTTTAATTTACAAATTACAAAAATACTTCTCACCTGTTTAACCTTGTGATTTCCAGGTATAAAGGGAGGCTTTTTAGTACTTTCAGCACTGTTGGGTCTGGTATTCGGAATACTTGTTGTTCTTGGCCTCTGGTTGATAAAATCAAAGTTTGTAAGGAGCAAATTGTGGTATGTTCTGTTTACACTTTCTGTATTATGCATCTACTGACCTGGTACTTAAGTTTTAAACATTTTTGTAATATTTATGTTATCTGTACCTATTTTCCCACAATAATATAAATTAAAGATATCGTTTTAAATCCATTAAATAGTGCTTATGCATTTAAGACAAGCCAACCTTTAATCATAATTATTTGGATTTAAATTTGTCGAATGTTATTAATATCATGCTACCAAAGCAGCGTTATTGCTGCTTTTTGAGGTATCTGAAAAACCCCGATTATAACGTGAATCCATTGATTGGTAATGTAAACGCATGGAAGGTCTTATGACAAAATGTTTCTTTTTTTTCAAACAGCGTCTTACGGGGAGAAAGTGTTCAAAATAACACCTATAATATACCTCCGAGGGCATCAGATACAGAAATTCCGAAAAAGCCTTTGACAAGAGATGTCTACGCAAAAATTGTTAAGGTTCTAATTTCATTATGTTTAAAGTTACAATGTAGCTCATGACTTATTTTTATTGTTATTATTTCTTCATTAAAATATTTTAAATATCTTCATACAATATCAGTAAAATATAAAACATAGTGTTTGTTTGGGTTTTCTTTTCAGAAGAAAACTACTAAAACGAGAGATGATGGTACTATCTATAATCATCTTCATGAAACAAGGGTAAATTCAGATTTGAACGATTCTCCGTATGACCATGCCCAATGCCTTACAGAGATTCAATCAACACCAATAAAAGCTATAGAGGATATGTACACTCATGTCCATAAATTGTGCTAAGAATTTCAGAACCGCAACACAAAATGAACAAGCGTGTTCAAAGTGGTAAAAATCTTCTGAAAAAAAGAAGGTTTTTTGTAATCATCGAGGATTTGTACTAGCGTTTATAGTAAATAAACGTTTTTGAACATCAAAGTGAGCCTCAAAAGATTATAAACTTCATTGCTAACATGTACATCTTCGATACTTAAACAAACATTATTTCCTTTTTTTTAATCGATATTGCTTAAAAGAACAAGTGAAAAAGTAGCATAAAGTCTCATTATATTGTACAAAAAGGTATTTTAATTATTATTTAGATAACAATATAAAGACGAACCAAATGTAAATTACAAACAAAAACAATTTCAGAATCTACATCACAATCTTTTAATTATACTTGTACCTTGAGAATATTGACTATTTTTCATAGGTATAATTATGCAAATTTGATGATGTTTTTGAAGGCCACGATCAATTATGCTTAATAACAAAATGTTACAAATATATTCTCTGCTTTAAAACATTTCAGCATTGAAATGGGTAACAGTGTCTATTTAACTTGAAAAACAAAACCATGCATGGATATTTGGTACGTATTGACTTGTTTGCTTTAAATATTTGCATCAGTTTATAAGTGTTTTATTAATAAGTATTTAAAAACAATACAATTTGCTATTGTATTATATTGTATGTTAAATATGTAAATATAAAATAATAAATTTTACAACTTATTTGTTACTTATTTTGTGAAATGATGATAAATGATGATTTTGTATAATAAAGAGGAATAGGATTTATTCTGTTATTAGAACATCAGTCGCAAAATGGCTTACTTCTCTTTTTCTTATGTTAAAATGTTGAAACACCTTTTGACAATTTAATAAATATTGTCATTAAATAGCAGCTCTTTACACAAAATTCAAACCGTGCTAAAAGACTGGTCAAAAAATAGAGAAGCACAATTACTTAAAACCAATTTCTATTACGTGCGAGAAATGATCGCGAGTTTTGTAAGAGCCACATCGTCGCAAATTTCTCTCGCCTTAAATTAAGTTCAACTTTCATTTTTTATGTGTATAAAAAAACAAGGTTATGTTAAGGATTGACCGTCAAATTAGTGGCGGCAATTTAAATCAGTTTATCTCCAAAATGTCGAGAACTAAAGGCATCCCGAATCATTATTTGATTAAAGTGAAAAAGTTCTAGAATCTTGATATTATCGAGAGGGTTGATGACTCTACACCGTTAATTGTCGTTGCATTTAAACCGAAAATGACAGATAAATTTGAAATGATGCATTTAGTTGATACGTGTTTATCAGATAAAGTAAATGAACAAGACAAGCTGCAATTTACTATTTAAATGAAGCCATATATAAATATTCTCAATGCTGGTAGAGAGTGCAGGATATTACTAGTACGTACATGTAATCGAATTAAAAGAGCATTTAAGTTATTTAATGAGAAAACAACTCACGGAGGATTGCGTCGATTCAAACGTCGCAATTTTTAAAATTTTGTCAGCTACTGATATTTTTCAAGAGACCGCCAGCGAAGCACTTAGGGACTATGAATAGTGACGACCTCCTTGTATATATTGAATTATAAAAACAACGTGATTCGTGTCTAAGAATTTTCACGGAACAACTACGTTAGTGTAACATAGCTTTTAACCGACCAAATTGCGAACTTAAATAAAACAAAGTTATCTTTCTTCCTCCTTGTATTCACTGCAGACGGGAGATTCTGCTATGATTCGAAATATCAGTTAAAATTTGATCAAATGTCTAACAAACACTTCGAATAACAAATTATGTATCTAAAATCCAAGGTTACTGAACATTAATTCAACTAACAGGACAACTAATAGATTCTGACATAAACGAATATCGCATAAAAGTAAAAAAAATAAAACAATAACTGGCCGTGTTAAGTTAAGAAATTCAATTCGCTTATAACGAATGATGCTGTAAGGATCAGTTAAGCGCTACTGAATTATATGGTTGTTATAATTAATGCAAGCCAAAGTTGACGTTAAGCTATTCCTTCTAAAGAAAAATAATTGTTGGGTATGCACGAAGATAACTTACCTAGTTAGAACAACGTAGTTCGACAAAAAGAAAGGACGTTAATGCCTTTGTTAAGAGCTGCCAACATCTACACTTGTACCTATACGAATGCAGATTAACGCTAGTTACAAATCATAAGCCGCTAGTAATAATAAGTCGTATTGACTTATATTATTATCTGGCTTGTTCTGTTTAGTTTAGTTCAATAAATTATTTTCTACCAATAATACGAGGATTGTCCCAGAATAATGTAGACAGGACACATAATTTACAATCTGTTCACTGCAATTTCATTAGACTTCTGTGTTTATATCAATGACCCTTTGGCAAACAATGCTGAAAAGTTCAAATCTGTACTTTATTTATTTCTCGAGAAAATGAATGATTAGTAACAACAAGTATTGTCAGGCGGTGCAATATGCGACGTCGAAAATTTCCAGTTTTACGTTGTTGCTAAACCCTCCATATCGCTTACGATAACATTTACATTTTCTTTCCGAAAATGTCTTAGAAAAAATATTATCTTTGAACATGTACCCTGCTTGCACATTCAATATATATTTCTAGTTTTGTATTTTTTAAATATTTTCTAAGTACAAACGATCTGTTGGCTCCAAACTTGCTCCGTATTACTTGTTGTCTAACGTCCGTCTTACCGAAATGTGTCGTTCAACATTTCGACGTCCACTGATATCGTTCGGGGTTTCTTTTTTCCACTTATTGTCATCATACTTGTTCAAATAGTTTCAATGTTGTTTAACTACTTATTCACAAAACGCATTTCTCATCGATTTTGTTAATTTCATTTACTTCCAAAGCCGCTTAGGATTTATTTCATGGTGTTTACAAAATTGTATCAGTTATTGCTGCACCGCCTTAAACGCTGACAACGTCATTTTATTACCAGTTAACTTTTCAACTTGTCACAAAACGCGCTATAAAATATTTAAAAGTTTTGTTATAGCCAAAACATTTTCTGAGTAAATAATAGAATTATTATCAAATATCAGTGTATGTTTTATTTGAATTTTTTCATTCGAAAAATACTTTTCCTCCCAATTTTCAATTCATTTTGTTGATTTTAACTTTTCGTTTTTGACATTGCGCCGCATGTCGAATTTCTGATTTAACATGCTTTCATTTCACTAATTTAATCTCAAACAATATTCGATTTTAAAACATTATTTGAATGCAAATTTCTTGAACCCTTTGTGGCACAAATTTCATCTTCGTTTGTCTTCGATTAACTGAATAACGCCACTTGTCTACGCTACTTTGGGACAACCCTCGTATATGGATTAATTTTATGAGCGACTGTTTTCATTTCACAACATAAAATATCTATATACTTTTTGGACTTTGTCAATGTAGCTAGAATACTCATAATTCACTCAAGTAGAAGGAAGTGCAAATGAAAAAAAAATCTATTGCTTTATAAATTTTAAAGCATTACGAAACTTTATATTGAGGCCTATAACCTTTTAGTTTATTTTCATCAGGATAATCCATTCTTCCCTAGCATGTTCTCTGACGTACATAATTCACATTGTTGCTGGTGACTTGGTTAATGATTATACAAAAATCATAGAACTAATTACAAGAGGCCCAAAGGGCCACATCGCTCCCCTGAGCAACACTGGCTTTAAATGGGCGTTCAACGGATATTGTGCCATGTGGCCCCACAGTAGATTAACCAAAAATGAATATCCGAATTTTCACTTATTTTTGCATATACCTTATCTTTGACTTATTTACCTTTATGGAATACCATTTTTACCGAAAATAAGATAATATGCAATATAAAGAACTTAAACAATAATTTTCAGTTGGTGTTTACGGTTAACTTCCAGTTCCCTTTATTTTAGCCCCCCCCCCCAATCACTTTATAAAACGATTAAAATACATGAGAGCATAAAGGTACATTTTCTCCCTCCACTACTTACTAGTTATTGTATTTTAAAAAATTCTAATGTGAAAGAGGAAAAGTGTACCTCAGTGCACCAGAATGAATGCGCTCAATTCCTCAAATTAAAAACATTGAACAATTTAATTGGCCTTCACCATTATAAACGATTGTCATTTTTCAGGCATGAATTCATTTCGTATGACGTTCAATATCCTTACTCACTTGATTGAAGAATAAACTTAACTGAAAAATGTTGTCACATATGTTAAAGAGCTATAATTCAAATTAATGTATCAATTGGCAGGCATGTCGCTCTATTGTACCAAGTCCCATCCATTATTTTCATCTTTATTAAAAAACAACAAATGTGTACAAACAAAGATGATTTTCCGTTGCAATAATTTTTTTAAGAACACTGATAATGCTTTTATCCTCATAATAACAATAATGTGTCAGGACTAAGGAAATTGTTTAAAAGGCGTCGTTTTCATTTACTAGTGTTTGAAAAACTATCAAAAATTTGTGCAGATTTTAGGCAATTCATCGTTGAAGAAGGGGCACCAGAAAGTAGTTACAGCATATCATCCTTTTAGCAAGACATTTCTATTGATCAACCAATATTTCAGCGACAATCGTAGAATTATAAGCAAGATACATAGCTTGGTTTGAGTCATGAGTTTATTACATTCAACTTAAGATTTTTAAACTTGGTATTTCCTATTCAGCAAAGCTGTATTTAAAATATAAACAAACTAAAGCATGACCTCAGCTTTGTATACAAACATATAGAAGCATTGTGCGCAGAGCTCCGTATCTTGCTTATAACTCGAAGCTTGACTCTAAGGTTAGTAAAACTATAGGAATTTGTAAACAATTTAAACAAGAGAAACTGCACTAAAACAAAGAAAAAAATTCAAAGAAAAATTTATTTTTCATCACATATAACTTCAGTTATATATTTCTAGCAGCGAGAATAATCTCTAGATTGAAATTGCTGAGCATCTTAATAGAACATGTTGCATTAATCAACCATTACGTAGAGATCGTACCGAATTACACGCACTAACATAATTTGGTGGTCCCACCCCACATATACCCCCTGAAAACTTCAACAAACTAGAATGAATCAACACTACCTGAGGATGCATCCACACAAGTTACAGCTTTTCTGGCCAATTTGTATTTGAAAGGAAATTTTTTAAAAGATTTTTCGCTATGTATTCCTATGAAAAATTCGACCCACCCACTGTGGCCGCACACTACTCCCGGAATCATGGTTTGAAAAAATTTGAATCTTCACTACCTGAGGATGCTTCCAAACAAGTAACTGCTTTTCTGGCCTACTGGTTTTTGAGAAGAAGATTTTTAATGATTTTTCTCTATACATTTGTATCTAAACAAAAATTGATCCCCCATTGGGGCCCCACCGTACCCCCCGGGGATCTTGGTTTGGACAAGCTTGAATCTACACTACTTGAGGATGCTTCCACACAAGTTACATCTTTTCTGGTTAATTGCTTTTTGAGAAGAATATTTCTCTGTATATTTCACCTCAGGTGAGCTAACAAGTATTTATGTCCCTGCTACATGTACACACACTTAGTATTTCCATCAGCAAAATTAATCTCCGTTTAGACTGAACATACTAGAGAAAATACTGACATCTATCTTAAAACACATCGCAGTAATCAACTATCACGCAAAGACCATACCGTATTACATTAGAATTTGTATTTTAGTTGTTATAGTACCGTACCTGTTAATGTATCTTATTTTTCCGCAAGTAACAGTCAGCTGTCTTATTTTCCGATGTCTATGTTTGATTGATACGTAGAAATTACAAAATACAGGCGATAGTTCCCCTTAGTTAAAAACCGTAATTCATGAAAACGAAACGAAAATCAAAACAAGCTAAAACCCCCGTCAAAGGTGAAAATGTCAACGCATTGGAATATTTAATCTCAATTTACTTCACAAAATCGGTAGTAATGTATCTTGCATGTTTTAAATATTCCTTATGCACGCAAACTGTTCCACAACAACCAAATTCATCTTTGTCAGATTGACCCATTTCTCATACGCTTCAAAGAGGTTTTTGAGATATGGAATACCGAACCCGAAGTAAAACTGATTGACCCTCATTCTCTCTGTCTTATTATTATTTTCGTAAATTACTCAAATTTGAAACAGAATTAGCCTTTAATTTTTGCAATTTATATTTTCCTTCCCATAAGGATAATTTATGCTAAACAACGTTGAACTTGACTCAGTAGTGTTTTAGAAGAAGATTTTTAAAAATGCACCCCCTTTTTCTACAGTTTCGAGGTTTTCTCCGCTTTGAATGAAGATCCGTCTTTCATTTCTGCAATTTTTATTTGCCTTTCCATAAGGATGCTTCGTGCCAACTTTGGTTGAAATTGGATAAGCGGTTTTAGAGACGAAGTTCAAAATGTAAAAAGTTTACAGACAGACGGACGCACGGACAGACGGGCGGACAGACGGACGGACGACGGACAAAATGTGATCAGAATAGCTCACCTGAGCTGTCAGCTCAGATGAGCTGAAAAACGGTATGCCTGGGTGTAAAGAGAACTGAATATGATTTGTGCAAAACATGGATCTATAATTTGTGAAATACTAGTATGAGACCGTCGCATTATAAATGTTTAGTGTTAACATAAATAAAATGCTGTTTGTAGATTTCAAATACATGTACATGGAAATATGAAAGGTAATTTTATTTTATTTGTGGGGATTCTAACCTTCACTTTTTACTAGTGATAAATGCTTTTCTCACTGATTTGCTTTTAACTTAAGATTACTGTAAACGTACTACGTTTGGCTGTGTATTCTATTTAGCGCTTTTGGAGGATTGCGACTTCCGCTAAATCAAGGACATCGCTAAATGCCATGCATGTATGTGTAATGATTTTACTTCCGGATTGAAATGTATCCTGTGTTTAACCAATCAGATGTCTCCATTTTAGACCAATCAGTGAGAACTTGCAGGGTATATATACAGCCACCCTATCATTCTTAGTCAGTCTTCTGCCGGTGAACGACTCAACCGGTCTTCTGGCGAAACTCTTCGGTTAGAGGTCTACAGAACAGGGATTTGAGCTGTGTCGTAAAGCAACAGAATTGTTAGCTAGACCACTCAGTTCTTAACCCTGCTTCTGTAACTTGTGTCTTAGTGACTTGATTGTGTCTTGGTGACTTTCGACTGACCGTGTATTGGTGAATTGATAGTGGTTGTGTAGCACAGTGGTAGCAAACAGAATTGTTTGTTTAAATCCACAGTCTACGGATAGTTGATTATAGTTTAATTCTGGATTTTGATTCTTGTTAGTTGTTCTACAATCAAATAGCCAAAGTAAGCCCTAGGAAAATCTTATTATTACTGCGTGTTCTATTGGCAGTTGAAGTTTTCGTTGCATTTGTTGATTCTTACTTGATTCTTAGGAAGGAAACCTAAGCGAACTCACTAATTATAAACTGATTATTTTATTTGTAATTTGAAAAACCTTTACAAATGTATAAGAATAGTCACATTCAAGAATACGCTAATTCAAATCTACGCCAACGTGTTCAAAAACTAATTTCCGCAAAATACCATACACGCCAAATATAATACGTTTACAGTATATCCTGATACATTCGCCGGTTCGGTTTATACTCAGATTAGAATAATAAAAATAAGGCACAACGTCAAAATCAGGAAGCTGAGCAATGCACTTTGTGTTTTTATTTATGTAGCACAAAAAATGATCAAACTTATAGCAACCGGTTAAGTGTCTACTTGAATTCAAGAAACTTTATATATTATCAATAGCACCGATCCATCTAATGACACTTGTTAACTAAAATCCGTCACTCTGAGATCCAAAATCCTTGCTCCATCGTCCTTTTTTAGAATGACAATTCTTTAGATCAAAATTCAAGCTTTAATATTCACTTTTTGATGATGCCATTTTTGTTATTTAATTAACTCTGTTTTTAGCGTGTGTAACAATGCAATGCAATGCTCAGTGATGTCAGTATCGGTGCTGACCCCTCTCAGATACTTGGAGATAACCCAGCAGGGAGGTAATGATTTTAACCAAATGGCAGCACCCATGGACTGATTTTTCTAATCAGTACTCGTTGTTTTCTGTTAGTTTTATAAATTCATAATTAGCAAAAATGACTCATAGTCAGAAACTGGAATTGTAATGTATTCAAACTTTGTAATCTCTTTAAATTTGATTGTTAACCCCTTTTGGGGATCAGATCCACTTTTTCTGTTTTTTATTTGAATTGGACTTTGCTTTATTCATTGATACAATATGAATTTTAAAAAAGCTCTTAAACTGTACAAATTTTTCTTTACTCAGACTCCGATTAAACTAGAACAATGCCCACAAGTCATATCATCATGCATAGAATCGGGATGTGGAAGGAGGTTAACTGTCGTTAAACAGTTGTATTTCTTTATTTATAACTAAATTTGAATCTACTTTTTCCATAAACCCAAATAGTTGCAAGTCTTCTAATTAGGTAGATAAAGAAACGCTTTTATCCCATTATTAAAGATGATATATCATTAGAATTCATAATACATATGTAAGTCTGTGCACATGGTGTCACATAGGTCATTACCATCCCTAAAAAACAGTTGAATAGTATGAAATTTGCTCAATCATTGTTAATTCTCCTGCACCTACAAGTGTGTGTTTGTGAAACAGAGAGAAAAATACTTATAAATAAAAATGTATTACAAATGGCAGATCATGTAAAACATAAGTGAGAGAGGGAAAGAAAACCATTCAAATATTTGTTCCAGATTATGAAATATACAAACAAATTGCTAAATAGCCCAAAGGGCAAATGCTCTTTAAAAAGCTCTTGCGCAAATCTTAAGTATATTAGTACCAATCATCGCGTCATCAGTCATTTGGAGCACAAATCCCAAAACTAAGAAAAAAATTGGTAAAAATAAACCATTACAAAAAAGAAATACACCATATATACACCATATACGTATTTCATTTCTGTTGTTTCTGTTTCAAAATTGCATGATTTTGGCAATTTGCTTAACAAGTGTTCCCAAATCGTTTAAATCATATTCAACAAGTGCACGCAAGGTCGATGTGTAATATAGTTATGGAACTGAAACAAACATGTGTTTATATTATAAATTCGAAATCATGGCAAAGTATTAATCTGTGTTGTGTAAAAGTTAAGTCATAACCAATGCACCATCAAAACACATTTGTCATGTTAATATGTATACCACTTAGCATTTGATTTGGTTATCAAAATACTTTCTTATTGCAACAAAAGCAGTTTTGGAAGAAATTAGCTTTGTGCCCAACGTATTAGATGTCATATTTTTTAATATAACAATTCCATTTGTTTATGATTGTTTTCTATAAAAGGTTTTCTTTTTTTTTCATTTATAAAAGTGAAGCTTAAAGGATATTTATCATATATGACTAATGATTGAAAATGACTAATTCATTTTCTGTGCCAGTCTGGAATTGCTTAATGAAAAAGTATATTAATTATATTTTCCTAAGTTATTCGTGACAAGCAGAGATGAGTACTAGCTTTATTAATAAAACTTACTATTACACTAATAACTAATAATAATAGTGTTCATGTATGACTTTTGATTAAAACAAGGAAGTTATAAGCTATTTCTAATTTTTAATCTGTAAACTTAACGTTTTATTTCTTTAGATTTAGAATTCATATTTTTTTTGTACATATATTGAAATCGTATTTGATTAAAAAAATGACGATTGCTTCAGTCAAGAAAATGTTTGGTAAGTATATATATTGTCATTTCATTTTGCAAGTTTTTATTTGGGAGGATTGTAATACGTAATGTAAATATACTTCTGAAAGGTCCCTAATAATGTTTGATAATTCTTTTGCAAGTATTTAACATGGATAATTTCGTTATTGAACATTTTTCCATTATAGTTTTATACGCGTATTATCTACTGATGTATGAACTAGCCAATTCGGAAGGTTTCGAAAGGTTGGTTCCAAAATTATTCCAACTATTTTTACGTAAATAAACGTATTATTGTTTATTAAGATTACACCATGACTATTTTAAACTAAAATGTAAGTAATTTTTTTTTACAGTGAAATGTGCTTAGAGCAGACACTTCAGATTGATGCAATTCTGAAACAAAAGACATGTCCCTATTCACTTTTGGCTTCTAATGCAGGTATATAAAGTAAAGTAACATCTTGATTCTTTGAGGGGTCTACAGCTATTAAATTGTTTAAAAATATAGTAAGAATTAAAATATATAAAAACAAGAAAATCTCTCATAGTCTTATATTCTTTAAACAACTCATGACATTGGTTTATGGATATTTACATATCAATATCCTACTGAAATCGTATTTGTTATACCTCCTAGAATATGAAGACTGTTCAGTACGGTGTGAAGGAATATATATAACTGTCCGCAGTGAATATGCATATCATAGATGCGTGGGATATACCATTAATTTCAACATCAGTGGAGGTAAACAAAGGAAGTTTTGAAACAAGTTGTCGGATGAATATGGCAAAACAAGGTAGGGAATATGTCTATCAATATGTCTGTTTCCTTTGTAGCTTCATTCACATTTACAAGATCATTGTTGCGATGTTGATCGAAGCGATGCAGATATTAGATAAAATCATTGTATATAAGCACTGTGTGTCAATCACAAGTGTGTTAAAGTGTTAAAAAGGTATGAGATATATGTACGTGTATTTCACTATTTAGTATATAAATTAACGACAATGAAATCCAAACAAAATATAATATAAATGCGACTTGCCTGAAGTTCTTAACAATAAAAGTTGATTGTGTCGTTTCAGATCGTTTATTTTTCGCCGGTTTCTGTGTATTATATTTTTTGGTGTTTCACAGTCCCTCCATGAACGCAATTCAAGCGGATATGGACATAGAGTAAGTACTATCCCCCACGTGTAATTATGCGAAATGGCTTCATTATTTAATGTATATTTAAGGAGCACATTTCTATTATTTTTCTTTACAGAGGTCACTGCATTTTCAATGCAATATATCTGTATAATCAATTTACGACCTATGGATGTCTAGATCTCACAAACACAGGTACTTCAATTATTACATACCTACCAATGAACCTGTTCAGTAAATTAACCTAATCATATTTTCTAAACCATGCCATTGACATAAATTTAATATTCTAACACTTTCATCATAGAAATATCAGTAAAATACATAGCAGGATCGGGGATAGGAGGAATAATCATCGGAGCAGTTCTTGCTTTACTCTTCGTATTTCTTCTCCAAAAACGAAAACTACATTTGCGTTCGCAGTGAGTTTACCTTTCAGATATTTTACATTATATTGTACCTGTATAAAGCATATCAAAACTCTTCTTTGATATTATCAGCGTTTGAAATCATCAAAATAATCTTATCTTATTTTAATGAAACAAACTGAATTTGTATTTTTCAGAATATTCCATTTTGTTAATAGAAAACAAAGTTATGGACTGGAAATTTCATAACATGATTGATGTGTTATATTTTTTTTTTTAATTTTGTCATTATTTAAAATTTCAGACTGGCGGGAGAACACTCTTTGGAAAACCCTGCTTACAATAAGAATCACAGATTTTCTGATCAATTCTATAGCACAAACGAGTCCCAAAGTGAAGAATACTCAGAAATCCAACCTAACTTGGTGAGATCTTCTGCTTTAGAACATTTACTTTATTATATATATATATATATATATATATATATATATATATATATATATATATATATATATATATATATATATATATATATATATATATATATATATATATATATATATATATAAATATAATGTAGTCATTAAATAAAACGCTTAACATTTAGTTGGATTTTGAAATCGAATATCCATATGTCAAAACTTGATTACGATCCAGTAGGAAATTCATGAATATAAGTGCATAAAAAACATAATTAGTGTAGCGTTTGCTTTATCATGCGAGTTGGTGATTGAATGTCTAGGACATTGATAAAGACAAGTCATTATGAGAACAACTTTTAATTTAATAAAAATTACGCGTTGCGGAAAAACCCCCCAAATTGAAGCATAACGACAACTTGTATTATATCAAATATTAGTGCTGGTAAAGCACATGAAAAAACAAGGCACGTGTATTAAAATGATAACAAATAACAGGACAAATTCCATATATTTCATTATTTCCTTTTATGTAGTATTCTCGGAAAAGTGTCAACAACAATTCTACCAAAGCAACACAACATATGAAATCAAAATACACGGACAGTGATTACGATCATCTAAACGATGCTTTTGACACGGACACAAATGATCAAAGCATGTATGATCATGCTCAATATATTTCCAAAACACACTCAGAGCAGCAAGTGAACAAAGACAATGGAGATTACATGCAGACGAGTCCAACGAAAGAAGACCGTTCGTATGTAGAAGTAACAGGAGAGGGATCTGAGGGATTTGTGCTTGACAATCAAAAACAAATGGGAAATGTAACAAACTGACACTATTTTGTTTTGAAAAAAGAAACAAATTAAAATCATTTGATTAATTTTCTTTATTCGTTTACGTCGATTTTGTTTTCTCTGCATGTAAACAATGAATGTGCGTAACTTTTCTTGCCATTTTTTCACCGCAATTTAAAGCATAATAGTGTTTTTAACAAAGTATATAAAAATGATTATATATTGAGTCTTTTACACGAATACAATCTTTCTTTTAAATCTATGGAATATATTCTATCAATTAAAAAATATGATATCCAAATTTGGCTCTTTAAAAACACTCACTTTTCCACACAAAAAAACCCATTAAATACATATTTAAATGTTTATTAGTTTTCAGTTTGACATTAAAAAAATCAAATAAAGATATAATAACAATAGTATTTTTTGCAATTTACACAAATACTGGACAAATCACTCACAAAGCATGTCGCCCTTGAGACAAGTTGCCGCCAGTCTAAGAGAAATCGACCGCCCTACATTATGTATATTACATGTATATATACATGTACTAGGCATGACGTTACCACGGGCGAATTTACAAAATTATGACACCAACTTTGAAGTCGTCATTCGAGAAAAATATTGACGCCATTGAAAAAAGAAAAACAGATCCTGAAATAAGACATTCCAGAAAACACCACATATCAAAATCAAACATTTTTGAGATTAGTCCAATTTTAATGGTTTGTGGGTCGAGTTCTTTAGTCCAACTCACCCAAATCAAGACTACTCCCCCAATTTTTTCAATACATATTTTATCTAAGCATTGGATGGTCATTTTCGGATACCGGTGGTCCGTTCAAACAAATTTAATGTCGCGTGTTTGCACAGTATTCCCGATGATTTGGCTACACGGCCTGGTGTGTTATACAACCGACGATAAAAGATAAACTGTTCAATGCTATTATTTATAGTAATTTTGATGTTAATTTGTGTAAAATATATCTGTATATTCGCTATTAAGCTAATATATTCGCTTTTTGTAAGGGATTTGATTAATAGATGGAGCAACCATAAACACTTTTTGGTGCGGCTACCGCAGTTAGAATCATAATGCCAGAAACTTAGTAAGGAAACTATTTGAGATCGGATAGGTAGCTTACAATCATAAATCTATTTTAAACGTGTAATGACGTTTTCTTGTGATCATACGTCGTGATCAGATTTGACGTGTTTTATGAAATTTGAACGTTGCAAATTTCCAATGCAGATATTAAGGACGGCAGACTCAATTCATTTTCACAATAGATTTTTTATTCAAATTCTTATTTAATTTTAATCTGTTAATGGCGAGTAAAAATCAATTAAAAAACATTATCATCGTCTTCCTTATTTTACTGGAGGCATTTTAAAATTTGGGTTCGAAATCCTCAGATATAATAGAAAGTAATGGGAGTTTTCTGGGTGTGGTATAAAAACTGATATATGAAAAATTCTGCAATAGATTTTTTCCTCTCATTTTATTGTAATATTAAAAAGTCAATTAGCTTACCGATTAGCAGAAAAATAAATGTAGGACATCGACCTAAATATTTTGGAGGGTTGCGTCAAATAACACTGCATGGTTCATTTTTGTTCAGAAAAATCATTGAAAAGGGACATAGTGGGATATAATAAATTCTTGCCTGACGTTATATTAACTGCTACATGTATATACATAAATAGTGTTAGGTTAAGACATAAATTCAATATTTACTAGATTATAACACTTTACACTGCCTTTGGGCGTTTACGGGTTTATAAACCGTTGAAATATAACGGGCTTGTAGAAAGAGAGAACATTCGAGCAAATTTTTTTTTCTTAATTTTTCTCCGCTAAAAATATTTCGGCATCACGAATTATGTTTGGTAGAATGAAAATTTTATTATTTTTTCTTATTGTGATGTACGTAATTACGACATTCATATTTCATATCCATAGCATATGCGTGGATTTCTGCGCAGAGATGCGATATCGTGAAATGGGTCCGTCGTCCTTAAAAAAATATATACCGAACATACACCGAATACAGATAAACGATTTCCAAATTTAGTTACATGTACTATAATAAATTTTTTTTCGGAAGAAGAACAAAGCATAAATAAAATACATAATTTCTTATTTAAATGTAAAATACTCATTTAAAGTTAAAGAACTATAGGAAATGAACTTTGTTAACATAATAACTTAACGAGATTTTTTTTTTAAAATTTAGTTTGTTATTTTTAACACTTTTCCGATAATTTTACTTAGTTCCCATGCACATTCATTTAAAACCCCCCGATTATCCCAGAAACCTTAACACTTTAACATCTAAGTTACTTATCTCATCATCGTTTCTTACATGTCTTCACAAAATATGTAGAATTTCATGTAAAACTTTTGATTGGTCGTTCCCCTCGGTAAACACTTCAGAGTGTATATTTTATTGGAAATGCTTTTTTTAGCTCACCTGAGCTGAAAGCTCAAATGAGCTATTCTGATCACATTTTGTCCGTCGTCCGTCTGTCTGTCCGTCTGTAAACTTTTTACATTTTGAACTTCTTCTCTAAAACCGCTTATCAAATTTCAACCAAATTTGGCACAAAGCATCCTTATGGGAGGGCGAATATGAATTGCAGATAAAAAAGTCCGATCTGTATTTAAAGCGGAGAAAACCTTGAAACTGTAGAAAAAGGGGGTTGCATTTTTAAAAATCTTCTTCTCAAGATCTACTGAGTCCAATTCAACGTAGTTTCGCATAAATTATCCTTATGGGAAGGAAAATATAAATTGCAAAAATTAAGGGATAATTCTGTTTCAAATCTGAGTTATTACGAAAATAATGATAAAGGAAAGGCGTGTTGCAGTCAGTTTAATAACTTCGGGTTCGGCATCCGGTAAAATGGGTTGGCAAGACTTGGCCTGGGCAAAACAAAAAATTGGCAGTTATTAATCTGCCAATCTTATTAAAATCTTAGGATATTTGATGGACCAGTATATTTGTATTCGCTGTATATATTGCTGCAAAATAATGCGTATTTGGAATTGACGATTGCCGATCTGCCCCGGCTTTTATTTTGCCACGGCCCGAGTTGGCATACGCATTTTACCAAGACTCGTATTCCATGCTTCTAAAACGAGGTTCTTTGTTTAAAGCAGCCATGACATTATACGAAAAAGGGTCGATCTGACTATGATGAACTTGCTTGTTGTGCAACAGTTCGCGTATGAAGGGAAATTTTTGAAACATGCAAAATATATTGGTGCCGATTTTGTGAAGTAAATCGAGGGTAAATATTTCAATGCGTTGACAGTTTTCACACATGACGTTGGTGTTAGCTTGTTCTGATTTTCGTTTCGTTTTCATTATTTATGCTTTGTAACCTGAGAACGATCGTCTGTATTTCGTGATTTTTACGTATCAAATCAAATAGAGATTTCGGTAAATCAAACAGTTAACTGTTTACCTGCGCAAATTAAGCAAAATATGATGTATCAAAAAAGTACTGAAATACAATTCATTCTATCGGTAATTCGGCATTATCTTTTGCATGATGGTAAATTAATGTAATAGGTTTTGTTAAGATGCTCGGCATTTTCTCTAGTTTTTTCAGTTTAAATAGAATTTGATACCGCTGACGGAAATATGTAGGTATATATACATGTATATATGTGATTCATTTCGAAAAATTAATTGTGTTCTTTATTTGTTATAGTGCATGTTTCTTGTGTTTAATTGTTTACAATTTCTGTTTACTAACCATATGTGAGTGTTAAGCTTCGAATTATACGCAAGATACAGAGATTTGCTCACAATTTTATGTTTGTACACAGATCTTAAAAACTAAAGATTAAAAAAATAAAAAAAAAATTGTCAATATTTTTCAAGAAAATTTTCAAAGTCTGTTCTTCCAGAAACCAACTTTAACAACTTATTGTATTGTAAACATAACCTTTTTCGATATTATTACTCCTACTGTACATGGGATCCTTGACTGTGTTTGTGTACATTTGTATAAACTGATTTTGAACCTCAAATACCAGTGACCTGGTCTTGAGTGAATAAAAGAATTGAAAATCTTAGGCCATTCTTTTTTTCCATTTAAAATGCTGAATAGGAAATATCAAGTTAAAAATCTTAAGCTGAATGTTATAAACTCAAGTGAACAAAATATGACTCAAACCTAGGCGAACTGTGAGCTCTGTATCTTGTTTATAATTCTACGATTGACGCTGAAATTTTGGTTGAACATTAGAAATTCTATATGAATTAGTGTATGTTAAATACTTGTACAAACAAAATAAAAGAATGATATTCTGTATATACCTACTCTGTGGGACCCCCTCTTTATACAATAAATAATGTGAAATCTACATCAATTTTGATAGCTTTCCGACACGAGTAAATAAAAACATCTTTAAAACAGTTTCCATAGTTCCGACACATTTCTGTTGCGGGGATAAAGACATTATTGCTATTCCTAAGAACATATCACAGCGGAAAATTATCCTGGTTTGTATGCAAGGTAAATAACAGTCATTTAATTATAATGGAGAAGACAAATTAAATTTTTGAATGTTTTTAATTTGAGAAATTGAGCACATTGAGGTATAAATTTCTTTTTCACATTTATACGAGGGTTGTCCCAAAATAATGTAGAGGGGACACATAATTTATAATCTGTTTGCTGCAATTTCATTAGACTTATATGTTTTCTTCAATGACCCTTTGGCAAACAATACTGAAAAATTCAAATCTGCACTTTATTTATTTCTCGAGAAAATGAATAATTAGTAACAACAAGTTTGGTCAGGCGGCGCAATGTGCGACGTCGAAAATTTCCAGTTTTACGTTGTTGCTAAACCCTTCACATCGTTTACGATAACATTAACGTTTTATTTCCGAAGATGTCTTAGAAAAAATATTATCTTTGAACATGTACCCTGAGTGCACATTCGACATATATTCCTAGTATTTTATTTTTTAAATATTTTTCAGTACAAACGATCTGTCGGCTCCAAACTTGCCCTGTATTACTTGTTGTCTAACGTCCGTCTTGCCGAAATGTTTCGTTCAGCATTCTGACGTCCTTTGATATCGTTCGGGGTTTCTTTTTTCCACTTATTGTCATCATACTTGTTCAAATATGTTTAATGTTGTTTAACTACTTATTCACAAAACGCATTTCTAATCGATTTTGTTAATTTCATTTACTTCCAAAGTCGCTTAGGATTTATTTCATGGTCTTGACAAAATTGCATCAGTTACTGCTGCACCGCCTTAAACGCTGACATCGTCATTTTATTACGAGTTAACTTTTTAACTTGTCACAAAACGCGCTATAAAATATTAATAAGTTTTGTTATAGCCAAAGCATTTTCTGAGTAAATAAAAGAATTATTATGAAATATCAATGTATGTTTTATTTGAATTTTTTCATTCGAAAAGCCTTTTTCCTCGCAATTTTCATTTCATTATGTTGATTTGAACTTTTTGTTTTTGACATTGCGCCGCATGTCGAATTTCTGATCTAACATGCTTTCATTTCACTAATTTTCTCTCAAACAATATTTGATTTTAAAACATTATTTGAATGCAAATTTGTTGAACCCTTTGTGGCACAAATTTTATCTTCCTTTGTCTTCGATGAAATGAATAACGCCACTTGTCTACGATATTTTGGGACAACCCGCTTACATGTAGGCTTTTTTAAATAAAAAACAATAACTATTATATTTTTTTAAAAATACAATAACTAGTAAGTAGTTGATAAAAAAAATGTACCTATATGTTCTCATATTTTGATCGCTGTACAAAGTATGCAGGGGGGGGGGGGGTAGAAAAGTATGCAGTGGGGGGAGACAGAACGAAAATATAGGGTATTGGAAGTTAACAACTTAACAGTGTACCCCTACCAAATGTTTAGTTTTATATCTTGCGTAGGATTTTCTTATTCTGGTAAAAAAAAAAATATTTCATGAAGGTACAATGTCAAAGATTACGTGTATGCAAAAATAAGTGTAAAATTCGAATACTTTACAATATTTATTTTTTGTTATTCTACCGAGGGACCATATGGCACAATATCTTTTGAACGCTCATTGTTGCTCAGGTGAGCGATGTGGCCCCATGGGCCTCTTGTTTAGGTATGATTCTTTTAATTGAATGAAATAAGTCATCAACCCAAAATCAAAATTGTACATGACCGGGCAAGACCGTCTCCGAGTCTCCACAGTGGCGTCTTGAGGCCGAATCTGTGATGGAGGAGATCATCGATGCAAAAGTGAGCCAGCTTTCGGAAATGAAGAAGCTGCTTTCATCATCTAAACCCAACGTCATCTTTGCGCACTCCGTTTATGACCGGTACTGGGGCTCCGGATTGGACGCGGATAAAACTCTACATACCAATCCTGATGCCTGGCCTGGCAGAAATGTCCTTGGAAAAATTATCAAGCAATGTGCTGAAAAATGCAGAGCTAGACCGCGCGCGTGGTCACAACCCCGGCATCAGCGCAAGACACGCCAGAATGAGATTGACTGCTACTGAGGGTAAATGTTATCAGATTTATTGACTATCCTATCCAACATATTCTTTGCTTATCCTGTTTTTTTGTTTTTGTTTTTTATCTTCATTTTTCACTTGATAATTGTTCATTTCTTATTTGTCTACAATGTTTAGTATAAAATGTCTATCACTTAACTGTAGAGGGTTAAACGACTCTAACAAAAGATTAATATTGTATGATTGGCTGAAAGACAGAGATTGCGACATTGCCTTTTTGCAAGAAACACATTTTGTATCAGATAAGGAGGCTAACTATAATGCTAGATGGTTAGGTTCTTCATATCACTGTTTTTCTCACTCTCCGTATTCCAGAGGTGTCACAATATTGTTTAGAAAAGAATTCTCCTTTAAGATCCTTAACCAACACAGATCTGATGATGGCCGTATACTTTTATTGAATATTTTACATGACAACAAAATTATAACACTTACTAATATATATGCACCAAACGCCGAAAAACTAAGGTCTGACTTCTTTAAAAGAGTTTCTAAATGGATATCGCAATACAGCTCGAACGACGAAAATGTCATTCTTACTGGTGATTTAAATTGTGATACAGCTAACAAGAAAGACAAGAGTTCAAAATTAATGCAAGATATAATTACTAAATTTTCTTTTATCGATCTCTGGTCAGAATTAAATCCCCAGAAAAAAGGTTTTACTTGGTGTGATGGGCAAAATATAGCTAAAAGTAGAATTGACTATGTATTTTTTACGGACAACTTCTGTTATAAACCCGTAAAAATGTTTATATGCAAACCCCCAAACGTTTCCAAGGTCAGATTAACTGATCATCTTGCTCTAATTTTTAAATGTGAAATTTCCAGTAACAAGCGCGGAAAAGGTTTCTGGAAATTAAATACTTCGATCTTAAAAGAATCATCATACTGTAACTTAATAAACAATTTTTTTGACAAATTACCTGACGATATAATGCAAACTTCAAATCATAAAACGAAGTGGGAGCTTATAAAATTTAAAATAAAAACAATAAGTATAGAGTATTGTAAAAACAGGTCCAAGAATTTTAAGAAACGTATACACGAAATAGAAAACGAAATAGAGCAAATGGAAAATAAGCATTTTACCGAGATAAATATGATACGAAAAAAAGATCTTGAAAATCAACTTGATAATCTTTATGAAATTAAGGCTAAAGGAGCTCAAATTCGATCGAGAGCTAGATGGTTGGATGAAGGTTAAAAAAATACAGCATACTTTTTAAGGCTTGAAAATAAACACCAGTCACATAATGTTATAAACAGAGTACGAATTAACGACGAAATATTTAGCAATACCGGAGATATACTAAATCAGCTATGTAAATTTTATGAGAATTTATATTCATCGCAGGGCATTTCAGATGAAAAGATTGGCGATTACTTACGGGATATAGAAATAAACACTAAATTAAGTGACGAAGACAAAGAGTTCTTTGATAAAGCTCCAACAATACAAGAATGCTCTGAGGCCGTACTTGAAATGAAGAACAATAAATCTCCCAGACTTGACGGCTTGCCTGTTTAGTTCTATAAAATGTTTTGGAAACACCTAAAGCAATACATGTTCGATGCGCTAATAAAATCTTTTGAGGATAAGGAACTAACAAATACGCAAAAATGCTCTGTTTTGTCTTTGATTCATAAGAAAGGAAAACTAGATGAACTTCAAAACTATCGTCCCATAAGTTTAACAAATTGTGATTACAAAATTATTGCTTGTGTTTTTTCTCGACGTTTAAAAAAAATTATAGACAAATTAATAAACCCCGATCAGTCTGGATATATTAAAGGACGTTATATAGGAACAAATGCTAGACTTATTTTAGATATTTTTGATTATTGTAAAAAAACAATGAATCAGGAATCCTCTTATTTGCTGACTTTCAGAAGGCATTCGATTCTGTTGAATGGGACTTTCTGTTGCAGTCAATGATGAAATTTAATTTCGGCGACAATTTTGTTAAATGGATCAAAATTTTGTATACAAATCCTTATTTCTATATAAAAAACAATGGTTGGATCTGTAGAAAATGTCATATGTATAGAGGTATTAGACAAGGATGTCCTGTCTCAGCTATTTTATTTCTATTCGTAATGGAAATTCTATCAACAAGAATTAATAATTCTGATAGTGTTAATGGATTTAAAATAAGCAACACACGAAATGAAATTAAATGCATACAACATGCAGATGATAGTACTTTTCCTGTTAAGGACATAGAATCCCTTGAACATGTTGTCAAAATTATTGAAAACTTTGGATCTGTATCAGGAACAAAGTTGAATTTATCAAAGACGGAATGTATTCCTTTAGGGGCGCTTAAACATACTATGGCGAAACAACTCTTAAAGGTATAAAAATTAATTTTGAAACAATTAAATGTCTGGGTATATATATGGGGCATAATAAAACCGAAAATAATGAAGGAAACTGATTATGTAAACTTAAGGAATTTGAAAAAATACTTGACTCTTGGCGAAGTAGAAAATTAACTATTTTTGGAAAATGCCAGCTTATTAATTCTCTTTTAATCTCCAAGGTCTTGTACACGGCTACTATTTTAGAAAACCCTGAACAATCCTTCATAAAGAGTATTAATAAAATAATTTTCTCCTTTCTTTGGGGTAACCGAGAGCGCATCAAGCGTAAAACCTTAATTAGAAACATAAATGAAGGCGGCATTGGTATTACAGACTTTGAATCGAAACTCAAAGCTATAAAAGCTTCTTGGGTTTCGAAAATTATTCAAAATAGAAGTAGTCTATCTTCACTCTTAAACGCTTGTGTAGCAAAACATAATATCGATATTCCATTTTTGATCAATTCAAGCATTACAAAATACGAAGAATTTAAATTAAACTCCCTTCCTGTGTTCTATAAAGAGGTCCTTGTGGCCTTTAACGAATGCAAAGATATTTCATTAACCAATTTTGCTAATCAAAATATCTGGTTCAATAAAAACATATGTTTTAAGGGTAAATCTATAATTTTTTCAAGTTGGACAAAAGGTGGTTTATTACTAGTAAAAGACCTCTTTAATGAGAATGGCTTCAAAACAATAAACGACATAAAAGAATGCTTGGTATCGACAAGCAATTTTTTATGTGAGTACTTTATAGTTAAAAATGCAATAAAGTTGCACCTTTCAAGAATAGATTTACATACCATAAATTTCACGAATTCGCTCACTAAGTCACATTTCTATTTTGAAGGAAAGCTAGAGGATACTTCAAATAAAAAGTCTAAATTTTTCTACAATATTCTTATAAACAAGAAATCCCAAAAACCTATTATGGAAAATATATGGTGTAAGGAATTCCAAATAGACAAGTATTACTTTAATGTAATCTACGAGAACAAGATTCGATCATTATTTGATAAAACTGTATCAGAGTTTAATTATAAATTACTTCACAACTTGTTGACCACGAATCTATCGGTTAGTAAATGGGATAAAAACATTAATGGGAACTGTAATAATTGCAATACGCCAGAAAACATAAAACATTTAATCTACGAGTGTGACTTGACAATGCCACTTTGGCGGAAAATTTCTCTGATACTAAATATTGATGTTACATGGAAATTGATTGTCATTGGTTTTATTTTTACGAGCAACAAATATACTCTTATCTTAGACAACACTTTGTCATTCATTGCATGCAAAATTTACAAATATAGAATGAAACGTAGAATCTTAAACGAACATGTGTCATCTGAAGATATGCGCTGTTTTTTTAAAAAATGCGCTAATGCAATTGTACCTTACTGTAAAAAAATCAAAATGTGTAAAGTTAAACTTCAGCATTCTTGAAAAAATATCAAATAGTATATGATAAATGAAATATTATAAACTTTATTAATGTACTATTGTAATATACAAGAGGGAGACCTGTCCCTCTTCCTATATATGCGGTAGGCAATTTTGGACTGTGATGCTGTTGTTAGTCCTGCCGCATTGCATTTACTTTATGTTCCGATTGTATATTTATTGCTAAAAATATTTTATTGAACAGCTATGTTCCACAAATATATATACAATATTGATACGAATATTATATCAATTGGCTGAATGATACCTCCCCGAATAGTACTCTTATTTTACTTTACTATTACTTGTATCAAAATGTGTTATTTCATGTTTACGTCTAATTACGCTTTAAAAAAAAATACAATTATACATATTGAAGAAAACAAATACCTTGTACAATATATTCTAATGTTCTACAAATGTATATACAATATTGTTATTTCATATCTAAGTCTATTTACGCTTAAAAAATACAATTATAAATACTGATTCATTTATATCGCTGATTAGCATTACTGATCCAGGGGGCCCCTGGCACCCCAGGTGATATATATATAGAGAGCCTCTGCGGAGGTATTATCTCGAATCAAAATGTACTGTGTTTAATAAATACATACAAAAAAAAAAAAAATTGTACATGAACGTGTCGTTTTAATTATCTAGTGCTTAGGTTTCAAAATAAATGATAATATTATTTCAATAAATATTATTATCACAAGGACAGCAGAATGCCATCGTTTGATGGTTGACGTCTTAATTACGTTGGTTATGCTTATAATGACGGTAAGATATTTTAGAAATTTGAACAGCTAATTTGCTCTATTTGCATCTTTTTTTTCATCAATAAAAAAAAACACAATCAATTTGACCAACTAGAATACATCAATAAATATATTTTATAAATAATAAAGAACAGATTTATTAATCGTAAAGCATATAATGCACTTGCTGATTACAAATGAACTGAGTAAATAATAGATAAATTAAAAAAGTTTGTTTAATGTTTGATTTTCTTTATACAATATTCATTAAAACAAATTAAAAGATGTGACAAAAAGATCAACAACAATTCAAAGGCCAGATTGGAATTTGTTTCAAATTTCCTTCTGAAAAATCATGCACTCAAACTATTTTTTTTTTGTTCAAATCATTTCCATTTTATGCGGAAATAAATGTGTTTTTGAATTGAAAATCTTCATTTTTTTGTGATATTTATTAATATATTTATAATAAAAGAACACTGATTTATAGATCAAGTTATCTATCCAAATCATTTTTAATTTCTTTTTTTGCAATCATTTCCTTTTTATTCGGAAATATTTTTTTTTAATTGGAAATTTTCATTTATTATTATGATGCCTATAAATACTTACAACAATAAAACACTGTGAAATAAATTAATAGAATGAAATTTAATTTTGTAAAATGTTTCATATTCCTCTCTTTTAAAATATCGAGGAAGCAGTATTCACTATTGAATATGAGTTACAATTATAATTTTAATTAAAAAGATAATCTTAATACAGAATTTCATACACTTTATTTACTAAATATATTTCGTGGCTCCAGATAATCCTCAAGTGAATTCTGAATGCATTGCCTTTTGTCTGTACATGTATTCATATAATAACCCTTCTGTTCTCGGTCTTGGTCACTATTTTCATCATTACAATGGATCGGTTTAGGATAGTTTGAATCCCTTTTGTGAAATTCTGTGTCTAAATAGTCATCGCGTTTATTCACGTAAACTGGCTCTGGACATCGTATGTTTCTCTAGAATATAAAAAAGATATACGTAATGTCGTAAAATATGACAGTTAAAACAAAAAATATATTCCTCACTTCAACTTTTTCACTAACTTTTACAAATCGTTATAAAATCCGCTTACCAGGCGATTTCTTTCTATTAATCTGCTTGATCGTGGAAGGTGATGTCTTTGTAGTCTGTTTTCGGTTGAAAACCGAGTATATTCTTCATTAATCGCTAGCGACATTTGCACACTAAAAGAGCAAACAATATTTAATCAATTTATTTGTTAGTTTATTATAAACTAGGTTATTTGAGTACATGCTTAACCTTCTAAAATGAAACATATCGAATTCAGACAAAAGTTTTAAGTGATAACAAATACCTAACACATATATCCAAAAGCTTCCTTCTCTTTTATAATAAAACAAGGCGTTTCTTCTATGTTAATAAGTTAGTAAACTTTTAAAAACTGCACCAATTTTATTTTGCAATCATGCTTTTTAACATTCATAGAAAAATTCATTGTAAAAAGTTTTCAATTTCTTTAAAAAATAATTGTACACTGCAGCACTTATATTTTTTTCAAAACAGAACAGTTATTGATTTTCAAGTGGAACTATCATTTTCTAACAAATTCGTTATGTTCATAGATCCTTTCTTCTTTACAAACCTTTCATAATTCTCTGTTTTGTGGCTCTTTGTACATAAAAACATTAGTCTCATTTCAGAAATGATTCCTATTTTAAGTTTTGTACAGCATAGAAGACCGCTGTTGTCCTTATCTAAAACAGTAATACCAAATGTAAAGGCAACATTAAAACAGTTGATGCCTGTTGAAACTAATGATTTTAGTAGAACTATTCCACAATAATACTGTATCATTACCAAAATAAATCAACTTTGATTATTAAACAATAATGTATTAACCGTTATTATTGAGAACGAAATCATTGTGCTTTTATCCAAAAAATATTCTATTCTGATATAAAAAGAAGCCTTTTGTTACGAAGATAAAATATATTACAGAAAACTGTAAAAGAAAAATTGAGAGGGAGAGAGAAAATTTGAATATACACTGTTACAATCTGTTTTCAAATTTAAAGGTTATGTATGATTTTATTTTCGTTCGTTGAATCTATAATTGAAAGTAATTAAAGCGTCTGACTATATCAAAGTTTTTTTGTTATTGTACGCGATAAATTGCTATATAAAAAAATGACAATAACAAAGCGTGAACCATCTCAAAAACCCATAAAACGAAATACAAATTTAAAGCAGAGTAACACGGACTTCCAAATAGATAGAGGTAGGATCAGGTGCCTAGGAGGAGTGAGCATCCTCTGCTGATCGAGGACACCCGCCGTGTGCTCTTTGTCGTAATCGGGGGGAAAACCGAAAAACTCCGTAGAGAATTGGGTGATTAATTATTGTCTCACAATTAGTATGAAAAACGTCAGTCAGCATGCGACCCAGTGGAAGATTGTATTTGCTGACAAGGTCGTTGTATCGACCATAGAATTTCCGAGAAAGATTATTTCAATCAAGGCTGTTGATAGTCCCGTTTTATCAATTTGTTTGTTAGTAGCTTGCCTCGCCTTAGAAACTGTTCATACGAATATCATGCCCTTGCGTATCGAATCAACTGAGATACGAAAACACCATATGCAGGTGATGAAGGTATATTGCTACATAAGTAAGGAAAGTTGGCTATAGAAAAATTGAAGTCATTGCGTTAATCATAAAGTTTTGTTGTTAGGTTACCATCAATGTCCATTTCCAATAAAATATCCAAATATTAAACAGATGACGCAGACTCTGTAGTATCTTTTATATAAAGCTCACTGGGATATATTGAGTCGAAGTAAGTATGGAAATAACAATTGTTAATTGATAATACGTCGTTGATATACCTGAATGTTGAGTTGAAGGCCACAGCGAGTGATTCATACGGAAACCCATTTAGGACCTATCAAAAAATATTTTTGAATTTGATATAACGAATTCTTGAATTTGTTAAAACGAATTTAAATCGTTATAACGAATTGTTGAATCCGTTATAACGAATTAAATTTGTTATAACAAATTTTAGGAATTCGTTATAACGAATTTAATCTGTTATAACAAATTCGCTGAATTCGTTATTTCAAATTTTTAAATCTGTTTTAACAAATTAAATTTGAAATAACGAATTCCTGAATTCGTTATTTCAAAGTTTTAATTCGTAATTTCGGTTTTTTAAAATCTGTTATAACGTATTTTCATCCAATTCGTGATAACAAATTAAAGAGTGTCAAAATTTCAATGTTATAAATCCGTTATCACGGATTGTGATCTGTGATAACAAATAAATAAATTTGTTATAACAAATTATAAAATTGTTATTTCAATCTCCAATCCAATCCGATATTCTAGGCGATAGCCATATTATAAGCGAGGCTGTCATCGAGGAAGCCATTACACAAAAAGGTAAGGCACGAGTGTAGTTTAACATTAATTTTGGTTATTTATTGATCAATGTTCATACATGTTTCATTCAGGTATTGACCAGAAGCTTACTGTCATTAAATATCTCAATGGGTGAACAATATATAATGTGCTTTTGAATACAGGGTGTTTAAAAATATAAGAAATGTGTTATTTCTTCAGACGTATGACTGCAGTTTCAAAATATTGTTTTATTTTCTACATAATTCCTTTAAAGCCGTAAAATACAGGAAAAGATTCATCAAATTAATTATGACGTCATAATGGTTCTAGAACCAAAAAGACAGTCTGGAATCATTTACAAGATCTTGACCTTAAGGTAAGGTTTGCGGTTACAGGGAGATAACTCACACATTTTCATTGTGACGTAACACCAACTAACCTTTATTTCAGTTATGACGTCAACATTTATATGACGTCATAATTGATTTCACGTTTTTTTTTATTTCGCGGGTTTTTGTTAGTTTCAATGAAAAAATAAGAGGACACAAGCATTTTATCAATTTCTACGAAAACGAAATCCGCATCATATGGTTTTGAATAGTGTTTTAGATACATCAGATTACATATATTTAAGATACGTTTTTCCTGAAATCGGTGGACTTGGAAAGGTTTCAAATAAGATGTTTTCGTTTACATAATAGTAGTCCAAAATTAAGACTTTTGTTGCATTTTATTCTATTTTTAGATAGTTCATCAGAAATTAATAAAAGTGAATCATGATATTAATTGTGATATTATTTTCGAACATTTTAAGCATAAATAACCCCCATAATAGTCACAAATAAAATGTACATATTTTCACAAAATTGTTTACATTTCATCAAAATGAAAATTGGAAATCATGAACTTTGACCTTTTGTAGTTATAAAACGGGACGGGCAAAATTCATTTGAATTTCACGAGAAAAAAGACTTTGGTATAGTGATCAAAATGGTATGTAACTTTGGTACAACCTCTAAAAAATGCAAGCCGCAAACCTAACCTTAAAAATCTATAACGTCATGGAAAAGTATATGACCTCACACCTTTATGATGTCATAGTATACAGACAAAGCAATTGCGATTATAGAAATATAATTGCAGTTCCTCCGTATGGACTTACAGTGGGAAAGAAAAATGGATATCCAAATAATATAGCATAGAATCATGATTCGAGCACGCATCATGGAATATGCATCATGGAATATGCCAACAGAGCAATTGCTATTCATAACGCCATGTTCACTAAATAACGTTGTTTATTTCTTAAATAATTGCAGTTCCTCTGTATGGACTTACAGTGGGAAAGAACAATGCATATGCAAATATACCGCCATGTTAACTAAATAACGTTGTTTATTTCTTAAATGCCAGCAGAGCAATTGCTATTCATTTAATAAAAAAACAACGTTATGTAGTGAACATGGCGTTATGAATAGCAATTGCTCTGTTGGCATATTCCATGATGCGCGCTAGTGCATCATGGAAAATATGCCAACAGAGCAGTTACTATTCATAACACCATGTTCACTAAATAATCGTTGTTTATTACTTATATTTGCATTTTACCACTCGCAAATACCCTGTATTAGCCTAGACCTTGACTTCTAGCTATTGCATCAAAATTAATCATTCAGACTGTAATGTATCTTTTTAATTCACATAGATTTGTTAACAGAATCAATGATCTGTTATAACAGTAATTCTTTTAAAATGTTATTATAAGACAAGTTTTAATATTAAATACACCAATTTTATGGAGTTGGAGAAAAACACATCATGTATCGTATAGTGGTTTAAATCTAAAACGTCATTGAAAAGTATATGACGTCACACCTTTATGACGTCATAGTATACAGACGGAGCGATTATAGAAAAATATTTACATTCCACATATATTTTGCATGTAAAGCTACTGCAGATATAGCACCATAACACAGACAGGGTACTAAAAGGTTAAATCACGAGTTTTAATTGTGACGTCACAAACGTTGAACGCTGAAAAATACAACGTCACAAGCGAAAATCAAATATCACGCTTGTGGCTGTTACTGTGGCTCTTCCATTAATTTGAACTTACCCATAGGATAATACAGTAATTTTGAGGTATATTTCGCATTTGCGTACAAGGCAATAAGGTAAAAAAAATGTAAATATAAGCATTAAATCCTTATTTTTTGAAAGATATAGTCTCATAACTGCAAATGTGTGTAAACAAATTTTCTTAACGCGCTAACGCGCGTTTTTCAGTTTGTATGCACACACCGTTGCAGTTATGAGACTATATCTTTCAAAAAATAAGGATTCAATACTTAAATATTTGCATATCCATTGTTCTTTCCGACTGTAAGCCTTTACAGAGGAACTGCAATTATTTTTCTATAATCGCAATTGCTCTGTCTGTATACTATGACGTCATAAAGGATACATTAAAGTCTGAATGTTTATTTTGGATGCAATACCTAAATGTCTAGGTTTGGGCTAATACATGCTAATACTCGCTAATACATACTCGCTAATACATGGTATTTGCGAGTGGTAAAATGCAAATATAAGTAATAAACAACGATTATTTAGCGAACATGGCATTATGAATAGCAATTGCTCTGTTGGCATATTCCATGATGCGCGCTAGCGCTAGTGTTTGGAGAAAAACACATGATGTATCGTATAGTGGTTTAATCTATAACGGCATGGAAAGTATATAACGTTACACCTTTATGACGTCATAGTATACAGACAGAGCAATTGCGATTATAGAGAAAAATTTGCAGCTCCTCTGTATTGGATTACAGTGGGAAAGAACAATGAAAATGCAAATATAACGCCATGTTAACTAAATAACGTTTTTTATTTCTTAATTGAACGTCGCAGATTTCCAATGCAAACATAAGAAAAATATAAACTCAATGTAAAGTAAATTAGTATCAATTTGTTTCAAAAGTTGCATGAATAATGAAATAAAAAGTGAAAGACAAATATTTTTATTTGTTTATTTACTTTTGCTTTTTGAAAAACTACATTTAACATTAGTTGACAAAACTGTTTTAGGTTTTAAAAGGTTATAAAAGATTTCAATTTTTGAACTTTATCATACAAATTGTTTTCTTTTTGTTGCAGTTAAATAAAGAATGGCTCTTTTTAAGACTGAAATTCAACTGTACTTTGATTTGGGTCTCTCCCACAAGGAAATGCTTTTGATGTTAGCACACTATGAGGGAGTTATTATTAGTGAACGACATCTTAGAAGAATTTTACGAGGAATGAAACTATATCGACGAAAACATTACACAGATCTTTTGAACATCGCTTTGTTTATTGAAAATGAATTATCAAAGTCTGGCAAATTACATGGATATAGATGGATGCACATGAAATGTCAACAAAACGGGTTGGTTGTCAACAGAGAAACGGTTAGAATTTTGCAACAGATTCTCGATCCAAATGGTGTGGAACGTCGCTCAAAACGACGATTAAAAAGGAGACAATATGTAAGTATGGGCCCCGATTACACATGGCACATGGATTCGTATGATAAATTGAAACCGTACGGATTATGCATTAATGGATGTATCGACGGCTTTTCAAGAAACATAATTTGGTTAGAGTGCTATCGAACTAGTAGTGATCCAACAATCATTGCTGGATATTTCATTAATGCTATTGATGCCAGGAAAGGATGCCCAAAGCGTATCCGAGGTGACAGAGGAACATAAAATGGACATGTAGCTGCTATGCAAACTCTAATGGCAGGGGAAAATAGTTTTTTATATGGCCATAGTTGCTGCAATACGCGGATTGAAAGTTGGTGGTGTATCTTAAGAAGGGAGGCAAGTGGGCACTGGATAGAATCGCTTGCAAAGCTGAAAATGGATGGTGATTTTGATGGATCATTTTTGGATGTAAATATTCTGCAATTTTGCTGTATGGATCTTCTGCAGGTATAATGAACCCTTTATTTTTGTAATGATCAAATCCAATTTTTTTTTTATAAATTATTCATTATTTTACATCATATTTGTATTTGAATCAGTTTTAACACAGCTTAATTTAAAGTATGGATATTTATACATTCGTACATTAAGAAAACCTTCCTAAGTTGTTGAAAAATAAATTTCTGCTAAATATCATACACGCCAAATATTTTAAAAACTTTTACAGTAAGTGAGCATTAAACAATTCATGCTATAATTATTATTGAAGAGTGAACTTGACGAAGTCGTTTGTGTTTGGAATTCGCATCGGATTCGAGGATCTTCAAATCCGACATCCCCAGCTGGTCGTCCAATGATCACTTACTATCTTCCAGAGCTTTACAGTGCAAGAGGATACATGATAAACGTTTCTGAAGATAGAATTGCTGTATGTAAAAGCGAATGCAAATTTCGGGATGATGAACCATGCGATGTTGACATTTATCGTTTATGTATTATTTACATGGCAGAGAAGTCTTCGGTTGAACCTAGCAACCTTGACGACGCTCTAATATTGTATCGAAACCTGAGACAACTTTTATATGAAGATTTGTTTGACTGACATTAAGGTTTTTGGATCGTTGTTCGTCTGTGTAACTTTTCTGATTTTGTTATGCTTAAATTGCATAAAACGTAATAAAGATATTGGATTGGAAACCCATTTCACTATTAATAGCATGGCGGCCTTAGGCCCGTTTCACAAAGCATACTTAGGACTAAGTTATGTCTTAGAAAAGAACTTTTTCCTAAGTTCATTGCTTATCCGTTTCACTATTCTTGTCTTTAAGTTATCTTATGAAATCCTAAGTTATGTCTTAACTTTAAGACAGGTATAAATCGATGTCTTAGGAACAAACTCAATATGGCGACCGTTTATTTTGTATTGAAATGAATTACATTAAAGTGAAAATGAATACATTAAAGTTGAACAAAAATATGAGAATACACAAATCATTAGGACTTGTTCACTTTACCTCTTAACTGAAAACTTTAGAACTATCGAAATAAACATATATTTCTTCAGTTAATATCTTTCGTGTAGACTTTTAATTTTAATTCTTTTTTAGATTATCTAATCTCACGCGCAGATGGGTAGCGGGTATTGTTATAGCTAGTGCACTGATGATAATGAAATTAATCATTCTCGAGAATTACTGATATCTTAAGCGGTTTGATAAAAACAGGAATAAATACTAAATAAAACTTAATACAGAATACAGAATGACTGGATGATTTGTCATATCCATCCACCTAATAAGTTTCTTTTTACGAAAGAAATTTGAAGTGTTTTCTTTGCGGTGGGGTGAGGGGTTCTTTATTTCAGTTTTTGTTGGGAGGGGTAGGAGTGACCGGCAAGTGATTTAGGTATGTCGATGTTAAATCATCCATGGGATTGCTGTTTCATTAAGAAATTTTTGCCTTTTATCCTCACTTCCTCTATTAGCCTAGATGCATTTATTGCGATGCTTCCTGTTGTAAAAAAAAATCTTATATCAACCATTACAAGAAAAAACTCATTACATTAAACTTAGTTTAAAAGTTCCACATCTTTCTATTCCAAATCTTACTTGTCACCGCATGTGAGTATTGTATTCCATTTTGGAATATACCGTATACTGCGATTACCAAATACCGTTTTCAAAGAATACACGGGTATATAACGTTATTTTTATCTACTCGTGTATGCATGTGAAGGTAAAATGTTATACATAATTTCAGTACATGCACATAGGCACTGCACTATTTACACTATTTTACGTTTACTTTAAAAAGTTCTGTATGAAAAAAAAATTAAGAGTTTCGAGGCCCGTTAGGGCCGAGAACTGTTTGATATTTTGGATGGGGCATTGTTATCAAACTTAAACACTGATATTGAATTTCATTGTTGATTTACATGAGACAGTCTATTTTGAAGGATATCAGTATCGTAACCATATGTATCGGTCCGATATTAAGAAGGCAAGCTCACTAATATCGGATTGTTCAACTCAGATAAATTTGGATCAGCAAATGATATGCCGCGAAATGGTCTTTCACACAATTACAACAGTTACAAATGCACAACAGCATATGCATATTGCATCTACATGGTTGCAGCTATGGTGGCATATTTCTACCATCCACCTTATTTTTGTTACACATAGCATATCCTTAAAGTCGACATAACTATCTTGTCTAGTCAAGATACTTTTCTGGTTTCAGAAATATGCCACCATACCAATCATCTGACAGCTACAGTAACATATATTGTTGTATACATCACACACAGTCTTTGGAGATATCACAACGAACAATACATGATTGCCTGCGAGAATTATCAGAACCATTGTTATTTCAATCGTTGTCTTTCTGATAAATATTACATTAAATAGAACGACTACAACTGTGAAAAAAACTAAAACCGTTCCCGCAATGTATTAAGTAATGTTGGTCCATAAAACCGTATAGGTTTTGTTGTATGCTAGCTCCCAGCGTATTGTGCAATGTATAAGCGCAACGGCGTGTTGTGTGCCCGATTATCTGACAGGTTGGACCAGGTGCCATGGAGGAGCAAGCATACCGCGCGGATTTTTCACGCCCACCGTGTGCTCGTTGACAAGATCGATAAAAAAACTGAAGAAAACTTGTCAATCCAGTTTGTAAATAATAGCCTATACTCTGTCTCGAGTTTTTGCTTCCACCACTTTTTGCTTGATATTTCAATAATAGTAAATACCTTTGTGCTCAAACTACGTTCATCCACTAATATGAAAAATGTCCAGATTATCTGTTTTGAAACGCCCCCTCTATCGCTTCAGGTTTCAATACACATCCCAAAATTGAAAGTCTACAGAGATCTTGCATTGCACCAGCCATTAATAAGCCCGGATGATTTAGAAAATTGCGCGAGATATCCCGAGTATTTCCGAATGGAGAAAAGATGTTAACATTTCCCATTATAAATCTCCGTAAGAAAATTATTTTCGTTCCTGTGAAATTTCATGAGTGAAAAGGGATCATTTTTCAATGAAGATATCTTGGATATGTTCCCTTTCATCGTTTTCAATTGTATTTTTTTCATATGTATTTGTATTTTTATTAAAAATCATAAAAAATTGATGGAAGCAATAACTTGGGACAGACTATAGCAAGTATGAAAAAAGTCGGTAAGCATTTGACTTAATGAAATACTGTAAACTTATTATATTTGGCCTGTACGATATTTCTCGGAAATTAGTTTTTGAACAAGTTGGCGTAGATTTGAATTAGCTTATTCCTGAATGTGACTATTTTTATACATATATGCATGGCATTTAGTGATGTACTTGATTTAGCGAGAGCTGCATTCCGCCAAAAGCGTTAAATAGAATACACAGCCAAATGTAGTACGATTACAGTATTGTATTTGGTCACTGTATCGACCAAGGAACTTAAGTAAATATGACTTCACACGGGATCTTGATTTCCTTTCTTCATCATCTTGTTTGTGTGTAAATTGCCTCGTTATAAACATAGCTCATATGTAGAACACACTCTTGCATATCTAATAAAATATATCTAATTTAACCCCCTTATGCGGGTGATGATGACATGTTGCTACATGTACATTATTAAGAGATGTTGACTTAAATTGAGTCATAACATGTATCAAAAAGTTTTGTTGTCAGGTTACCAATGATGTCCTCTTTAATAAAAACATCAAAATATGACACTAGATGCGACAGAATCTGTGGTGTGTGGCAACGCACTTTGAAAAAATTACGCACTTTAAAAAAAAAATTTCAAAGTGCGTTAAATTTTGGACAAAATCAACGCACTGTGAAATTTTTTTTCAAAGTGCGTTATAAATGTAGATCAACATTTTTTAGTATCGGCACTCTTAACTTAACGCACTTTGAAAAAATATTTTTACATCACAAATTCTGGAACTGAATTTCTAATTTGTTGTTAGTATGATGATTTGTTAACACTCGTGAATCTAATATAACGTATTTAGAACGGGGATGGAGGTGGGGTGGGGGTTAACAAAAGATACAGGTCAAATACCAGTGCATCATTTAATTGATTACAAAAAGAAGGTCCCCTACGCCTCATTTTCCTTCCAAAACATATGATATTCAGTAACTTTGGGTAAACATTTAAGATCGGAAAAAGAAATATGCTCTGTATAAGTACATTAAGTGTTATTTAAAAAAACGAACTGGCCGAACAATAATTTCTCCATTGGTATGTTAAAGAATCTATGTGTTTCAACAGTAACCCTCTTTTCGTATTCTAATCAAATACATCACTTCAATAAAAGAATATTAACGTTAACGAACATTAAATTATTATAAATTTAAAAACAAGCATTAGGATGTGGGTTAATTTTGTCGCATTGATCTTCTCAGAGATCATATTGTTTTTGATAAACAGAATTCAGGTATCCTTTTTTCACATCATATTTGCAATAAGCCAGTTGAAATATATTATACATTGATCTCCATTATTCATATATATAAATCATATTCGTTCGGGCATAGCCCAATACTAGTATACTAGATAAGAGGTAAATTTGCTGCACACTCAAAAAAGGACAAGCAGTTGCTAAGCAATGAAGTTTATGTGATATTGGATAATTCAAACCTCCGGAATTTTTTGGTGTAAATTGTCGACATTGTCTTAATAGCTTAGGATAAAAGAAAAAAATCTCATCTAGAAACTGCTTATCAAGCTAGCTGAGAATGCAATGAGTTCTTTTTTAAATATATCACATTAAGCTGAACAAGGTTAAAACAATCTTTTCTTGTATATAAAACTATCAACTGTTTTCACTAAACCATGAACATTTTTTTTCAAAGTGCGTTAATATCGACGATATCAACGCACTTTGAAAAAAATATTTTAATTTTCAAAGTGCGTTGACTTGGGTCCCAAAATTAACACACTTTGAAATTTTTTTTCAAAGTACGTCATTTTTCAAAGTGCGTTGTAGCAGTGCTGTCTTTTATTTCAAGCTTATTTGAATTGACATATGGGTCGAAATAACTGTTGTTAATAGTTTATACACCACTTATATATTTAAATATCGAGCTGAAGGTCACAACAAGTGTCTTATTCTTATTTGGAAAGATTTTGAATCAATTTTGCTTCAAATAAATATAAAAATAATCTTTCAACAGCGGGGTGCAAATGGTACCCATCAGAATTCGAACAATTTGTTGGAAGACCTCTCCAAAAACTACATAGATATTTTCGAACAGAAATTTTAACATTTTTTTTATATCAACTTCAGAGTACCCGTGTGTCCAATTAGAATGGTTTTTACAAAATAATTTTGTAGAGATCCAATAACATCTCATAAGCTATGTGATAGGGGTGTGAGCATCAGTACATGTATATTATGTAAACATTCGACTTAGCTATTTGATGATTATGCATCTCGACAAAAGGGAAGATAATTTACTATTTTAGCCGGGCTCTGCTGAAAGCACAAAAAAAAACTACTGAAGTCAAATCTCTAAAACTTAAATCTGAGATTTTTCTCAAATATTTGAGTTTTTTTTCTCAAATTTGAGAAAACTCAAATCTCTGCATTTCACAAAAAAAAAATATAGTCGTGTTTTTACTCAATTTGAGAAAAAACTTAACGAGGCCGAGTACAGAACGAGTACGCACGCTTTCGCGCAGCGTTTCAATTGTATTGTGACGTCATCTTTTTGCTTGGTTGACGCCATGGCGTGATAGTTTCAACTGCAGATATTCAGCGAAAATTGTTGAAAATATCTCGTTTGATGCGTAAAAATAATGTTATATTGTGGAATAAACATAAATGTCTCGAAGTATAAGCTATATTTGGGCTCGGGTCGAAAACGTGAAGAGGGTTCAGCAAGCCTAGCCCTCTGTCACGTTTTCTTAACCCGCCTAAATATAGCTTAATTCATATATTTCAAGAAATTAACCATGTATTTTATATTAATGACCCTTAATATGTGATGTTATATATTTTTTTATTACTTAAATATGTCTGAATGTTTTAATAATACTATATAGATCATCTTTTCCGCCTTTGTCAAATAAAAAATAGCCATTATCTGACTAATCTTGGAAATTGGGCATACAAAAATCAATTTTGATAAGACCCCTGGAACAAACCAGGAGGTAAAAGGTTTTTTTTTATTTGATCATTTGATGCCTTTTAGCAATACATGTAACTTTAATATGCAGAACAGAAAAAAAAAATCCCTACAGTAGGGTAAAAGTTTTAAAAAAAAATTTAAAAAAAATTGACTCATTTCAAGCAAAATCCCATAGGGCCCTATGTTAAAAATTAACAAACTTTGAGATGACCCCTTAAGCAAACGGTGTGGTAAATGTCTTATTTTTTTTTTAAATTATAATTATATCAGTAAAAATTTATGTAAAAAATTACATTCAAAAATCTAGGGCAGAACAAATTAGACCCGATCTCGTTAAGAAACAAACAGGATTTTGGAGACACTTTATTTCGTGCGGAAGTTTTTTTTTTTAGATGAAAATGACAAAAACAGGCAATTTCAGGTATTTTCAAAATACTTTTCTTTTTATTATACTTTATTCATTATTCACATTTTTAACATTTGCTAGGTTTTTGACGTGTTCTATATGTCCTGTGTGACTAACACAAAATTAAATTTTGAGAGTGATAAACGTTTGGCATGAAATCATGCAAACATATTGAAAAAGTCTTAATTTTTTAAAACCCAAATTTTGCAAAATTATACATGTACCCCTGAATCCATATATCTTAAATTTGATATCAATGACCCCGTGTTTTATTTTGTCAACAAATACTGAATACATACGTAGACAAACTGGATTAATCTTATAAAATTCCTGATATTCAAAATGTTTTTATTTCAAGTCAAATTGTAACTATTATAGAAATTGCCTATTTTAAGTGTAAACATATCACAAAAATATTTATGCAGCTTTATACATTTTTTCATAATCCCTTTATTCAGTGTGACTATTGCGCGCTATTATGTCTAATGATTTCATTAAAACAATACTATATCTGCGCGCTATTAAAAAAGCAATGTCTGGAGAATATTGTTTGCTTATCAAAAATAATGACAACAAATCCTAATGAGACTGAAATTGCATTTTAGGTGCAAAAAGATCAAATTAAATTGGCCATAACTCATAGGGATGAACACTGACCTCCCATTATCTTTGTATTTTTTACTTATTCACAGAGAAGAACAATCAAAGTTCCCATTAATAAGATTAAAATTATATCCAATAATAGAATATATAAAATATTTCATATAAGAAGTCATTGGACATTGCTTTGCCCTGCGTATGATATCTTCGAATTGGTATTTTTTCACATTTGCTGATTACATACTTATTGATGAAATAAAATGATTTTCAACCGCTTTTTTGATACTAATTAAAATGTTTTTCGATCGCTTTACATTAGTATGCAAGTTAGAAATGCTGAGGTGGATTGAAAATACATTTCCTATAAGTTCAGTTTCAATCCAATGTTTTCTCAGACGTCCGTGTCAATTTGTTCCCGCCCATTTCAAATGAGTGAAACTGACGTAAGCTGTATATTTCCAAGCTTGCCAGTTAATGTTCCGCGGTCTTATATTTCTATATATATGTAAAACTTGACCCCCCCCCCCATCGAGGCCTTACCCTACCCCTTGGGACCATGATTTAAACAGACTTGAGTCTTCACTTCCTGGGATAGTTTTCACACAAATTTCAGCTTTTCTGGCAGACTAGTTTCTGAGAAGAATTCTTTTTTCAAAACTACCAATAAAGTTTCAGAAATTCTAAATTATCTCCCTTTTCAAGAAGGCGTAGCCCTTAATTTGAATAAACTTGAATTCCCCTCATCCAGTGATGCGTTTTGCAAAGTTTGGTTGAAACTGGCTCCGTGGCACTGGAGAAGATGAAACTATGAAAAGTTTACCACGACAACGACAACCAACGGACAAATCTTGATAAGAGAAGCACACTTTAGAAATAATTTTGACCAAAGTCATGAAAATGCTCATTTAATCACCGATATACGTATATAAGCCAAAGATTGCTTTATTACATTTTGAAGTTCAAATTCTAATATTGATGCCTAATGATTTCATTAAAACAATACTATATCTGGCTTCCATATAAAGTCAATAGCTGATACAAATCTAATCTGTGGTTGTCAATTATTACTGATGGTATTCATTGAGTCATATTTTTATATAACATAACCATTACCACAAATCATGTATTCATGAGTTAAAACGTTCTTGTAGAAAGAATAAGGCAGACATACTAAATGAAAATATTTATTTGGATCATTTCCAAAATAACATAACAATCACACGTTTGTGTAGTCAAAATACTTAACAAATAAACTGTGAACACAAATTTAGTGGTTTAAGTGAATAAAAACAAACATTTTCTAAAAAAAAATATACATTAAAAAGTATATTTTTAATTTTTTACTTTTTGGAATTTTTAACTACTGTCTGTAGTTTACGAAAGTTAACAAATTCGATATTAACACATGCATCCTTTTGTTTTTTCTTTTACCTTCTTTTACCTCCGAATATTACTCCATGTCCATAACCCAAACATCCGATTTTAAAACGGACATAAATTCTGCCCGAAATTCCACATAATTATCATACGAGATAGGTATCTCTAATACGCAACCGCATGTGTGTGCTATTACCCTTCTAGCAAAACCATCAAGGCTTGAAAACCGGACCCTTATTTCTTTCAACATCAAATCTGATCCTATGGAGAATCTCAAGAATTTTCCCAAAGCCTCTTTGTCCAGCTCTCGTATGAATCTTTGAAGATATCTCTTAATTTCTGCTCCTTTTTCTAGCAGGATTTCTGGGAAAGACAGTTTTTCTATGACTCGTCGATTGTTCGGTACTAGGTTTTTATAACATTCACAAAGCGCTGCTTCTGACATAAGACCATGCAAATGAAGCTTGAATGAATCTATTACGAACATACATTTTTGCACTATTTCCTTGTGGGAAATTTCCTTCACGATTGTTTCAATGTTGTCAGACGTAATCAATCTCCTACAGTCATATGACTGCATTATTTCATTGAGCTCATCAAGATCCACTTTGTCAAACTCTGCCAAAGCTTGTTTCAGAACGGAAGCTTCAGATGGACTGACATAAGATAGAAACGTATCCTTCAAGTCTGTTTTTGCTTCTCCTACGATGCAGTATTCCATAAATGGACGAGCTATGTAGACGGGGAAATGTCCAAATTTTTCAAATCCATATTTTATAATCTTCCCAACAGCTACCCATTGCTGATGACCAAAGTCATGCCGTAAATAGGGAACCTTGCAGTCCTTACCAACTGTGCACGTCGCGTAAAATTCTTCCCAGAATTCAGTCAAGCAGTCCCTTGTTACACCACCTTCATCCTGCGCTTGTTCAACCGAGCCATTTGGAAGGATCATCTGGATTTTAATTCTGCTGTTTGGTAACAATAATGTGTTGGAAAATGCCTCTAGCAGCTCTTTTAAGGCATGTCCCCTATGGACTCTTATAAGGACCTCATCCGACACAATCTCTTGATTATTGAGGTTTAACTGAACAATACCACTGTCATTGGGGTCAATACTGTAGATAACCTTTTCCTGCGTTCCGTCAGGCATTGTAACTTGCATTGACCTGACAGTTCCAAAATAATCATGCAGATCAGGAAGTTTGTCACTATCTGATTCATGAAAGGTCACATACTCTGAAGTGTGGAATCCAGATGTACCAGGTATATCTTCCTGTGATAGTAGATGAGTTTTTGCAGATGTGCAAAGACCTGAAGGTCCTGGAATTTCAGACTTGTTGGATGTCATGTTAGATGTCTTGATGGTTTGTTCACCTGAAGGGCCAGGTATATCAGGATCTGATACAAAATGCACGTTCAAACTGCTGCTTGGACGCGAAGAGCAAGCTTTCTCAGATTTGACGGCCATTGCTGCTTCTCTCTGAATACTGCTGTCATCTTCTGAATCCGAGTCTTGTGGGAGAGGAATTGGTTTCAAGTGTTTCTGACTTTTCCTTTTTTCATTTCTCTTTAGTTTTTTGGACTGATTCTCATTTTTTGGTTTTGTAAACAAATAATACCTGAGATTTTTCCTGTTAGTTTTTTTAAACAATTCTCCGATAGTTACATTGTCATCTAAAGGTTGAGATCTGAAGTCCGCCATGTCAAATTCTAGCTCTTCTTCTCGACCCTTTGATGATAATCCTTCCTGGAAAAACATAGACTTTGCTCTCTCTAATAGATCTGCTTTTGTGAAACTTTTTGGCACAAACATGTCATCCGTCCCTCCCCCTTTGTCGGATCTGACTTGAATATAGTCAGAGTTTTCAAAATGTTTCCACCCCATTTTTATCGTTCTGCCATCTTTAACGGCATTGCTGTTCCCTTTTAATGTTTTACGTCTTTTATCCTTAACCTTTTCGTCCTCACTCTCTGTGCTTTGTGATTCATCTTTTGAAGATCGCGCGTGCAGTTTTTTCTTTAACTTCTGTAGCAGAGATGTTTTTTTTTAAATTTCCCGCCTTGGGAGTTGTTGATGTGGCTTTCGTACAAAACCGGCGAACTGCACATCAGTCTCCAAATTTGACGATGTATTTCGATAGATCTTCGTTGCTCATTTCTGCTATTACATCTTTATCAATCTTTAATCAGAAATATATTATTTAAGAATGATCTACAGAATGATTAAAATCATAGAAAGAGTACATTTGAGTGTTAAAATTCGTCTATAGTATGATATTTGTAACGACAATTCAGACGTGTTGTTATTTTCACACTTTGAAAATCATTGAAAACTCATTATTTTGAATTCATTTATTTATTCATTATAAATTAAATTTATTTTTGTTATTATTCATTAGGTCCATTAATTTACTAAAATGATTTAACAGTGATGTATATCTACAACAAATAAATTTTTCTACTAGTTTTCTCAAAAAATCCAATTGTGTTCACATAACTTCTGAAAAAATACTAAGTTAAGCAAAAGAATACAATCATTTTTTTAAATTACTGAATACTGCCCTCAAGTGTGATAATAACATGTAGAAATGTTTATTTATTAAGAAACAGCGTTTAAATTATCATAATCCATACAATTAAAATGTGCTCATTGTTAAATGGTATCTTATTTTATACTTCTATTATAGTTAAATGATTTAGTACTTTAATAAAGAAATCAGATTAGACAGAGAGAATAAATTTGTTTCCCTAGTTTTCACTATTCACAAGGTCACAATAAACATTTGATCAATATAATGTTTTGTTATATTCAGTAGTATACTCTCACTATATAACTCTATGTAGACGATTAGTCAATTATTGTAATATTAGCTCGTCCGAAAAATATTGACCGGTCAGTATTTTTTTTTATTACATACTTAGTAATAAATACAGTTTTTTTGCACATGTGATACAGATGACATCACAAAATCCGTATCGGCCTCCGGGGCTGATACAGGTTATCAGCCCTCCAGGGCTGATACGGATCCGTAGCGCACCCCTTGCGGAACTCCTCTGCCTTTTTTCGCTTCGGCATTTTTTCATGTTTACAGACGAAAAATAAAACATTTTCAGTTACAGTCGACATTTTTAAGTGCAGTTGAAAACTTCAAATGCTAGCAAATGTTTTAAAGCAGTCAACTTTTAAAACCTGGTGAAATTTCTGTAGCTTCATGTTTGTTAAAACAAGAACTCATATTTTTATTAAATATATGTACATGTCCAGAATTTTTCAAATGATATGAATAATCAATTTGTTCAAGTTGATGGGTTTTTTTTTTAAATTTATTACTAAGTATGTAATATAATAATAGATAGCCTTTTCCATATCACAGCTTGTATCAGCCCTCGACCAATATCAACCCTCGGGCCTTCGGCCCTCGGACTGATATTGGAGTCTCGGGCTGATACAAGCTGTGATATGGAAACGGGTATGTATTATTCTCTATATATTGACCGGCTCGGAATAATATCTTGAGAATATTCCCTTTATTTCAATTAATTGCTTCTGATTTGTTGATTCGTAAACGATGACGTAAATAATTCTATGCAACACCAAAACAAGGTGACGTCATAATAGACAGTCAGTCAAGGCAGGTAAACCACGGACGCACAATGCGACGGTTTGGTATCATAACGGATATAAGGATTCGTGAATTATTACTGTGACGTAAAATCAGGTAGAACATCAGTATGTTAATTCTTACGGGCGGCGGAATATCACCATTGACCGTTTGATGCCGAGGATATTTTGGAAATAAACTTTGAACAAATTGAATTCGTGAATTCATTGTTGAGCTGAGAAAATTATAGTGATCTGTTTTCAATTACTTTTTTGAATTTTGGAGTGTTTCTTCATATATTACAAAACAAATGTTGACTGTGTTTTCGGGCAACATTGATTATATTAGCCCCCTTGGGACGAAAATATTTCCCTCCGCTTCGCGTCGGGCAATATTTCGTCCCTCGGGGGCTAATATAATCAATGTTACCCTCAACCCCAGTCAATATTCGTATAATATACAGTCAATATATCATCATAAAATATACAATAGCAAGATATTCTTGTGAAGATAATAAAATGTTTAAACAGAAAACCTTAAAACGTGTCTTGCCATTCTCATCTCTTATCAAGTTTAATTTTCAAAATACTCAGTGCTAGGCTTATCGATATTACATTCGGATTTTCAAAGGGATGATATTAAGATGAAGATTAAATAATGAATAGAATCATTTGTGTGCATAATAAATGTGGGGTGCGACAATCTTTAATTTAATAGTATGAGGATTACAGTTGTCAAAAACATCCTGGAAGTCAACAAAACCATCAGAACCAACTGAATTTTAATTATAAGATATTTCAATCTGACAAATATTGTTTTGTGAAGATTAATTTGATATCATGTTTTTCATATTTAAAATGTCAGGACTTTCTTTTATATTTATATATGGAGCTCTTCTAAATGCAACGTATATGCACCCCCCCCCAACCCTCTTAGTCTTTTATGCACAAATTGGAATCAGAGTAATTAACAAAGCAATATAAAAAAGTAGGATAAGAAACATCCAACCTTTTGATCCTTCATAGCTTCAATTTTTTCAGCCGGGATACCTCGTTCTTCTAGGAAGTTTTCTAGTGATTCGTCCATCTGTGGAAAAAAATGTCATCAATTTAAACAAGATGATTCCATTATTTTGCAATATTTTACTAAATTGAGTTTTCTGAGACAATTTTCTTTAAGTACCGTCACTCTACCTTATCTACACATTTAAGCATACGCTAATGAAATGCTAAACTTAACAGCAAAACTTTATATCGATTGATAGTGTTTAAACTTTACTATACTAATTAAAAGTATTTTTCCCTATATTTTCAAAACAAAATTAGGATAAGATAAGATATATTCATTAAATACAATTTATGGTAAAGCAAAATTACAAAAACATTTTCATTTATCTCCTACAATATATTTTTTTAATCCATTTCTAAGAAAGACAACTTTACCAAGTCTAAGTATTTTCTTGACGCTTGTATAAAAAAAAGAGCTGGCTAAAAAGGCACCGCTATATTATGTTTTTAAAAATTGTTATAAACTTAAATTTGTAGGGCGATGATATACAATAAAAACTAGTAGTTTGAAAATGTAAATGTAAGAATGAAGTTTTTTCCACCTATGAAATATTTTTACTTTTAATTTCCTTAAAACCAGCCATGTTGCTATGATGTCGCGATTATCGATAGATCATATTGTTTCATATATTTGACGTCTGCTTATTTATTGTTAACAGCTGCAATTTGTAATACAAACAGAAATCATTCACTTAGTAATGTATACATCTTATTATATTTTTTTGATGTAATCTAAGTTAATTAATACAGTATTTATTTTCAGTTTCATCATTCAAATATCATGTTTGTACTCAAGTAATGGGAACTTCTGTCGTTTTCTTTCATGCACACGATACCCTAAATTTTTATTTTCGATATAAACCCATCGCCCTACAAAAGTTTTAGAAAAAGAGTACATGTACCTGCTTTTGTTAATAAATGATGATATATATATATATATATACAATGTATATATGGGTAATATTATTTGATCCGTCGATTAGCTGATTGTGTAACATTTTGAGTGAGATACGATCCCCCAAACATGTCTTAACTTGACATTTGGTTTATACTTAAAAAATCATCAAGTCTACAATTAGTGAAATCTAATCATATTGTAATAGCTTAACTTTTAGAATAGAAAAATTTTGTCTTACTTCAGTAATTCAAGATAAGTATTCAATTTATAACAATTTGAGTTGACTATGAGTAGATTAAAATAACAATTTGAATTGTTTTTGGAAAACAAGTGACCTCACATGGTGCGGCTAAAAAATACCTTGTGTATTTTATTAACTGGAAACCATCCATTAACTAAGTTCACACAGAACGCAAGGAAAACATAATTTTAACTGTATTTATCCCTGAATCCTTGAAAGTTTAAATGATAATAGATTTTAAGACCATAAATGAAATATATAAACATTCCTTTTTTGGGGAAGTTAAAGCTACTGATTTTTTTTCAGTGCAGTTTTCTAGCAATGATCCCATTTTTTTCTTATTTCTTAACTTCTTAAGATTATAAGCACGGAAAAGTACAGATGCTTGACAGATAACTTTAGTTACTTTGCAGTTATTTGGCAATTAAAATGTTTGTTTAAACTGCAGTCATGCATCCTTCAGAAAAAAGACAGGTTTCCGATATTTTGGGACACCCTGTATTAAAAAACAAATACATTTTTTTTCATCCATTGAGAGTTTTAATGACGTTTCTTGTCAATTCCAGAATAAACCACGTATGAATATTGATCAATATATAACTAAAATTAATGTTAAACTACACTCGTGACTACGGAAGCCCATTTAGGACCTATTAAAAATATTTTTGAATTTGATATAACGAATTCTTGAATTTGTTAAAACGAATTTAAATCGTTAAAACGAATTGTTGAATCCGTTATAACGATTTAAATTCGTTATAACGAATTCCTGGAATTCGTTATAACGAATTTAATCTGTTATAACAAATTCGCTGAATTCGTTATTTCAAATTAAATTTGAAATAACGAATTCTTGAATTCGTTATTTCAAAGATTGAATTCGTATTTTCGGTTTTTTAAAATCTGTTATAACGTATTTTCATCCAATTCGTGATAACAAATTCCATAAATTGTGGGAACAAATTAAACAGTGTCAAAATGTCAATGTTATTAATCCGTTATCACGAAGTGTAAACTGTGATAACAAATAAATAAATTTGATATAACGAATTATAAAATTGTTATTTCAATTTGCAAACCGATATAACGAATTTATTTATTTATGCGATAGCCATATTATAAGCGAGGCTGTCATCGAGGAAGCCATTACACAAAAAGGTAAGTCACGTACGGAAGCCCATTTAGGACCTATCAATTTTTGAATTTGATATAACGAATTCTTGAATTTGTTAAAACGAATTTAAATCGTTATAATGAATTGTTGAATACGTTGTAACGAAAAAAATGTTATAACAAATTTTAGGTATTCGTTATAACGAATTTAATCTGTATTAACAAATTCGCTGAATTCGTTATTTCAAATTTTGAAATCTGTTTAAACAAATTAAATTTGAAATAACGAATTCTTGAATTCGTTATTTCAAAATTTTAATTCGTAATTTCGGTTTTTTAAAATCGGTTATAACATATTTCCATCCAATTTGTGGTAACAAATTTCATGTTTTGTGGAACAAATTAAACGGGGCGGAGTTCATTTGTCCCATATCGGCGTACGACGAAATGTGCCGATAAATTGATCGGCGTTAAACGGCGAAATGGTAAATGAAGTGAACTGGCGTAAAAACAAAAGTGGAGGGACATATTGTCACAGCTGTTGCTGTAACCATGGTAACAGATGTAACAAATCCAAAAGACACCTTACTTTACCGACTTTGCTAGAATTCCTACATTGATAGAAACACAATATTTAAGAACTGCTATATATTTTCACAAAAAATACCATGCAGGATATACAGATTTGTTTCGACGGGTTTCTGCGCAAAATTCTCAAAAATTGTTTAGTTAACGCTTTTAATCAATGAGCATGTTGATTTATTAAAGGGTACCTGCAGCCCAGCTAATGTTTAACTTATGTCATAGAATTTATTTCCCAGAATTAAATGCAAAAAATGATAGAGTTACGCCTCTTCAAAGTGCCTATTTTTACCTGCTTTTAGAACTCTGATCAAGAGAAAATGAAATTAGGCGATAACGAGGCTTCAGTGACGTCACGAGGTCAACACGAGGGAAATTACCTTATAAAGCTATGCAAAATAAATTCGAATTTACAGCAAAAATGATTGATAGAGGTCTGGTGTTTTGACGTATCTAGTTATTATAAGTATCGAAGATTTAGAAAGTTGAATCCATAACTATTTTGTTACAGACAGATTTCTTTTTAAACGATTTCAAAATTTGCTATTCTAATCGCCTTTTACCGATGAATACGATATCCTTAAACGCTTGCATGGGCAGATTTATGTTCAGATTTATTTTTGTCGGTGTGTGTTCAAATCCAATAAAGCTTAAAGGGCTTTATGATAGATTTGATATGCACGCTCTGACCAAAATTATCACTTCATAATATTCAAAGAATTATGCCTTTTTGTTATATTGATATTATTTCAATTTCTACACTTCAAAACAATATATTTAAACCAGGTTTGTTTTCATGCATAGCACATCACGCCCATATTGTGTCGCTTATACTTTATGAAATTATTGGGCTATAGTTAACAAAATTGATTTGTAATGTTATCACATGTACAGTAAAGGACACTTGAAAAATATAAATATATGATTTTTTATAGGACAAAGCCAGGTATTATAACCAGATGTGCGTATGCGAGAACCAACCTTCCATCGGGATTGGTAAACGTTTGGGAGGATATCCGATAGCTTATTGGAGGAACTTTGAACTGATGATAGGTGCCCCCCAAAAAAGCAACAAAACAAAACAAAAACCGCGATTTTTATATCATATAGTCATTAAAAGTGATAGGAATGTTATGTACCTTTGGTTTACACTAAAAAAAGTTAATTAAATATTTGCGAGGACAATAAAGGCAATGTAACAGGAAAACAATAGACACGTAGCTTCAAACGGGTTGGAGGGTGGGGGTGGCAGGGAGGGACCTGTCCCAATGCAGTTGCCCCCCCCCCCCTTCATAGCATTTTCGGAGCATGTAAAAAAATGAAAGTGTCTAGGAGGAAATAAAGAGTGAAATTTAAGTTTGAGGTAAACATCATTTCTTTAGCTTCCCCCACGGTGTTCGATTTTCGAATTTTTGAAAAACTTATTTTTTGGCCAGTCAAGAATTGTTGGCGATTCTCCTACCCCATCCCCTCCTCTCACTTTTTTACGATGCCACCTGCCTGAACAAAATATCACGGTTTCCTTACATATAAGAAAGAATTGGGTTTATATATAAACCAATATTACTGTATCTCATACAAACACTTACGCTTAGATTCAATAAGAAAAAATCAAAGGTTAGGGGGAGAGGGATATTTATTTTGTTTTTCTTTTCTTTCCAGGGGTAATTGGGGAGGGGTAAGGGTGGTCAAAACACCGACCCCATGTAGCTCTATCCATAACCCCTCACCAAGGTCGATCTGTGTGCCCATCACCAGGGTCTGTATACCCATCACAAGGTTCAGAATACGTATTACGGTGTGTGTATCACCCGGTTCTGTATACACATAACCAGATTCAGTATACCCATGCATCATAAGGACACCAGGGACTCAATACCTATCCCGAGGGTCAATGTGTCTTTGTGCTCATCACCAGGGTCTGTTTACCCATAGCCAGAAATCAACGTAAGCATCACCAAGGTCTCAATGCCTATCACCAGTGTCAGTGTACGTTTCACCAGGGTCTATATGCCTTACACCAGGGTCTGCATACTAGTATTTATTATTAGGGTCAGAGTGCACATCACTAGCGTCTGTATACCCATATCCAGAATCAGTATACCCATCACCAGGGTGAGTTTACCTATAACCAAGGTTAGTGTACCCAATAACAAGTGTCTGTACATGTATACGCGTAACCAGAGTCAGTATACCGATCACCTGGGTCTCAATACCTATAACAATATAAGTTTTGAGACCGTGGTAATGGGCACCCAGACCCTGGTGATATGTATACTGACCTTAGTGTTATGCATTAAGACCCTGGTGATGGGTCTACTGACTTGGTGATGGGCACACAGACCCTGGTTATATGTTCACTGACCCTGGTAATAGATATAAACATCCTGATAATCGTAATACTGACCCAGGTTATGGGTATACAAATCCTGGCGATACGAACACTGACCCTGGTGATACGTACACTGACCCTGATGATACGTACACTGACACAGGTTATTTGTATACAGACCCAGGTGATGGAAACACCGACACTGGTGATACGTACACTGACCCTGGTAATAGATACAGACATCCTGATAATCGTAATATTGACCAAGGTTACGGGTATACAGACCCTGGTGATACGAACACTGACCCTGGTGATATGTACACTATGCTATTAAAACATTTAAAAATCCTGATCCGTGGGGGTAGGGAGTTTGGTGAACCTTTAACTTCGATTTTACAGTTTATTTCCCCCCTTTCATTTCAGTTTTTACCTGGTCCCAAAAACATTGGGGGGGGGGGGGGGACTCTCTGTTAATTCACCTTTTATATGTAAATTTAAGAAAAATGTTTGCTGCGAGAAAATGTGTGCTGAAGGGGGTAGTCTCGCCCCCCCGTCCCTGCTCCATTCCACCCCCTCCCCCACTCCAATGCTAAGTGCCTGTTGTTTTCCTGTAACATACTAATATTTATTCAACATTTTGGTGTAAATCTAATGTCCACAACATTCCTATCACTTTTAAGGAACATTTATAATGTAAATATCATGTTACAATCACTCAACAAAGAAAAAGAACAGTGCCTTGATATCAAGCGATTCTTTTTCAGATATCTTTACTGACGATGTGATACTTAGTAATAAAAGTAGCCCGTCCTTCTAATCTAGTGTGTTCTGTACAGAGAGTTTGTCTTTGAAATCTAATGGCAACTCAAAATGTCACCAACGGGAAGTGCAGGAAGTGACAAATATTATGCTCTGGAAAATGAATATCTTATTACAAATTCTAGTAACGGCAACATATAAAGGTTTTATATAGTTTTAATTGGTTCGAAGAGGTTCAATGGAATCGCTTGTAAAAGAAGGAATATTATCACAAAGTTATGACATTTGAACAGTCATATTAAAAACATTGTATGGTATATTCATTATGCATTTTTTTTATTTCGATAAATAATTAATTCATTAGATTAGTCAACAATTACAATAAGATGTTAATGATACTTATCTGATTTAAATTTCTATGCGTTTGTCATTACGATTTGAAGATTATTGTATTTTTTGCAGATAAATGACATATACAATAGTAAAGTTAGGAATACAATTTAATATATCGGCGTAAGAACAATCAACATAATTGATATTTATCACTCTTTGAGAGTTCCTATAGAAATATCCTCAAAAAATTATAAGTACAATTGAATACTTAATTTATGAAATCAAATAAAGCCAATTTAGGAAATTGTTTCTGGACAACACAGCAAGAAGTAGAATGCTGTTAATAAAATACATCATTATGTGTGGGTTTAAAATGTTGAAATATTTTTGCTAAATCAAGATATTACTCTTCTGTATTCTCGTCAAAAATTTAAGGCGTTTTCTTTATATCATATGCATTTATGTAATGGTGGTTTGCATATCAATATTCCTACTAAAATGTTATTTTTTAATCAAAAAAAAAAAGAAGGAATCATTCTCTGAATATTATGAGGTGATCAAATATAGTCAGAGGTGATCAAATCCAATAAAACCTGAAGGGCTTTATGATAAATTTGATCGCACATAACGCTATTTGATCACCTTAAAATATTCAAAGAATGATTCCTGATTACTTATTTTTATATATTTTTCATCAACTTTACGATTGAAAATTAAAATAGTCATTGATGAGCTGTATTTGACTATATACTACAAAATCGATTCGTAGTGTTACAACAAAGACAAAGACACTGGAAAATGTAAGTATTAGGGAATAAAAGCTGTTCAGTACAATGTGCAGAAAAAATTAATGTCCATGATAAATCTTTTAGTTGTGTATATTATACCATAAATATAAACTAATTGCAGTCATCTATTTTAGTTTTTTTGTGATATACAAATTTGTTTATTGGAGCTGATTACCTTTAAAGGAAAACCGTTTATCTCATGTTGAGCTAATGGAAAATAAACACTATTAGCTATGTCTGATAGAAAATCAGAAAAAAACCTAGATACGATCTCGTTACGAGTAACGAGTTGGTCTTCCGGTTGATTTCTGTTTTAATGATACCATGAATAATCAATACAATTTCAGAATTACCCCCCCCCCCACTTTCAGATAATGGAAAAATCCTTATTACTTTACTTAATAAATGGGTGTGGCAATGAGTTTTCCAAATAGACATTGTTACGATCACAACTTTGATTCTATAATGCAGATCAAAATCTTAATCGTTTTTAAGTTATTTGTAAAAGACTTTTTAAGTCTATTGACCACTAAACAAAGGGGCCATCCCCTTTTTCTTAAGTTTGTGAGAAAAAACTTTTCATACTCTACCATTTTTATTATATATGTCTTAACAAAATATCAAAAGATACCTACCTAAACGTCCAAAACATTTTTATTCAAAATTCGTACCCAATTTTCGTGCCTAGCTGGGCTCCAAGAAATGGCGCCACTGGCGTTAAACAAAAAATACTGCACAACTTCAAACTATGGTCTACCTATCCTGAAAACTTCAAAGTCATATCTCCGATAGTACATTTATCTGAGATCAGCTCTGCACAAAATAGGTCGTATAAAAATACAAAATCGGCCGTAATTTAGGACAGGAAGTGACAACACAAATCTGAGATCCTGGTGAAACTAGGTTTTTTTGTCTCGAGACCGGAAACTGACGAACAAAAGTGATTAATGAAAATAAAATCTGGTTTTTTTTTCTACATTTGCCTGGTGTACATCACTGTTTTTCATGCTGGATGAAACACCAAAGACAATCGGTTCAACTTGTTAAAGACATAAACTGTTTGAACTCTTCTGGTGAGTACCGGAAGTGGGGGTTGACAAAATAAAACTCGTTAAACACATCTTCAACCAATTGTCTATAATTCATAAAGATCATGTCTCAATCACTCACAGTGACTAAAATCTCGCGGGTATCAAATTTGTAAAAAGGATAGGTACCTAAGATATTTGATATAACTTACCGGAAGTAGAACATGTTAGCTTATTTAACATATATAAGATCGTGTAATGATATACCGGTATTCATTCCATGTAAAAGAAAATAAGGAAAAATATTTTTAAGTGCTTCGGCTGACGACCGGAAGTGGCGACGATTCAAACAAAATAATGTAAACACGGAAACATACTGAGGGTTATCATCCCACAAAGTTTGGTTGTTCATCACCGTTTTTGAGATCTCGTGTAGTCATTGTTTTCTTGTCTCTTGACAGGAAACGGACAAACAGAAATGCTCAGTGGAAATAATAAGTTAGTAATTCTTGAATATTAGACACTTGTACTTTATTGTTTATCAATTTTACTAAAATTGTCAAAGAAAAACAGTTAAACTTTAAAAAAGCTTGATTTGTGTGAACCCTTCCGGTGAGGACCAGCCGTGACGGTTGACAAAATGAAAGCTGTACATTCCTACGCGGTAACATTTTATCATATACCACCGCATGCTAAAAATTTTTTTGTTCTTGGCGATAAATGGGAATCTTAAAAACGTTTTAATATGATAATGTTATGGTTGTTGATAATACTTGATTACAATATAATTGGAATTGATAATTGTTTAAATGCTGTACATGTCCAGGCTAAATTGATGGTTAAATCATGCTTTAATGTAATTCAGAAACACCTTATTTCGCAATAATGGGTTCTCTAATTGGAGGCATAGTTCTTAGGACAGGTGTGGAATATTTATTGATCATATTGCTGCGAAGAAATTGACATTCAAAGAACAAAAAGACCAAAGAGTAATCAAATACTTATTGTCATTTTTAAATATACAGCTCGGTTCATTCTAATTCTAAGTCATGTACATACTGTATAAGTGTTTACCATTTTACAAACTTGATTATGCTGTATCGCATCACATTTTCATTTTTTTTCCCCAGATACCTGATAAATAACATGAAAACCAAGTTATCTGAGAATAGTTTTTTTGGCGTTTCTGGCAGCGGTGGAATTAGGGGGACTACCGCAGGGCTGCCCCCAACAAACGTTAACGTCAGTTTATATCTTTGAGTACCGTGACGTCATTTAATTTTGTGTGCAAGCAGAAAAATCTCTGAAGGAGACCAAAAGGTTCTTTGATACTGCTGGAGGCTGCCCACTTGTGTTTAAGACAATGGTTTACATCATAGGTTTTAAAGATAGGATGAAAAACGAACCCCCGTCCCGACCCATCTAGCCCGGTTCTTGCACGAATGGGTCTCTCTTTATTTCATTTTCTAAACTCAAAACTGCGTGGACAGAGATTTTTGGACCTAAATCATCTACGATATGCAACAAAAGACATGATAAAAACCTTGACATTTGTTCTTATAAAGATAGATTTTAAAAACATGAAAATGTGTGGAATTAAAAAGTGTTTACATCGAAAAAGAGTGAGGGTTTGCCTTCCACTAAATTTTGTTTGACGTTGCCAGACGTCATATAACTATAAAATGGCGCACCGTAAACCCAACCCACGCAAAGCAAACCTCGCAGAATAAGAAAATATTAAAATCATCTGATTTTTGCATACCTAATTTCAATCGATTGTGTTGTGATGAAACACACGTTATCCTTTAATGTACACAGTAATGATTCCAAAAATCACTATGCCGCCGAACTATTCTAACAACCCTCGTACATGTAAGATTTTTTTAGCAAATAAATATAAATAATAATGCTGTTACAGTCTGTTCAAGCATATCTTTTACAATATACACCATAGCATTGCATAGCATTGGAATTTTATAGCATAGCATTGAAATCTCATAGCATAGCATTGGAATCTCATACCATAGCATACAATCTCATAGAATCGCATTCGTCATATCATACCATAGCATACCATAGCATAGCATACAACATTATTTTAACTCGGTTTTAAATGTTTTTATTTGAAAAAATAAATGTTAACATGATAGATTTGTAGTAAACTCTGGCTTTTTATTATTTTACTTCGAAATGTGTGGAACTCTTCTGTGTACGGAGGTGTTTTTGTTCAAATCTCATAGCATATCATAGCATAGCATTCCCTATCGTTAAGCCCTTCACTTCAATCTCTCGTAGCATAGCATAAAAATCTCATAGCATAGCATACAAACACATAGCATATCATTAAAATCGCATACCATAGTATAGCATTAAATTGTAAAAGATATGCATGAAATGACTGTACTACTATAGAATTAAAATTAAAAGCCATCCTGACACATTAGGAGATGTTGGTTCACAAAAGTAATAATTTTTGCAATAGGCACCAATTTGATGTGTTGTATATGCGTTAAAGTTGTAAATTGTTTTCATAGTTGTGTGTCTGCCTTTGGGACCTTTTTTCTTTTAAATCGATAAAAAGAATTTGAAAAAAAAAATCACTGGTTTGGGAAATGTTCGCGTTACAAGATATTATTTAAAAAAAAATCCCACCTCTCTTCCCTTTTGAATAATGCAAAACATATATACCATGTCGACAAATTTAGTATAATGTATGGCTGTCTTATATACGCCAGCGTTTATTTAGCTTCATGAATAGTTATCAATGCAGGAAAACAATCATGATGTAGTCATAGATTAGGAATGTTACCAAATTAACGTCGTAAAATCATGATTAACAATCGGATGAAAATAAAACGCTACAAAGAGTAAATGGCCTTTGAAATAGAATCGCCATTGTTAAACACCTGCTTTTTTTCGTCCGAGGAGAGTAGCAGTTTGTATTACAAAGATGATTATGAATCATACAGTCTGCATCAAACATATTTTTTGTTCCTTAGCAGAATTTGATATATGTTTTTAAAGTACATATTCATTGTTTGGTTTGTAGAAAATATCAAATGTAACACATACTTTTAGCAAATTTTTAACGTAGTTTATTGCTAGTTTGTTGATCTCCCGAGGAGAAAATTCCCATGCGTAAATCTAAAACTCCCCTTATATACCCTTAAAGTAAATGAAATGGCCCATGACGAGATATGGTCCCTTTAAATCCGTCAGAAATAAAAGACGGTAATGGTTGAATACGCGATTGTGGTTTCATGTATCTAGTCTCGCAAATATTGTCTTACCCGAAACTTTTGCAGGTAAACAAAGGAAGTGTTAAAACAAGTTGTCGGATGAAGATGGCAAAACAAGGTAGGCAATATGTTTATCTATGAATAGTCAGTATAGTATATGTAGTCATAGATTAAGAATTTTACCCAATGAAAATGAAACGCTGTAAAGAGCCAATGACGCTTGAATTATACTCACCATTGTTAAACACCTGCTCCCGGGGAGAGCAGTGATTGATACATTCTGCATCAAACTTATTTTTTTTTTAAATTTTATCCCATGTTTATCATAATATGCGGTATATGTCACTCATGGGATAAATTTTTGATATTCCGCTGTGTGTTCTTACGCAACGTGACGTCATATTTGAACATTACGTAGCTTATGGGGATAAATGACGTAGAATGAAAAAGTTACAGAATAATCAAATTGAAATAAAAGAACCTCTCATGATTTGTGATGGTATATGATTTTTATCCAACTCGTTGTGTGTTTCCTATCCCCACAACTCGTTGGATGAAAATCATACCCATCGCGAATAATGAGAGATCCTATATATATCTAATATTTGTCTTCACAAAATATCAAGTAACACATACTCTCTGCAAATTAAAAAATGGATGAAAAAAAATAACGAGATTTATTGTTAGTCTGTTTATCTCCTGAGGAGAAAGTTCCCATGCATAAAATCTAAAACTCACCTTATATACCCTAAAAGTAAATTAAATGGCCCGTGGCGAGATTCCTCGTGACGATAATGGTAAATTTAAACCCGGTCAGAAATAAAACACGGTAAAGGTTGAATGCACGATTTTGGTCTCGTATATCAAGTCTCGCAAATATTGTCTAACCCGGAACTTTGGCGGGTAAACAAAGGAAGTGTTAAAATAAGTTGTCGGATGAATATGGCAAATCAAGGTAAGGAATATGTTTGTCTCTCTGTAGGTCCAAATATTTTTTGATTTCATAGATACGAACAAGATGGACGTTGTGATGTTGATCAAAAATACATTTATTATGCATTATATAGGCATTGATTTGTCTACCTGGTGTTTGTTCTGAAAAACAATTATAAAATACATATATGTACATATTAACATTTAGAATATAAATCAGCAACAAAGAAATCCAAAAATATTCGATCTACAAAATTGTGATACGCTCGTTGTTTATAACAATAAACATATACATGTAGCAGATTTTGTCGTTAAAGATTGTTTTCTTCTCTCGCTGGTCATTATCTTGTGTTTCAAAATCACTCCACGAACGCCAATCAAGAAGAAATGACCACAAGGTAGGTACAGTTATTTAATGTTTAATGATGCTTCATGACTTCGTAGTAATGTAATGTATATATATATTTAATGATAATATTTATATTTTTCTCATTCTTTACAGAAGGCAATGCATTTTAGAAGCAATAGATCTGTATAATCAATTCCGACCAGAATATGTCGAAATCTTACAAATGCAGTTACCTATATTATTATATCAGTTGAAACATTAGATTAAGCATGTTTCTTTTGATACGAAATAATTTAGATTAAGACTAAATCATTCATGGAACACATTTGTTATAACAGATTATTTCTGCTATTTCGGTTATGTTTTTGATCATATATATAGAAAGTTTGCCAGAACAGTGCATTAATATGTACAAAACATTGGGGTTAACCAATTGCAGCCTCTAGAGGGAACAGCAACTGCAATATACTCATTCAGCTGAACTTATCCGCAGTCAATAAAAAAATATTTTCCCATATATAAGTAAATATAAATCCGTGAGATGTTCGAATTGTCATGATATTGAGAGCATTGCTATCAACTGCAATATCGACAACTTGTTTGATATAAAATGCAAGCATGTTTCTATGAAGTAAAAGACGCGTTGTGATGAATGCAAGAAATGTTACTTTAAAATAAGAAATAACATGAAGTTAACAAAGATCTTGAAATATTTTCAATACAAAAAATGCCTTTTTCAGATTGCAGTTGTCTTTTAAATACAGCTTCCATAAGGTCAACAACTGCAACAAATAATTCAACTAACCGAGCAAAAACTACCATTTAAACCACAACTGCACCTCAAGAATATTTACCGAGTAATTGTGTGAAATTTAGAACCCACTTTAACCATTAAACTTCCATTCTGATTAGTGAAAAAATTGCTGCTAAAATTATAAACAAAGATTTATAAAAATGAAGACCAGTTTTGCTTGTAAATGATCGACACATTTCTCTAAAAACTAAAAAAATATATAAATATATATTATATATAAACATTTTAGCTTGCAAACACTGTCCATTGACTACAATGAAAAAAAAAAGACAACAACAAACCGTCAACCATCTAAAAAATTCATAAAACGAAATACAAATTAAAAGCAGAGCAACAAGGAGATCCAAAAAGATAGAGCTAGGAGGAGTGAGCATCCTCTTCTGACCGGTCACACCCGCCATGTGCTGTTTGTCGTAATCGAAAAAAAAACAACACAAAAAACCGGAATAGTAAGTAGTCAATTATATGTAGGTGATTTAATATGGTCTAACAATAAGTATGAAAAACAGCTTGCGACCCATTGGAAGATTGTATTTGCTGACAAGATCGTTGTATTGACCATAAAACTAACGAAAAGATGACTTCAAACAAGACTGTATATAGTCCTGTTTTATCAACTTGTTTGTCTGTAGCTTGCCTCGCGTTAGAAGCTGTTCATGCGAAGAGCATGCTCTTGCCTATCGAATCATCTGATAGACAAAAACACCATATGCAGGTGATGAAGGTATATTGCTATATAAGTAAGGATAGTTGACTAAAGAAAAATTGAAGTCATCGCGTTTTTCATAAACTTTTGTTGTTTGGTTACCATAAATATCCAAATATGAAACAGATACAAAGTTTGTGGTATCTTTTATTTCAAGTTCACTAGGATATATCGAGTCGACGTAAGTACGGAAATTACAATTGTTAATTGATAATACGTCGTCGATATACCTAAATGTTGAGAAGAAGGCCACAGCGAGTGATTTGTTATTTTCACGTACAAGTTTTTGAATAAATTTTGCTTTATAAGGATACAAAAATGGATCTGTTAACAATGGGGCACAATTGGTACCCATGGAAATTCAAACAGATTGTTGGAAGACTTGATTTCTAAAAACTACATAGATATTGCATTGTTTATCAGAAACTCAAGCATTTTTTAATGTCAAATTCAGAGTGCTTGCAATCAGAATGGTTTCTAACAAACTAATTTTTATAGATAATCAATGACAAGGTAAGCATTTTTACGACTTCCATTTTTATTGAAGAAACAACTGTCGAGCAAGTGGACATTTGTCAACGGAGATTAAACACAGAGGAGTCCAATGAACGTATATCGTTCATATGTAGAAGTAACAGAAGAGGGATCTGGGGGATTTGTCCTCGAAAATAAAAAACAAATGGGAAATGTTTCAAATAGACATTATTTCGTTCTGAAAAACGAAACAAATTATAACTGTTTGATTTATTTCCTCTATTCGTTATCGTCGAATTTGTTTTCTATGCATATGAAGAATGAATGTGACATTTCTTGCAATTTTCCTCATCACAATTGAAAGCATAAAATGTGTTTTAACTAAGTATACACTTATGTATCGAGTTATCACACTAATAAAACCTTTGCTTAAAATATATGGACTCTATTATAAGATATTAAGTATTTATAATATCCAAGCTCGGCTCCTTAAAAAACACACGCTTTCTAAAAAACAAAACAACCAATTTAACACATATTGATATTAGTTTTGTGTTCGAAATAAAAAAAATTCAATTAAAGATATAAAAGCAATCGTATTTTTGTGATTTTCACGAATGCTGGACAAATCACTCATTATGCATGTCGCCCTGAAGACAACTTGCCGCCAATGTAGGACAACTCGTTCACACCAGAATTAGGTCATCTCGCCCCAAGTATAGAAACTCCCCCCTTATTTTTCAAAATATATATTGTATAGCATTTGATTGTTATTTTTGGATACCTTCGGTCCGTGCAAATAAATTAGATGTCCCGCGTTTGCACGGTATACCGATAATTTGGCTGCACAGCTGGTGTGTTATATGAACGACGATAACAAATTACCATTCTATGCTAATATTTATATTAATTTTGATGTGTATTTGTGTGAAATATTTCGGTATATTTGCCTTAAGGTATACGTTTACTCAGAATGAAAAAAACAATTCCACTGATGATAACGAAAAACCATCTATTGTATGTTAAAGACCTTCGTCGTAGTGCTATTTTTCACTTTCCAAAGAATAGGTAAATGCTACTTTTTGAGTTAATGGCCATTGAATTTTTTTACAAAATGTCAGAAAAATCCCTAAAAATTTTACACTATGACTGAGATTTTCTTTATTGTGAAATTTTTACAAATTGCTAAGCTTTTTAAAAAAAAATGAAATACAGTTTATGAATAGCAGTGACACTAAACAGGCACAAAATATTAGGTTTTCGTTCACAATTTTTATAAATATTCCAGTCAAAACTTCCTCTATCAGTTCTCAAATTCCGACCTATTTTTGATTCACTTTAACAAAAAACTGAATGTTGATAATGCTACATGTAAAACAATTATAGCATTAAACTGAGTATAAAGTCCATATTCTGCATGTTTTAGACTTATATGAGGTCAATGATCAAAATTTTGAGATATGTTGTCTTTTATCGTTTTCAAGCATTTTTCAATATTCTTGTAGTGTGTGCCGTTCGATTATTAGAACGAAAAAATGAGATAAAACTAACAGAAACTAGTATGCAAAATTATATTGAATCATTATATTTGAATATCACAGTACTGCCAAAAATATTTAAGTGAAAAACAAAAACAAAATTTGAAAATTTTAATCCCAATATCCCCTGTTTTTCTAAAAGCCCAACTTTGCTTGAGCCTTATCCATTTATGTAGTAAAAATATAACAATCCAAATTTGAGAACTGAAACCCTGAGTAAACAACGTCCTTTATATATATATATATATATATATATATATATATATATATATATATATATATATATATATATATATATATATATATAGATAAACACGAAAAACGTTCAATATAGCTTAAGCGCTTTCATTTAAGCTATATTGAACGTTTTTTGTGTTTTCTTATTTAATTTTTATCTATAACTCGCCGACCACTGTGGATTTCATTGTGTTTCAATATATATATATATATATATATATATATATATATATATATATATATATATATATATATATATATATATATATTTATATATATATATATATATATAAGCATAAATATTAATAAAGTATATTGTTTCTTATTTTAATGTATAATACTTCATTAACATTATAGGACTATTGGAAAAGATTTTTGTAAACACAATCACTTATAGAAATAATTTTTTACACTTAAGTTCGTTATTTGCAACACTTTTCATATAGTAATACTTTGTTTAAATTAGTCCACATGTACATTCAATAAAACACCAAGATTATCGCAGAAACCTTAATACTTTAACATGAAGATTACTTATGTCATCATTGTATCCTACTGGACTTCACAAAATACGTAGCCTTTATGTAAAATTTCTGATTTATCGTATTCCTAGGTAAACACTTTAGAATGTATCTTGCATTTGAAATAATCCTATTTTTTATATTCTTTTAATTTGATTAAATTAGTCATCGCCACAAAAATCAAAATTGTACATAAACGTGTCTTTAAATTTTTTACAGCTTGGGTTTGATAATAAATAATAATTTTATTTCAATTAATATTATAATCACAAGGACAGCAGAATGCCATGGTTTGATGGTTAAGGTCTTAATTACTTAAGTCAATTCATTTGCTCTATTTGCCCCATTTATCAGTAAAACAAAACACCTGTCCGTAAATTTGCATAACTAGAATATATTAGGAAAACAATTAAATACAAATAACAAAAATCAGATCGATTATTCATAAAACATACTCTGCATTTTATAATTACAAATAACTTGAACTTGAAAATAACTTGAAAAATAATAAATAAATTTAACTGTGCTGTAATAAAGCTTTGTAAAACAAAAACATGTCCATAATTTAAAAAAAAATTAAAAATTTTAAATGTTCTGTGAAATGAACAATAAAAAATAACTTTTTTTCGCAATACAGGTTTTAAATAATATATTGAAGCTGAGTTTTCTTTAGTGACGATAATTTCTCACAAATTGTGGACGAGATGTACTCATTTCTACTTTGGGCGACTTGTTTAATTCTTTTTGCACAGTATTATTTATAACAGAATGAGTGATGTGAAAAAATTGGAAATTCAACAACAAATCAAAAGTTAGATTGGTAAATGCTACCTTCATACATTAACAGTCAACCTTGTTAGATTTTCTTTTTAAAAAATAAATCATTTAAATGAATTTTTTTAAAAAACATTTGTTTTATTTCAATTCATTCCTTTTTTATGCTGAAATAAATTTGGGTTCAATTCGACTAGTGTTTGTTATTCTTAAGAATATATACATTGAAGGAAAGCTGATAAATATATCAAATCAGTCATTTAATTTTTTTTTAATTCTATTTGTTCAAATTATTTTCTATTTATGCGGAAAAAGGTTTGTCTTTTAATTCGAAATCTCCATTAGATTTTATGATGCTTATATATATATATATATATATATATATAAATATATATATATATATATATATATATATATATATATATATATATATATATATATATATATATATATATATATATATATATATATATATATATATATATATATATATATATATATATATATATATATATATATATACTTAAATAAATAAAACAGAATGCGACAGTCCAAATTAAATAAATTGTTTACTGTTAGCGCTTTCAGCCATGTCGGCTCTTCAGACAGTTATACAAAATTAAAAACGTTGGTTGTAACGTTGTCAATGACGTCGTGTTTTTAAAGTTCATTATGACGTCACAATGTACATCAAGGTAGCGATGGCGTGAACTTTATCAACGCAGTTAAGCAATGCATAGACATATAATACAATACATATGAAAAATTATATATATGATAAATCTATTTTCGATTAAGTTTCGGGTTAAATATTTTAATAAAATAGTCCTCTTTTGTGGTTCGGGCGATTTCATTTTAAGTCCACATTTTGTAAAACGGAAATATTTTAAATGTTCCCTTTCCGCACTTCGCAAAATGTTCCGAACATGGAGTGTTTCTCACTGTTTCGTCCTTTATTTGTTGTTTGTGGACTCTCACTCGGGCGTTGAGCTGGTTAGTCTGGCCAATATGATTTTCTCCACATGTTGGACAAGTCGCACAATATATCAAATTAGACGATTTGCAGTTCATTGGGGCATTAGGTTTTAAAATTTGGCCGCTTTTTAATATTATTCCTTCTCCCTCCTGTATAAGGTCACATGTTTCACATCGGGGGTCGCCGCACTTTTTGATGGAAATAGTACGAGAACTTTGCTTTGGAGAGAGTTTTCCTCAGATTCGGCGCTTGTCTTCTGCTGTTTATGATAGATGATTGGTTTAACAGTTTTTTCATATTTTCTGATTGTTCTAATATTGGAAAAAAACATTTTGCTGATTTAAAAATATTATTGTTACACGGATTATGTGTAGTTACAAACGGAATTTTCTCATCTTGTTTCTCCTCCTTAAGGCGGGTCCTTCTAAGTTATGCTAAAGGAATATCCATAGCCCGGTTAATTCCGTCATTAATAAGTTCCACTATAAAATTCACTAAAGACGTCCATCGAGAGAAACTCCCATTCTTAAATATTCTTATATAAACACAAAAATAAGTCCAATGCTCAAACAACTTTTATCTATAGCGCTTTCGCCCTACCGGGCTCTTAAGTAGATTTAAAAAAAAAAACAACAAAAAAGTAAACAAGAACATTATGACGTCAATCTCGTGACGTTAGGTTGGCAAAGTTATACAAACAAACTGTTGAAGACATGATTATGACGTCAAAACATAGTGACGTCAAAACATTGTGACGTCAAAACATTATACAATGCATAAAAAGAGTCATTAAGGTCTTCCGTTTCCAACGGAAGACCTTATTGTTTTCGTTCGGTTTCTTTTTCCCTATTATTATTAGGGTCTTCCGTTTCCAACGGAAGACCCTCTTGTTATTCTACGGTTTCTTTTTCTTTATTTAGGGTCTTCCGTTTTCAACGGAAGACCCTCTTGTTATTCTATTGTTTTTTTTTATTATTATTAATCTTCTTGTTTTTCCTTCTGACTTCTTTTTTGCTTTATATCTCAAAAACTATTCAACCGATTTGCAAGAAATTTTCAGAGAGTATGTTAAATTCTTGTCCCTTGAAGCTTTTACAGTTTCAGTTATAAAATCACTTCCGTTTTCTAGTTACGTCATTTTAAAAATTTTCAAAAATTGATTTTGTCCAGGACTTTTCTAGTAAACGGTTGTTTATAAAGACTTGAAATTTTCTGTGATTGTAAATCTGCGGATTTACTTATGGCATTTGACCAAAAAAATGTATTTTGTCACTTCCGGTCGAAACCGGAAGTGAAACAAATTTTTCGAAAAAATGAATTTTCTGATCAAATCGAACAAGAATATGTGTTTTGTAGAGCTTTTTTAGCTGAATCTAACACTGAAAGCCGTTTTCGAATCGGACGATGCATTACAGAGATATCGGGGTTTAAAAATTGATTTTTCCGGAAATTTTGATTCCGCGGCCTTGGTTTAAAAAATAGCGTAATGTTCAAAGTAAAATTAACTCGTACCAAAAATAATTTCTAAGTCGTACCTGAACACATTCGGATTTTTTTTTTCAGTCGTTCTTAAAATCGGAAAGGTTTTTGTTAAGTCGTACTTAAAATCATTCGTATTTTGTTAAGTCGTACCAGGAATATTCGATTTTTTTCATATTTTTATTTTAGTTTCTCTTGTTATTGGTTTAAGAGCTCTGCTTCTTACAGGAACTTCCAGCTTTACTTCCGACATTAACGGAAGACCCACTCGTTGCTTTGCAACGAGCTTTGCTCTAGTCTTATTAGGGTCTTCCGTTTCCAACGGAAGACCCTCTTGTTATTCTACGGTTTCTTTTTCTTTATTATTAGGGTCTTCCGTTTCCAACGGAAGACCCTCTTGTTATTCTTCGGTTTCTTTTTATTATTATTTTTTTTCTTTTTCTTTTTTTTCTGACTCCTTTTCGGCTTCATAACTCAAAAAGTTTTCAACTTATTTTAGGGAAATTTTCAGGGTTTATGTGCAATAATAATGCCTCAAAGATGGTAAAGTTTCCATAACAACGTCACTTCCGTTTTGACGTTACGTCATTTTTAAACTTTAAAAAAAGTCATTTTGTCCGCGACATTTCTCAAAAACTCTTTAAGAGAGAGTCTTGAAGTTTTCTGTGGTTATGAATTTGGCAATTTACATGTGCAATAAGGCTGGAAATAAAAATCCGTCGCTTCCGGTCGAAACCGGAAGTGAAACAAATTTTTCGAAAAAATGAATTTTCTGATCAAATCAAAAATGAATATGTTTTTTATAGAGCTTATCAAGCTGAATCTAACACTGAAATCCGTTTTATAATCGGACAATGCATTAAAGAGATATCGGGATTTAAAAATTGATTTTTCCGGAAATTTTGTTTCCGCGTCCTTGGTTTAAAAAATAGCGTAATGTTCAAAGTAAAGTTAACTTGTACCAAAAATAATTGTTAAGTCGTACTTGAACACATTCGGATTTTTTTTGTTAAGTCGTTCTTGAAATCAGGAAGGGTTTTGTTAAGTCGTTCTTAAAATCATTCGGAATTTGTTAAGTCGTACCAGGAATAATTCGATTTTTTCATCTTTTTATTTTAGTTACTCTTGTTATTGGGTCAAGAGCTCTGCTTCTTACAGGAACTTCCAGCTTTACTTCCGACATTAACGGAAGACCCACTCGTTGCTTTGCAACGAGCTTTGCTCTAGTTCTTTTTTTTCTTTTTCTGACTTTTTTGGAGCGCTATTTCTCAAAAACTATCCAACCGATTCGCACAAAATTTTCAGGTAAAATAAAGCATGATCGGCGCTACATTTAGTAAAATTTTTAAATGATGACGTCACTTCCGGTTTCAGATATTGACGATTTTGTAAATTTTTTAGGGTCATTTTGTCCACGCATCTCCTCCGAAACCAATCAAGATAGAAGCTTGAAATTTTCAGGGATTGTAGATGAATGTATGTAGATGTACCCCCATGCTTCCAATGATGAAAATTGCTAAAGGCCTCCAAGCTCGCCTGAACCTGAAAATTGGCACCAAATTTTTTCACGAAATTTTTGCACATTTTCTGTAATATCTTTTGATGTATAAATATTTTGTTATAAGATGTAATGCAAAAGTTGTTTCAAATTACACGGGCTTTCGTTTGATATCAAGAAATAGGGACTGGCCCCTCAAATTAGGGTCCAAGAGGGCTGTAAAGTCTTCTTACAATAACTCTTTACTAAATAATAATTTGTTATTAATTATAGAAGCAAAAATGTTCATTGTTCGGCTGTTTATCTATACAGTACCATACCTAAGTCATATGTTACGTAATAAGGGGTTTAAAGGGGCCAGAATTTCAAAATTTCCATCATTAATATCTGAAAAAGGAGAAATATTTTGAAAAGCATTGTAGAACAAAAGTTGCTTAAAATAATGTTCTGTACAATATGCTACCTTAAATTTTTTTGTTCATGACCCCATTTAGGAGATAAAGGGCCGGCCCCTAAAACACATTTGTAAAGATATCCTAAGAAGGGTTAACATTTCGTGAACACTTGTTGAACAAAATATGTTTATATTTGCAAGACCTTTCATTTGATATCAAGAAAAAGGGGCTGGCCCCTCCAATTAGGGGTCAAGAGGGGTCTTAAATCTTCTTACAAGAACTGTTTACTGAACAATAATTTGTTATTAATTATAGAAGCAAAAATGTTCATTGTACAATTGTTTATCTATACAGTATCATACCTTAGTCATATATTACGTAATTAGGGGTTTCAAGGGGCCAGAAGTTCAAAACTTTGATCATTTTAAAATATCTGAAAAAGCAGAAATATTTTTTAAAAGCAATGTAGAACAAAATAATGTTCTGAACAATATGATACCATAAATGCTGTTATTAGTGGCCCCGGTAAAGAGTTAAAGGGTCGGCCCCTAAAATACAGTTGTTTAGATATCTCGATAACCGTTAACCATTCGTTAACATTTGTAGAACAAAATATGTTTATATTAGCAAGACCTTTTATTTGATATAAAAAAAAAGGGCTGACCCCTCAAATTAGGGACCAGAAGGGCTATTAAGTCTTTTTATAATAACTCTTTTCTGACCAACAATTTGATAAAAGTCATAAAGCAACAAAGGAGCTTTTATTAAGCTTAATTTAAAACTGAAATCCGTTTTAAAATCGGACGATGCATTACAAAAATATTGGGATTTAAAAATTGAGTTTTCCGGAAATTTTGTTTCCACGTTCTTGGTTAAGAAAATAGTGTTATTTTAAAAGTTAAATTAACTCATACCTAAAATAATTCGGAAGTTGTTAATTCGTACTTGAAGACATTCGGGACTTTTTTTATTAAGTCGTTCTAGAAATTGAAAAGGTTTTTGTTAATTCGTTCTTGAAATCATTCAGACATTGTTAAGTCGTACTAAGAATTATTCGATTTTTTTTTTTAATTTTTTTTTTATTTTCTTTGTAGTTGGTTTTAGAACTCTGCTTCTTACAGGAGCGTCTATCTTTACTCTCGACACCACCTGAAGACCCACTCGTTGCTTTGCAACGAGCTTTGCTCTAGTTATTATTATTTTTTTTTTTTTCTGACTCCTTTTCGGCTTTATAACTCAAAAAGTTTACAACCGATTTTGATGAAATTTTCAGAGGTTGTGTGCAACTATAATACCTCAAAGTTTGTGAAGTTTCTTTGAAAACATCACTTCCGTTTTTACGTTACGTCATTTTTAAAATTTTCAAAAAGTCATTTTGTCCGCGGCGTTTCTCAAAAATGCTTTAAGATAGAGGCTTGAAATTTTCAATGGTTATGATTTAATCGATTTACCTCTGTAATAAGGCTGGAAATGAAAATCTGTCACTTCCGGTCGAAACCGGAAGGGAATCAAATTTTTCGAAAAAATAAATTTTCTGATCAAATCAAAAATGAATATGTGTTTTATAGAGCTTATTAAGCTGAATCTAACACTGAAAGTCGTTTTAAAATCGGACTATGCATTACAGAGATATACGAGTTCAAAAAATGATTTTTCCGGAAATTTTGATTCCGCGTTTTTGGTTAAGAAACTAGTATCAAGTTCTTGGTTAAATTAACTTGTACCTAAAAATTAATTGTTAAGTCGTACTGTAACACATTCGGATTTTTTTTTGTTAAGTCGTTCTTGAAATCGGAAAGGTTTTTGTTAAGTCGTACGTAAAATTATTCGGTTTTTGTTAAGTCGTACCAGGAATAATTCGATTTTTTCATGTTTTTATTTAAGGTACTCTTGTTATTGGTTTAAGAGCTCTGCTTCTTACAGGAACTTCCAGCTTTACTTCCGACATTAACGGAAGACCCACTCGTTGCTTTGCAACGAGCTTTGCTCTAGTTATTCTTTTTTTTTCTTTTTCTGACTTTTTTGGAGCGTCATTTCTCAAAAACTACCCAACCGATTTGCACGACATTTTCAGGAGTGATAGAACAACGTCGTCGCTACATATTATCAAATTTTCAAATGATGACGTCACTTCCGGTTTCAGATATAGACGATTTTGTAAATTTTTAAGGGTCATTTTGTCCACGCATCTCCTCCGAAACTAATCAAGGTAGAAGCTTAAAATTTTCAGGGATGGTAGATAAATGTCTGTAGATGTACCCCCATGCTTCTAATTATGAAAATTGCTCAAGGCCTTGAAGCTCGCCTGAACCTGAAAATTAGCATCAAATTTTTTCACGAAATTTTTGCACATTTTCTGTAATACCTTTCGATGTGTACATATTTTGTTAAAACATGTAATGCAAAAGTTGTTTTAATTTTTAAGGGCTTTCATTTGGTATCAACAAACAGGGGCTGACCCCTCAAATTAGGGGCCAAGAGGGCTCTAAATTCTTCTTACAATAACTCTTTACTGAACAATAATTTGTTATTAGTTATAAAAGCAAAAATGTTCATTGTACAGCTGTTTATCTATACCGTACCATATTTAAGCCATATGTTACGTAATTAGGGTCTTCAAGGGGCCAGAAGTTCAAAACTTTGATCATTATTATCTGAAAAAGGAGAAATATTTTTAAAAGCAATGTAGAACAAAAGTTGCTCAACAAATTGTTCTGTACAATATGCAACCTTAAATGTTTTTGATTATGACCCCATTTAGAAGTTAAAGGGTCGGCCCCTAAAACACATTTGTACATATATCTCAAGAACCGTTAACATTTCGTGAACACTTGTAAAACAAAATATGTTTATATTTTCGAGACCTTTCATTTGATATCAAGTAAAAGGGGCTGGCCCCTCACATTAGGGGCCAAAAGGGCTCTAATGTCTTCTTACAATAACTTTTTACTGAACAATAATTTGTTATTAATTATAGAAGCAAAAATGTTCATTGTGCAGCTGTTTATCTATATAGTACCATACTTAAGTCTTATATTACGTAATTAGGGGTTTAAAGGGGCCAGAATTCAAAACTTTGATCATTAATAATTGAAAAAGGATAAATATTTTGAAAAGCAATGTAGAACAAAAATTGTTCAAAATAATGTTCTGAACAATACGATACCAAAATTTGGTTGTTAGTGGCCCCGGTAAGGGGTTAAAGGGTCGGCCCCTAAAACACATTTGTTTAGATATGTCGAGAACGGTTTACAATTCGTGAACTCTTGTAGAACAAAATATGTTTATATTAATGAGAACTTTTATTTGATATCAAGAAATAGGGGCTGGCCCCTCAAATTAGGGGTCAGGAGGGCTACTAAGTCTTTTTATAATAACTTTTTTCTGACCAATAATTTGATATTAATCATGAAGCAGCAAAAAAGCTTTTATTAAGCTTAATTTAAAACTGAAATCCGTTTTAAAATCGGACGATGCACTACAGAGAAATCGGGGTTTAAAAATTGAGTTTTCCGGAAATTTTGATGCCGCGTTCTTGGTTTAAAAAATAGTGGTGCAAAATTCACACTGAAAATAACTTCTACTGAAAATAATTCGTCCTGATCATGAAACTATATAAAAAACATAAAATTATGTGCATATTGTAGAGTTTCCAAAGCTTAATACAAAACTGAAATTCGTTTTAAAATCGGATGATGCATTGCAGAGAGATCGGGTTTTAAATATTGATTTTTCCGGAAATTTTGATTCCGTGTTATTGGTTTGAAAAATAGTGCATAATTCACACTGAAAGTAACTCCTTCTGAAAACCGTTCGTACAGGTCATAAAACCGAACTCCTTTTTTTAAATGTTAATCAGAGTGTTTATCGAAACAATTTCCTTATTTCGTTCGATAATTACGTTGTTAGTTTTTATTATAGTCTTTTTAGTCTTAATCGAAATAATTATCGTACGATTCCCCATGTCAACTCGCCATGTTTTAGGTAGCAAGGGACAGTTTTTTTTATGCATGAAATTGTGGGGTGGGGGTACCCCCATTTAGCACTATATTGCGGGAAATATATAATTTGCACCTGGATCAAAATGACTTGTAACTACCTGTTAGACTTAAGGAAGGACATTAAGGTTAAAAATTTACCCAAAATGACACCCATATTTTTTTCTGGTCAAATAAAATGTCTAATTGACCCCCCTGTGTAATGTCAAAATTTTACCCATTTTGGCCCATTTAGACCCCACCCTACCGTATTCCCTGCAGAGAGATGACCCCCGGGACAGGGTGCAACCTGTAGTCTAACATGCCCCCTCCCTGCCAGTCTGTACCGCCCCACCTCCCATCCATGTCATTTTCACACTATTTCACTTACCGTCTGCCCTACTTTCTTCTTGCATGAAAAGTGAGCATACCTGTCAACAGCCGCCGTTTCGCATCTGACTCCCAAGCACCCACTGTAACCATGGTAACACTATGGGACCTACATGCTTTACATCAAAATACAGGAATGACTCCCTGCTACCATAAAATTATCACCTATAATCAATTCACTAATTTTCATAGTACATACAGGCCTTCAAATACAGTAACACTCATTTTTACTAAAATATTGACGGGTACTTTATGCGAAACTGTCCCTTGCTACCTTAACAACAGCTGATAGCGGTTTGTCTACATTTTTAAAAGAAGCATGGCCTGCAAGACATCGATAGTGGAAATTTCAGCTCAACTAACGTATGACAGATTATAAAGGTATGTTTCAATACAGGATATGTCGTATTGACTTTTTCTTTTCAAAGTATTTGCACTTTTCAATCTAATCCGAGATTCCTCTGACTCTAACCTCCGCTTTTGAAGTACGTCACAGTATAAAAGCGGGCGTTAGAGTAAGAGGAATCTCGGAATATTATATGTCCAGTGTATTTTCACGGGTATGTTTTGCACACCATCTTTTGAATTTCTATTTGTTATTATGTATATGTATGTCTTACTTTGTATTGAACAACACATCGCACACTGTAAAACAGTGCATTTTAAAGCGGTGGGAGTCTTAAGGTACACAAGAATAGAATGTTGTAATTGGAGTGCATGTTTGCATGATGATAACTTTGCCCTAAATATTTGAATAAAGCAGATCTTTACCATATCGCCTTCATTTAATTTATAAATTAAAAAACTCAGGCTTGTGTTTAATTAAATAAATATATTTGACATAGTAAATATTCAATCTAATTAAAATTATACCTTTTGTCTCTCTCTCTGTTATATATGGTTATTGCTTGTGTAACGAGCATGTAAAACAGGGTGCTAGATGAAAAGTCTCAAATTTCGTATTATATCAAGCTCAGATTTTAGGTCAATGTTCCATGATATCTATTAAACAGTCTTCTCAAGATATAAGTATTTCACAGAATCATTGTAATTTGAGAGATTAGTTTATCTTTTATACATATTGATTCATTTTAGGTAAGCTTTACATGCATATCACATCTACATAGTATGTAAATAATTTTACTGCATGTGCCTTAGATCTCTCTCTCTCTCTCTCTCTCTCTCTCTCTCTCTCTCTCTCTCTCTCTCTCTCTCTCTCTCAAATTTTTTATCTTGGCAAAGTGTCAGAGGGCAACTTAATTTTGTGATAAAAATATCTCGGTCTTGTAAAAGAAATCTAAAGTGGATTGAATTTTAAAATGAGCATGCTCGTATTATCAATCCCTCATTTTTTCAATGTGCAACCAAAATCCAAAGCTTTGTAAAATTGTTCCTGGAATTTTCTGCGCATTATACATAGTATTGTTTTCAAAACATAACTCATAAGAAAAAAAAAAAACCTCGCTAAATTTATTCGCAAAAAACCCCAGTAGAATTGACAAAACATGGTATACATGTAGCAGAAGCTTATGCTTTGACGCTGTTCAGATTGGTAATACATGTATTCCTTTGTAGTTTATGAATTAAAATATTGCTGTTGCACTACAAGTAAAACAAACTCTCTCTCTCTTGCTCTTGCTCTCGCTCTCTCTCAATCTGATATGTCTACACCCAAGAAATTTTTTTAATGTAATATGATATTATGACTTGATATGCACATTTTTGTTTTTGTACTGCCTAAATGTTAATGTCATGTATTTGGATATGTCATACTTATAACACTGCATGGTCAGTTTATTTTTTCCAAAAACATTATGTATATGTTAGTGTAAGCACAGCTATTACAAGTACATGTATTTTAACTCAGCTAATTTTTTTTTTTCATTTCAGCTCAAAACGAACTCTTGTTACCACATTACTTTTACCTGTTGATTCGTATGGTTTCAGCTCTTGAGGTTAACCTGTCACCTCTACTCACATGCATAGTCCTTGTGTTCTACAGACTATCTACCGGTATTTCAAATTAAAACGGATAATGCATGAACAATAATGGAACTTTAAGAAAGCATCATGCCCTATTGTGGTTTGTTCATGTTTGATAAGAAATTATAAAAAACAAAATTAAGGCTGTTTAAAGAAATATGATTGTTGTGAAAATTTGTTTTTCAATGAAAGTATGCAATTATATTTCCTTCATTTTTTATTTTATAAAGATATTTAGATGTCTTTACATAATTGAAAAATCACCCAACTATTTCCAATTGTCTCCATTAAGATTACATGTAGGATATGTAAATGTACATTTGACTTTTGAATAACACCTGCAATGATAATTACTTTTGAAATGAGCAAGAAACAATATCTTTTCATCCTTTTAAGGTATATGTGCATTAAAAAAAGTAGACACAACATGTCAAATTTTAACATTTTTAATGGAATTCTCCTCCGCCTCCAGCTACCCGGGTGTGTTTGAATTTAATTTTATTTAAGGCAGATGTTGAACTTGTTGATCTTACTGTTTTAGCATGGTTAAAAAGAGACAAGAAACAAGAATAGATTAGATATTCAATAAATATGATTGTTAGCTTACCTTTTTTCATGGAAAAAAGAAATCACATGCAAGAATACATGTCTATTTAATTATTAAAATGCTACAAATCATTCAAGAAACAAAAAAGATCAAATTTTAGTATCATTAATGATTGTTTTCAAATATGTGTGAGAAATGACTCAAAGAAATTGCCACAAGTTTCATAAAATTAGGTAAAAGATTTCAAACCATGACTTTTTATGAAAATCAAAAGATAGGGGGAGGGTATACATGTAAGGGTATTTCTAAGTGATGTGATGCTTTTATCAAGATAATATCATGTAGATGTATGTTGTATTGAATAAGGTTTCTTATTAATGGTGGTTGAAAAATAATTGACCTCTAAAAGGTCAGGTAAAGATGTTTTACTATGGAGAACCCTGTAAATCTGTGTTGAGTAAAAGAAATTGAATATGGTGGGTTCACTTAAATGGCCAAATGTTTATTAAACCTCAATGGAATTGTCAATATGTAGTATACTTTTTTCTCAGAATTGCATTAGCTTTCTTATTCTAAGACAAGACATCTGTTCATAAAATGTACTAAGTTAAAGGAAGCAAGGGACAGATTCGGATAAAGTACCCGTTAATATTTTTGTAAATTAAGGTACATCACTACACCTAGACTTATACTTTTTAAGACACTACGTCACAAGATGGCGATTTAAATGTTTTGTTGAACTCTTCATATCGTTCGATTGGGTTGTATATCGTCATAGCTCAATGGTTAAAGTATTGGGTTTCTAAACCATTCGAGTTCGAGTCTGCCTAGAGCTTTTGTTACTGTTTATTGAATTAAATTTTTAAAAATGTACTTGTTCATTTAAAATTGCACATTTTTGCCTATTTGACTTAAACACTTCTTATCAATTATGATATCTATCATTATCAAGTAATTTTCTGCTGATTTGTCAATTGAGAAAATATTTCAAGGTGTTTTGAGCCACCTTAAGAGATGCTGTACTTGAAGGCTTATGAGTGTTGCTAAGATTCATAAAATGAATTTTAATGATTATCATCAGAGGGATCTCCCTTGTTGGAATTGGTATGCAATATGAAGGCCCCTAATGTTTAATAAGTACATGAGAATTGAATGGTGAAACTTGCGGCTAAGACTGTTGTGTTGACTATACACTGTGAAATTGCAGGTTACAAATGGGAGGTTATATAACTCGAAATTTATGTGGATGGGACATTATATACCTAATTACTGGGTATGAGGATGATAGCAAGTTTATTGTCTTCCAAGACAGCCACTATTTCATGGGGCGAAGCCAAGTGAAATAGTTGCTGTTGAGGGGGACAATAAACTTTCTGTCATCCAAATAGTCAGTAAATAGCTATAGGTATTTTAATTATTATTCTGAAGAAAACTTTATTTGTTGGCGATGCAGAATTTCTTGATTATTAACAAATTAGAATTATCGGACTTTGAATTTAATGTTATCGGATTATATCAGAGGTGTTCCGAGTTTAAAAAGGAGGGAAATCGTATGCTGCCGGTGAATACTTTCGTTGACTATTCACCATGGACAGATACCATAGAAACTATTTCACAGTTAGATGGAATAGCATGTTTAATCATTTTAATTTTACATAGGAAATATTCACAGAAATATAATAAACTGTACATTGGTAAGTTTCTGACATTTGATGGTGCAACAAGCACACAGTTTGGAAGGTCAAAGGTGACATCTTTTGTTTCCGACTCCTTTTCGGCTTTATAACTCAAAAAGTTTATAACCGATTGAAATGAAACTTTCAGAGATTGTGTGCAACTATTATGCCTCAAAAATTCCAAAGTTTCTTTAAAAACGTCACTTCAGTTTTTACGTTACGTCATTTATAAAATTTTAATAAAGTCATTTTGATGACTTCGATGTTTCATGAAAACGCTTTGAGATAGAGGCTTGGAATTTTCAATGGTAATAATTTTGTCGATTTACCACTGTAATAAGGCTGGAAATGAAAATCTGTCTCTTCTGGTCGAATCCGGAAGTGAATCAATTTTTTCGAAAAATTGAATTTTTTTATCAAATCAAAAATGAACATGTGTTTTGTATAGCTTATTAAGCTGAATCTAACACTGAAAACCGTTTTAAAATTGGACGATGCATTACAGAGATATCGGGGTTTAAAAATTGATTTTTCCGGAAATTTTGATTCCGCATCCTTGGTTTAAAAAATAGCGAAATGTTTTAAAGTAATATTAACTCGTACCAAAAATAATTGTTAAGTCGTACTTGAACACATTCGGATTTTTTTTGTTAAGTCGTTCTTGAAATCAGAAAGGTTTTTGTTAAGTCGTACTTAAAATCATTCGGATTTTGCTAAGTCGTACCAGGAACAATTAGATATTTTCATCTTAGTAACTCTTGTTATTGGTTCAAGAGCTTTGCTTCTTACAGAAACTTCCAGCTTTACTTCCGACATTAACGGAAGACCCACTCGTTGCTTTGCAACGAGCTTTGCTCTAGTTATTATTTTTATTTTTTTTTCCAACCAATTTTGTGTACGCGATTTCTCTAAAACTACTCCACCGATTTACATAAAACTTTCAGGTCTGATAGATTATGATCTGAACCTTATTGGAAATCTTTTTTAATGATGACGTCACTTCCGGTTTTGAGTTATTTACAATTTAACGATTTTCAGAGGGTTGACTTGTCCAGGGGTAAACTCCTAAACGATTAAAGATATTGAGTTCAAAATTTCAGGGATTGTAGACAAAAGGTTGTAGATCTGACATGTGGTATATATATTTTCCTGTGACTAAAAGCGCCGAAGCTCGCCCGAGCTCGAAAATTACATTTAAAAAAGTGTCGTGATTTTTCGTGGTTTTCTTTCAATATCTCTTTCCTCGATAGTATTTTGTTATAACATGTAGAACAAAAAATCTTCATAAAGTCAAGAGCTTTCATTTGGAATCATGAAAAAGGGGCTGACCCTTCAAATAAGGGACTGAGACGGCTCTAAAGTCTTTTAATGATAACTTTTTATTGTGAAATATTTTGTGATACATTATAGAAGCAATTTAGTTCATTCTAACGGTATATACCTCTACTTGGCAATCATTTACTCCTATGTTACATAATTAGGGATTTTAAGGGGCCAGAAGTCCAAAACTTTGATGCTCAATATCTCAAAATGGAGGAAAATTTTGAAAAGCAATATTGAACAAAAGATGCTTGAAATATTGAGTTTAACAATAATCAACCATAATTTCTTTGTTATGCGGTCCTTAAAGGGAGTTACAGGGTCGGCCCCTAAAACGACCCTCTCAAGATATCTCGAGAACGGTACAAAATTTGTAATTACTTGTTGAACACAAAGTGTTTGAATTGACAAGAGCATTCATTTGAAATCATGAAAAAGGGGCTGGCCTTTCAAATAAGGGGCTGAAGGGGCTCTAAAGTCTTTTGATGATAATTTTTTACTGTGAGATATTTTGTGATACATTATAGAAGCAATTTAGTTCATTCTAACGGTATTCACCTATACTAGGCAATAATTTACTCCTATGTTACATAATTAGGGATTTTAAGGGGCCAGAAGTCCAAAACTTTGATGCTCAATATCTCAAAATGGAGAACAATTTTGAAAAGCAATATTGAACAAAAGATGCTCAAAATATTGAGTTTAACAATTATCATCCATAATTTCTTTGTTATGCGGTCCTTAAAGGGAGTTACAGGGTCAGCCCCTAAAACGACCCTCTCAAGATATCTCGAGAACGGTACAAAATTTGTAATTACTTGTTGAACAAAAAGTGTTTGAATTGACAAGAGCTTTCATTTGAAATCATGAAAAAGGGGCTGGCCTTTCAAATAAGGGGCTGAGGGGGCTCTAAAGTCTTTTGATGATAACTTTTTACTGTGAGATATTTTGTGATACATTATAGAAGCAATTTTGTTCATTCTAACGGTATTCACCTATACTTCGCAATCATTTACTCCTATGTTACATAATTAGGGATTTTAAGGGGCCAGAAGTCCAAAACGTTGATGCTCAATATCTCAAAATGGAGGAAAATTTTGAAAAGCAATATTGAATAAAAGATGCTCAAAATAATGTGCGACCATATATTGTTTGTTACCTGGACCCTAAAAGGAGTTTTAGGACCGGATAGCAAAACGATTTTTGCCGGATATCTCAAAAACGGTAACCAATTTTTAAACACTTATTAGCAGTTAACTAAAATGAATGAAAAGGAACTGATCCCTCAAATAAGGGACACCAAAGGGATAGATAGTCTTTCACCCATTACTCTTAGATCTTTTAGATCCCGCCTCCTTTTCAAGATACGTTTCGTTGACAAAGATCAAGAGTAAGGTCATTCCATATTCTAAAAATCGGACGGAAGACCTCCTCGTTGCTCGCAACGAGATCGTGTCTAGTTATAATTATAATTGTGTTGACTCTTTTTATGCATTGTATAATGTTTTGCTTCGTGTCGGGCAATATTTCGTCCCTCGGGGGCTAATATAATCAATGTTGCCCTCAACCCCAGTCAATATTTGTTTTGTTTTATGAAGAAACAAACCAAAATTTAAGAAATTACAAATTAATTGAAAACAGATCGCCGTAATTTTCTCAGCTCAACAAAGAATTCACGAATTAAATTTTGTGCAAAGTTCATTTCCAAAATATCCTCAGCATCAAACGGTCACTGGTGGTATTCCGCCGACCCTAAGAATTTACATACAGATGTTCTACCTGATTTTACTTCACAGTAATTCGCAAATCCTTATATCCGTTATGATAGCAAACCGTCGCATTGCGCGTCCTTTGTTTACTTGCCTTGACTGACTGTCCATTATGACGTCACCTTGTTTTGGACTCGTGAAGAGTTACTAACGTCATCGTTTACGAATCAACAAATCAGAGGCGATTATTTGAAATAGAGGGAATGTTCTCTAGATATTATTCCTAGCCAGTCAATATCAAAAAAATATTGACCGGTCAATATTTTTCGGACGAGCTAATATTACAATTATTGACTATTCGTCTATATAGAGTTATATAGTGAGAATACACTACTGAATATAACAAATATATATATATATACATGTATATATAAAACAAAGAAAGCTGACATATGAATTAAAGGAATATAATATAATTATAAATAAAATGTTTCACATATATTGAGGTAGCGGTATTAACCGTTGAAGATAAGTTACAATTATAACCGCGAAGGGATTTTCACACTCTTTAATTACAAGATTTTTTTCATGGCTCCAGATAATCATCAAGTGAATTCTGAATGCTTTGCGTTTTGTCTGTGCATGTATTCATATAATGTCCGTTCTGTTCGCGGTCCATGCCCCTATCATTATAATTGCAATGGATCGGTTTAAGATCGTTTGAATCCCTTTTGTGAAACTCTGGGTCTAAGTATTCATCGCGTTTGTTCACGTTAACTTGCTCTGGACATCGAATGTTTCTCCAGAAAATTAAAAAAAAAAAACTACTGAATGTCTTAGTAAAATATAACAGATAAAACAAAAAATATATTTGTTGTTTTTTTTATTAACTTTTACAAATCTTTATAAAATGTGTTTACCTTGCGATTTATTTATATTAATCTGCTTGATCGTTTAAGATGATACGCGGGTATGATTAGGCAACTCTCAGCGATCAAATTTCCTCTGATTGATATGACGTCACAATAAACAACATGATGTCATATTTTAATCATAAACGTGTCAAATTATACTTTATCTCTGATTTAAATCATAAAAACTACAGACATAAAATATCACTAGAAACTCATCTAACTGAATATATCTTCTCTGTATTACATATTTATCATTGATGACGTCACAAGCATGTTTAATAGCGAACATCAATGTCGGGGGACAAATCATCGGAATGCAGTGTAAACAATGCCGAAATATGACTTATTTAATACTGATACACAAGATTAAAATGAATGTCAGTATAGATATAATCAGGATAATACGGACATGGATATTTTGTTTCATTAGCAAGTGTTATAAGGTAAGCAGATAGACATTTATGTGGCTTTATCGGCCTTTCCTCTGTGTACAAAAAAGGCAAAAGTGTAACACTACCCCGAATATTATGAAAGTGGAATTAGGCAAATATCAAAAGCATATGACTTAAACTACTTGAAAAGTGCTGCTAGAATCCCGTGTTTTGTTTCTGTAAATAAAAAATACGTAGTATTTTCAATGAAATTGATGAAGTCGAGGGGGTATCCGAAAAATAATGACACTATTTATTTTATGCGATTAACATTAGGATTCTAGCAGTAAAACTAATAAACATGAAATAATTGCTGATCGAATTATTGTATAATTCATACAAATGAACTTCGGGGTAGTGTTACACTTTTTGATTTTTTGTTAAGGTAAAAATGTTATCTATTTTTAACTGTCACGTGATGCCATGGCACGGCAGCTTCAAAGATCGTTTCGATTCCGAAGTAGAAAAATAATATCATGGCGAACATATTCACTTGATATTAATTATCAGCACTGTTTTCATAAAAATTAACAATGTTATAATTGATCATAATATCGACGGACATTTAAATCGGAGTTGCCTTAACCAACCCGGGTATCTTTGTAGTCTTTGTAGTCTGTTTTCGATTGAAAACTGAGTATATTCTTCATTAATCGCTGGCGACATTTACTCACTAAAAGATCTTACAATATTTAATCAATTTCGTATTAATCTTGTTTTCTAGAAGAGGAATTTTAAATTGGATGACTAATTTAAAACGTAGGACAGTTTGATGACACAAACTTAAGATATATTTGGGAGTTCATTATAAACTAGGCTATTTGAGTACAATGCTTCGCCTTCTAAAGTGGAAGATGAAACATATCAAATTCAGACAAAAGTTTGAAGTGATAACATATGCTTAACAAATCTATTCAAAAGCTTCTTTATTATAATTAAAAAAGTGTTTCTTTAATATTAATAAGTACGTTAGCTTTTATATACTGCACCTTTCTTATTTTGCAATCATACTTCTTTAGCATTCATGAAAAAAATATTAAGATGAACTTTGCAATTTCTTTAAAAAAAAAATAATTGTTCACTGTAGCACACGTAATTTTTTTTTCAAAACAGAATCGATATTGACGTTTAATGGGAACCAGCATTTTCTAACAAAAATACATAAACTAACCTTTCTTCTGTACAAACCTTTCATAATTCTCTGCTTTGTGTCTGTTTGTACGAAGCAACATTAGTCCAATTCCAGAATTGATTCCTATTATAGGGTTTGTGAAGTATAAAGGACCGATACTGTCCTTATTTTAAACAGTAATACCAAATGTAAAGGCAATATTAAAGCAGTTGATGCCTGCTGGAACTAATGATATTAGCAAAACTTTTCAACGATAACTCTCTATCATTACTAATTAAGATAAATTAATTCATGTTCATTCTTAACCATTATTAAAAGTATTCACCTTTATTTTTAAGAACAAAATCAATTTGCTTGTATCTAAAAATTCTCTTTATTCCCATTTTGGCCCCACCCTACCATAGGTAGTCATGATTTTCACAACCTTGACTCTACATTACCTGAGGATGCTGCCATATAAGTTTTAGTTTTCCTGGCCAAATGGTTCTTTAAAGATTTACTTTATATATTCCTACGTACAAATTTGACCCCCATTATGGCCCCACCCTACCCCCGAGAGTCATGATTTTCACAGCCTTGAATTTACGCCGGTAAGGAAGCTTTCACATAAGTTTGCCAAATGGTTCTTGAGAAGGTTTTTTAAAGATTTACTCTATATATTCCTATGTAAAAAGTCGAACACCCAATGTAGCCCAACCCTATCCCGAGGGTCATGGTTTTCACAACTTTGAATCTACACTACCTGAGGATGCATCCATACAAGTTTCAGTTTTCCTGGGCTAATGATTCGCGAGAAGGTTTTGAAAAATTTCTCGAAAATGATTAATCATTCGTAATTATCTCCCTTTGCAAGCAGCGTGGTCTTTAATTTTCACAACCTTGAATCCCCTTAACCTAAGAATGCTTTGTGCCAAGTTTGGTTGAAATTGGCCCAGTGGTTCTTGAGAAGAGTTTAAAATGTGAAAAGTTTACAGACAGATAGAAGAACAGACGGACGACTGATAAAATGTGATCAGAAAAGCTCACTTGAGCTTTCAGCTCAGGTGAGCTAAAATATATATATTTTTAAATCATCACAATTAAGTACGAAATATCAAAGAAAGATTTGTTTTTTTTAATTATATTAACATTTTTTGTATTTGTGGTAAAAGGAAAGTTATATCACTACTGGCTTTAAAAACCGCTGTCCGTATGAAAATCCCCTGTCTTCTCCTGTCATCCCCTATGTTTTCACTGACACCCCTTGTACATCCCCTGTGTGCCACTGTACAGAGCCCCTGTATACCCTGTCATCCCGTGAGGAGTGCGTGAAATTTGCATTGTTCTGTGTCATGTAAGCGCATAATAACACAACATGATCAGCACATGCAGATATCCACACGAAGATCGGAATGATGAAATGATCACCACTTTGACTGTTTTGCCCAGTGTAATGATGCATAGAATTAAATAGTCTTTAAGAAGCTCATGTAAATCGCTGGTATTTGCTGTCAGCTTTTTTTTAATCATGTGAGAGAGAGAGAGAGTGAGAGAGAGAGAGAGAGAGAGAGTTGATTTTTTTCGGAAGGGGGATTAGACCGGGGTTCATTGACACTTTTAACTTCTATCAGTGTGCATTTTCCAATAAAGTTATTTATATGCATTACTGTATAGAATTGTCCTCATGCAAATGCCGGTAACTGGGTAACATAAATACACACATGCATTATCTTAAACAATGTTCCGAGTTTCTGATCAATCTTTTCATGTTTGAAATTCTCAGAACTGAAAAATCGAAATTTTCAATTTCTTGTTTCTTTACTTGACAAATTGTGAAAAAAAGTCAAAAGTGTCTTTAAACAACATAATTATTGCATTATTGTGTACCATTACTGAGAATTCACTTCTGAGGACGTGTGTGTATATGCAAGTACACGAGTGTATGTCACCAATCTCGCTACCGTGCGCTGCAAATTGTCAAGAAGGGCTGTATACAGTATATAGCTATTATATAATCCCTGACCGACCAGTAAGATCTTAGGAAGTGTGTGTATATATACATGTACACGTTTGTCTTTCATCTTTTTTTTCCGATCTTGCTACCGTGCACTGCAAATTGACAAGAAGGGCTGTGTACATTAGCAATTATAATAACCCATAACCGAGTGAAAAAATGTCAACATCCTCTCCTTTGAAAACTGTAGCTTCAAAAAGCTAATTGTTAATTATGTTTTCAATTTTTATGATCAATTGATCTGGTGTAGAATAAAATATTGATGAAATAAAAATTAATTTGACAGTTCTAAGTTAATCTAAAGAATTATAGAGAATTGGTTATGAAAATTAATTAGGATTGCATGTTTACTTATTAGGAAGTTAAATGCAAGGTAAACTAATAGTACCTTTTAAAAGATCAATTCAATCTCTCTCTCTTTCTCTCACTCTCTCTCTCTTTCTCTCTCTCTCAGTATCTTTATAAACTCCTTAGGATATTAGGCTACATGTATATAGAAAACACTAGTTCTGCAATGACATGTATGTTGTGTATGTTATGACCAGGGCCACGGAATGATAAAGAATAGGTAATGAAATAAGGATTGCATGTTTACTTATTATATTAAAATCAATGCACACACACACACACACACACACACACACACACACACACACACACACTCTCTCTCTCTCTCTCTCTCTCTGTCTCTCTCCCCCCCCCCCCACACACACACACACAATTTCTCACACAATCTCTGTCATGGTTAATCAGGTTTTTTTTTTCTCAATATCTATATAACCTCCAACATGTATAAAAAACATATTTACATGTTCTGACCTTGGCGGCAGATTTCTGTTCATCGGCAATTAATTAACACTTTGCAGTAAAAGAGATATGAAAATTAGATTTTAGAAATTAATGAAATTGATTATGAGAATAAATATTAATCATCAGTTGAAATTTAAGTCAAGAGTCCAATAAGCCGGTCAGAAACATACCAATCAAACATACTAAAAAAAATTCTTAGGTAAACGTATATAAGCTATTGAAGCTTTATTCTGTTATTCACGGGAAATTAATAAAGATATATCCAAGACCTTGGCTTAAAAAAAGAAGAAAGGTGTAACTCTATCGTTACATGGCTGATTATAAATTCAATATTTTTCACTGATTTTTTGGTTTTAGTGCGCACCTATATGTTTAGATAAATACAAGATTTAAAAACCATGTGCAGCGCTTTATCTTAGTTTCTCTTGTATTGTTTATCACCAAGAATTATATGATTCATAGGTTTAAGATAATCATAAGTAAAGGGTATATATATATATATATATATATATATATATATATATATATATATATATATATATATATATATATATATATATATATATATATATAAATATATCTGTAGACAATTTAAATATATAAAAAATTCACTTTATATTGTATTTTTCCTCTGTTTTTCCAACATAATTTAAGGGAGTAGCGATGTTTATGAGCTCTAAAGTACTACATGCCCTGAGGGCTTTCACACCTAATATTAAAATAATCCCCGCCCTCACCTGAGGTTTACCACTCAGTGAATCTCAAATCTTTAGGTCTCACACAAGGAATTAATGTCACTATATGTTACTATATAGCTTTAATTCAGTTAATTAATTAACTATACTCTCAGCATATAATTCATGAAAGAGAAATTTTAGTTAAATTTTTAGATCAGAAAAATAACGCCTTATGCGGTTTCTAAGAGAGATAATTGAGAGTAAACATACTTACCCCCAAGTACACGTGGGTTCCACATGTTGACAAAGAGGCTCAGCACCATCAAGGAAGTTGCATCATGCGCATCTAAAAAAATAGTTCCATTGAAATTAGTGTGACAAGTAATAATTCTCCTAGCCACTGAGTCCAAAATCAATACTTTAGGCCTAAAATAAGGTGCCAAAAAAGGAAGAAAGAAAAGAAATTGTCTCTATATATATGGAACTACAATTCAGTTTGATTGGCTATTTCCTTGCGTAAGACCTTTAGCTGTTAGCATGACTATTTAAGTATCAATAAATTATCAACTTAAACATGCAATTTCTAAAATAACGATAACAGTGTGTCTTGTGCTTCGGTGCTGTTGAGTGCAAATATTGACTTATAGCTCAAAAGATAACATATGTTAATAGTTGAATTAAGAAAATAATATTGAAAAAACCCAGTCAAAAGCCGTACAGTGGATGTCAGGTGCATTCACAGGGGTATACAGTGGCTTACAGGGGATGACAGGGGCGTACAGGGGGTGACAGGGGCTTACAGTGGCGCACAGGGGATGACAGGGTATACAAGGGCTCTGTACAGTGGCACACAGGGGATGTACAGATGGTGACAGTGAAAACACAGGAGATGATAGGAGAAGACAGGGGATTTTCATACGGACAGGGGTTTTTAAAGCCAGTAGTGTATGAAGTAATTCAAAATCCCCTTTTTTTGTTATCAATTATGAATTGTTGTTCCTTGATTTATTAATAAGTGTTTAGGTGTTGTTATTTGAATTAAGTAATTATGATTCAAATGCGTGTATTTTAGCATTTAAAACTTTATATTCTATATGTTTAATGTTTCTGCATTTAATACCTGAAGAATTGTGTTTGTTTAAAGGATACATATATATTTTTAATTTTTTTGGTATAGTACCCAACATCAGCTTTACGTATGTTTTGTTGGTTCTCGTCTGTTACAAAGACTTTGTACACAGTTTTGAAAGGTTAGCTCTAATTCATTTCAAAAATAGTTTTAAAAATATTATTATATATATATTTTTTTAAACAAAAATTAAATATTGAAAAGGGTTTAACTTTTTTTTCTACATTTTCAGTGAAATGTGCATGGAACAAGCTCTTACAATTCATGCACTTCTAAAGGAGAAAATGTGTCCTTATAAGCTATTGGAATCTAAGCAACGTATGTCTTGTCTAGGTTACAGTTTTTTGTTTGTTTGTTTTTTGTTTGTTTGTTTTTTTTCTTTTCTTTTTTTTTTTTTTTTTTTACATTTTCTTAAATATTTTTTGTAATTTTACTTCTGATTCAAAAGCTATATATTTTGATAAACAAAATAGTTTTGGTTCGGATGAGGCAATACTGAGTATTCGTTTTACCTCGAACACTTTTATAAAAAAAGAAACAAAGTATGAATAAAATCTTTTTTCATCGTCAATAAGTTTAATGTTATGCGTCTGAATCGCTACACGGCTCGGTTGGTCAAATGAGATTTTTTTCTTATTACTTTTCATCATAAAGCTTCCTGAATTTCCTTTATTTTTAGGAACAATAGAAAGTTCAGTGTGGTGCAAAGGAAAATATACCACCAATCCCGAATACGTGGCATGTGTTGATTATAATATGAATTTCCATATCAACAAAACATTGACAACAAAATTGAACGACGTTGTTTGTTCTGTTGAAGATTGTATATTGAAAGTAATAGAATTTGACTGCATGTTTACCGCGGATGAAGGCAATATATCTCAACAAGCTGCAAAGGACGAATCGTGCATTGGTAACTTTTTACGTTTATAATGTTTTAAACAAAATAGCATAGTGCCATTTATTTGTTAGTGACCACATGGTAAAGTCAGAACATTGTTATTAACTGCAATATTGACAGCGTGTTCGATTTAAAAGGCCATAATACTTTCTCTATCAACAGAATCATTGCAAGTAATGTAATATAATTTCCACTTTGTGATTAATAATATGTTGTAAACAATATATTTCCTATTCAAAAATTGCTTAATATGTAGATAGCAGTAGCATTTCAAGTACAGCCTCCACAAGACCAGCAACAAAAACAGACAATTCAACCTATCCAGCAGAAATTACGACTTCAGCTATAGCTGCATCCCAAGAATCTTTACCTAGTAATTGTATACATTTTAAAAACCGTTATGAACATTCTAACTATAATGCACTTTTTACACATTTTTAATAATAAATGTAAAATAAATGTGCCGATAAGAGTTAAACAAAGATATACATGTAAAAACATATCAAATATAAGTAAAAAAGTTACTTTAGATTTTTTCAGCTTGCATTCTTTTTTATGTTTTCTGATGTACTGATTAAACTTGAAATATTGAATTAAAGAATATATATGTTTTAGCTTCGAAACCCTGTCCGTTGACGTCAACTGTGAGTTCAATCACGGCAGAAAATCCCTCCACGTTAAAAGACTCCTCAACAGCATCAACATCAACAGAAGGTCTGTTTTAGCAATTCGTGTTTAATCAAGACTGGTTCATTCTACCTCTACTATGTATTTAGATTTGTCTAAACATTCTCTATTCTCCATTTAATGGATTGGTTTTTTTTATCTTTATTTTTTGTTATGATTTTCGTTGTTGTCATTTATATTGTTGCTGAAATGAAATTTTTATCGTCCGTATCATTAGCTATTGATAATGATTTTTTGCAAGCTATGCGTACAGAAATTCATCATGCATACTCGATTTTATCTAAAATAATATTTTGGTCTTATTTCACAATAGGAAGAAAATGTCTAAACAACTAAAACATGCAGACAAATTTTCTCCACTGGGGAAACAAAACTTTTTAATTGGCTCAGTAAATATAATAATAATGTCTAATCATATTTTCTAAACCACACCATTGACATAAATTCTTAATTCTATCACCTTTATCATAGAAATATCAGTAAGCTACATAGCAGCATCGGGGATAGGAGGGATGATCATCGGAGCAGTTCTTGCTTTACTCTTTGTATTTCTTCTCCAAAAACTAAGAATACATTTGCGTTCTCAGTGAGTTTACCTTTCAGATATTTTACATTATACTAGTATTGTACTGGTATCAAGCATAACATTCAAAGCTCTTCTTTGATATCATCGCCATCTGAAAGTACATGTAGTTAAGGTCATCAATATAATTTTCTTTTCTTTTAATGAAATAACTGGAATCTGTATTTTTCAGTATAATCCACTATGTTAATTGAAAACAAAGTTATGGACTGGAAAATTCAAAATAAGATCGATGCGTTGTAATTTTTTGAAATGTTTTTATTATTTTAACTTTCAGACTGGCCGAAGAGCACTCTTTGGAAAACCCTGCTTACAATAAGAATCACATAATTTCTGATCAATTCAATATCACAAACGCGTCCCAAAGTGAAGAATACTCAGAAATCCAACCAAACTTGGTGAGATCTTGTACTTTAAAACATTTACTTGATAATATATTTCTTTTTGTAGTCACATAAAGCGTTTACCTTTTGGTTGGATTTTGAATTCGAATATCCATATGTTAAAACTGGATTTCAATCCAGTAGGAAATATGTAAGTGCATACATAACATAATAAGTGTAACGTTTGCTTTAGCTTGCGACAATTGGTGATTGAATGTTTAGGAAAGTGAGAAAGACAAACATTATTGCAACAACTTTTAATTTGATAAAAATTGCGCGTTGTGAAAAAAAAAAATAGGAATAACGACAACTTGTATTATATCAAATATTAGTGTTGGTAAAGTACATGTAAAAACGAGGCACGTGTATTAAAATTGTAATAAATAACAGGAAAAATTTCATATATTGTTGCCAGAAACTTTAATTACCGCTAAAATTGTTAGAAACCATATTCTAAACAGTTTACTATTTTCATTATTTCCTTTTATGTAGTATTCTCGTAGAAGTGTCAGCAACAATTATGGCAAAGTAACACAACATATGAAATCAAAATGCACGAACATTGATTATGATCATCTAAACGATGCTTTTGACACGGACACAAATGATGAAAGCATGTATGATCATGCTCAGTTTATTTCCAAAACACAGTCTGATCAGCAAGTGGACAAAGACAATGGAGATTACATGCAGACGAGTCCAGTGAACGTAGACCGTTCGTATGTAGAAGTAACAGGAGAGGGATCTGAGGGGTTTGTGATCGACAATTAAAAACAAATGAAAAATGAACCAAATGGACAGTGTTTCGTTCTGAAAAAAAGAAACAAAGCAATTTGATTTACTCCCTCTTTTCGTCTAGGCCAAATTTGTTTTCTATGCAAATGAACAATAAATAAGCGTGACTTTTTGCCATTTTTTCATCGCAATTTAAAGCATAATAGTGTTTGTAACAAAGTATATAAAAACGATCATATATCCAGTTTTCACACGCATACAATCTTTCTTTTAAATCTGTGGAATCTATTCTATCAATCAAATGTCATGATATCCAAGTTTGGCTCCTTAAAAACACTCACTTTTCTAAAAAAAACAACCCAAACCACCCCCCCCCAAAAAAAAACCCCCCATTAAATACATATTTACATGCGTATTAGTTTTCAGTTTGAAATTAAAAAAATCAAATAAAGATATAATAACAATGGTATTTTTGCGATTTACACAAATACTGGACAAATCACTCACAGAGCATGTCGCCCTTGAGACAAGTTGCCGCCAGTCAACTCGTCCGCCAGCCAATTTGTATAATACACGTATATATACTAGGCATGACGTTATGACGGGCGAATTAAAAAAATTATGACACCAACTTTGAAGTTGTCATTCGAGAAAAATATTGACGCCATTGAAAAAAGAAAAACAGATCCTGAAATTAGACATTCCAGAAAACAACATATAACAAAATCAAAACTTTTTGAGACTAGGCCATTTTTAATGGTTTGTTGGTCAAGTTCTTTAGTCCAACTCACCCCAAGTCAAGACTACTCTCCCTAATTTTTCAACATATTTTATTTAAGCATTGGATCGTTATTCTCGAATACCGGCGGTCCATGCAAACAAATTTAATGTCGCGCGTTTGCACGGTATTCCCGATGATTTGGCTGCACGGTCTGGTGTGTTATACGACCGACGATAACAAATAAACTGGTTTAATGTTATTATTTATACTAATTTTGATGTTAATTTGTGTAAAATAGTTCTGTATACTCGCTATTAAGCTAATATATTCGCGTTTTGTCAGGGATATGAATAATAGATGGAAGAACCATAAAAAATATTTGCATGGTGCGGTGACCGCGGTTAGAATCATAATGCCAGAAACTTTGCAAGGAAACTATTTGAGATCAAATAGGTATCTTACAATCATAAATCTTTTTTAAACGTGTAATGACGTTTTCTTGTGATCATACGCCGTGATCACATTTGACGTGTTTTATGAAATTTGAACGTCGCAGATTTCCAATGCAGATATTAAGGACGGCAGACCCAATTCATTTCCACAACAGATTTCTTATAAAAAAAATTATGTAATGTTAATCTGTTTATGGCGAGTAAAAATCAATAAAAAAAAATACGTTATCCTCGACTTCCTTATTTTACTGGGGCATTTTAAAATTTGGGCACGAAATCCCCAGATATAACAGAAAGTAAAGGGAACTTTTTGGGGTGAGGTGAAAAACTGACGTATTAAATATTCCGAAATAGATTTTTTCCTCTAATGTAATTGTAATATTAAGAAGTAAATCAACTAACCGATGAACAGAAAAAATGTAGGTCATCAACCTAAATTTTTTGAGAGGTTGTGTAAAAGTTCCTGCATGGTTCATTTTTGTTCAGAAATATCATTGAGAAAAGACGCATTTTATTATTGCCTGACGTTATATTAACTGCAATATACATACACACATGCCTTGCTCTACCGGCAAGGCATGTGTGAATAGAAAATTCGGAATAGTTGCACATTCATTCAACGGATTTTTTTGGCGTCAGTAAATCGGACCAGTAATGCATTGTTTTAATCGTCCCAGTAGTTCCCTGTAATCATGGCAATTTTTATCACTTCACACTCTCACGAGAATCAGCAAGACAATATAAAAACAATAACGATGTATACGACATACAGTCAATGCTACCTCTAAAGTTCACGTCAGTACACTCTCAATCAAAAATAATCGAGTGACGTCACAAAGGTTTACACATTGATCCGATAGATTTTTTCGGCGTCAGTAAATTTTGACCCACAATTCATAGTACCAATGGTTTCCAACTTCACGTTCTCGCGAGAATCAAAGTACAACTTTTGAGAAGCATGTGTGTAATGTGTAATTTTAAGAACATCATGCTTTTTTAAGTAAATAAAACAATATACTTCGCGTACTTTTATTTCTCATGGGAGTTTTAAAGAGTCAGGCAACACTTTACCAACGTCAGCTTTGACGTCACAATAAGCACTGATAAGGGGAAATTACTCTAATTGAAGTTATTGTAAATGCTGAAATGACCAAAATCCTCTCAAAATCTTACAAAGGCTAAGCTAAAGAACAGCTGAAGAATAAGGACATTTCTTCAGATACAGGAGACAGTTGTAAATTGCACTCATTTGGATGAATGCTCACATTTATTTTATTCACAAAAATTTTGGTAAATTGCTGGAACGTACACGTAGCATCGTCTTTTTTTAAAAGGGGGTGGGTGGGTGGATGGGTAGATGTCAGCCTGATCCAAAAAATCTTTGCAAGCAAAAAGAAAAAAAAATCATGAAAATTCTAATCCTTCAGCTCTTTAGCAGTTCAATGGTTTCTTTATTTTCACTTCCATTTATATACAAACGGGGGGGGGGGGGGGGGGGCGGGGCACCATGTTATTTTAATATGATAAGCAAATATTTTTAAGCGTAAATTAAAAAAAAATAAACATTAATTTTTTATAAGTGGAGGAGGCAACTCCATAATAAGTCGATTTTCTATGTGTAAATTGAATTTTTTTTTTTTAACATGGTGGGATGGGGGGGGGGGGTTATATGATAAGTCAATTTTTGAATGTAAGTTTAAGAAAAAATGTCTTCTGCAAAAAAGGGAATGAACTGACGTACGTTACAATCACTTTAAAAGAGGAGATGGAGTGCTATGAACATTTATATTTAAATCTTTATTATTCAACAACATTGTATTTGAGATTGAACTATTGTTCTATTTATATATAAATAAATAATAAATCTTATAAACTATGAATAATGTAAATTTACTGAAAAAATAGGTGTGTTTTATTTTATTTTGCAATCAAATTTATTTACGTTGTTAATTTTTTTTTCATTGATTTATCACAATTCATTGTTTGATCACATGCTGCGCTCGCCCCAACGGTCGCACATTAAAACATATTAGCAGATGCATAGATTTCTGCGCAAAGGTGCGAAAAAACACAGCATAGATAAAGTACTATATAATTTCTTATTAAGGTCTTCCGTTTTCAACGGAAAACTTGTACTGATTCTGTTGATAATTCTTTTTATTCTTTTTTTTGTTCTAGACGTTTTTTAAAACTCAAATATCTTGCTTGTTTGTTGTCCTATAAAGTTCAAATTTTCAGGGCTGATTGGTAGTTACTATTTCTCAATATTTATGGAAAATTGTTGAAATCAACACTTCCGGTACCGAGTTATTACCCCTTTTCAAGAAAATATAGGCATTCCTGTGCACGCAAAGGCTCTGAAACCGCCCATAGCATGTGTTACAAAGTCACAAATCTTGAAAATAGATACTTTGAACGTTGTCCTCCAAATTTTATTTTTACAATTTTCCCCCTTTAAAGTTTCAAAGAATTAATTTGAATTTTGTGCTTCAAAAATGCTGATTTTTGGTTGTGTTTTTGTCTCGTAGCTCTTTAGTTTAATATTTTCTCTGAATACATACAGGACAAAATATGTGCAAAATATCGAGGGCTTTCACTTGACACCATTGAAAAAGGGCTGGCCCTTAAAATTAGGGGTCTAGAGCCCTTAAAAGTCTTCGCTTTATAACTCAAAAATGGTTAATATTTTGTTATAGCTGTCGATATAAAAGTTGTTTATTATGGTGTTATCAATGTCGTTACAAAATTAGTTTGTACCGGTAATGCATAACATGAGTGTAAAAAGCTTGTCTTGTTAACATGTACCTGTTTTCATTTGGCAAGTTATGAATAGTATTCGTGCGTATAACGGACATAAATTAACAGCTAGAAGTGTACAAATGTACCAACATATACGATACTTTAATTAATTAGAAAAAGTGTCTTTAAAGTATATGTGTACATGTTTTTCTTACAGCCTTTTTTTTTTGGAGTCACCTCTGTTTAGTTCTTATAGTGGACAACCGTTAAGAAAAAAAACCGAGTAAATATAAACGTTCCCTTTCTTATCTAGTGAGATACATAAAATGGATTTAAAAAAAAATAACTTCCATGAAAAAGATTTGGGTCATTTTGCTGCAAGCATTTCAAATCGACCTCAATTCTTAGTTGTGTGCGTCATTACGTAACTCATCCCTCGCCCGCGGCCGAGAAAATCGGTCGCCATGGTCGCAGCTGGACTACCTAGCGGTCAGCAGGTATCTTATACACAAGAGTCGCGTCTGTTAATTGTGATTTTATTTAGCCGCAAACAAAAGAATCGTTTTAATATTGACTACACATGAAAGCTTACACTTCTTAATTTGAATTTAACGATAAAGTGTCAATTAAGAAATCGCTCTGTTAATTCATTAAAGCAATGCGATTCTCAAGCTGAAGCAGTATCAGACAGATAGATCAACTGTGGGATTTAAGGGAAAAAAAACTTATATTTATTAGAGTTTAGTCGTCATACTGCAAACATTTTAAACCTTCCTGGGTTCTGAGCTCTCTATGTGTGTTTTACCATTACGTAAGTTATCCGATCCCTCATCCGCGGCCGAGGAGATCGGTCGCTGCTGCACTACCTAGAGGTCAGCGGTTATCAAATAACATGATACACTTGTTTGAGTTTATATACGAGAACTGTTTTTATTTTATGTTCTAAAAAATTGTTCATCTTCAATTTATTTAATTAAACATATGGAATATAAATTTAGGAGTCGTTCTAAAAATTGATAAAAGTGATATATTATTCCAAATCTGAAACATCGTCAGATGTACATCAATGGTGAATTTTTAAGTCTAAAATGTTCTAAAAATTATACTAGTAATGTTTTAGATTAACAACGAAAAACCACAAAGTAAAAAAAGGATGATTACCCCTCGCACATAGACAAGGAAATCCTGCGCGAGTTGACAAGTGATCTGCGGTAGCTTCGTGTTCTTCTACATGTACGTTATCACACGCGCATGTTTATTGATATTTTGTACGATCTAAACTATTTGTTTATTCGAGATTTTGACCGGTATATGTAAGATTGACTTGTGTTTCAACTTAATTTTTTTTTTTTTACCCACGTATATTTCCGCTAAATACTGCTGAGAGATTTTACAGATATCGTAGAAAGTAGTTGACGTAGGGTTGCACAAAAACGAGAGAAAGAAAGAGAGAGAGAGAGAGAGAGAGAGAGAGAGAGAGAGAGAGAGAGAGAGAGAGAAAGCAGAATTTAAAAAATAAAACACTCTCCAAGCGTTCAAGGCAGGATAAAAAATCAAATATCGAATTAACACATGCGATAGAGGATGACACGATAAAAGAATTGTCCGGATTTAGGGATTCAGTGATTATTTTAAGAATGTTCACATGAGTTTTTAAACACGTTTGGTTTAGATTTTATCGGTTACATGATCACAGTGCAAGTGTTTTATTTTTTTCAAAATGTGGCGAAAATCAATTTTTGGCGACGACTTAACATTTGTACTCCTCAATGTGTGTCACTTTCCCACCCGTGTGTTTATTCGGACAGTCTACGCTATTTCAATCCGCTACACCTGCGACCGAAATTCTCGTGTCGCTTCAGCGCACATGAGTTCAAAATATTGCCCCCCGGGCTGCAGATCAGCAATTGTTATATAATTGAGTAACATATGGAAAGGTGCTTTCACTGCAGTGGTCAATTGTTAAACAATAAGTATCTAAATATTGGATGTCAATCATCGTCACACTAAAGGTGTGATATCGTAATCTGAGAATGTGGCTAAAAAATTAACCTGTTGAACACGCTAAACTTCTATAATTATCAGAGACATAAATAACTTAATAAGTTATTTATGTCTCTGATATTATAAGCTAAAAGTTTAAAATAAAATTTGTTCTCAGGATTAGAAGTAATGATAAACGACTACATTATGCAATATAGTCGGTCGTCATAGAAATCATCAGAGTACTGCAAGTGTCGACAGATTGTTATTTCTTTGAAAGACCATAGTTCAATTGACATGCATACTATAATTTTGCGACATGTTTGCCTCCCAAAAATGTATGCACTTAATTGCGATAGATAAGTGTTCTTGTGGATTATACTAACTGTTATATACACATTGATAGAAAAAATCATTAAAGTTGTGTAGTATGAGGTTGTAATGCAAACTAATTGACGTTTTTCTTAACCTAAAATTTAGATCTATAGAAATTCAGTATCTAACTTCTCAAAAGCTTTGATACCTTACCACTTGGAAATCATTTAGTGATGCAAATTGACAAATGCCAATGAAAAAACATCATTGGAACCCAAGGGTTTCCTATCCTTTCCGACGATGATGAGAAGAACTCAAATGTGCATACATATCATACATTTACATGAATATTTATATGTGATATGATAAAAATAATTGAAAAATATACGTCGTTTTTGTGCCGCATAAAACGGGCGAAAAGGATTTTTATACCCCACGAAAATTAATTGGGGGGGGGGATACAAATCACCTTGTCCGTCCGTCTGTCTGTTTGTGCAAAATTCGTGTCCGGTCTATATCTTTCTGATGGAGAAACATTGGAAGTTCTTACTTCATAAAAATATTACTTATTACCTGACAAAGCGTCATGACCTTAACCCAAGGTCATTAGGACAAAGGAAAAGGTCACTGGCAGGAAAAGTGCAAAATTTGTTTCCGGTGCACTTTGGAATTTCTTACTTCACACAAAGATTGCTTATGACCTGAGAGTGTATAATGATTTGTCCCTAAGTCATTTAAGGAGAAACATGGGGAGTTTCTATTTCATATAAATAAAAGATTCCTTATGACCGATGACTTGTCATGAACTTGATCCAGGGTCAGTTGTGCAAGTTCAAAGTCATATTAAACAATGCTTAATTCCTGTCTGTGTCATATCTTGTATTAATGGAAATGAGTAAAAGCTAAAGTTTGACATAAAAGTTGCTTGTGATCTGTAAATATACCCTGTCTTGTTTGAATCACTAAAAGAAAAAGAAGCATCCATTATTCTCTAATAGAGAAATACGCGAGTTATGATTTTTTTCTTAACGTGGGTATCATGTGTGATCTTGCTAACAGTACCTTTTAGATGGTCCAGTGGGAGCACTGCCCTCGCCCCCTTTCTCACAACCAAAATTTCCCTTAAGGTAATGTTTAGAAAATTGATTTTTGGGGCACCCCCCCCCCCCACCGCCACACACACACTTTTATTATAATTAAATTGATTATATACATGTACATATATGATGTTCTTTTTAAAGTTATCCTAAACGTGAAGTAAATTAAACAAAAAACTTGCCTGGTATAAAGATAATACTTTGAAATTGAGTCTCGTTTTCGATTCTTTGAACTTACTATTATCATATTGATAGTCCAGTCTCATTAAAACCATTTCCCTTCTCTTTACACTCGTCAGGGTCTGATAGACCTGTATCAATAACAGATCATTTCCATTTGACCTCCACATTTGCATACAATCTAATTATACTTCTATTTACCGAAGATATGCCTTTATCTGTTTAATGAGTGGTGCAACTTTTTTTAATACTTAGTCTAGAAGTTACATAGAAAACAGGCATGAATTAATTTGTTTGTCTCCGTTTGAAGAGTTCCAATCACTTTCTAAAGCTCTAATTGGTAAGAAAAAATGGTCGTGTAAAGATGACCTTTTATCAATACAGGGTCTGTCAGGCTCTGACAAGTGTGAGAAGGAGGTGGTTTTAATCAGACTGATGAACAATCCTTTCGCGACACGAAGTTGCAACGGAAGACCTACTCGTTGCTTTGCAACGAGCTCGGCTCTAGTTTTAATATATAATACGCATTTAACGTTAAAGAACTATTGGATATGAGCTTTATAACATATTCACTTTACGAGTTTATTTTTTAACACTTCAGTTCGTTATTTGTAGCACCTTTCAGATAATTATACTTTTTTTAAATTATTTCACATGCACATTCATTTAAAACGCGCAGATTATCTCAGAAACCTTAACACTTTACCATTTGGATTACTTCTGTCATCATCGTATTATAAATGTCTTCACAAAATACGTAGACATATACGTAAGACTTTTTATTGATCGTTCCTCTCGGTAAAGACTTCAAAATGTATATTTTATTTGAAATCATCGTTTTAATTATCAAGTGCTTAGGTTTCATGATAAATGATAATATTATATCAATAAATATTGTTATCACAATGACAGGAGAATATTGGTAAGATATTTTAGAAATTTGAACAGCTAATTTGCTCTATTTGCACCATTTGTTTCATCAATTAAAAAAGCACTATCAATTTGCCTAACTAGAATACATCAAGAAATATATTTTATAAATAATGAAGAACAGATTTATTAATCGTAAAACATACAATGCATTTGCTGATTACAGATGAATTGAGTAAATAATAGATAAATTTAAACTGTTTGTTTGATGTTTGATTTTCTTTATACAGAATTCATTAAAACAGTTTGAAAGAAGTGAAACAAAAATCAACTACAATTCAAAGACCAGATTGGAATTTGTTTCAGATTTCCTTTTGAAAAATCAGGCACTCAAACTATTTTTTTTGTTCAAATCAGTTCCTTTTTATGCGGAAATAAATTTGTTTTTGAATTGAAAATCTCCATTAGTTTTTGTGATATTTATTGATATACCGGTATTTATAATTATAAAAGAACACTGATTTATAGATTAATTTTTTTATCCAAATTATTTTTTTTATTTTTATTTTTTTTGCAATCATTTCCTTTTTATTCGGAAATATATTTTTTTATTTGGAAATATCCATTAGTTACCATGATGACTATAAATGCATACAACAATAGAACGCTGTTAAATAAATTAATAGAATAAAATATGTACATGTAACATGTTTCATATTCCTCTCTTTAAAAATATTGAGGAAGCAGTATTCACTATTGAATATGATTTACAATTATAATCTTAATTAATAAGATAATCCTAATACAAAATTTTCATACACTTTATTTACTAAATTTATTTCGTGGCTCCAGATAATCCTCAAGTGAATTCTGAATGCATTGCCTTTTGTCTGTACATGTATTCATATAATAACCCTTCTGTTCTCGGTCTAGGTAACTATTTTCATCATTACAATGGATCGGTTTAAGATAGTTTGAATCCCTTTTGTGAAATTCTGGGTCTAAATAGTCATCGCGTTTGTTCACGTAAACTGGCTCTGGACATCGTATGTTTCTCTAGAATATAAAATAATAATTAATGTCTTAGTAAAATATGACAGATGAAACAAAAAATATATTCCTTACTTCAATTTTTTTACTAACTTCTGCAAATCGTTATAAAATCCGTTTACCTGGCAATTTCTTTCTATTAATCTGCTTGATCGTGGAAGGTGATGTCTTTGTAGTCTGTTTTCGGTTGAAAACCGAGTATATTCTTCATTAATCGCTAGCGACATTTGCGCACTAAAAGATCATACAATATTTAATCAATTTCATATTATTATTTGTTTGTAAAAAAAAGAATTGGAAAGCAGAGAACAAATTTTAAATATAAAGTATTTTGATGACACAAAGATATATTTTTTAGTTCATTATAAACTAAGTTATTTGAGTACAATGCGTCGCCTTCTAAAATGGAATATGAAACATATCAAATTCAGACAAAAGTTTGAAGTGATAACAAATGCTTAACACATATATTCAAAAGCTTCGTTATTATAATAATAAAAAAAAACGTTTCTTCTATATCAAAAAGTATGTATTCTAAGTAAACTGTTAAATACTGCACCAATTTTATTTTGCAATCATGCTTTTTAACATTCATAGAAAAATTAATTTTAAAAGATTTCAATTTCTTAAAAAAATAATTGTACACTGCAGCACACATATTTTTTTTCAAAACAGAACAGTTATTGATTTTCAAGTGGAACCAACATTTTCTTACAAATTGGTTATGTTCAAAGATCCTCTCTTCTTTACAAACCTTTCATAATTCTCTGCTTTGTGCCTCTTTGTACATAAAAACATTAGTCCAATTCCTGAAATGATTCCTATTATAAGGTTTGTACAGCATAGAAGACCGATGTTGTCCTTATCTAAAACAGAAATACCAAATGTAAAGGCAACATTAACGCAGTTGATGCCTGTGAAACTAATGATATTAGCAGAACTATTCCACAATAATAATGTATCATTACCAAAATAAATCAACTTTGATTATTAAACAATAATATATTAACCGTTATTATTGAGAACGAAATCATTGTGCTTTTATCCAAAAAATCTTCTATTCTAATATAAAAAGAAGCCTTTTGTTAAGAAGATAAACTATATTACAGAAAACTGTAAAAGAAAAACTGAGAGGGAGAGAAAAAATTTGAATATAGACTGTAACAATCTGTTTTCAAATTTAAAGAATAGACATAATACAACTGTAGCCTACCGAATAACATGTTTGCTGTCTATTTGTACTGGATTGAATAATCAAAATGATAATCACTTAATAATAAGCATTAAACGTTTACATGTATGATTTTATTTTCGTTCGTTGAATCTAAAATTGAAAGTAATTAAAGCGTCTGACTATATCAAAGTTTTTTTGGTTATTGTACGCAATAACAAAGCGTAAACCATCTCAAAAACCCATAAAACGAAATACAAATTCAAATCAGAGCAACACGGACCTCCAAATAGATAAAGGTAGGATCAGATGCCTAGGTGGAGTGAGCATCCTCTGCTGACCGAGGACACCCGCCGTGTGCTCTTTGTCGTAACCGGGGGAAATCCGGAAAACTATGTATACAATTAGGTGATTAATTATTGTATAACAATTAGTATGAAAAACGTCGGTTAGCATGCAACCCAGTGGAAGATTGTATTTGCTGACAAGGTCATTGTATCGACCAAAGAACTTACGAAAAGATGATTTCAATCAAGACTCTTGATACATGTAGTCCTGTTTTATCAATTTGTTTGTCAGTAGCTTTCTTCGTCTTAGAACTGTTCATACGAAGACCATTCCCTTTGCGTATCGAATCAACTGAGATACGAAAACACCATATGCAGGTGATGAAGGTATATTGCTACATAAGTAAGGAAAGTTGACTATAGAAAAATTGAAGTCATCGCGTTAATCATAAAGTTTTGTTGTTAGGTTACCATCAGGTTTCACATACCAGTTTTTAAAATTAATTTTGTACCATAAGAATACAAAACTATATATAATTTGTAATAATTTATGATCTAAAAAAAATTTAAACCAAATCCTGGCTGATTAAATTGTTAATCTCCATAACATTTAATAATCGTAAGATAAATCTTACCATTGAAAAATGAACATCCCATCTGAACAGATAGATTACGCAACAGTGTTCCTAAATGACAATAGATTTTGACTTAGTCTTAGTCCTCCAAATTTGCTAGATACGATTTTCACAGTGTTCTCAGATAGATAGATAGATAGATAGATAGATAGATAGATAGATAGATAGATAGATAGATAGATAGATATATATATATATATATATATATATATATATATATATATATATATATATATATATATATATATATATATATATATTTTTTTTTATTGCGTCCTGCTCTATACATAGACAATCTTCCTTTGTGAACTTACACTACGGCCAACGCGGTTTGCGTATTTACCGCGAGTCCTCGTGGTGTGAAATTGATCGCGGTTTAGCACAGGTAACTCAGGTAAAACCGCGCATCCTCGCGGTACAGCTTCTCACCTTGGCCATACCGTCGCGGTACTGTGAAACCAGTCCCAGGTGAAAACTATTCTTGTTTTTTAACGCGAGTTACCTCCCCCAATTTCTTCTAATACGGGAAATATGATTGAGATAATTAATGAATATTAATTCATATTCCTTTATTTTATAAAAGGAGTTGATTGTTACAATTTATTATTATTTAATAAAAAGTGGGAGAATTAAAGGAAGGTGTAATAATGCTAATACAGAATTTTGTATACTATTTTGTATACTCTATGGTGTTACATATCAATTAATCTTGGCACATTCATCGCTGACAATTCTTGGTTATCAATGAATTTGATTGATAATTATATACCCGGTAATAAACACTTCATCAAAATATCTTATTTCGCCTCGAGAAAGTAATACTAATTATAGCGTTTCATTTACAATCTTTCATATTTAAATCTTACCTTTAAAACATACCTTACACTTGGTCATTTCTCTTAAATAGATTTAAAGAATTCGTTTAATGAATAATAAAATACATGTAGATATATAAAATGTTTTAAAGTGCAGTCGCTCATCACCGCTGCGATCAGAGTTCTATCCCCGTGATCGACATTAGTTGAAAAGATATGCTGGTTGCCCGCTTGGACACGTGGGGTTTCTCTGAGCACTCCGGCTTTCTCCCACATCGATGACCCCCTCGCGCTAACATCTGTGCCAACGAAAGATATTAATAGATGTTGTATAACTTGTTTATCAAACGTTTAAAAAAGAAAAGGTCCAATCAGTTTACGAAAATGCTAATGTTAAAATCGTGTGTATTTAAAAATTGACTTTCCTATCCGATCTTCCAAAAGTATGATGTTCAGTGGGTCGCCCTATATTTATGTTTGTTCAAAACCCGGGATTTAAAAATATGAATGATCATTTATTCTGGGGTATCCATCACATGTTAAAATTTGGCAGTGTCAGTTGACCAACAGAGGAAGGTGAATTGCGTAACATTACGTATACAGTATGTGTATATAGAATTTTGGTGGTTGCCGTCAGGGTGGGTGACCTGCAGCAATTAGTGTGACTTGGGGTCCGCTAAATAGAACTATATAGTCCGTTATTTCAAACAGCAAGATTTTCTTGATAGAATGATTTAATTTCAAACAAATGAAAATTGTTTTTCAATTTAAATTTAAGGAAATTATTCTGCGTATTCATAACACAGTATTTACAAAATACATCCATAAAACTTTTAATGATATACTTTATACTCGATTGAAATACAATTAACGAACAGACTATAATCAGGGTTAATCAGGAATGGAGAGAGTAATTGAGAACACAGCTAAAGTAAATTTTATATACACATTTAGTATTTGTACTTTAAAAAAAAGTAAAAATGTGATTGTTTGAATGAATGTAAGTTTTGAATCATTATGGGAATCATATGAACAAAGATGTGTGTTTTGTGCATAAGTAAAAAAAAACTCTTTACGCGATATGTGGTATATTATTTATTCCTCTAGCCTTGTTAAAATTAAGAAAGTTTTAATTTTCAATTTTCTTAGAATTTTATATATTTTGATTTTGGGGAGAGAGAGAGAGAGAGAGAGAGAGAGAGAGAGAGAGAGAGGGAGAGAGATGTTTCAACATTCGATAAGATTTCTCATGGCACGTGGTCAGAGCACGGGTGCTGTCACAGACAGGAAGTGTTATGTAATAGTTATACACACCCGTAAACACAGGGATAACTTTTCTATAAAGTGTCGTACTTGTGATTTTCTATATTCCTGTCTGAATCAGGCATTATTTTATCTTCGTGAAGTAAAGTTAGAAGGCGCGTATGATCAGGGACTTTTATATATACATCTCTGGTATGATATTTCTGAAAACGCCCGTTACGGAAACATGTGCTATTATGTGCATTTCAATCAGAATACCGTTACGGCTACATGTTCTACTTTAGCAGTTCACATACAATATTAGTTATTTGAAATGAGAGAGGGAGAGGGGGAGGGAGAGAGAGTCTCAGCATTCAATAAAATTCTTCACGGCACGTGGTCAGAGCAGGGGTGCTGCAATGGTCAGGAAGTGTTATGTAATAGTTACACACCCGTAAACACAGGGATGACTGATTGTCAATGTACCTGTCTGAATTATGAATTGTTTCGCTCTAAGTGAGTCTCCGGTCCATATCCTCAACCCCCAATATTACCAAGTAGATAATCGACTCTCTTAATTCTGTTTCTCATAACCCTTGATCCCTCGAAGTCAAACTGCTGTCCCGTTATTCATAATCTGTTGTTCTTTTACTCTCGATACTCCGAAGTGGCCGATATATGCAAGCGTTACCTAATTTTAACACCTACTTTGTCATTTTTAAATGGCTCAAGGCATTAGACGCGGGACCCGTGTAACGGGATTTTCTTCAGGTGACACTTGTCCTGCAAGGTGATAATTGTTCCATGATTGACCATACTGTTGCCTAGACTATAATTAGCACCGATCGTCCTAAATGTACATATAATCTGATTTATAAAAACGAAAGAGAGATAGAGGGGGGCGCAGAAAATATTAAATGACTTAAATAAGAGTCAGATTGAGGGGAAAACATACATTCGTCAAGTTGACTTGATGTCTACGGTAGCGACTTTATAATAGTACATCGCGCAATATTTGTCTTCTTTAAATCTGTGGCATAACTCATAATATGCAAAAAAAATAATACTTTAAAATAAAACATTACTAATTTTCAAGTACACTTATATGTATGATTTGCGTAATATATTGCTATGTTTGGGACTCTTGAACAACATTAACAAAATACATGTAGCAATAGTTTTCTATAAGTTTTTGTTAAAAACAATTCAAAGAAAATAATGAATTTTTCTTCTAATGATATTTATATCTAAATTCTAACAATAATTAAAACAGCGCTTGTTTTCTCCTTCTTGGTTTAATCCCTGATACAGGTAACACGCGTGTTCCGGTGTCTTACACCATCGCGGTAAAATCGTGGCCCCGCGATCACCGCGATGACAATACCGCGACGGTGTATCGCGGAAAGGATTAAAAAACCATCACGGTGTCGCGGGAAAATACGGGATCCGCGTTGGCTGTAGTATAACTTACTCTTTAATATAAATCATTTGATCTTCCCTATTCCCGCTCTTGTCATTCGATTATGAAGGGAGAAAATAAGAAAATGGTACAATTATTTGAAAGAAATAAGTATCCAAATGATTATAAAAACCTGAATAAGTATTATTTATTCTACTACAACTTAAACGCAAGCAATTGAGCTAAGGAAAATATTTATATATCGTGATCTATCTCTAGTGTTTCGCTTAAAAGTCAGCTGTTTAAATCAATGTAATGTAATTAAGGCTGGAAAATATGTAAGGATGATGGGAGAGCATTGCAACGCCCTTCAGTCACCTTATAGTTTTTGGCCACCTTTCAGTTCACAGTAAAGTTTTATCTTGTGTGAAATACCTAAGATTGTAAGTCAATGTATTGTATTTACACCCCGCTTTAAAGTCGAAGTTACGAGGCGTTATTTATACACATATACATGTGTCGGTACCTTAATATCGATATTTAAACACTTAATACCAACATTGCAATAACGTTTTCATAATTTTACAAATTATTCAAATACGGACATAATCAAAAATGTTCTTGTAAAAATATATAATTTTCCTGAATGTATGTTGTAATTGGTGATATCAAAGCTCTATATTGCACAATGTAGAAAAAATCACTTCCTTCAATCATTTATGCTGATTTGTTTACTATAGAAAAAAAATAGAGCTAAAACATATATTGAATAACAAGACAGGCACACGCTTACTTATGATCGATTGCAACATCTTAATTTTGTTCATACAGCTGCCACGCATAAAAATTATGATGTTCTATTTTCAAAATGTTCATTGCAAATTTCTAAGAAACACCCATTTTGATAATCAATGACACTCTTGACAAAACATATCATAATGGACCACTTTCTTTTGATTCTTCTTGTTAAAAAGAGAACGCCTTTTTTCTGCATTGTAACAATTTAGTATGCTACTTTCTACATTTCTTTTATTTCATATTATGGTATCTGTTATTTTTCACATAAGATTTGTACACGAAGCAATTAATTTCATATTATATACAAGTATTTCGCTTCAGGAAGGAGTACAAATAGCATTTTATTATATTTCCTGATGAATAATTTAGTTAAAATAAGCTAGTTTTCGAAATTATTTACATGTACGAAGTTTTTTTTTAAAAAAAAATAGCGTGGCTTAATTACGGTTTCTTTGTTTATCGTCAGTCATGACGAAAACACACAGTGTTTTGTATGGAAAATTAGTTATTTTAGTCGAGGATTGGCACGTAACACTGTAGAAACGAGCTAATATATCCAGAAATATGTACATGAATAATTATATCACACAAAATTGGAAAAAAAACTTAATCGTTTTGTAACAGGAAAGAGATACAGATCTCGAAGTAAACAAAAGAGGGGTGCACAACTATTTAGTTGAAAGTATTGTAGTATGAAATGCATTCTCTTAGCTAGGCTTTTTACTACGAAGCTAGAATTGTGGAAAATTAGAGTATTAGAAGAACTTGTATTATACGAAACCAAACATATCCTGTCTATTTAGGAAAAACATCATCTTTCATCCATTTTTATTCATCATTGGTCTCTTTTTTCATTAAAACACTTGAAACAATTAAGAGTTCCTAAAAATTATGTCTAAAGAATTCTAAAATCTCAACAACAAAAAATCACTTATCGCCTTCAATATTACTCAGTGCTTTGATAGAATCTTTTTTGTTTGTGAAAATGAAAAGAATACCCCCCCCCCCCCCCAAAAAAAAAAAACCTCTTATGACAATCAATGTAACAGTCTCCAATAGATCGACGTAACATGCTGAGATGTCTTTATTTCCTTGTTTATGACACGCTCATAAAGGGACTTAGAAATGATTTAAACCTATTAATTTCCAAATTTAATGTTTCATTTCTGATTAACGTGAACATTTTTAAAGCTTTGTCAGATTTAAAATATAATTAGTCGAGATTCAAGTGTGATACAGAATTCAAACGTCTTTGTAATGTAAACTATGCCCGAGTCTTATTTTTTGCGTATAATGGTATTATATTGGTAAAAGTTACATCTTAATTTATCTGTTAATAGAATTATTTATGATCACGATAGGGCAGTTTTTTCTTGTTTGTCACGAGTTATTTAGTCGACAAAACATTCATTTCTTTACAGTGGGTGTCAATGAAAAGATTAGTCGAGTTTTGTTAATATAACAAAGAATTGTAGGTTCTGTATTTGGCATGTAAATTGGTTGATGACATTAAAATTATTTCCATGAAAAAAAAGATTAAAGTTTTAAGCTAAAATTATATCTTAATGCTTTTAGAATAAGACATTTATTTTTGTCAGGGCTTATTTGAAAAAAGTAGCATCCGTATTTTTCAATGAAAAAATTAAAATGGACTTTGTTTTTAAAGGTTGTAATTGTACACAACAAGCAACTCTTAGAAGTACAAAAATTTTAGTGTTATCCAATTACAGTTATTCTAAGTAACAGCATTTTGCATATATAAAACAGTGTTAAGGTTTTTGATAACCTACATTCTTCGCTAATTAGTATTAAATACTTTAACTTTATGCTATAACGTTCAAAACATTCTTAAATATTATACTTCCAAATTTTGAAGAATTCATGTATCTAAATATATATTTTGTTATTTTGAAATACAGAGGTAATCTTTTTTTTTACTATAGAACTATATATGATATACGTCAAATTTCGCCCCAATTAACCATCTTAACTGGGTTTTCGAAAGGAAAAATCCAGTTATTCAAATGGTGAAAATGGCGGTCGGCTGCCAAAAGGGTACCCCCGTTGTTATGATGACTCCTACCACAATTTTCAAGATAGGAAGTTGATGTTTTAAAAATCAATTGTACATGTACATGTATTAGGGCGGAGCATATTGCTCGAATTTTGATTTTGATAATTTATGAAAAAATACCAGCTATTGATCACAAAAGAAAACTGTATTATTGAAAGCTTTTCTCTTGTTCAACGACTTCCAAGTACATTAAATTTATATGTTTTACCTGACGTCATGACGTCAGGTTTGAAAGTTATTTCTCCGAAACAGTGCAGACAACAGGAGCAAGCAATATCAAAATTTTTCATAAAAAAGATTAACCGATGCAAGTTTAATGTGTCAGCAGTCAAATTCACAAAAAGATTCACTGGACCCCCTCCCCATAGATCTATCCCTATGGACTGGATATGGATTGTCTCTTTCATAGTTTTTGCACGCCGATTAATAGACGAGTCTAAATTTGGATCATGAGAATATTCCAGAATTCCAGAGCACAGTGTGTACACATCAAGAGGGAGGTGGGGATGTGCAAAGAATTGATATAAGATATATTTTCTTAGTTTTGTCCACTTAATATATAAACACATTACTTTCACAACACAAATATAAAAACCAGGAAAACAAGGACAGAAAATACAGTTGAACTTCGATATCTCGATATTTCGAATACAATTGACATGTCAAAGAGATTTTTAAATCCCAACCACTTTTTAAAAAGTATTTTACCCTCGATATCTCGAATACCCGGATATCTAGAAGCTTTTTAGCAGTCCCATCTAGTTCGAGATAATAAAGTTTGACTGTATTAATCAAATGTTTTACATTGTTGAAGCACATCATTCTATTCTATTCTCAGAGGGAAAAAGGCACACAGAAAGAGAGAGAAACACCATCATTTGTTAAGAATCATAGGATCATCCAAAATTGTGTTGCTTTTATAAACCTTAAATGTCACTGATAAAGTTATAGTTTAATCAATTCTTAAAACTGCGTCATGATTTTGATAAAAGTTAAGGAGGCCTGGTGTTCTACAAAACAACCATTAAATCTAACTTTTTTTTTTACATATGTGTGTAGCTATTTAATAATATTTGATAGAAATTCCTTACATTTTATCTTTTAAACTTAAGCATTTTTCTGTATATTGATACAGAACTTTTCTTCCAACGGAGATCAATACAATTTAAAAATTGTCATCACCAGCGAACCATCTAAAAGACTACACAATTTATTCTGATTATTGTCAAATTATGTGTTTAGACATTCTTAAAACATGTACAAGTCATCAATTCTAAAGTAAAATTGTTCATTAAAATATATGGTATTCTCTTGAATTTTCTGGAGGTCAATCTTTATCTTCATCTTTCTAACTTGATTCACGGAACCAACCTTATTTTAAAAAATTTTGCTCATTCACAAATTTTAAAGCACTTCAGAAACAGGAAGTAGTATAATATAAAAACATGTCGATACACAAGTAACTAATGAATAGAATGAGAGTATTTGGAAGCAGAAAGTAATTTACATGGGAATTGAAAACATAGGCTTCATTTCTCACGATGCTGCTTTATATGATATATTCAGGTATGTTTATAGTGTTTACTATGATTTCCCTGTATATTTAAAATATGTTGATTTACAATAAATAATTTACAGTTTTTTAATAAAGGCTATTTTATTCGTTTTAAATGAATGGTATATAGCAGCTATAGTGACAAAACCTTTACCCGCCATATCTTGATACTGATAAAATTTATATTTCTTTTAAATCATCGAAATAAGGTACTCATATATAAAAACATTTGTTTTTGTAAAGTTATTTTGACCTTTTATTTTCTGTGTTTATGGTAAAAGAAATGTAATAAGAGGTTATTCTACTTCCCTTTTATTGTTATTGATTATGAATTGTTGTTACTTGATTTATCATAAGTGTTTCGGTGTTGTTATTTGATTTTAGTAATTATGCAACAATTGCATATACAGTAGCAATGATATCATTTAAAAATTTATATTCAATATGTTTTATGTTTCTGCATTTAATACTCGAGTAATTGTGTTTATTTAAAGGATATATATATTTTTTTATTTTGGTATAGTACTAAACATCTACTTTACATATATTTTGTTGGTTCTCGTCCGTTACGCAGACTGTGTACACAGTTTTGAGAGGTAAGCTCTTATTTATTTCAAAAATAGCTTTACAAATTACATTCAATATTATTTTGTTTTTTAAACAAAAACAAAATTTTGAAAAGTCTTACTTTACTTACATTATCAGTGAAATGTGTATGGAACAAGCTCTCACAATTCTTGGACTTCTAAAAGAGAGAAGGTGTCCTTATAAACTCTTGGAAGCTAAGAAAGGTATGTCTTGTCTAGGTTACAGAAACGGTTCTTACATTGTCTTAGACATTCTTTGTAATTTTACTTCTGATTCAAAAACTAACAAAATAGTGTTGGTTCGGATGAGGCAATATTGAGTATTCTTTTTACCTAAAACACTTTTATAAAAAAAGAAAATTTTTTATTTTTTTTCACCGTCAATAAGTTTTTTGTTATCCGTTTTCATTGCTACACGGCTCGATGGGGCAAATGTGATTTATTTTTCTTAAAACTTCTTATTATAAAGGTTCCTGAATTTCCTTTTATGTTTAGGAACGATAGACTGTTCAGTTTGGTGCAAAGGAAAATATACCACCAATCCCGAATACGTGGCATGTGTTGATTATAATATAAGTTTCCACATCAACAAAACATTGACAACAAAGTTAAATGACGTTGCTTGTTCTGTTAAAAGATGTATAGTTAAAGTAATAGACTTTGATTGCGTTTTCACCGCGGATGAAGAAAATACATCTCAACAAACTCCAAAAGAAGGATCGTGCATTGGTAACGTTTAACGTTTATGATGTTTTAAACAAAATAACATTTTGTCATTTGTTTGTTAGTGACCACATGATATTACATTTGCAGAAGCTGTCATTAGCGTTGGTATTAGTTTGGGTTGTTTAGTTGCTGGAAGTTTACTCGGAATCAGCTGTTTTGTACTTGTTAAGCGTTTGAAAACATCTAAAAGAAAGTGAGTGCGATTTGTATTTCCAAATAAATTTGAAGAAAAAACATGTAAACAAGAGATTTTCTTTAAAGACATAATGAAAATAAAAGAAAAAAAATTAATAAGATTTATATAATTAAGACACAAACTTTTATTTCTATTCATCTAATGGGTAGATTGCAACTTCCACCAGTGTTTTACCAGCCAAATTACGGAGATGGGGATGAAAGTTCAGAAGATAGAGTTGTTAACGTTGCAAATCCTATGGAGACAGAGTATACGGACATTGAGGAAACAGTCAGGGTATGAACAATTCTTGTAATAAAATACTACATATCGTGTCATGATGCTGAAGCAAAATACTTTTTATCGGAATGACATTTTATTGGTTTGAATTATGCTTTAAACAAGTATAAATACAATTTCTTTCAAAATATCTAAATTGAGTTATTTGTATAAATGTTTGCTTTGGTGATTAATGTGCGTATCATTTTTATGTTTTTTTATCTAACAAATAATTTGTTATATATATATATATATATATATATATATATATATATATATATATATATATATATATATATATATATATATATATATATATACCGTGATACTGATATGAAATTAAATCAGCTGATCATAGATTTTCTAAACGAATTATTTTTAATATTAGATGGTAGCCAAGGCCATACAAGTTCCATCCTACAAAGAAGACAGTTCGTCAGAGACAAGATCTAGGGAAAATATACACCACCATTTAAGTTTAATTGAAGATTCAACTAAAAAACAGACCAGTGCCTTGATATCAAGCGATTCTTTTTCAGATATCTTTGCTGACGATGTGATACTTAGTAATAAAAGTAGCCCGTCCGTCAAATCTAGTGTGATCTGTACAGAGAGTTTGTCTTTGAAGTCTAATGGCAACTCCAAAATGTCACCAACAGGAAGTGCGGGAAGTGACAAATATTATGCGCTGGAAAATGAATATCTTATTGCAAATACTAGTAACGGCAACATATAAATGTTTTATATAGTTTTAATTGGTTCTAAGAGATTGTATGGAATCGCTTGTAAAAGAATGAATATTATCACAAAGTTATGACATTTGAACAGTCATATAAAAACATTGTATACTATATTTATTATGCATATCTTTTTTTTAATATTGAAAAATAATTAATTCATAAGATAAGTCAAGAATTACCATAAGATGTTAATGATAGCATGAATTCAGTTATAATCGATGCATATGTATATCTTTTAGGAAGCGTTACTTATCTGATTTAAATTTCTATGCGTTTGTCATAACGATTTGAAGATTATTGTTGATTTTTTTTTGCAGATAAATGACATGTACACTGTACAATAGTAGAGTTAGGAATACAATTGAATATATCCGCTTAAGGTAGCTCCATACTCGTAAAATTCTCTGAGGAAAGTTGAAAAACCGAACTGATTTCGACTTAATAGACTTAAATGTCATCAATTGTTAGAAAAAATATACATGTCATCACACTTTTTGAGATGCCAGATAAACATAAACTAAAGCATATTTTAGCATTAAAAAATGTATTTTTTTCTGTTAAAAGTAAAATCTTATACGCGGGGGTGTTAAGGAAGCATATGGAATCTGAGTTACATGTAATTCCGTGAAATCACAAATCTTAGTTATTATGTACATATTCATATACATAAGCAACGAAACATAGACCAAAAACAAATAAAAAATACTGAAGATAATTTTTGCCAGAAATTAGTTTGTATTACGTAGATTTACACTTTGATGACGTCATGACTAAAAGTTGAATGTCGTGTGAATTTGATCAGAAAGCATTGTAAACATATTCAAAATATAACTAATCTAAGAACTCTAATAAAGTATTGTGGTGTGATTTATTGAGAATTGAACATAAGAATACTGGGGGAGATGTTAGTTTTATCAATCATTCGTTAAAAGGTATGTAAATTTGCTTTTATTTCTCGGCCAGGCTTTCCTCTGTCGTTGTTTACGATATAAAAATCCGACTAGAACAACACTACCCCGCGTATATTGAACTTGAAATTTTATACGTATCGTTAGTTTGATCAATGCTTAAATTGAAAAGTGCTGCTAGAATCCCATGTTGTGTGTTGTTTTAATGCAATTTGCCGTTTTCCGTGCAAACTTTATAAAAGTTGGGAAGGTTTTACGAGAACCGCATGAATAACTTTTTAATAAGGAAAAACATAGGATTCTAGCAGCGGTTATGATTAAACTGAGATGTTTTGCCTTCACTTGGTATGTTTATTTTATTTTGGAAACTGCGGGGTAGTGTTGCTCTATCTCATTTTATGTTAAGGAATATACGTAAGCTATTTATAGTTGTCACGTGATAATGCACCAATGTGGCAGTGATGCACTACCCGATTTTATTGCACTGACATCTATTTTAAAGGATAATACTAAGTTTTTGATTTATTCAAAATAATTATTTAATTTCACGATTTTGAATACAACAGTCAAAATAAGACGGCATATTGCCCATATGCTTCCTTAACACCCCCGCGTAGGCAGAAATTTGTTTTTCTTGTTTAATTTTAATGTCAACTTTATCAGAAAACTAAAATTACAAAAATATTTTAAAATTAATCGTTGGAATAAGAAAAACTATAGCATTTAGACATGAGAAACTGAGAAAAAAGTCAGAAAAGAGTTATTTCCCCTTTGCATAGATAAAATATATAAAGATTTGGAAATTTAGTATAAAATTAAGTGCGAAAATATCTTTAACCTACCAATATTTCTAATTACATCCATGTGATTATATTCACATAAAACTATCTTGCACAATTTTTAAAGAATTCAAAGTTTTACAAAAAAGTGTGACGTCACAGAACACTGGATCTACTTTAAGAGCAATTAAAATAATTCATATTCATCACTCTTTGAGAGTTCCTATAGAAATATCCTCTAAAAAACATAAGTACAATTGAATACTTAATTTATGAAATCAAATAAAGCCAATTTAGGAAATTGTTTCTGTAAAACACAACAAGAAGTACGATGCTGTAAATAAAATACATTACAATGTTACAAATTTGATTACGCTGTATCGCATCACCTTTTCATGTTTTCATCCCAGATACCTGATAAATAAAATGAAAACCAAGTTATCTGAGAAAAGTTTATTTGGCGCTTCTGGCCGCAGTGAAATTAGGGGGGCTACTGCAGGGCCGCCCCTAACCAAATTTAATACCTATTGTCATTTTAAAATATACAACTCGGTTCATTTTAATTTTTAGTCATGTACAATTTTTAAATGTATTTGTATAAATTACAGAAACATCACAGATATGTCGAAATAAAACCCTAATATTCAGTCAGTAAGGAAAGTAAAAATGATCCTCTGAGACCAGACGATTAATACTTAACAGACAATGTCAATTCAAACGTACTTTTTTATAATTATGTTTCGTTTAAACTAAAAAAACAAGAAATGCTTAATGTTAAAAAAGATATTGATTATAAGAGGCAATAATTATTTTTCATAACACTGGATACCTTACAAAAATGTGTTCATTTGTTTTCAGTAGATCAATGAAAGCTTGATTTTTTTTCCATCTGAGATTTTTATACACCTCATAAAAATTCAAAATAATTGAAACCGCTTCTGTTTTAGAATGTATATCAAATTGTTACTAAAGATATGACAAACATTCATCAACAAAGAAAGAACACATAAGAAACACCTTGCCAGTCAATATACAATCATCTACACGAAAAGAACAAAATAGAAGATACAGTTCATCACTATGATCATGCCCACCGTGTACCATTCGAACTCACTGCAACGGAGAAGGATTACAAGAATCTCAAACTGCCTCCACAGGCCAATACTTACACAGAAAATATTGCGGACGAGATACCGAAGTGGGGCAGAAAATGATCAGTACTTTGTACTAGACGATTAAAGATCATAGTGCATAATATATGTACAGGAAGCTCTCACGTATCAGCGATATGAAATTAATTTGAAATCATAAAATCATTATTGTTTAAGAATAATCGTGATGCTAATATCTTGTCAACCACCGTTAATATCCCGTTAGGATCATGGACATTTGTATTACATATAGTTAATATATAAGTCACAAACAGTTATTCGATCAGACTGGATGTTAAATTTCAAAATGTATTTGTGTTAAATACTACATGTAAGTAATTCAAAACAACATGTAATATATACCACGACGTTAAAAGTCTCAATATTTTATTTACCTTTCAGAAAAAAAATTGAAATATCAATCTTTTTTTGAAATTGTCTAACCTTGAGAAACAAAGATTTTTAAAAGTCCTGTTATTATTTTAAAAAGTTATCTAACAATTCCTCATTTATTCTTCGTAATCCTTATCAATGCATTTTTACTGTATGTGGGTTTTTTTTATATATATTTTCATCATACGAGAAATTGAACCTGATCATATATACCTCTAATTTTTGTAGAGGCCCGTGTTTAATCAGCTACTGTTTTATATTTTTCCTTTGGTCTTTTGATTTTAAAAACTCGAAGACTACGTTATCACCACATTTCGATTCTTTCTGACTACTGTGATTCAAGTAAGCCAAAGCTTATGCGTACATCCCGTCTCTGATATTTATAATCACTGCACCGTTGTGCTGTGTAAACATGACTAAATTATTTAGTTTCCCTTTTTTATCGTCAACTTATATTTTAAATGAAATATAAAAATGTGTTGAACTACATTGAGACCAATGACACTTTTGGTGTTGAGGTGTAAGTAACCACTGTCTCTTTATTTAACAAGGATAATATATCAAATATCCGACATAATACAAATAGATAGGAAGTAAACTCGTACAACGTCATGAAAGAAGATACAACGAGTAAATGTGGTTTTCATCCCCTTGAAGAATATTATTGCAAAGTGAAAGAGATGCAGGTTACCGAATACGGCAAAACAGTTAGCTATTACTTGTTTAGAGTGTATTTGGTCTATAAAATCAATCCGTTATTTTATAAATCATGTTGTTCCTCAATTTGTTTTGCTCATTCATCCTTTAAAATCCAGGGAAGATACCCTACATTATGACCTATCAAAGAAGATGATATGGCATATATTTGCAATAAGTTTTGTATTTCTTATAACATTGTATTTAAATTTATAACATTATTTTCCTTATAAATGTTGCAGAATGTGGATCAAATACTTGTAATTTACCATCATCTTGGTTTTTGTTTGGCCCTCTAGAAAGCTTACTGATTCTATAATAATATTTGTGAAAACACTAACTAAATTATGACTGGATTGTTTAATTCTTACTTTTTAATGTTTTTATCTTTGCGCTTTCAGTACATAACAACAAAATTTTATTCTTATATTAACTTGTATATTGCATGAAGTATCTGGACTATTTCAGATGGTATATTTCAAAATAATTATGAAAACGTTAGGTTTTTGATTTGCAATTATCGGGCAGATATTTTGATAAACACTTAGTTGTTTCAGCCTACTACCATCTGAGATTCATCACAGTGAATAAATATGACAGGTTCCCGGTTTAATCTACGGTCATCTTTTTTGTTATTAAACACTTATCAAATACAATCCCCAACGTTTCGGGTTTTTTGTTAAAAACCATGCGTTTTTCACAACACTGCAATACACATATTCATAAATCCTATTATAATCAGGAATCTGGGATTTTCAAAATTCTTGCGATTTTACTGACTTTTTGTTCATTTTCTTCAAATGTTATATTTAGTTATTTGTTATACATGTATAAACACGTTGAGATATAGGATCATATTAAAAAGTGCGAAGCAGGAACATTTTGTGACGTCGACGTTTTAAGCGGATTATTTGCATTTCGCTATACATGTTGGAATCATGGAGATAAAACACCAAAACAGAATAGGTAAAAATTTTCCAATGTATTTTTTTTTCAAATGCCGAAAATAAGATATAACATTATTTTTTAAGCTTCATCGCAGGACAAAGGAAGACAATAAGACAAAAGGAAAATCTATATTCATTAGTTTAAAATGGAAAAAACCTCTGTGTGTCTGTAAGTCTCAAAAACATCAAATGAATGATCGTATATGCCCATATTACCTCGAATTACTTTTTTACCCACAATCACAGTCCATTGTTAAATTGACTGGGAATGGGAATCTCAGAAGTACTGCACGACCATCTTAATTTCGTATTTTGTTTTCCTATTCTTTGCTCCTTTGACAACGATACAGATCAGCGTGAAATGCAGCGTCTAAAACTCCCAGTCAAACTAATATACCATTACTAACCATGAGTCAACTCTTGAACTTTTTTGTTCTCATGAATATATTAATTATTTTTAGTTGACACACTCTATTGCTCTTAAATGTATGAAATTGATGCTCATAATTTGAAACAAAAATGTGCCATTGTTGATAGATACATGCGTGGGCATAGCATGATTGTTACGATTTTTTCCAAGAGCATAGGAAATCAAAATAGAACATGAATTATTTATGAGAACGAGAAAATATAACGGAGTTGCCCAAAGATCACCATCTAATGCAAAACTGACTGTTGGTTTTCAACGAACCGACATAAAAATAGTTCAGTGAAAAGTTGATTGACACAACACTCTAATGATCTAAGAATTTCTTTTCTTAATCGCACTAGAAAAAACATTGGCTTATTAGGCTTTCTTTTGGCTTGCACATGCATTTTAAAAAAACTTCAGAAAATCAGAATTTCACCTGTATACAGGCATACAAATCAAATTTAAAAAAATCCTATTTAAAATAATATGATTTCTCTCCATTTGGGTTTACCTATAAATCGGGATCTTAAATATGTATTTTTCAAGATTGTAAATCAATTCATTTGTGTAAAGTAGAACAAATGTTACGATATATTTAATGAAACATGGAAAAATCATAAATATATATTTATTTCTGGTGAATATTTTCTCCTCTATTTCTTAAGAAACCAATTGTTTTTTAAAAATTGCTTTATAGAAACTAAATGGGTTAAAATCTAGTTAAATTTCTTGTGCTTTAAAACATTTATATATTATAAATCTTCTCTCATTTTTGTGTTTATCATGATTTATTCCATATTTCATTTATAGAGAAATGCTTTTCGTTGCATTGTAATTTATTAACATTAGTTGATAACAGTTTGTACAAAATTTGAAAACCAAATGTATGTACTTGTACATAAATTATTAATGAAAAGAGTAGGTAACAGCATGCATGTATACTCTTGGATGTATATATTAATCTTAAGCTAAAAGAAGATAAATTTTTGCCAAAGCTTTTTGTTGTTTCGTTAAAAGTTATAATTTAAAAAAAATTCTTAGTTTCTCATGATAATAGAGATTTACTTGTGACCAAGCCTACTTATTTTACTGATTCTCACTTACCAAAACATTTTTTTGTGCACATAATTTATTTTATCATATATCAGTAACGTATGATTCTAAATCGGCGTATTTTGTTTTTGGTGTATTTTTTTTAATCCTTAAATTTACTGGATCTTATAACACTCAGGTGACTGTTAAGGCTTGTATATCTCTTTTTTTTAATTAGTTCTGTGTAAGTCATCGTCTTTTACGTAATAATATAAGCTCATGGCTATGTGGATGTGTGACAGTGGGTTTTACTTCCGTCTTCTTTCTTCTAGTGTTTAAACATACGCTGTGTAACTTTAAATACAACTACACCATAACCTGTAAAACAGAACACGGGTGTAAACCTATTTTCTATAAATGTTAGAATAAAAAAAGCAGCTCCAAAAGGTAAGCGCTATTTTATCTTTATTAGAAGAATGCGTAGATAGAGAAAAGGCCTACGGTGGTGAAGTTAAAGAAACATTTTGATTGATTGTATGTTTTATTTTTGTTATAAAGATATACATGTAACCAATGTGCTGATATTTTTGTAATTAAGATATAACCAATGTGCTGATTGAAATAATTTTCAATGCGGACATGATTTTTTTAAAAAATGAATTGAACACCTGAAAGGTATATAAACAGTGCTAGTCTGTCTGAAGAAATACTTTACTTTCAAACCAGATGAAATTCAAAATACATTTATCTGTACCTTTCTCATTTTCTCATTTTTTAAGCATCCGTTATAAAACATAAGCCACAAAATGTAATCAATTTAGTTTCTAACAGAATATGTCAAGTGTAATATAAGTGATGGGGTTAAATTATATATTTTTGTAATGTTAATGTACATGCCATCCATGGAAAAAAAATTGCCATAAACTTTACATGTACGTGTCCTTTTTATATTTTTACTTTTAGTCCACGCGACCCTCACATAGATCAATTACATTTTGTGCATTAGCTACTGGTCGTGTATGATATATTCCCTTCCTGCATTTGCCACACTTAGGCTTGTCCTTATATGTTTGACAATGTAAATTTTATTTAATGCCAATATTTAGACATGTATACAAAAATCATTTATTGTTGGTTTAAATAAGATTAAAAGGTATCATTTGCATTTTCTTTCATGCACAAGTGTTTAAGTATACCAAACAGTTTACAACTGTTTATATAAACTATAATCTGTTATTCATAATTAAAATGTATATTACTAAGTATCCATGTTTTTGAAACTCTTTGTGTGTTAACTTAACCTTAAATCACTTTGTTTCCTAGGTGACATGTTTCTGTTGTTCATTTCAACTGTAGTTTTAATGCATTCCCGTGGGGATACTTCTAATCTGTTAAGTATATTCCATTATTTTTATACTTTTATCTACATATTTATGTACCGAGGCTTTTAAATGTGTTCTTGTTGCATTTCAACATTGCACAGAAACTGCTGGTCACAGGCTATCGATACTAATCACAGTTTCCTTCAGACTGTATGCCAAAATAGATCCTATAATAACAGTAATAAGTTTATTAATTTTCAAGCCTTTTCTGCAATTTGTACCTTTAGTTATTGATATGTTGAATACAATCAAATATGAACATTTAGATCTTAGCCGCTGGCTCCTGGAAGTTTGTAAAGATATATGCAGAGTATAGATAAATACTTCATGCAAAGACGAAGATGGATCTGTAAAATTTAACCTTACCAATGATATGATGAGTAATGTTATTGTGAATGAGTACATCTTTGGGAAATGTTCATAGTGCCATCAACTAAGACTGGTCCACATCACGTGTAAAACGGATGGAATAACCTGCACGGATTGTACTAATGCCAAAAGTGAAACAGATATAAGTTCCACCATATCTACATGCCCTCAAACTGTTGGTAAAAGAAATCTCTCTCTCTCTCTCTCTCTCTCTCTCTCTCTCTCTCTCTCTCTCTCTCTCTCTCTCTCTCTCTTATGAAATTATGATATAAAAATTTGTAGCCATAAACAATTTATTTGTCAAAAGTGATGATAACTCCAAGAAATTCCCGATGTTTCGAATCGTTCCCAAATGCATTGCAAAATTCGTGATATTGCGAGTGTGTATTTACGGCTTAATATTGGTTCCGCAACACATTTTCTATAATGTTAACTTCAAGACTTATAAAAAATAGGTCCATAAAATCAATTTGGTTATAGAAAATTCTTTTAAAAAATTGTTTTTTGATCCTTATGACCTAATTAAATAACAACAAGTGTTTTGGAAAAGGCGAGGAATTACTTGTCAGAGGTTTTATCAATGATATCATTCTATATATTTTGCAGCATTGGTGTTAACTTTTTTCAAATTGATCATACCTTTATAAGTAATACACCCTCAGATCATTAAAGTCATCCATGCTCCGTGACTGGGATTCAAGCAAGTGGGTATCCATTATATTTCTGGTCGCCTTCAAAGCAAATCACGTTTGTCCTTATTCATTCCCGCCTTCCAATCGGCAGTAAAGAGTACTCTACTCCAGTTATCATTTACATTTTTGCTGTCTATTCAATCACCATGCAAATCACTTTTGAGGTTGTCCGCACGAATTGGAATACTTTTAACATCTGTGGAACTTCCCTAAATATGTTTTTCTCTTGATTGTAACATGTTCTTTTGACACCGTTAAAGGTATAAATTTAGTATATATTGCACATGTATAATGTAGGGGGTGCCTTATGTTTGCTTTTGACTTTTCGGATTTTTTTCCCGATTACGACAAAGAGCACACGGCGGGTGTGACCGGTCAGCAGAGGATGCTCACTCCTTCTAGGCACTTGATCATACCTCTATCTGTTTTGAGGTCCGTGTTGCCCTGCTTTGAATTTGTATTTCGTTTAATGGATTTTTGAGATGGTTCACGGTTTGTTATTGTCATGTTTTTCATCCAAGTTTCCGAGTATCTCTCTCTGACAACAAAGATGGCACCTCATACCAAATCTATTTTTCGACACTTCCACGGTCTTTCAAACGTCTTGTACATCCATTCACAGTTGGTAGTTGATATCATGTCTGCTGTCTTGCGATCTGTGACCCCTTGGAAACTCGCTCTATATAACTTAACAATTGCAGTTCTTTATAATATTGACATCTCTTAAAGCTTGTCATGTTGATGCCATTCTTAAACTTATACACTATATAGACTAGCAGACGAGGCTATACTTTCGGTTCCTTACAAGGTCAGACTTCTACATCATAATGTTCAGTCTGCAAACAAGAGATACAACTTTTTTTTAAACCGGTGTATTCACAAAAATACTTACCGTTATTGACGAACTTAAGGGAAGAAGAGACTAATTTATCTTCACTTTTGGCGTATTTAGTACTTTAGATTCTTTATTAAACGCGATGAATTAATATCTGTGTAAACTAGCGAGCAGCACCTTTTTTTTAAATAATAAAATCTTGCTATTATTTTTTTCGACAGATGTTAATTAAATGAAGTTATAATAAACTAATCAGCATTCCCGATTTTATAGTCTCTTGATTAAAAGCGAAACGAATGAATCGCGGGATTAACACAGGAAGAAGCTGTGGTATTCAGTCAACTGAAAGGTGACTGCAAGAAGACTGAAATTTGACTTTAGTCACCTTTGCAGACCATTCAGGTACCATTCAGTTAACTGCATGACAGAGGTTCATCCTGTATTAGTACTAGCGAAAAATAAGGAATTTACATTATATCTTTAAATTACTATAACAGCCAATTTAAAAGTAATCAAAGATCTATGCTATAGTGTACAAAACCTGGGTATTTTATGCAAATTCTTATAAAACAAGCCTAATTCTAAATACAACAATGAATTAGATTGCAGTAATAGTCATAACAGTAAGGAGAATGCTGCTATAGAAACTTCTTCTCTTCCAAACTTTGATACTGCAAGAACGTAACCTATTCATGAATGTGTGTTTGGTTTGCAAATTACAAATGATTGTATAATTATTTTATTTTGTGATTTACAGGTATACAGACAGGATATTTAGTCCTTACATCACTTTTAGGACTCGTATTCGGAATACTTGTATCTCTGGGCCTCTGGTTGATTAAAACAAAGTTTGTAAAACGCAAATTATGGTATGTTTAATATACATGTACTTGATACCTAACTGGTACTGATGTTAAAAACAATAATGTTTGTTTTTTAATTTTTACTTATTTAATTTCTAAAAGTTTATCTCGATGAATTTACAATACTTTACCGGTTTTAGCTCACCTGAGCAAAAGGCTCAAACGAACTTTTCTTATCAAATTTTCTTCGTTGTATGTCGTCATTAGAGCTGGAGTTGAAACCGTTCACATTTTAATATTCTCCATTGGTCCAATTTAAATCAAATCATTCTTGAGAGAAGAGTGTTTAAGTTTGTTCAAATGAGGGGTCAGTTCGTCTACATAGAGGATAAAAATAGGAAATAGAAAAAGAAAACCACAACAGTTTTTGCGGGTGGGGGGGGGGTGGGAATCTTTCAAGTAAGTTTAAACGCAGAATCACTTCTCTTTAAAAGAGAAGATGATTAAGAAATAGTAAAATAAGGGTGGAGAGCACTGAACACTAAGTAGACCGTATTATCCAAAATAGAAATTAGATTTTTAACTGGTTTAAATAATAAAATGTATTCAAATCATGACCAAAGGGGTCAGGAAGGGACCCTAACTGGGATTAAAAGTTTATAAATGGAATAAGTGAAAAGAACCCTTAAATAATTTTTCTGAAGGACCGACAGCCATAATAGTAAATTCTAAATTAAGCATTGCTTTTATCCCTCTGGGTCTGAATGGGGCACGGAGGGTGGAGTGGGATTGAATTATAGGTTTACATGTATATGCAGAAAATATCGTCTAAAGCACACTTTTAATATCGTTTTCTTAGTAATGTTATTAGGAAGTTGAAGCAACAATGTGATACATTATATCAAAATATAAATTACACGTTACAATTTACCTCTAGAGTTATCTTTTCAAATGAATGCCTTATTAGGTTAGACACTCTTTTTTTCATTCTGAATTTATTTAAGTTCGGGATCAAAATCTTCATCTATTTTCAAACAATTGACTGCTTTGTTATTATAGATTTCGAGTTCAAGCGCACTGTAATCAATGACAGGGAAACAGTCTTATATTCCTCGATGTTGATATTATCATTTAAATTATTATGTTGCTAATTGTTTTTCTCAAGTTATATAATTCTCTCTGTTAAGTGTAGGGGAAAAATTAATTAAATTCAGTTGAAATAGAATGAAAAAGCTGGCATAATTTTTGTAAAAAAGTTGTTGGCGGCTTGTTGAAGAATAACTGAATTTGTTTACTGAGAGTTATGGGCATTGTAAATCTTGTGAGAGATGTGACACTTGGGCCTCTTGTACGATTTGTGACGTACACCATTATCTTTTAAACAATGACATATTTTCATTTCGATCTATTTTTGTAAGCTTTTCTAAGTTTGTAAACCGTAATTTATATTATGTTACCTAAGCTGCTTTATTACTTATTTTTGCTACCTGAAAACAGTGAATTTAACATGTACATTTCTTAAAAGTAAATGTTATACAAAGAAACTATAGTGACATAATGTATCTCTTTCATTTGAACAGCGTGTCACAGAGTTCTAGTGTTCGAAATAATACTGACAATATACGTCAGAGATCTTCAGATACAGAGATGCCAAACAAGGCTTTGACAACTGAACTCAACACGTATAAGGTTCTGTATTTCGGACTGTTTAGTTTCCTAATTAAAAACAAATTGTATGCATAAGTAAAATTTAAATGCACAGTCGTTTTCTACATGAAAATGTTAAATTGTACCAATGTTACAAACATTGTTTCTATGTACAATATGCATTTACTTTTTTCTTCAATAAGAGATATAAAGAATTATCAATCGGACAATTTGTAGCTAAATACTTTTAATTAAAGATACACCCTAAAGCGCAATATTTCAATGGAAATAAAACGTATGTCACGTATGTTTTGTTGATTACAATTTATAGTTTGTTTTGTTATTCAGGAGAAAAATACCAAAACGAGAGATGATATCTATAACCATCTCCATGAAACAAGGGTAAATTCAGATTTGAACGATTCTCCGTATGACCATGCTCAGTGCCTTACAGAGATCCAATCAACACGAGGAAATGTTCTGGAGGATAATTACACTCACATCAATACATTGTGCCAATGAATTTTGCAATCGATACATTTAATGAACAAACATGTCTAAAAGTGGTTTGAATCGACTTGGAAAAAAATGTTTTAATAATCACTGTTGCAACGTTTCATTAATCTTCTGACAAAACGATTGTTGTTAATCGATGTATTTGAACTTTTGAGTGAGCATACATAATTCTAAATTAATCTGCAAAATTATATATTTGAAACTTTGAGGCAGCCAAAATCTTTGTTCAAGATTTTATTGGAAACAATATTGTAGATAGTATCAGTGAGAAGTACATGTATATGCATTCCCTCAAATATATTATATTGAATAAGATTTATTGTTTCAATAAAATGTCCCTTTTGATTTGCTCTACTCTAATTCATCTTTACTGTATGACATAACTTGCCTTTGTCACATTATGACGCACGTGCAATTTAACTCAATTTACTTTGACGTCATAAATTGTTTGATACTCGAACAATTATAATTGTATTGATTTAATTTTTTATATTGGATTGTTTTTATTGGTATAATAAAACAGTTTAAGTATACCATTGAGGAAGTCAGCAAGATTCCAGTTCCTCGATAGGAAGTCTATTTCGTCTCGGGAAATAAACTTGCTCTTTGAAAACTGGATTTTTGCTGACTCCCTCAATGGTATACTTTCATTTTATGATAGATGGATAAAATTAGAAAAAAAGAAAATGACTCTTAGCATGTAACTTTTTTCAATGAATACGTATTAACTATTTTCATTAGTACATTTATGTGCATATTTGATAATGTCTTTGAATGACATTATCAATTATGCCAAATGACATAATGTAACAATTATTCATGTAGCTTCTGATTTAAGAATTACTAAAGCATTGAATTGGTAACAACTTATAACTAACTTAAAAGATAAAATCACGGCGAGGTATACTGCATTCTGATTTTTTGGTTTTAATATTTTAAAGAAAATCTAAAACTCGGCATAAATGTGATTTGAATACGAAAGTAAGAAACTCTTACATCCAGATTTAAACTACATACCGTGGATGACATATTTTACGATTTAAATAGAGCCAAACTCTTTAAAATTGAACATGAATGCATAATATCACCAAACTGAAATAAAAGTGCAAATAACGTGCATAACGACATTCATAACTTACGCAGAGTTGCGTCAAAACTCGATATAAACGTCTAAATTTTGGCATTTTACTAGCAGCCCAAATATTTGCAGAAGATCGTTAGCTAATGTCTTCTAGCCTTAGAAGGGGTTAGGAATATGAATAATGACACCGATCCGTAAGCGGAGACAAATGGGAAACATGAAAAGTCATGGGACAACTACGAGAGCATTACACGCAAGTAACAATAATCCAGAAGAAATGCAAGAGTAACAAACAAAAGTTATCTTTCTTTTACATGTACTTTGTATTCTCTGCGAACGAGATAATGGCTGATCTTCCTAGATTCAAATTGTCGATCAAGCAATATGTTCAACGAACACCAATGAATAAACACCTTTTATTGGGATAACAAAGTATGTCTTGACTAAAGACTACGCAACCGATATAAATTCTGACACAAATGAATTCGACATGGAAGTTTTTTTATTTAAAACTTAAAGCGATAGGCTGATGTTCATGATCACTCATTATAAGTACAAGTAAGACTGTCATGATCAGATTCAATCAAAAAACAAACAAACAAACAAAAAAAACAACAAATTGTAAGGTATGCAAGCAGATCACTAACTTAAGCAGTAATTACCAACTATTGTCAGTTATGGCCATAATAATAAAGGATACAAAAGAAAGGCGAATAAAATTCATTAAGCTTAAATTTGTTGTGTACCAAGTAATTTATAATTTGGATGAGCAAAAATACATATACATATGAAAACTTCAATACGTGTTTTTTCCTGTTTCACTACTGACCTTTCATCGACCACTATTTATAATCACGAAATGCATGTATAAATTTTATCATTTGAATACAATGTAACTTTTATATGATGTAAATAGCACCGTATCATTTGGCGCCGTATTACGCGGCTGTATAAAAGCTTGATTTAAAAATAATGAACCTGTAAACCAAAATAGTGAACGATTTCATTCACTGAAAAAAAATGAAGAAAATCAGTAATTTTTTTTTATTTCGCACTATGTTCTTGAACACAACCAAGTGGTGCTGTAAATTCATTGGCAGTAAAGTTTGTCAAATGTATTGAATTCCTACTAGTTTAGCTTAACTAGAATATTTAACCAAGCATCGTCTGAAAAAAGAATAACAAACGATTCTTAACATTATTCTACACAATATAAGTTAGTTAACACTACGAATAATGCTTATAGATATGTTTTAGCTAATGCGCAGACTGTAATATGTCAAAGGAATCACATTATACGGAAGAAATAAAAATATCATATCCTGCTGAATGAAAACGAAATTCTTTAGGTTAATCAACATAACTTCTCCTGATTTTGAATTTTAAGAAAAAAGTCAGTTTAGCCTCTGAGAATGAGTATGATGTTAATTTCACTTGAAGGACATATCGCATGTTTCTAATGTATGGGACATTTTACATTTGTTTGCTTCCTTGTGTATCTAATAATTACTTCTAACAGTTTGTTAACGATATCAAAGCGGGAATTAGCCATAATATCATTTAAAAAGATATTTGACTCTTCTTCATTTCAAAATTAGTAATCATAGCAGATGTTATTTGAGGGTCAAATGTACATTTACATATCCTACATGTAGTGTTAATAAAGGGGGGTATTTTTCAACTACATGAGAGGCAGGAGGCATAAACTTGGATATTTAGAGATTTTTTATACTATTGTAACTGCATGTGTCTATACATTGTAAACTACATTTGTAAGAGAATATTCTTTTCCAAAAAATTGGGTTATATTAGTCAGGTTGCCTAATTTCATTTCATAAAATTAGACAGTGAAATTGCTGCAAATTTATAAATTAAATGATTAAATTGATTAAAACTGTTTCAAACTATTTATTCTTATCTCGGTAATTAACTTAAGCCTATTTATTGTCATCAGGATAGGAAATTACTGGCCATTCTACTACAGTTATTGCTGTGATCAAAGAGATGCCGCAGACATTATTATATCTGCCAATCACACATCAATATATAAATCAGTCATGTATTGTCAGTTATGTGTTTAAACGATGAACACGTTGTATCATATTTTAAACTTCGAGACACTTAAAAGTAACGACAAGGTACTTATAATAGGTTATAATCTGCAGTAAGATTTAAATTGTCAATTCATTACTACTTAATTCGCAGAATAACAAGATTAAATGTACCTATACAGATAACCATTGTAATTGTATGTAGAAACAACGTGAATTTATAATAAAAAAATATGACAACGCACATTTCCACTATTACCGCTGAAATGATTGGGTTTTGTAAACTTTAAAAAATGAACACATACAGGAATTCAATTGCGCAATGTACATTTTATTGCTGATTGGCAGTTGCAACAGAGGCACTAAAATTTGTGGAGCGCCATATTTTCTCGTTTTACAGTTCATCTTTTCCGTATGTAAACATACCGCTTATAGAGAAAATGCGAGCTAAGGAATTCAAAAAGTGCTGCAAAACATCAACATATGTAAACAAATCATGTATTTTTAAAACTTAAAATATCCAGTCTGGCTTTCTGGGCCCAAGACAGTCATCCTGTAGCAAATGTAAACTCTGATATACATGTACTTAAGAAGTTTCAGCTTATTTATTCTACTTGAACATTTAAAATTGACGACCATTTCTTGTGATATACCCTCAATGCGTAGTAAAGCCAATACAATGGACCAAATGGTATGCATTTTTAAATACTAGCTGTATGATAATACCACCGATTTAATTGGATTTTATACAGTGTGTTTTATTGATTAGTATATGCAATTTAACCACTGTCTCTTTATTAAACAAGGAAAAAATATCAGATTTCCAGAACAAAGCAAAAACACAGAGAGAAAAAAGAGGAAGTCATTTATCATGTCGTTATGCAAGAAGGTACAACTGGTAAGTGTTCTCAGTTTTTCCTTTAAAAATGCTATATTCATGTGTTAAAAAACATTTTTGTGTAGATGCAGGTAACCAATTACTGTAGAACAGCTTGTGTGTTTATTACTTTTAAGTGTATTCTGTTGTTAATATAGTTCATGTTTGTGTTATATGGTTGACTCAAACATCAATGCATCAATCAAACATTTATTATACAATGTATTAAATCAACTGCTATGTCTTATATTTGCAATTATATTTTGTTGCATCAATGTTTTCTTCTACCAAAAATGTTTTAAATGTGTTACATAACATTTCTTGGGTCATAACTATAATATCAACGTTGTACTGAAGAATCAATATGATATCGATGTTGTAATAGACGAACTGGTTTCACAAGGAACTATCTATATTTAAAGCTTATATGTTTAGCTCATCCTCTTGAAAAGAAACCTTACAATACAATCATGGCCGTTATATCTGATGATAAGTGAATAAAAAACAGAAAAAAGCTATTCAGCCCAGGTTAATACAATAAAAAAAAAGACAAATAAAACATTCCATGTTAAGAATTGTGACAGTTAATAAATAAGGCAGATGGAACATTTCTGTCGATCCATATTACGAGTATCATATTATTGAATCACTAAGAAGTTCAGGTGCAGCTGATCTATTTTTTATTTTGAATATTTCCAAAATGACCTATATCTACACTGCAGAGAGCTCTGGGCAGTCATATCAAGTACATGTAATTAGTTGAAATGTTGTGGTCAATCATGATCACTGTTTGAATATTTAATCGAGGATAATGTTCAATGTTAAGACAGCAACGTAAACGAGAGACAAAGCATATTCTATATTACATGATTAAGCAGTTTGCAGTTTTTCTTTTTGAGTCAAATAATTTTTAAATAATATACCTCATACTTAACTTTGATATAAATTATAATGGACCCTTAATTGTACAAATTTAGATGTAAAGGACTATGTGCGGTATGGTCAAATATCTGCCCCCGATTTCAAACAATTTTTAAATAGTATCGTATAGAAATGAAATCTTCACAAATCATTGTAAAGAGGATGCCTATAACTTTAATCATGATTTTAGTCATCATTGCTCACTCACTGTTTATCTATGACGTGACCCAAATGACCTAATTCCCGCAAATTTGCAAACAAATGAAGATATTCTCATTTTTGCTCTATATTTTGCATTCGGAAGTATAGAGCGCAGGTCTGCTCAAGTGCGATTTTAACATATGTTTTTCTGCAGATAGTTATACATATTATACTAAAAATTGGTACTTGAACAAGCCTGCGCTCGATGTTTCCCAGTCAAAAAACCATCGGAAAACACCCATATTTTGCTACAAAACATCAATTTATCAAAATAATGCAATATTCATGACGTCATTTCTACATTATGACGTCACTGTGGTGATAACCTTTTACACCTTTATTTTCAATATGATTTTAACTATCTTCATCTTGTTTTAAAGCTCTTTCTAAAACTTTGATTTAGGGGGGGGGGGGGGCAAAAATTGCATAAAACCGCACTTAGTCCTTTACATTAAAGGTTTTTATCAATGCTCTATATTGAAAAGATTGGCTCGTGTTTTTACTATCATATAGTAAATTAAAAAATAAAAAATAAAATATTTTAAATCACATTATGAAGTGTTGTATTTATATAACCTATACGTTGCCATAAGTTTTAAAGGGAAAAAAAGTGAGGAACGCTATTGTGTCAAACAGCAAGGACAGATCACGTATCCTGCATAATTACAAACAACTTCCACTACAGAAGTTTAAAAAGAATGCATTTCAGGACCCCTTTGCATGTATTATTATATCTTTCACGTAGTGTTGGTAGTTTAAGTGACTGTTTTGTTTGACCGTATACTGTTATCATGATAACTGTATTACATATACAGGCCTAGGGTGTCCCAGAATATCTCATACTATTTGAAATGCATATGATTTAAATAGTGTTTAGCCAATACTTGTGAATTGTGACTCAAATAAAAATTAAATACTTTAATTTTTTCGCCAAAAAAGTCTATGAGAAAATTGCGCTCTTTATTGAATTATGATGTCAAAAAAATGCATCATATTTCTTTGGTTGAATATAATTTTATTCAAGATGAATCGGACAATAGAGAAGTCATCTTCCGTTTTAAAACTGCATTTTTTAAACACAGACCTCAGATTTATTTGTACGATATAAGAAATGAGAATACCACTGGGAAACAACCCAACAAGCAACATCTTATTTAAAAGTGACAAGATTAGAGAAAAAGAAATCAGTAGAGTGGTTGTTGTTGGGAATATTACCCAACCAAATGGCGTTGTCATTGATAAAATAGGACGTCATTTTTACGCGCAATTTTTTCGTTCTGTTTTTAAAAACTGCTAAATTTCTCAAAAACCTATGAATGTTTGTGAAATTTGTAAAATTTACATCATGTACAGTTATAAATATGCCTTTGATTTTTTGTTAATTAAAGAAGAAGGTACAGTTTCATTCAATATTTGCCCTAAAATTCAAAAGTTGTTTAAATCTCATAAACATACACATATACCATCTTGAACATGTGTGCATATTAGTTACCAGGTTAAAAAGTTTTATCTTGTTTTAAAAAAACTATAATGTGTACTTTTCAACATATTTCTAAGATTTAGTAAAAAATGATGAAAAATGGCACATTTTCTCATAGTTTTTTAAAGAGGAAAATGTGTCCACAGCCGTCGCTTACAACGAAATTGATATATTTTATGTGATATCACATGATAAAGTTACAATATGAGTCTCATCGTGGGCGACGGCTGCGGACATATTTTTTATTCAAAAAACCACTTAGGAACTTGTGTCTTCTGCTCAGTTTTATGAAAACTACGGGCAAATGCGCTGTTTATGACGTCACAATTAACCTTTTGAAAGTCTAATCACGTAACTATTTATTAATTCTTAATTCATTGGTATTTTTTTTGTAAATAAACGTTACATTTCAATTTTTTGTAATATTTTTAAAATTCACTCTTAAACAGGGCAAAACATGTCTGAGATAGTACCTAGTTATTTAAAGTGTAAATGTATAATATATTTTTGGTCACCCTGTGTGAAATTAAACAGATAAAAAGCGCCAGTTGCACTTGTAGGCATATTTTGTATCATATTACTTTATGAATGTCTGTATGATTTTTTATCTATTAAAAATAACCCAAATTGATTGTTTAAGCATACGCTGGAATGGATGTCAAAAAATTCATTGGAGGGACTGTCAGTAGCTTTTCAAGGAACTATAAACTTCTCTTTATATCACTGATCGTTATGAAACTTCATATAACACAAGGAGCTGATTATTCCACTGAGTATTTCTTTTATATTTTTTTTATCTGATAATTTTCCATTTATTTTCCTTTTTTCACAATGTAAGCAAGATAACACATTGATATAGTTTTATTTATTTTAGTACCAAATGCTTGTCTGATGCTCTGGTTTTGTATGAACAATTCGGTAGTATTGTTTGCCGGAACACTTCATCAAGCAATGGTATTTAACAGGGTGCATTCACTGTTGTTTCATATCTTTCCAAAACTGTTTCGTGAACATTCAGTTGTATTCATTTTTTTTAGATCACACGCATTGGTTATCATCTGTTTGTGAAAAATCGTGTCAAATAACTATAAACCAAATTCTTTGTGCTGCGGACAGTTTAATCACGATTCGACTAAAAGTTTCGGATGGACATCGTATTAGTTTCCCTGTGCATGTGTATTCTGCCAAATGTCTGGGATGCCATAGTTTTTCAGAAGTCAATATCACGTGTGAACTAAATTTTGTAACGTGTGTAAAAAATGAGACAATAAAGCCAATGTCCTCTCAAACAATTAGAAGGAAACAGAAAGGTTCACCTCTCTCTCTCTCTCTCTCTCTCTCTCTCTCTGATGGCAAACAAAAACTTTGATATGGCATGTCTTCCAAAAGAAATCAGAACGTTAAATGTAACAATGACTTAGATTGTAGTGATAGTCAGAACACGGAAGGGAAAGGTACCATAGAAGAAACTTCCTCTCGTCCAAACTCTAGCACTACAAAGACTTTGACGTCAAAGGCAACATGTATGTTTTCGATGACATGCAAATGAGTGTCATATAAGACGATTAGGTGGTCCGCTTATTTCTCATAGATATATCTGCCTTACATTTTTAAATCATTATGATATCCTTGACCATTATCATTAATTATCATTTGGTAAAAAAATCCAAATATTTAATTTTAAAACACTAACACTTTTCTACAAATAATGGCAAGCTCTAAATGTCTTAATGGGATGAAAAAAAACCTTAAAATGACCACAACCATCCAGTCCTCCTATTCTTCAAAACCTTTAAACTTAGTAACTGTTTTAATGATAATGTAGTCTTAATTAAATGATCTTTCATGATCATAACAAAGGTTTTTTTTAGCTTTCTAACCCTATTAAATACATGTTTAATTAACTAATTACAAAAATGCTGCTCACCTGTTTAACCTTGTGATTTCCAGGTATAAAGGGAGGCTTTTTAGTACTTTCAGCACTGTTGGGTCTAGTATTCGGAATACTTGTTGTTCTGGGCTTCTGGTTGATTAAATCAAAGTTTGTAAGGAGCAAATTGTGGTATGTTATGTTTACACTTCCCGTATTATGCATCTACTGACCTGGTACTAAAGTTTTAAACATTTTTGTAATATTTATGTTATCTGTACCTATTTTCCCACAATAATATAAATTAAAGATATTTTATCGTTTTAAATTAATTAAATAGTGCTTATGCATTTAAGACAAGCCAACCTTTAATCATAATTTTTTGGATTTAAATTTGTCGAATGTTATTAATATTATGCTACCAAAGCAGCGTTATTGCTGCTTTTTGAGGTATCTGAAAAACCCCGATTATAACGTGAATACATTGATCAGTAATGTAAACGCATGGAAGGTCTTATGACAAAATGTTTCTTTTTTTCAAACAGCGTCTTACAGGGAGAAAGTGTTCAAAATACCACTTACAATATACCTCCGAGAGCATCAGATACAGAAATTCCGGAAAAGCCTTTGACAAGTGATGTCTACGCAAAAATTGTTAAGGTTCCAATTTCATTATGTTTAAAGTTAGCTCAGTTAAAATATGACTTATTTCTATTGTTATTATTTCTTCATTAAAATATTTAAAATATCTTCATACAATATCAGTAAAATATAAAACATAGTGAATTATATTGTTTGTTTGGGTTTTCTTTTCAGAAGAAAATTACTAAAACGAGAGATGATGGTAATATCTATAATCATCTTTATGAAACGAAGGTAAATTCAGATTTCAACGATTCTCCATATGACCATGCCCAATGCCTTACAGAGATTCAATCAACACCAATAAAAGCTATAGAGGATACGTACACTCATGTCCATAAATTGTGCTAATAATTTAAGGACCACAACACAAAATGAACAAGCATGTTCAAAGTGGTTAAAATCGTCTGAAAAAAGTGTTTTTGTAATCATCGAGGATTTGTAACTTAATATTCTAACAAAGCGTTTGTAGTAAATGAACGTTTTTGAACATCAAAGTGAGCCTCAAATGATGATAAACTTCATTGCTAACATCTTCGATACTTAAACCAACGTTATTTAGGTTTTTTTAATCGATATTGCTTATAAGAACAAGTGAAAAAATAGTATAAAGTCTCATCATAATGAACAAAAAATGGTATTTCAATCATTATTAAAATAACAAGACGATAAGCCTGTAAAGACGAACCAAATGAAAATTACAAACAAAAACATTTTCAGAATCTACATCACAATCTTTTAAGTATACTTGTACCGTGAGAATATTTACTATTTTCCATAGGTTTAATTATGCAAATATGATTAATATGTTTTTGAAGGCCATGATCAATTATGATTATTAACATAATGTTACAAATATAGCTTCTAACTTAAAACATGTCAGCATTGAAATGGGTAACACTGTTAATTTAACTTGAAAAACAAAACCATGCATGCATATGTGGTACGTACTGATTTGTTTGCTTTTAAAATTTGCATCAGTTAATAAATATTTTGTAAGTATTTAAAAGAAATACAATTAGCTATTGTATTATATTATATGTTAAATTTGTAAATATAAAACTAATAAATTTTAAAACTTATTTGTTATTTATTTTGTAAAATAATGATAAATGATGATCTTGTATAATAAAGAGGAAGACGATTTATTCTTTTATTAGAACATCAGTCGCAAAATGGATTACTTTTCTTCTTCTCAATGCTGGTATAGAGTGCAGGATATTACTAGTACTTACATGTAATAGAATTAAAAGAACATTTAAGTTATTTAATGAGAAAACAACTCGCGGAGGATTGCGTCGATGTAAACGTCGCAATTATTGAAATTTTGTCAGCTACTGATATTTTTTCAAGAGACCGCCACCGAAGCACTTATGACTTAAAAAGGGACTATGAATAGTGACGACCTCCTAGTATATTATGGATCATAAAAACAACGTGATTCGTGTCTCAGAATTGTCACGGAACAACTACGTGAGTGTATCATAGCTTTTAACCGACCAAATTGCGAACATAGATAAAACAGAGTTATCTTTCTTCCACTTTGTATTCACTGCAGACGGGAGATTCTGCTTTGATTCGAAATATCAGTTGAAATTTGATCAAATGTCTAACAAACACTTCGAATAACAAATTATGTATCTAAAATCCAAGATTACTGAACATTAATTCAACTAATAGGACAACTAATAGGTTCTGACATAAAAGAATATCGCATAAAAATAAAAAAAATAAAACAATAACTGGCCGTGTTAAGTTAAGAAATTCAATTCACTTATAATGAACGATGCTGTAAGGATCAGTTAAGCGCTACTGAAATATATTGTTGTTATAATTAATGCTAGCCAAAGTTGACGTTAAGCTATTCCTTCTAAAGAAAAATGATTTTTGGGTATGCAAGAAGATAACTTAGCTAGTTAGAACAACGTAGTTCGACAAAAAGAAAGGACGCTAATGCCTTTGTTAAGAGCTGCGAACATCTACACTTGTACATATACGAATGCAGATTAACGCTAGTTACAGATCATAAGCCGCTAGTAATAATAAGTCATATTGATTTATATTATCATCTAGCTTGTTCTGTTCAGTTTAGTTCAATAAATTATTTTTTACCAATAATATATGGATTAATTTTGTGAGCGACTGTTTTCATTTCACAACATGAAATATCTATATACTTCTTGGACTTTGTCAATGTAGCTAGAATACTCATAATTCACTTAAGTAGAAGGGAGTGCAAATGAAAAAAAAAATATCTATTGCTTTATAAATTTAAAAAGCATTACGAAACTTTATATTAAGGCCTATAACCTTTTAGTTTATTTTTATCATGATATTTTATTAACTTAACTCAGTGAAAGGTTTATGGAGATAATCCATTCTTCCCTAGCATGTTCTCTGACGTACATAATCCACATTGTTGCTGGTGACTTGGTTAATGATTATGAAGAAATGATAGAACTAATTAAAAACGGTATGCCTGGGTGTAAAGAGAACTGAATATGATTTGTGCAAAAACATGGATCTATAATTTGTGAAATACTAGTATGAGACCGTCGCATTATAAATATTTAGTGTTAACATAAATAAAATGCTGTTTGTAGATTTCAAATACATGTACATGGAAATATGAAAGGTTATTTTATTTGTGGGGATTCTAACCTCTACTTTTTACTTGTACTGAATGCTCTTCTCACTGATTTGCTTTAAACTTAAGATTACTGTAAACGTACTACGTTTGGCTGTGTATTCTATTTAGCGCTTTTGGAGGAATGCGACTTCCGCTAAATCAAGTACATCGCTAAATGCCATGCATGTATGTATAAGAATAGTCACATTCAAGAATACGCTAATTCAAATCTACGCCAACTTGTTCAAAAACTAATTTCCGCTAAATGTCGTACACGCCAAATATAATACGTTTACAGTATATACTGATACATTTGCCGGTTCGGTTTTTACTCAGATTAGAATAATAAAAATAAGGCACAACGTCAAAATCAGGATGCTGAGCAATGTACTTTGTGTGTTTATTTATGTAGCACACAAAATAATCAAACTTATAGCAACCGGTTAAGAATCTACTTGAATTCAAGAAACTCTATATATTATCATTAGCACCGATCCTTCCAATGACACCTGTTAACTGAAATGCGTCACTCTGAGATCCAAAATCCTTGCTACATCGTCCTTTTTTAGAATGCCTTAGATGAAAATTCAAGTTTCAATATTCACTTTTTCATGATGCCATTTTTTGTTATTTAATCAACTCTGTTTTTAGTGTAGTGTTTAGTGTAAAAATGCAATGCTGTCTCAGTGATGTCAGTATCAGTGCTGACTCCTCTCAGATACTTTGAGATAACCCAGCAGGGAGATAATGATTTTAACAAAATGGCAGCACCCATGGATTGATGTTTCCAATCAGTACTCGTTGTTTTCTGTTAGGTTTTATAAATTCATAATCAGCAAAAATAACTCATAGTCAAAAACTGGAATTGTAATGTATTCAAACTTTGTAATCTCTTTAAATTTGATTGTTAACCCCTTTTGGATGTTTATATAGGGAGCAGATCAACTTTTTCTGTTTTTTAATTTGAATTGAACTTTGGTTTATTCATTGATACAACGAGAATTTTAAAAAACCTCTTAAACTGTACAAATTTATCTTTACGCAGACTCCGATTAAAGCTACAACAATGCCCACAATTCATATCATCATGCATAGATTCGGGATGTGGAAAGAAAAGAGGTTAACTGTCGTTAAACAGTTGTATTCCTTTATTTATAACTAAAATTGAATCTACTTTTTCCATCAACCCAAATAGTTGCAACTCTTCTAATTAGGTAGATAAAGAAACGCTTGTATCCCATTTTTAAAGATTATATATTATCAGAATTCATAATACATACTAGACTTTGACCCGTGCGTGCACGGGTTGACATTGCATATCGGACACTTACGAATAGGTACATCGACACAGTTTATTATTGAAATTTGCATAACAAAGCTAAAAGCCTACAATAATGGTATTAATTTCACTACACTTTCCCTAGTTTGGTAAATCTAACTGTGTCTCGGGAAAGGCACTCCCCACAGTTAGAATGCCTCCGTTATACCCGTAATGTAGCAGAAATTTGCAGAATCGCTCCGGAACGATTATGGAGAAAGTTAATGAAGTTGCCTTGAAAATAACAGTCAAATTCATCACAACAAACCTTTTTCAGACTGCAAATACCTTTTATCTAAAAAATTTAATCCACAGAATGGAAGAATTCAACACCTTTTCACCAACGTACACGTATTTTCTTTGTATAACTGGGTCCGTAGGACATTATTCATTTTTACGATAAAACATATTCTATCTTCACTCTAACATATATAGTGTAACTTTTTCGCATGTAATCAAATATTTTTGTCATCACGAAGACAAAAGTAATTAAGTACTTACATGTACTTGAAATGTATATTTGTTATTTTATACTTTCTCTCATAAGAAATCATTAATATATATGAACAGAATATATAGCAAAAGTCCAATGAAAATTTACCCGTATATGTATTATCATTTCTGAGTTTATTCATGCAGATGTGATATTGTGGAAACGTAATCTAAAGATCCCGTTAGCGTGAATGTATTGCGCAAGCGCAAGATTGTAAAATCCAAAAAATCCAAGTGATTTCCGGGAATTTTTGAGGAATTTTCGTTGATTATTAATTAGCGAAGCTTAACTGAGAAAAAATAAAAACAAATTGGTAATCTTCAAGTACCAATTATGTTTAAAATATATAAAACAAAAGACAGTATTCTTCCGATTTCTCGGTATTAAAGACAAAAAATTCGAGTCTATTATTTTAATATAGTAGTATAGATGTAAGTCTGTGCACCTAGGTGTCACATGTGTCATTACCATCCCTAAAAACAGTTGAATAGTATGGAATTTGCTCAATCATCGTTAATTCTCCTGCACCTACAAGTGTGTGTTTGTAAAACAGAAAGAGAAAAATACTAATAAATTAAAATGTATTACATATGGCAGATCATGTAAAACATTAGTGAGAGAGGGAAAGAAAACAATTCAAATATTTGTTCCAGAGTATGAAATATACAAACAAATTGCTAAATAGCCCAAAGGACAAGTGCTCTTTAAAAAGCTCTTGTGCAAATCTTAAGTATATTAGTACCAATCATCGCGTCATCAGTCATTTGAAGCACAAATTTCATAACTAAGAAAAAATTGGTAAAAATAAACAATTACGAAAAAAAATACACCATATATACACCATATACATATTTCATTTCTGTTGTTTCTGATTCAAAATTGCATAATATTGGCAATATTTGCTTAACAAGTGTTTTCAAATCGTTTAAATCGTATTCAACACGTGCACGCAAGTCGAGTGTGTAATATAGTTATGGAACTGAAACAAACATGTGATTATATTATGAATTGGAAATCATGGCAAAGTTTTAATCTGTGTTATGTAAAAGTTACGTCATAACTAATGCAGCATTAAAACACACTTGTTATGTTATATATACCACTTAGCGATTGACTTGGTTATCAAAATATTTTCTTAATTGCATCAAAAACAGTTTTGGAAGAAATTAGCTTTGTGCCTAATATTTTAGATATTATATTTTTAATATAACAATTCCATTTGTTAATGTTTTTTTGCATGAAGGATTAATCTATTTTATATAAAAAAGTTAAGCTTAAAGGATGTTTATCAGATATGACTCATGATTGAAATTAATTGATTTTTTGTGCCAGTCTGGAATTGTTTACCGAAAAAGTATATTAATTATATTTTCCTAAGTTATTCGTGACAAGCAGAGAGGAGTACTAGTTTTATTAATAAAACTTATTATTGAACTATTAACTAATAATAATAGTGTACATGTATGGCTATTGATTAAAACAAGGAAGATAAAGCTAATTTTAATCTTTAAACTTGAACTTACCGTTTTTTTTTAGATTTAGAATTCATTTTTTCTTTGTACTGAAATTGTACCTGTTTTGAATAATGACGATTGTGTCAGTCAAGAAAATGTTTGGTAAGTATATATAATGTTATTTCATTTTGCAAGTGTTTATACTTGGAATATTGTAATACGTAATGTAAATAATACTTCTGAAATGTGCCAAATAAAGTTTGATAATTCTATTACAAGTATTTAACTGGTAAAATTTCGTTATTGAACATTTTTCCATTATAGTATTCTACGCGTATTATCTACTGATGTTTGAATTAACAAATTCGGAAGGTTTCAAAAGGTTGGTTCCAAAATTATTCCAACTATTTTTACGTATTATTGTTTATTAAGATTACACCATGACTATTTTACCTAAAACATAACTAAACTTTTTTTTTTTTACAGTGAAATGTGCTTGGAGCAGACACTTCAGATTCATGCACTTCTGAAACAAAAAATATGTCCATATTTACTTTTAGATTCTAATGCAGGTATATAAAGTTTCGTAACAACTTGATTCTTTGAGGCCGCTTAAGATAAATTGTTTAAAAAATATAGTAAGAATTTAAATATATAAAAACAAGAAAATCTCTCATGGAATCATATTCTTTAAACCACTTATGACATTGGTTTATGGGTACATGTACTTATATATCAATATCCTACTGAAATAGTATTTGTTATACCTCCTAGACAATGAAGGCTGTTCAGTATGGTGTAAAGGAGTATATAAAACTGTCCGCAATGATTATGAATATAATAGTTGCGTGGGATATACCATTAATTTCAACATCAGTGGAATGCTGTCATCTAGTCTGAGGTCCTTAACATGTAATATACCAAATTGCTTATTGGAGCTGATCACTTTTGAATGTACGTTTATCAAAAAGGATAAAGAAATCAGATCGAACAAGACTTCAGACAAAGAAAATGACCTACAACAGCAAAAGAATATGGATGTAGAAAACAGTTCATGCTTTGGTAACATTTAATATGTAGTTATATAACAGTTCTTATGTTTGTGCATGCAATTTTTATTAAAAACAATATTTTGCTCCTTTTTTTATTTACGGCAAAGACGACTGGGTTTGTTTTTTTAATGTTATTTGTAGTAGAAACAAAACAGAATTAGAAACGAAGAAATTACATGTATTTAAGTAAATGAACAATTTAAAAAATATATATATTCACATATATATGTATATAGATCATTAAGAGGGAGGGTCAACATAGACTAGAAAAACAACTGACTACTCTGTAAATTCTTTGGTAATATATTATGCAATTTGTTGATCCCCAATAGTAAAAATCTAAAACAAAACAAAGCAATAATATGCCCCCCCCCCAAAAAAAAAAAAAAAAAACCATGGTGGAAGATAACTAGATACACGCCAATATATCATTGAACATAATAATTATAATTTATTGAGATTAAGATCATGTTTTATTAAGACCATAAAAATCATTAAACTTTCAAAATGTAATTTTCATTTATTCTTACAGTATACTTGATTAATTCCTTTATCGATCTGTAGGTGTCGACACTGGCGCTGTAATTGGATTTAGCTTTGCTGTTGTTGGGGGTGTACTAGGAGTTCTATGTTTTTTCGTTTTGGTAAAACATTTGAGGACACGTCAACGAAGGTGATTATACAAGCATTTTTGGTTGGAGTTGATTTAAAAAGAATGATATTACCATAAATCAAATAAATGTTGTTTTATGTAATTTGAATAAGACTTATTAATGAGAATCCTATATCAAATCTTATAACAATTGTATCATTATGATCAGCAGATGTTGTCCATCAAAGTTTATTCATCCACATACCGATGACTGTTGTCAAGTTCCGATGGAAAGAGAAGTCATGATCGCAGGCCAAGCCGCGAAGGGGACAAAAACAGTATGTTTTGTAGTTGACAAAAATTGCAAATATATTACTTCCGATTAAAGGGGGGTTAAACTGCATACTCGGACTTCATGTATAGACAGATCTAGACGAATCTAATCAATATTGGTGTTTCTTATGACAGATGGAAGACAAAGCCATACAAGTTTCCTACTACAAGGAAAACCATCCACATGAGCCAAGATTGAAGGAAAAAAAACTCTATCAGTTATGTCGGAAAGAAGATCATCCAGAAGCATATGGAAGTGTTTTGCTATCTAGTGATTTCATTCAAGAAAGTTAAACTGACGACATAGCTTTATGTAGTAAGAACAACTCTAATTGTAAAGTATCATCACCAAAATATGTTTCCACTTTCTGGTGATGGTACTTTACAATACTTTTCAAAGCATTGGCACAACAGTTTGTCCCATGTCACAAATGTTTCCATTGAGACTTTTATCTTTGCCTATCATTAAAGTTTGTTTAACTCATTCAGATTTTTGCTGGTTCAATGACTAAGTACGGAAGACCTTACCATTATTTTGTAAAATTTTCAGATTTCTTATTTTTTTTCTTCTAGACGCCAAATTTAATAAAATAAATAGTTAATAACTCGCTCGTTTGTTCATCGATTCATTGATATTTCCAGGTATGATAACATGCCGCGCGATGTTGTAGTTTCTTATGTTACTTAATGAACATCCCCATCCGGTTTAAAATTCTTCTTTTAGTAAAATTTATCGACTTTTCCGTCGGATAGGTCTTGCTTTAACGATGACTGGCAGAGTCTCAACGATTGGTAGGTTTGGAGGCAGATACATTGAAAATGTGCAAGATACTATCCATTTGTATTTGAAATGTGTTGGTATATAGGTTTTGGCAAATTGCAAAACATTTCACGTATTTTCCTTTCTAGTTTTTCCACCTAATTATAATTTGTTATAAGATATATTTCAAAAGTCGTGTGTCTTACCGAGACCTTTCATTAGGTATGAAGAGAAAGGAGCTAGCCCCTAATATATGGGAGTTTGGGGCTTTAAAAGTTTTTGGTCAATAACTTGTATAGGAATAATTTTTTTAACGCATTATTGAAGCAAAATTGTTAAGAAATTACCTCAGATTTCATATGTAGTATTGATTTCATGTCTTTATAATATATAGTCCTTTTTTCCAAAAACAATTTTAATTTTAGCCGTTTTAGCCCATCTTTGTTGGGATGTTTGTAATGCATTTACTGATTCATGCAGCGTGTGAAGATGATTCCAAATAATTTTTATTTGGTTTTCATTGATATGTTCATTTTCCTTTCATAAAGATAAACCTTTTTGACCTTATTTTTGTTGTTTGTTTCAAAACTGTGCCCCTTGTTATATCTAAATGCATTACGAGACTCAGGTAATCGATCGATAACAGTCACAAGCTGAATATAGGCCGTCGCCCAGACGACAGCGAATGATAATTGTGCTTGTAGAGTTGGACGTACACATGTTTAAACACCCCACTGTTTTACTGTAACGAAGACATCTTGAATTGTTTCATTACTTGAAGATGTGTTAATAAAATGGTTCCAATACATGGTAATTTAGGTCAATCTTTCTACAATACATGGCCGTCCTATAAAGCATAATGTGTAAAACTGACATACAAATGTAAGCTTGCAATTTAAACGAACACGGGATTGATTCCGATAGAACGCTTTCTTTTAAAGTACCGATTAACGATGAAGAACGTGTTATCATTGAATAGATTATTTTTAAAATGTGAACTTAATATTCGTATATTTGAATCCAAAGCCTTTAATTTTTAGTTACGGTTATAAGGGATATTAATTATGACTCGCCCCGTGTTTTGCGTTTTTTAACTATTTGCAAAGTATCAACACACGAAAATATCAAACAGCCTTCATCAGCACTTTCAATTCCTTCTCAAATGTTTTTTTATCATAAGATTTCTGTTGTTTTGAACATATTTTCCCACCTGAATAGTTTAAAGGCAGCTAATTTAAATTGCGCACATTGTCATTATTAACACAAAGAGAAGTTTAAATGTATCGGTTAGAAAGTTTTGAGCAAATTACAGACACACAAAAAAATGCTGAAGGTAAAAGGTATCGTAAAGGCGTCGAAATTCATATCTTCGCACTGCTTTTAATTTCCCCTTAAACCTATTCTCATTTTAAATAAGATAAAAATTATATCGAAAAAAAATATATTACCAATATATTTTCAATCCCTCTGGAATTTTAAAGAACATGTATGCCATGTAGACAAACATTTAGTAAAATATCAACGAATGTCTTGTATATGCAAGCAGTTATACTTTGTTTTAGCATTATATTATGAATTGTTAACAGGAAACGATAATGTGGAGGGCGTGAATTTCGCATTTAACCGAATTAAGTTAACGTTATAAAATCAAAATGAACGACTGGATGAAAATAAAAAGCTCTATTGAGAGCCAAGCGCAATCGAATTCGACTTGGCTTTGTTAAGCACCTGCTTTGTGTCCGTCCGAGGGGAGCAGCTTACATGTGCACATTACATTACAGTAATTATATATTTCTTATGTAGCCTCATTTTGACAGAATTTATTTATTAATTATATGTTATGTTTGCTTTACAGATAATACAAGGACATCAAAATAATACTCACAGCAAAATAAAGACAAATGAAACATTTAATCTCTGATTTATAGTTAATGTGTTTATCTCCTACAGAGATAATTCTCATGCGTAAAATTTAAAATTGTCTTTATTTACCCTGAAAGCAAATGTAATAGCCCGTGACGGAATTTCTCGTGACGATGATGGTCCCTTTAAACCCGGTCAGAAATAGAACACAGTAATGGCCGAATGCACGATTTGGGTTTCGTCTATCTTGTCACAAAAAATTGTATAACCCGGAACTTCTGCAGGTAAACAAAGGAAGTGTTGAAACAAGTTGTCGGATGAATATGGCAAAACAAGGTAGGGAATATGTCTATCATTATGTCTGTTTCCTTTGTAGTTCCATTGACTGTTGCGATGTTGATCGAAGCAATGCAGATATTAGATTGTATATAAGCACTGTGTGTCTCTTAGGTGTTCAAGTGTTAAAAAGATTAAAATATGTGAACGTGTATTTCACCATTTAGTATATCAATTAACGACAATGAAATCCAAACAAAATCTAATATAAATGCGACTTGCCTGAAGTTCATAACAATAAAAGTTGATTGTGTCGTTTCAGATCGTTTATTTTTCGCCAGTTTCTGTGTATTATATTTTTTGGTGTTTCAAAATCCCTCCATGAACGCAATTCAAGCGGATATGGACATAGAGTGAGTACGATCCCCCATGTGTAATTATGCGAAATGGCTTCATTATTACTTAATGTTTATTTAAGGAGCACATTTCTATTTTTTTTTCTTTACAGAGGTTACTGCATTTTCAAAGCAATACATCTGTATAATCAATTTACGACCTATGGATGTCTAAATCTCACAAACACAGGTATTTCAATTATTACATATCTACCAATGAACCTGTTAAGTAAATTAACGAAGTTTTTTTTTTTATACAGTTGTTGTTAATTTATGTTAAATCACACAGGCTTTAAATTTGGTACATATTTTAATATCTTAGTTGTTAGGAATAATTTTTACTTTTTTGGTATGTTTTAGAGACTTCACGATGGTTGCCAGAACAATGCTTCCATATATGCACCGCTTCTAAGTTAACCGGTTGCAGATCTAAAAGAGAAAACATGCTTATTCAGCTGAACATAACCGCAACCACTAAAAGCATTATTTTTCCTATTAGTCAATACGAATCACCCGTGAGATGTTCTAATTGTCATAATGTTCAGAGCATTGTTATTAACTGCAATATCGACAGCGTGTTCGATATAAAAGGCAAGAATACTTTTTTCTGTCAACAGAATCATTGCAAGGAATGTAATATAATTGTAACTGATACTTTGAAATTAATAATATAAAGTTGCAAACAAAGGTTTTAAAATCTATACAAAAATTGTTTTTTGTAGAATGCAGTAGAATTTCAAGTACAGCCCCCACAAGGCCAGGAACTACAACCGACAGTTTAACCTATCCAGCAGAAACTACTACTACTTCAGCTACAGCTGCATCCCAAGAATCTTTATCTAGTAAATATATAACATTTTAAAAACCCTTATGAACCTTAAACTATCATACCGGTGCATTTCAAAAATATTATAGCTTATTCCTTAACAAGACCTCGCCCATAAATTTATAGAAGTAGTTTTTTATAGATTTACTTTAGAGACATGTTTATATACATCATCGAAAATTTTATCAATAACAATGAGTAACTGTGAAACACCTGGTAAATATGGGCTATAATGCAATTTTTACACAAATGTAAAAAAAAGTGCTGTGCATATCATTAAAAGTATAAATCTAACATTTGATTTTGTCAGTTTGCATCTTTTCTTTAAATTTTCTGATGTACTGATGAAACTTGGAATATTAAATTAAAAGAAAAAAAAATATATGTTTAAGCTTGCAAACCATGTCCGTTGACGTCAATTGTGAGTTCAATCACGGCAGAAGGTCCATCTACATTAAAAGACACCTCAACAACATCCACATCAACAGAAGGTCTGCTTAAACAAATTGTGTTTAATCAAGATTAGTGATTCTCCCTCTGATGTGTATTTAAATTTGCCGTACCATTCTCTATTTTTATTTAGGATGTTTTTTTATATGTTGTTAAAATGAAATCTTTAATGTTTGTATCATTATCTATTGATAATGATTTTTTCCCAGCTATACGTACAGAAATTCATGTTTTTATACTCCATTTTATCAAAAACAATGTTTGAATGTTATTTTGTAGTAGGAAGAAATTGTCAAAACAACGAAACAACGCAGACGAATTCGTCTCCGCTGGAAAAACAAAACGGTGAACTTTTTATTCGTCTCAATAAATTGAGTAATAATATCCAATCATATTTTCTAAACCATGCCATTGACATAAATTCAATATTCTATCACTTTTTTCATAGAAATATCAGTAAAATTCATAGCAGCATCGGGGATAGGAGGAATAATCATCGGAGCAGTTCTTGCTTTACTCTTCGTATTTCTTCTCCAAAAACGAAAACTACATTTGCGTTCGCAGTGAGTTTACCTTTCAGATATTTTACATTATATTGTACTTGCATCAGACATAACATTCAAAACTCTTCTTTGATATCATCAGCGTTTGAAAGTAGTTAAAGTCATCAAAATAATCTTATCATATTTTAATGAAATAAATGAATTGGTATATTTCAGTATATTTACATTTCCAGTGTTTTTGCCTGTGATAACACTACGTATCGATTTTGTACTATATAACCCATAATACAAAAGACGCCAAATTGACGCGCCAGCGGGGTTTGCTTATTCATATTTTAATATTTAATCGTACGATGGCTTAAAATTATGTAAATATATGTAATAAGGAACCATTCTTTGAATATCATGAGGTGATTATTTCGGTTGGGGCGTGATCAAATCTATCATAAAGACCTTCGGGCTTTATTGGATTTGATCACGCCCCGACCGAAATTATCACCTCATAATACTCAAAGAAGGATTCCTTATTTCTTATATAATCCATTTTGTTATTCGAAAACAAAGTTATGGACTGGGAATTTCATAACAAGATTGATGTATTATAATTTTTTTTTAATTTTGTCATTATTTAAACTTTCAGATTGGTGGAAGAACACTCTTTGAAAAACCCTGCTTACAATAAGAATCACAGATTTTCTGATCAATTCTATAACACAAACGCGTCCCAAAGTGAAGAATACTCAGAAATCCAACCTAACTTGGTGAGATCTTCTACTGTAGAAAATTTTCTTTATAATATATATATATATATATATATATATATATATATATATATATATATATATATATATATATATATATATATATATATATATATATATATATATATATATAGTAAAACGTTAGCGCTTTCATTCAATCTTCAGACGTTCTGAAGATTGTATGAAAGCGCTTACGTTCTTTCATTTTTCAAATTTTCTTTATATAAATCGGACACTGCGATATTTTTTTGGATTTGAATATATATATATATATATATATATATATATATATACATACGATTGCCGACTTCGGGCCGGTGTAGATAAAATATCCGACTTGCGTGCCTTCAACTTTTTGGCAGTTTTTCGCAACAGTTTTCCATCTTTTGTTTATAAATGTAAATTAAATTGTGTTTGATATGACATCTGCTTGAAGAAAAAAACGTTTGCTGTAATCTTATTAATGTTGTTTTAATAAATACATTTTTGCTAGTCCTTAAGTCGGTTATACAAACAGCACCTAAATAAAAATTCTTTTTAACCATGCTTTCGGGCGGTTAAGGGGGGAAACTGTGAAAGGCTTATTACGAAGTTTTGGGGAAATTTTTATTATTTGAATTGAAAGCGATAAAATAGAGTTTTCAATTCTTTTATGAGAGTATTTTTAAAATTGACTTTGTAAACAAATCTCATAAAATAAGCTAAAATGGTTTCTTTTTATTAGAATTTTGTACATTTAAAATTTCTGTATTTTCTTCGCAATCATTTGAGGCTTTGCGAGTGAGAACGAGTAAATATCGATCGTGATTTGGCCCCAGGATCATGAAGCAAACGTAAACTTAAGTCAAAAATTGTAAACTGTCTTAATGTCTCTTGATTGAAAACACTGACAAAATTTAAATACTATTAAAAGTGTCTCGATGTAATGTTGTCAATTACAAATGTCCATATTTATTATATGATAAACCATTATTTTATGACTGGTTAATATTTTTGACCTACATGTAAGTCTGATATTGTTTCATGATCCGGAATCCTGATGAACTTTCCTGAACCGTCATTAATGTTTAACTTTGCATTTACTTTGGGTTTTTTTCTAACGAACAGGGATATTTTTTTGCGCAAAAATACTTGTTTACATATACGAGCATTTAAAAGAGTTGTCGCTCATAACGACCTATATACGTTACAAATCAAAGTACTGAAAGTGATTGATGGGACAATTTTGTATTTCCTCGTCGTTTTATAAACAAAAAAATAAATTATCGTTTTAAACTGTGTATAAAAAATGTTTTGTGTCGTTAAGTTCATGTTATAATCTTAGATTTTTTTTTCAAATCTCTGTTTTTGCAATGCGAATACAAAATAGCGATCCAGAAAACATAAAAATTCTGACCTGGTTTATAATTGTTCTCTGTTTTCAAACTTCATCAATCAAAATCTTCTTTAGTCCTAAAAAAAAGAATAATAGATATTAAAAATACGCTACACATAGTTACAAATTACCTCATAACTACTAATAACTTGTTTTATTAATGCATGTAGTTATGCTGATTTTTAATTTTAGAGCCAAATTGTAAAAAAAAAAAATTAACAATTGTACAATTCACAACACTTTTAACGCCTTAATATACATGATTGAATAATTTCCAACACTCTGATAAACTGGTAATCAATAATCTAGAAATATATATTTTTTTAAAGTTAAAACTGTGTATTGCTGCTTACAGCTGTTAAGTATCTCTAAAGTTGTTAATAATTGTCTTTTTTTCTCATCGGAAAATTATCATTTATTCATTGCTTTGAAATAACCCAAAACAACAATAATGATAACCTATGCAGGTTGAACATGTTCCAGTAATCATATTATCATGCGCCATGGGCACAAACATAAACGTCACTCTTTGCGTGTTTTAAGTATATTTATTTTTGTAAGATTAAATGAAACTTTCAATCTAACATAACCAATTCAATATGTAAATTGAAAAATATTCATTAAATTATATATACTTCTTAAAAAAAAAATTGTCGCTACAAAGTTTCTGTCGCTATGTTTTTAGGCGCGGAAGCGAACTAGTTAACAGTCAAGTTAATATGACTGTTCCGTGTATGTTTCATATCCCTGACGGAAAGCGTATGTAAAGACTTTACAGCGACGATACAAATATATTCCATACAAAGAGACATCTGGCTCCGGGATCATTAAAATGTCTTAAATTTAAGTTAGACTTTTGTCTTAAATCTAAGATTCAAACTTAGTTAAGATTGCTTACTTAAAGCTAAAACATCATAGTAACTCACGCGATTTTTCGACCGAATTTGTTAAAAGTTGAACTCTCCTTCGTTTGAAGATTCCTATCGGCTGCATCGTAAACATTATTTTATATCACAAAGTTAAAAAATTATTTTCAAAAGATGCTTCACACAGATATTAGCGTATTTTCTTACTAGATAACATGCCAGTCATTATACAGACGTGTTTACACACTTTCACTTTAACAAAGGGAAATAACTTCAATAGCAAGTCCACAAAGGGGAAAAACATAGACTATAAATAGAAAACCCGAGGACGAGGGAGCCGCCTTCTTTGCTGATCATTTCTTATTAAAAATCCAACGAGTGTCGCCATTTTGAACTTACTTAGAAACAATCTATAAACTTAAGTCTGCCTAATAGCAGTCTTAAGATTTAAGACAATATTTCAGACTTAACCTAAGTCATTATTTTGTGATCCACTTTAAGAACAATCTTAAAAATTAAGTGCAAATTTATTGACTTAAGTCTGACTTTAAGATTTAAGACAGTTTCATGATCCCGGAGCCAGTATGAATATAAATATAAGCATTAAAGTGGAATAACACATCATCAAAAAATGGCGCACCTCTGATCAAAACGAAATTATTTTTATTAAAAGGACTATATCGACAAAAACATGTAACTCACTCCATAGCCCAGTGGATAAATTGTCGGACTTGTGATCCGAACATCCCGAGTACGAATAACGAAGGGGCTTTTTGTTACTTAATGAACTTCATTTTTTATCCTCAAATATGAATATTTTTCGCTTATTGGCAAATGTACAGTTTTTTATGATTAAACCTTCCATAATCAAATAATTTAATGTTAATTTGATTGACTTTTTAAGGTGTGTTATTCCACCTTAAATGCTAACATTTGGATGTTGTCAGTCATATAACACACCAAGAAGTGTTAAAAATTATCATTCTGTGCTAATGCGCGGTATTCAATTTATCTGCACCGCTTGGTGTGACATAAAACCGACGACATCCAAAAATAAGCCTTTGTAACAAACTAAAAATTCTTGTTTATAATTATAATTCCCTTGGTTCACCTTTTCGGTTTATCCTTTGGAGAGCCCCTTATTTTAATACTTTGACCCTTGGTTACCGTGGTAACATATCAATCCTGTGGGAAGCCCCTCGTTGATACCTTAAATAGTTGGTAAAAGTATGAACGGGTTGTACCCGGGAACATCGGCCGATAGACGTGGTCGTCATTCCGTCTAGTGCTCAGGGACCTGTTTTAGAAAAACATCAGATATTTTAAACAACCATTTGTGTACGATTTAACCACACGTTTGAATAGTTTTTCAATAGTATGTTTTTCTTTTTGTTTATTTTATCAGGGTCTCTTTTGTATGGTGGCATATCTCTGCCCCTTGAGTGCAAGTTATTTTTCTATTTATTATGTGGACATGCAAGATAAATATGTTGACATGCAAGATAGTCTACTCTTAATTGATTGCAGTTTTCTTGCATGTCAACATAGTTATGTTGCATGTTGACATAATTATCTTGCATGTCAACATATTTATCTTGCATGTCGACATATTTGATGGAAAAATAACTTGCACACAAGGGGTAGAGATATGCCACTATAAGATCAACTGTCAAGTGATATATATACTTTAGAACTTACAATAGGAATTTAGATTCCTATCTTTACTAGTCTTCTATATACCATACTTTTGCCTTGTTTTGCTGTTAAATTTCCCGTCCCTACTGAAAGTCAATACCTGTCAGGGAAGGAGCGTTTTGGGTGCTGAAATATTTCCGGGTCCTGTATTTTTGAGTAGCTGTTTTCATTTTTCATGGGGTATTTTATAGAGACCGTTGTTCTACAGTGAGTGAGTGGCGGCCATTTTGACACATCTCTAAAACTACTTATGAATATATAACTGATGGTGATCCTCGCAGTTTTACAAGTTTATTATTGTTAATACAGATACATGCTATAACTTAACATTGTGAAAGTTTGATATTTATAATTATATAATTTGTGTCATTTGAAAACTTGTATTCTGCATATTGAGTTTATTGAAAGAAACTCCCAATCGGCGTGAACCAGCCAAGGATCAATTACATTACCAAAGAAATTCGTCTACTGCAGCCTCGATAGACCCGTGTGGCATGTGCACATTCTACTTCAAAGTTCTGGTGGTTGCCGATATACCTGTACCAGACTATAACCACGTGCTCACTTGAGGGTTCTTCAAAACCACGTGCCCCGGAACCAGGCGGACAAAATAGACATTTTCTTTATTCAATTATTTCATTTGTATCTTTCTGTTTGTTTGGGGGGAGGGAGGGGGCTGGGTTGAATTTTCTGTTTAATTCTTATTTTATTTTGTTATTTAAAGGGATTTTGACACGATTTGTGATCAACATTTTCTTTTTCTTTTTTTTATGTATAAAATGGTTTCCTGGCTCATTTTAAATGATTGAGCAAAATTTGAATGTTAAAAGTCAAGTTAGAAGAGAGATACAGAGGAAAGAAATTATTGTTATGTAAACAAAGCTCGAGTCTTATATTTGTTTACAAATAATGTAAACTATGGAATTACCATTGTTTGACCAAATGACTCGTGCCAAACAAGGTAACCTGATGCAATGTGTTCATAAATAATATGATAAACAGAAAAAAGCAACATTTGATTTAGACCTATACCAATAAACACATATGTAAACCATAACAAAGCTCGGGCTTTGTTTACAAAACAAAGATTTTCAAACTCTGTATCTCTGTATCTTGCTTAAAACTCAACATTTGACTTTTAAATTTTGACACAGCACTAAAAGTACCCATATTAACCATTCTAAACATTAAAATTGGAAAAATCGAATTTTAAAAATTAAGCTCAAATCGTGTCCAAGTCCCTTTAATATTTTGGTTAAAAAAATTATACTTGTTCTTTTGATTTATTTTAGTTCATCAGGATGCATAATTACACATCCTCACAGTATTCATTGCTTAATTGAACGCCGCTGATTTCCAATCCAAACATAAGGGGAAATTTACACTGAATGCTACAGCGAAGTACATTGAAACGTTTAATAGGCATTTACTCCAGAAAAGTTGTTACGTAATGTTTTGACTGACCTTTGTCCAATCAGATCGTAGAAGGCGGAGTTTAGACATTACCGCTCGTGACCTAATTTGAGAGAGAGAGAGTTAACTGGAGTAAATTATAGATGATGCAGATGAGCGAACTGTCTATCAACAATAGTTATAAAGTGACAAATCAAGGTCTAGTATATCTTATAAATTTAGGAAACTTTTAAGTGTTTTGAAGTTCTTTAACCAGGGAACAACGATGTCTATATATAGAAAATGGGATGAGGTATAATGTCAAGCATCGAAGACTGTGCGAATATTTAGGAACCTGTTTTCATTACAAGTGTCACCGTTAGTATTCTAATAAAAGTTTGACTAACCTTCCTGGAATTAAACATAGGTTGTAAATTTACTTTGTATAAAAACTTTCTTCATGGCTACTCAGTGTAAAACATTCCTTACCTTAAACGAATTTATCCGCCATTGTTTTATTTTTCCGCTAAGCATCCGCCTGCGTTGCCTTTCCTTTTCAATACATCTAAATTCATAAGTGATCATTCGTTCGCATTTCAAAATAATTAATGCCCATATTCTCGGACTCCCCCCCCCTGGCCCCCCCCCCCCCCCCGCGCCCTGATGCTACGTGCTTGTTTTGCAAATTATATTTTATTTCAATTCTTGAAATGTCATACCGGTAGCTGCCCAGTCAGTTTGCAAACGCCGTGCGACAAATGTTTTGATCAAGACGAGTGAAGTTGATTATTTTAACGTTAGCAATGGTAAAAAAGTATGCATACACCTCCACTAAAACAGCTGATTCTTTGTTCACTATTGGTGTTTCTTTATTGTGATCGGCTTCGGCCGATCACTGTTGTGTCCATATGAGGCATCCGGGAAATGCTTCCGCGTGCGCACACATTCCGCTTGCATAAGTAGTTCTTATAAAAACTTGAAGCTTTGGTTTAGTATTTATATAACATTTTACTCGGTTTTATTTCAATTCATTTACCTTAAGAGATGCAAACATACATAAAATACAGTTCGACCTGTTAATTCAAGAATGCACATTTTGTCTCACGCGTAAGAATTTCGATCGAAAGATTCATTCAGTAATGCAGTTGACCTCGATGAGCTGACCTCAATCATAAGAAGATGCTCTATGAACTGACCTCGATCAATTGATGTTGCATAATAGTAGCTAGGAAGACGGCTTGATTTATAAACAAGGTTACGTTATAATGCGACCTCAATAGCAAGTTATGATGGCATTCAATGTTTTTTAGTTGCATTAAATTATTTTAATACAACTCTTTCTTTGTAAACGTGTAAATGCTCTTTGAAGAGCCCTACTCAGTATTCTAAAGAAGAAGAAGATACATTAACATTTAATAATTACATTAAAGATATATAAAACTAGACAAGGAGTTTACGAACGGCTTTCCCCAAATTTATTTCAAAATTAAATTTGTTGACGGTTTATAATAATGAAATTATGGTGTACAGATTCAAAATATTCTATATTTTGTAAAAATACAGTACTTTTTAAACTATTTTACATCAAACTGATCATGTTGATTGCTTCTAGCTATCTATATATCGTTATTGCCGATCATTCCTTTAAAAGGAATACTTGTTTTTAATTTGCCCCCCTTCTCCCCTCTTTACGAATGAAGGCTAATGAGAATCAGAGTACTTATAGTACTGACAAGCGCTAACCAATAGCTTGGTTTTAAAGGAAATTTACTTTGTGCAAGCTAAATTAAAAATGTCTATATTTCAGCTTCTGTTTAGGCATCATATTTTTTCGTCACTGAGTGGCGGTCCCAACAAACATTTAGATTCATAATAGCCAGTACTATATATTCACAATAGCCCGTGCATCTAAATGTACGTAAACACCTGAAACGAGTTCCATAACCTGTTTAAATGGTTTATACTAGTATTTCATTGGAAGGGGGGGGGGCGGTTATTTGATGCACTGGAAGTAGAAGTTTAACGACCATAAAGCGCTAAGCCAAGCCATAAAAATGTTTGAATCCCTCTATTTCTTACGGAAACTTATTATTAATTCATAGCTCTAATGAAACAATATATACGCCCCGTTTATCGATAGGTCGAAACCTTCAGCGACCTATAGTCTATCCAAAGTTATTGCTTCCATCACTTTTTGATGCTTATTAGTAAAAATACACATACCTGTGAAAAAAGTAGTTTAAATCGACGAAATTGAAAAATATCCAAGACATCTTCATTGACAAATGATCTCTTTTCACTCATAAAAGTTTACAGGAACGAAAAAAATTTCTTATGGAGTTTTATAATGGGAAATGTTTACATATATTTCTCCATTCGGAAGTACTCGGGACACCTCGCGCAATTTTTCAACTTTATTTATGGCCATCGTCGGAAACCCACGGCCAGTCTCGGGGCAGGTTTTTTTAAGTTCTTGAGAATGTAATACAGTAAGTACATCTGAAAATAATAAAGAGCGCTACTCCCTACCTCTCTTTGAGCAGTTTATCTCCTCTCAGAAAAATTAAAGTTTGTACCTTTTCTTAAAATTAGAATATAGTTGTAAAGGACAAAATGAGGTGCTAGGTTACCCTTTTCCCCGGGGATCTCAACCTGTGAAAACCGCATATAAATATAAACATAAACTACCGGTATAAAAAAGTTATCCCAAATATTAATATAGACATTACATGTATAACTTGTTTTTTTTTGGGATTGTTATTTAGGATGTTATTTAATCATAACCCATCATAAGAAGACCTGGTCCCAGAGTTATGAAGCAGTCTAATAAAAAAGTAAAAAAATTTACACTATCTAATTGTCATGTGATTAAAAAAAATTGAAAAAATGAAATGCTAATAAAATGTGTCTCTATATTATATTACACTGATATTCTGCTGATATTTACAAATTTTAAGCGTAATTTATGATGTATCATATTTTTATTAACATTTTTGCAGGTTTGATATCGGGTCCCTCCACCCCTCAAACAATAAAAGCTCAATCCTTTAAACTGTCAGACAAAAATAATTACCAAATCTACCTTATTCTATAATCATTTAATGTGATGGACATTGGTTTGCAATGGGTTCCACACTACTTCCATTAAAAAATCATCTGTTAAATTCAAGATAAGTTTAATCATGGAGGTGACCTTTTGTTTTTTGTTCGTTTGCTTGTTTTGGTTTTTATTTTTGGTTTTGGTTTTTTTTTGTGTTTTTTTTTTTGGGGGGGGGGGTTGTTTTCTTTTCTTTTTTTTGGGGGGGGGGGGCTTTAAAACTTGGTCCTTCTTCCTGGATTTATTTTTATTATACAATAATAAATAACATTTGTAATTGATCAAAATTAAATGTGAATGAAACTAAAATACTTTGTATTGTATTTAAAAATGAAGATAATTTATATTAAATACCACATATTTTTGTTATTAGAAATATTCACTATATATACAAGTAATATGATGTACGAGATGGCGACCAAAGGGCCTTTTTGTGTAAAGAGTGGATTGGTTTTTTGTACTTAGACCTGCCTATTATTTACATCTTTATTCATATACAACAAATGACCACAAACCATGGCGAATATCCGCTGTGATGGGGTCTTAAAAAACAACGATAATGCAGATATCCTCATACTTTAAATGTCTTAGAATTATTGAAACAATTTAAAAGGCACTATATACATTATCATTTTTGGGACATAATTTGTCATACAAAAAGGGGCCCCAGGCATTTGTTTCGGCATCTTTTAGGCAACTGTTCGCGAGCAATCGCTTTGCTGAACACGACTCTGATCCCACATCTAATATTTGAAATGGCTTGTGTTTTCTCTCCTCTTACTTTGTATTTTTTCTGAACACTTGGTTTGTAATCACCACCTTCCATTTTTTTCTACAATTTAGCAGAATGTAAGATATTGTTTAATATAATATTGCAAAAAAAGTCTTTCTACATTATGAAATGTTATGATATTTTTCGTAAAATATCATCATAATGTTTAATTATATACATAATGTTTACCCGGATTACAGGGAAATAGAAATTACAATTAAACTAAAACTTACAGGGTCATACAGGGATTTTCCAACCGCATTTACCCCCTTATATCTCTCTTTCTTTAACCATTTATCACCCCTTCGTTACACATTTCCGAGGCACCTTTGCACTTTTGATTCAAAATGTAATGCAGTGGCAACTATGACGACGTGATCAGAAAATATCAGTTTAGTTTATGCCACAATTAAGGGAGTAAAAAGGGAAATTTTCTAAGTTTTAATACATTTTCATTAATGACTATGTTAATCCCGCCATAGAGTCCGAATTCCTTTTCCTAGACTCATGCCTTCCACAATTTAGGAGAAGGACTTTATGGATATAACCAAGCATTTAGCTTTACTAAAACATGCCAAAATAGTAAAAATCTTAAAATATTTTCTTCTCTACTCCCAACAAATTTTATACACATATTTGATTTCAAAAAACTTCTAAGACGTTTTACTACATTATTATATCGTCATTTAAAATGCCTCCTATATTGTTTTAAACCATCACCAGCCCTGTAAAGTGAAGTGGTGAAACTTGTTTACATGAAAAAATTGCAACTTTATACATGTATCTTGACGTAAAACATTCTCAATTTCCAAGTTTGGTTAGCGTGTTTAAGAGAACGTTGGAGGCAAGTAAAGTATCGATATCAGTAGTAAATTGACTGAAATATATAATGGTAATTTTTTGTACAGAAATTGAGTGTTGATAAGGTTGATCAGACCAAAACTAGCGCAATTTTTTATGCGTCGTAAATTGCAGATTTTAATCATGGAAGCATTATTGCCACCAGGTCGTGCATCCAATTTTTTTAGACTCGAAGCTACAGACCTGCAGCCATGGTAAAACATATATCGAATCGATATACACTGGAGTTTTACAAGTCTGGCTTGGTGGTATTACTAATCTTTATTTGCTGTTTTATGAACCCATTTTTAGCTCTTTTTCTAAGAATACTCATGGCCATGAGTCCCCCAGCAGCAAGAAACATGACATTGATGATCAAAATTATTTCTTAAAATATGCAGTAAAACGTTATATATTTATGATAAAGTTAAGATACATGATGATCCATAAATTTGTATATCTTCAAAACGCTTAATAACATTGTTACGCTTAAAATTATACAAATGAATAAGAGTTTTTGGCAACTAATAGTAAAAGGAGCCAATGTAAAAAAAATAATAATGTTTACTACTGATGTTTGTTGATGTTACAAAATGTAATAATTTTATCTTGATTAACTAATATATTTCTGAGATTCGTTTTGCTAAAAACTGTGATATGTACTATGTTTATAAAACAAATTAAAGGTTTCTATGAGAGATTAATTGGGTTTAAGACTAAAACAGTACTTAAGTTGAAAAACACATGATACAAAAAGACAACAGGAACAAGCGAGAATTTAAACAATTATATACATGTAGAGGGGATTATCTACAAAAATGTATATTTACCATATACTACAAAGCCTTTGAAATGATATTCGAAATGCAACCATTATGAATAACAATAGATAAAGGAATTAAGATATAAAGATAAAAGTGTTCTTGACTCATTACGAATGTAATGACAGTTGCATTTTTACCTTTTTGATTAAGATTAAAACAGCAGAATAACCCTGATCATTACCATAACCTAAATATGTTCGTTCTTTCGATATTCAGGTATGTATTTTTTCTCTTATAAGTTTGTTTTTAAAAAATATAATTATTGAGAAAATCAAACTGGTTAAGCGAAATAAAGCTAATGGTAACCAAGAAGGAGGTTCTTACTATACAAACGACGTTTGTTACAACTACATGAGAGACGTCAAACTACTGTTTATTGTAATTTAACGTAACCATTAAGTATAAAATAAAATGCTTTACCTACAAAGTATTGAGCAAGGACCTACTTTCACAAGAATATTAAGAGTTATCAATGTATTGTATAAATGATATATATCATAAATTCAAAATAAATTCAATAACTAAATTTTAATCAAACAAATAAATGTCCCTTATTTCATTCATATCTTGTTGTAAATATTCAGAAAAATATGAATTTTTTCGTCCACAAAGACAATGAACATTTTTCAAAGATATTACTTATCAGAGTATTGAATATACATGTATATATTGTTGCCAAGTCATGTAATCTACGAGCTTGTGAGTTTGATTTAGTTTTAAAACTAATTGTGCTTTCGTAATCAATATAATGTTCTTTATTCCATTACCATTTTGATCTTCTTCATTTTATTTGATTAATAAAATTTGAAACAATCAAACAAAACAACAGATTTCCTAAGAATTAAAAATTAAACGATCTCTAAAAAACATCAATGCATGTTTCTATAAACTGTATTATCTGCTCAAAGGCAGGGGTTTCGTTCAGTACCACTGAACTCATTGTAGCTCATTTTAGAGTTATCATCTTAAGCTTTAGGTTTTAATATTAATCAAACCGTAGGCCGACTAATTAAGTGCGGATGTTACTTCAATTCCGCTTCTTTAAAGTGGAATTCTGGGAAGGTAAAAGACAGTCCGTGCTATAGCAATTCTCAGAAGTTATGAAACCGGTCGGTTTCTAGGTCAAACTGTGCATCAGTGTATAAGAAGACTTTCCATTGGTAATGTCCGTGGTCACGGTCTGGAGTCCGCTTATATATATCAATATCTTCCCGACTCTCTAAGCAAGAATGGAGAGGATAAATTTTGGCAGTGGTTTGCGACGGCCGGACTATGGAATTCAAAGAGCAATCTTCGCAAACTTACAACATAAAGTAAAAAGTAGGTGTGCAGTCATACACTTTACGCACACTGCCACAGGGTTTCTCATCGCCTACAACCATAAAGCATAAAGATGCAAGCTAAATCTACTCCCGTATATTATTATTGATTTGCAAACTAAATAACCTGTAATTTAATAGATTGTAAATCAACTTTAATTACCTTAAATTAATACCTGCTGGATGACTTGCTTGGCTTTTAAAAAATCTAACCTTGATAACAGCTTTTGCATTACATCATTGTAAACAGTTCTGAAATATCACATATTTGTCTCTTATTGTGTTCCAACGCTTCCTTACAAATAATCCTTATATAATTCATCGTCTGTTAAATGCAAAATCCATTTATCTCTTTTTAAAAGTAAACATTTGTAAGTTATATGGTCGATACAATGACCTTGTCAGTGAAAACAACTTTCCGCCAGGTCGAGTGATGACTGACGTCTTCATACCTATTGTAAGGCCATTATTAATCACGAGTTGTTTTCGTTTACTCGATTAGGACAAAGACTACTCGGCGGGTGTGACTGGCAAGCAGAGGGTGCTCTCTTTTCCATTGCACTTGATTCTTCCTATAAATTTTTTGGAGGTCCGTGTTTGATGTATATACTTTGGATGTTTGAGCTTGAACACCGTCCGTAATCACAACATTTTTTTTCTATTAGAATATTATTTCAATGATGGACATCGCCCTTACCATTTTTTTCCACTTGGTGCGTGATACCGATAGGCAGAGGAAGCTCACTCCACCATTGCACTTGATCCTACCCATAATTTTGTGAAGGTTTGTGCGGTGAACTGCTCCTTGAATTATACACTTATTCTTTGGATGTTTGAGTTTGAACACCGTGAGTAATTACAACATTTCAATTTTCTATTAGACTATTATTTCAATGATGGACATCAACCTTTTGTTGATGACCTCTTGCTTTTCCTAGAGACAATTGGATAGATCTTTCAAAATTCTGTTGGCATTCCAGAGAGAACAAATTGCGCCCTTTTACAAGCATACGTATTTTGTTTAGAGATTTTATGTTTTCCCGATTTCGACAAAGATCATACGACAGTTGTGAACGATTGGCAGAGGATGTTTAATTCAGCATGGCACTTGATCCTACCTATAATTTCCTATCGGTCCGTGATTGAGCTGCTCTTGATTTATTTATTTTTCTATAGACCTTTGGATTTGAATACTGTTCGATATCACCACATTTCATTTACTTCCATTCTTACGTCGACTTGACATATTCCATTGAACGTTAAACAAAAAATGTCACATGAAGAGTCTAATTCATTTGTTTCATTTTAAGATATTTCGCTAGAGAAAATATCTTAATGGTCACATAAAACAACTTATCCCTGTTTTGAATTCGAATTTTGTTTTATAGATTTTGGAGATGGTTGGCAGTTTGTTATTGTCATTTTTCACGTGATGATTTTTAATTTTTTATCGTCAACTTTCCGTAAGTGTAGCAATGTTCCTTCATCACCTGCAAACGAAGATTGGTCTCTCATTTAGTGGAATACGTAACGACATAGTCTAAGTATAAACAATTACTAAAACGAAGCAAGCTACAGATAGACAAGTTGATTTTACAAGATTATCACAATGTTGATTAGGATCGTCGATTCCAAAGTTCTATGCTTGATACGACGACCTTGTTGGAGAATACAATTTTCCGTCAGGTCCAGTGCTGGCTGACATCTTGATAGTTACTAATTTTAAAGTCATTATCAATCATCAAATAGTCTACTAATTTTTCCATTTTCATGATTACGAAATAGAGTACTCGGCGAGTGATACCGATAAGCGAGGAATCTCACGTCACCATTGCACTTGATCCTACCCATAATTTTGTGAAGGTTTGTGCGGTGAACTGCTCCTTGAATTATACACTTATTCTTTGGATGTTTGAGTTTGAACACCGTGAGTAATTACAACATTTCAATTTTCTATTAGACTATTATTTCAATGATGGACATCAACCTTTTGTTGATGACCTCTTGCTTTTCCTAGAGACAATTGGATAGATCTTTCAAAATTCTGTTGGCATTCCAGAGAGAACAAATTGCGCCCTTTTACAAGCATACGTATTTTGTTTAGAGATTTTACGTTTTCCTGATTTCGACAAAGATCATACGGCAGTTGTGAACGATTGGCAGAGGATGTTTAATTCAGCATGGCACTTGATCCTACCTATAATTTCCTATCGGTCCGTGTTTGAGCTGCTCTTGATTTATTTATTTTTCTATAGACCTTTAGATTTGAACACTGTTCGATATCACCACATTTCATTTACTTCCATTCGTACGTCGACTTGAAATATTCCATTGAACGTTAAACAAAAAATGTCACATGAAGAGTCTCATTCATTTGTTTCATTTTAAGATATTTCGCTAGAGAAAATATCTTAATGGTCACATAAAACAACTTATCCTTGCTTTGAATTCGAATTTCGTTTGATAAATTTTTAAGATGGTTGACAGTTTGTTATTGTCATTTTTCACGTGATGATTTCAATTCTTTTATCGTCAACTTTCCATAAGTGTAGCAATGTTCCTTCACCTGCAAACGAAGATTGGTCTCTCATTTAGTGGAATACGTAACGACATAGTCTAAGTATAAACAATTACTAAAACGAAGCAAGCTACAGATAGACAAGTTGATTTTACAAGATTATCACAATGTTGATTAGGATCGTCGATTCCAAAGTTCTTTGCTTGATACGACGACCTTGTTGGAGAATACAATTTTCCGTCAGGTCCAGTGCTGGCTGACATCTTGATAGTTACTAATTTTAAAGTCATTATCAATCATCAAATAGTCTACTAATTTTTCCATTTTCATGATTACGAAATAGAGTACTCGGCGAGTGATACCGATAAGCGAGGAATCTCACTTCACCATTGCACTTGATCCTACCCATAATTTTGTGAAGGTTTGTGCGGTGAACTGCTCCTTGAATTATATACTTATTCTTTGGATGTTTGAGTTTGAACACCGTGAGTAATTACAACATTTCAATTTTCTATTAGACTATTATTTCAATGATGGACATCAACCTTTTGTTGCTGACCTCTTGCTTTTCCTAGAGACAATTGGATAGATCTTTCAAAATTCTGTTGGCATTCCAGAGAGAACAATTTGCGCCCTTTTACAAGCATACGTATTTTGTTTATGGATTTTACGTTTTCCTGATTTCGACAAAGATCATACGGCAGTTGTGAACGATTGGCAGAGGATGTTTAATTCAGCATGGCACTTGATCCTACCTATAATTTCCTATCGGTCCGTGTTTGAGCTGCTCTTGATTTATTTATTTTTCTATAGACCTTTAGATTTGAACACTGTTCGATATCACAACATTTCATTTACTTCCATTCTTACGTCGACTTGAAATATTCCATTGAACGTTAAACAAAAAATGTCACATGAAGAGTCTAATTCATTTGTTTCATTTTAAGATATTTCGCTAGAGAAAATATCTTAATGGTCACATAAAACAACTTATCCTTGCTTTGAATTCGAATTTCGTTTGATAAATTTTTAAGATGGTTGACAGTTTGTTATTGTCATTTTTCACGTGATGATTTCAATTCTTTTATCGTCAACTTTCCATAAGTGTAGCAATGTTCCTTCACCTGCAAACGAAGATTGGTCTCTCATTTAGTGGAATACGTAACGACATAGTCTAAGTATAAACAATTACTAAAACGAAGCAAGCTACAGATAGACAAGTTGATTTTACAAGATTATCACAATGTTGATTAGGATCGTCGATTCCAAAGTTCTTTGCTTGATACGACGACCTTGTTGGAGAATACAATTTTCCGTCAGGTCCAGTGCTGGCTGACATCTTGATAGTTACTAATTTTAAAGTCATTATCAATCATCAAATAGTCTACTAATTTTTCCATTTTCATGATTACGAAATAGAGTACTCGGCGAGTGATACCGATAAGCGAGGAATCTCACTTCACCATTGCACTTGATCCTACCCATAATTTTGTGAAGGTTTGTGCGGTGAACTGCTCCTTGAATTATATACTTATTCTTTGGATGTTTGAGTTTGAACACCGTGAGTAATTACAACATTTCAATTTTCTATTAGACTATTATTTCAATGATGGACATCAACCTTTTGTTGCTGACCTCTTGCTTTTCCTAGAGACAATTGGATAGATCTTTCAAAATTCTGTTGGCATTCCAGAGAGAACAATTTGCGCCCTTTTACAAGCATACGTATTTTGTTTATGGATTTTTCGTTTTCCCGATTTCGACAAAGATCATACGGCAGTTGTGAACGATTGGCAGAGGATGTTTAATTCAGCATGGCACTTGATCCTACCTATAATTTCCTATCGGTCCGTGTTTGAGCTGCTCTTGATTTATTTATTTTTCTATAGACCTTTGGATTTGAACACTGTTCGATATCACCACATTTCATTTACTTCCATTCTTACGTCGACTTGACATATTCCATTGAACGTTAAACAAAAAATGTCACATGAAGAGTCTAATTCATTTGTTTCATTTTAAGATATTTCGCTAGAGAAAATATCTTAATGGTCACATAAAACAACTTATCCCTGTTTTGAATTCGAATTTCGTTTTATGGATTTTTGAGATGGTTGACAGTTTGTTATTGTCATTTTTCACATTATGATTTTTAATTTTTTATCGTCAACTTTCCATAAGTGTAGCAATGTTCCTTGTTCACTTGCAAACGAAGATTGGTCTCTCATTTAGTGAAATACGCAACGACATAGTCTAAGTATAAACAATTACTAAAACGAAGCAAGCTACAGATAGACAAGTTGATTTTACAAGATTATCACAATGTTGATTAGGATCGTCGATTCCAAAGTTCTATGCTTGATACAACGACCTTGTCAGCGAATAAAATCTGATGCATCTTGATAGTTACTAATTTTAAAGTCATTATCAATCATCGAATAGTCTACCAATTTTTCCATTATCATAATTACGACATGGAATACTCGGCGAGTGGTACCGATAAGCAGAGGAAGCTCACTTCTCCATTGAACTTGATCCTATCCATGATTTTGTGAGGGTTTGTGTTTGAACTGCTCCTTGAATTATATAATTATTCTTTTGAATTTTGAGTTTGAACACCGTCCGTTATCACCACAATTGTTTTTCTAATTTCTTTTGCTGATGACTTCTTGTTTCTCCTAGAGACAATTGGATAGATCATTCATAATTCTGTTGGCATCCCAGAGAGAACAAATTGCGCCCGTTTACAAGCATACGTATTTTGTTTGTGGATTTTTTGTTTTCCCGATTTCGACAAAGATCATATGGCAGTTGTGAACGATTGGCAGAGGATGTTTAATTCGGCATGGCACTTGATCCTACTACTAATTTTGTAGCGGTCTGTGTTAAGGCTGCTCTTGATTTGTTTATTTTTCTTTGGTCCTTTAAGTTTGAACACTGTTCGAAACGCTGTTATGTTAAACCAAAAAATATCACATACAGAGTTTGAGTCATGCGTTTCATATTTTGCATGACGATTTTTAAACCTATTGTCAAGCCAATGTTTACCATCGAGTTGTTTTCGGATTTTTTCCTTTTTTGTGATTACGACAACAAGCATACGGCGGGTGTAACTGGTCAGCAGAGGATATTCACTCCTACATGGCACCTGGTCTGTTCTTGATTTATATACTTTTATTTAGACTTTTAAGATGAACACCGTTCCTTATCACCACATTTCATTAATGTTGTTATATCATTCTTGTTATCAACGGTCTTTCCTCCGTAAATGATTTTGTTATTAAATTTTTTAAGGATGGGAAATATTCTGTACGTATTCTTTTTTTTTCAAAAATCGATGTTTAGCGTAATAAGTAATAATTGTAATCAAATTGTATACACCATCCTCATTCTGTTAGTGTTTATATATGGCAATCATTCATCCTCTGACGGCAAAGATTTTTCGCAATGATATCTTTCCTCCATCATGATTTCAATATAAGCGTCTCTGAACTTCAGAGCAAATGAAATTAATGAATGTCTGCACAGTAAATGCAAATGCAAAAGTCTTTTTTTAGAAGTCTATATTGCTGATATGTTAAACTGTGGATTAGAATTTTCTTCCAAAAATACTTCTGAATGACGTGTTTTCTTTTTTGTTAACATTTTTTATAGATGGGATGTATACCGAGATTTTTCAGCCCTTTCCTCTTCAAACATTTTTTATGCTTCACTCATTTTCGTTGTGCTTCCCTCAAAGGGAAAATCCTTCAGTTAATATCGTACATTGATTCTTGGTGTATTGGATAACATTGTTTTAAATTTGTATGAAATAATATTGTTTTTCATGCAAATAATTAAACGCTAATTTCATCCAGTCTTCTTTTTGACTTTGATCTTGCCTGTCTTCGAAGGTTGATAACTTTGATTCTTATTTTTTTAACTTTGTCCTTTAAGTTATAACCTTCTAAAACGTTAGGATATTTTGAAACGAATTCACGAATCTTCCATGTCACTGAAAATATAGAGAGTATTTGAAATTAAGTTCTGTAACCCTGATTTTAGGAATTCGATATTTTGAAATCAGTTCTTTGCTAAGCTTCTTTATTTTCTAATAAAATCACAGCATGTTATTTCATAGTTATTACATTATATTCTTATCTCATGAACAAAAAAGGATGATGATGGTGATGATGATGCAAAGTTAAAATGTTTAGTAACTTTCTATCGGATAGATTGCATAATCCGTTTTATTATACCTTAATATTATTAATCTTTAAAACGCGACATCTGATTGGTTCTATATAATCACATGACCAGGCGACAAAACGTCGTGTCTCCCGTGGAATAAATATCATGTCTCACCTCATAGAAAATCTCAGATTTTTACATATCATAGGTATAAAAAGCCAATATGAGCAAATGATGTTGACAAATATGATGAAATCAAAACTATTTAATCATTGAACACTACTGAAATCAAAATCCACTGATATTCCCAAAAATTGACTGACATTGTCTGACATCTACTGTATAACCACTGTACCCTACTGTAAATCCACTGTACACCCACTGTACAGAGCTACTGTACCACACTGTATTCCACTGTACCCCACTGTACAGAGCCACTGTACTCCACTGTAATCCACTGGACAGCACAGTACCAACCCACTGACCAGCACTGTACCTCACTGTATACCACTGTACGGGGCACTGACCAGCACTGTACCCCACTGTACACCACTGTACATGGTACTGACAAATACTGTACACCACTGTAACCTACTGTACCTAGTATGTTTTTTATAAGTTATTATGTTTAAACAATGAATTGAATATTTACTTTATTTGAGACCAAAATCTGGATTTGTTTTGATTCGTTGATATTGCTTACAAGAGAGAAAATGGGCTTCTATTTCTTTAAGTTCATATATAGTTACATGCGCGGTCAGAATTCTTTCCAGGGAAAGGGCATACTTGTTTTCTGGGGAAGCTTAGACATATTTTGGATAGTTGTACTATGTAAGTTTAAAAAAAATTATCCTCTGACCCCCCCCCCCCCCATCCTCCGATCCACGCATGAATATATCTAAAAATTCGGAATCCAATTATCATACAAAATATAGCAACCTATTCAATAAAAAGGGGAAAATATTTTATATATATTTCAAAATCAATGTTTTAGTAACTAAATATCTAGTTGATTTTTTTACAATGAATTTCATTTAATCAATATTGTCAAATAAATATTTGTATATGTGTTACATTAAAGTTTTAAAATTAAGAGAATTTAAAACTATGAATTACAATTTATAGATAGTTTTAAATTATCTGAATTTTAAAACTTTAATGAAACATATATGTGGAGGAGGTACAACCTTTTTAACGATAAAAAAAATCCACCATATTGCTCAACATACTGACTTTTTTTTTTCAAAAGAGAGAAGATAACTGGTCTGGACTTTAAAATGTCTTTGAAGTTTTACTTCACATGAAGATCAGCGAGTCAGTATCTGTGTATAGTATACATACTTTTAGTAGATCAAAAGGTGTGAATGTCCCAATATTCAACCTTGTAAATTGTCAGTCTGACACCTTGTTCAAGATATTATGTAATTCCTTTATCAGGGTATTTGTGGTCCTAAGATTATTAAATCCGTTTGAAATGTATTTTTTTAAAACATAACATGTATGAATAAACGAAATACTCTTTATATTTATCATTTTAGATGCGTTTTTTTATTATTTAAATCAAGTCGGATATTAAACATGTTAAACATTTATAAATCCCCCCCCCCTTAACCAGTCGCTGATATCAAAATAAGTATTGTGTTAAATTAAGAATGAAATATGGTGATAACGAACAGTGTTCAAATAATATTTCACCCTATTACGGTACTTTTAATTATATACTTTTGAATTTGAACACTGTTCGATCAGAGAATTCGAGATTTCTGGTTAAGCCCAAGGCACGTACCAAATTTTATGGAAATCGGCGTTTCGATGTCAGTGCAGCTGAACTCTGGAACAGTCTTCCCGCAGTTTTAAGAATCGAAGAAAATCTGACCAGTTTTAAAAAGTCACTTAAGACACATCTTTTTAAATTAGCGTTTTATAATTGACCCTTTTATCAGTTTAAATAGATCGTCAGTCTTTAATCTGTGCTAAAATGTTTTATGAATATTTTAAAAACTGTTTAGCCTATTTTCTATATGTGAAACCTCTTTTTATAGATTTATATGCCTAAAATAACTCAATTTTATTTCTGTATGCTCATTGTGTAGTTTTAACTTATTATGTAAAGCGCATTAGAGTAATTTTATTATATTTAGCGCTATATTAATGTTATAATAATAATAATAATAATAATTATCAACACATGTAATACATCTACATGTATCTTCTCTTGCACAGCTAAGAATGTTGCCATGATATATATGTAGTAACAGTTTAAATAAGAAAAAATATACCCCCTCCTTCCCCCTCTCTCTCTCTCTCTCTCTCTCTCTCTCTCGCTCTCTCTCTCTCTCTCTCATGTTGTAACTATTCTCCTCCAAAGTCAGGAGGCATATATAGCCCCCCCCCCCGGCGCGTGCAATATTTTTGCTGCATCACAATTTAATTTTAGCATCTCTTCAATTATAAGCGACACCTTAATTAGTAGGCAAACATGTTTATTTTTTCTTTCCGTAATAAGTGATAGTGTAAAGGTCGGATAAATGAGAAAAATAGTTTTATTATTCAGTAATTGAAAATACGCAATTTATTTTTGAATCATGTTGAATGTATATGACCTAATAAATTTCACGGCGATGAATGAGCATGCAGCCCAAAACATGCATACAAAATTTTCTTTTTTAAAACAAACTTATGAGCTATTAAAGCTGTATTTACTGATTACACACTCAATTAGAACTTGTTGCACGAAAACGTCACTCCATGGAAAACGAACTCCATTAGTTGTCATCGTATAATGGCTGCCTTTACATTTAAGTGAATATTTTTACTGATCGTATGGTTTTCTTATACAATTATATTTGTTAAAATTAACGTTTTAAACAATGTCAAGTGCTAAACACAATGAACTGAGTTAAATCTTTAAAGCAGAATTAGTTTACTGAATTTTTTTAATTGTGCTTTACACACGTGCTTGGACGACATTTCCGTATCAAATCGCTTCGTGTGGTCATTAAAACAAAAAGATATTCAAACTATGACGAATTCTGACTAATTATTTATATCTTGTGTAATACTTGCTTCCTGTGTATAGTGATTAGCAGCGTTCACGATCGCAGGTACTCTTCCAGCCCCGGAGGCTTTCACACCTCTAGAAATTAAGCCCCGCCCTCACATGAGATTTACCACCCGGTAAAAAAGTTCGGCCTTTAAAACGATCTTTCGTTTTTCTTCTGGTTTTTTTCTTCATTTACTGAAACCAGTATATTGTATCATAGCAAACATTTCAAATCTTCTATAAAATCTCTCATTCTCTCTCTCCATGCTAACGTACGAATATTTTAGTATTAATATAAAGTACTACTGGTAACATGTAGTAATGTTGACAGCGGCTAAATCTACATATTGGCATTAAAAAAATTAAAGTATTATTTATCTTTAGTTTCGGGATAATGTCCATGGATTTAAATGATTTGAAGTTCGTTATTCAATGATTGTCTTAAAAATTCTTAATGATTGAAAGTCAACGCTAAAAAGTATTTTATATCGACAGTGTACTGTCTCCTTCTTTGTGTATGTCTACAGAAAAAAATCTTTTGTCTGTCTGGGAACAACGAAAAACCCGGAACTAACAGACAGGCTCAGACTATACACACGGCCGGGTGACTGTGTCAAGGTGTGAAAACTGACCACCTGTGTATATGTGTTGGGGCCTAGGAATAAATAGATGTAAACGTCGGGGAAATACACTTTTAAAACAAAAAATCTGAATTTTCACTTTTGATTTAAAAAAATTCATTATTGTTGCCGGGTGCATTGGGATCATATTAATCATTTAAAATCTGTCTTAAAAGATTATTATAATTTACTTACATGTAGGACTAGTTGTATGTAATGTTTGCACAAAAGTGGGATTTATTATATCTATTTAATAGTGACTACACATCGAGGTCAAAATTTTAAAAAAATGCATTAATTTTTATAACTCATTGCTTAACATGAATTGTTTCGACTTAACACAATACTGCAAGGGGTATCAAGTGGATTCGGGAAGAAAAAGGGGGGGAGGTGATATTATCCATATAATTATATTTCATTTTTCGACTTAAAGTTTGCAGATATTTTTCTAAAACCACGGAGTTGGTTGGCAAAAATAAACGTAAGACATAGAGAAAAAAAATCGATATGTAAAAGAAGCAGATTAATAGATAATCAATTTCTTATTATTCTAATCGATTTCTGATAAATGGATCTCTCTCTCTCTCTCTCTCTCTCTCTCTCTCTCTCTCTCTCTCTCTCTCTCTCTCTCTCTCTCTCTCTCATGAATTTTCTAGTGCTAAAACTTGAAGTCCCGAGTCAGAAAGGTATAAGCACGTTAAAATCCCCTTACGGCATCACAACCGCCACTTTCAACATATATTTCATTGTGAACTTTTCTACGCTTGCATATGACACCAATACAATATTGTCAGAAAGTGAAATGCCTGTAATATCTCTCTCTCTCTCTCTCTCTCTCTCTCTCTCTCTCTCTCTCTCTCTTTCTCTCATTATACAAATAAAGTGTGTAGCGTAGGGCATTTTATATATCTTATTTCTTAAACATTTAAAAGTAAATCATATATTAAGAAAACTGTACAGCTACGCATATTACAACATGTTACAACCTTCCTTGATTTAAATCCTTCCTTTTATTTCTTGCTGAATTAATGATACAGTTATTTACCGCTTAATATGTCACTGATTATGTTTAAAATTTATATGGTGGCAGAGATCTGCCACCACTTGTTAGATAATTATGTCGACTTGTCAGATCTTGATGTCGACTTGTCAGATAATTATGTTCACTTGTCAGTTCTTTAAGTCGACTTGTCACTTATTCACGTGGTTAGGAATTCAACACTTTAACCTTTCCACGCCCAATTTGTGCCATCCATTTGAAATAATATTTTCTGACAAATCGACATAAGGATCTGACAAGTCGACATAATCATCTTTTAAGTCGATTTAATTATTTGACAAGTCGACATAATTATCTGACAAGTCGACATAATTATTTGACAAGACGACATAACATCTGACAAGACAACATCATTAAATGACAAGTCGACGTACAATATGAATGATAATTTTCTTTAAACTAGTGGCCATATTATTTTTTCTGTTAAATAATTATGTTAACTTGTCAGATCTTTATGTCGACTCGTCAGATGATTATGTAAACTTGTCAGCTATTTATGTCGACTTATATAGTATTATGATGACAAGTAAATGGCAGTTAGTGGCACTAACACGCTTTGACAACAAAATGTTGAGTCTCTATAGTCACTATGGTTATTTTCTGACAAGTCAACATAAAGATCTGACAAGTTGACATAAATATCTGACAAGTCGACATTATCATATGAAAAGTTAACATAATTATCTGACAAGTGGTGGCAGATCTATGCCACCATAAATTTATAATGTATTCTGCAGTAGGTGTTATTTTGTAAAATTAAAACCCGACATTTGCAATGTATATTTAAATAATTTAATCAAAAGAAATCAATTAACAAATGAGCTAGAAACTCGCACGCGATCTTCAAAATGTACCTGTGTAGTCAAGCGGGCAGTCATGATATTTGGACGTGTACAAAAAAAACATGCATGGATATATTTTGTGGATTCTTTGTTTAATTGACTGTTTTTAGTGGTTAAAACACAGCTTATGAGACACAGAGAATTTTAAAACAACCCGATCATTTAAACGAGGGCTTGTCATATATCATCAATAAGAAATGATTATGTAACCTTGCTGGTGGGGGGGGGGGGGTTCGAATGACTGGCAGAATGAACATAATGACATGTACTTTTGTAATAATCAGATTCAACATGTAAAATTCAATACTTTCACCTTATAGCTAGAGAAATGATCATAATGTTATGATCGTAACATTCAATAAAAATAGACATTTATAAATAAAGAAAACGTATTAAATAAATTTAATGACCTGTTGCATTCTTCTGTCAAGTTATCTGTATACATAATGATAATGCTACAGACCCTGAAACGTACTACTACACCACACGCTCGCTGCACGCTCGCTACCCGCTCGCTAAACGGTTCACACGAAACGCTGAACGGTTTACACGAAACGCTGCACGCTTTGCCCGAAACGCTAAACGATTTACACGAAACGCTGAACGGTTTACACGAAACGATTCTCGCTCGAAACGATTTGCTCGCTTTTCACACGCTTTGGACACGCTTTTATCCTGATCGATTCGGGTCCTCTCGGATTTTTACCCTGACTCTGTTAGTAAGAATTAATCTTAAGAAAACACGAACTAATAGAAATACTGATATTAGAAACATATATGTACAGAAGTATTGAATTTATTAATTAAATTAATTTGGTATTTATATTTAAAGCAAAACAATTTTTATTCACAGAATTCGCCAAAAATATTACTTCTATAAATATATTTATTGCTCAAAAGAAATATCCATGATTCTTATTAGTGTCGTAAATAATAAAAATTCCAGAGAAAAAAGATACCGTAACACAATATTCAATACCAACAATAAAATCCGTATGATTACAAACTGAAATCGGTTTTTCAGTATTCGGCGGGATTTGTTTTTTCTTCTCACGTTGATATTTTTATTGGTTTCAGAGAATACAATGTAAAAATACTAACTGTAAATAAACCTGTAATTTTTTACATTGATAATTTTGAAAGTTATGTAAAATGAAATTAGTCACATAAGTTAGAAAATGCTATAAAACAACCGATTATTTTTTTAAGGTCGAATCATTCGCGTAAATAAATGTTCCGTACATAATATCACAAAAAGAAAATCAATGGATTAAACATTAAAGAAAGTTGTCATTACTATTTCGCATTTCGGAAAGAACAAAAAATAAAAAATGATTTAGATTTTTGTCTCAATATTCGTATACATAACCGGCGCCCCGCATAACGGCGTACAATATATCTATCATAATTTATTTGAATTAAGTACCATGCATAAAGATTCCCATTATAATTAATTGCATGTGTACATTTTAGGAAAATTTCAGTGTGTTAATTACTTGTTGTTTTCCGTTATCAGTGTTTAAATAATTAGAATAATAACTTGTAGAACTATTTTTAATCGGGATTCAGAAGAATTTACTTCCCGTATTTCATAGAAATGAACAGTATATTTTCTTTCTATGTTTACATTTAATTTTGTTCAAATAATGTTAAAATTGTGTGCATCATCAAATACTGATTCCGACTACCTTGAAGTCATTAAATTTCTATTGGCTATTGACAAAAAAAGAGACGCGTGACCATCCAATGAAAACGAATACACAGAGTTTGATTGACAGGTTCAGCCAGGTGCAGGTCTACCCGATGTCCAAGATTATGTGAACTGGTTGTACACAGCCGAATAGTCTGTCTTCTTTTAATACGCGTACTTTTCTTTTGTTTGTTAAAAATTAATTCAATTTTGTAAAAAGATAAGTATATCATTTCTTATACATGTAGATTTTTTTCACGAGAATATCTCACAGGAGTTTTGCCAATCACAAACAGTTTAAAGTAATGTTTAACACGAGCGCTTATTTGAAACAATTAAATTGTCAGAGAGTTCCGAATGAAATCTGATGAACGTTTCACACGGTTCTCGCACGCTTTGCCCGAAACGATTTACACGCTTTGCCCGAAACGCTGCACGCTTTGCCCGAAACGCTAAACGGTTTACACGAAACGCTTCACGATTCACACGAAACGCTAAACGGTTGACACGAAACGCTAAACGGTTTACACGAAACGTTTCTCGCACGAAAGTCGCACGCTTTTTTGGTGTAGTAGTACGTTTCAGGGTCTGTATATACAGCATAATGAAAAAAATATCGAAGAAAAAAATATACTGAAGATTTAAAAATCTGATTTTTTTCTCAAATTAATAGTACAGTGTCGTACAGTGGGGTACAGTGATGGTCAGTGCCCGGTACAGTGGCGTACAGTGGGGTACAGTGCTGGTCAGTGCCCTGTACAGTGGCGTACAGTGGGGTACAGTGGAAGTCAGTAGGGATGTACAGTGGTGTACAGTGGGATACAGTGCTGTTCAGTAGAAATGTACAGTGGGGTACAGTGGGGTAGAGTGGAAGTCAGTGAAATGTACAGTGAGGTACAGTCATTGTACAGTGGATGTCAGGAATATCAGTGGATTTTGAATTCAGTAGTGGAAATTCTCTTAATGCTACAAAGATCTTAATTTTACTATAGTTGACTCGAATGTATGAAAACAAAGACAGACAATCAAAAAAAATCACGACGTTATTGCTTTCGAAAAGTCGAAAAAACTATTAAAAATCAACTTATGTTGTATAATCATTTGTTGTTCGGTATAATTAAAACTTTTTCTGCATAAATGTTTGGAAAATATGAAGATTTATTCCCCCAGAAAAATCATATTTCGCTTGGGTATAGCGCTCGGGAAATATGATTTTTCTTCGGGAAATAAATCTTCATTTTTCCCTCACCATCATACAATAAAAGCATAGTGTGTGCAAGGATGAGAAGAGGCATTAAACTCAATTTTGAGCAGACCTATATAAGATTGCTTTTCAGTCCATCAGGACGAAGGCAAAAAAAAGAGAATGTTTGTTTAAACATGATTTTGTGCTAGGAAGTCTCTTTCTTTTTTTAATAAATCATATAGAATGACAAAATATATTCTGTTAATTGGTAAGTATTGACGTGGAACATAACGATAGTTTAAAAAGGGTGTATATTAAAACCTGAAAGTGCATACATGCTGTCATTGGCGCTAACGCGTCTCAGACCATCTATTATGTGACAAAAAGGACTGTTTTCGACAAATTGCTATTATCTAAAAGGAGAAGACTGACAAAGTACAATACCTTGCAATGGACCCCGGTTTCCGGTTTCTTTTTTATCACCTATTTCTTCTTTAAAAAAAGATTTGACTTTTTCGTCTTCGTATTTTGTCCACACATGTCTATGGTATTGTTGCTGAGTTTGGTCTGTCTCTGGATAAAACACATAAAACATGCAATCGATTTCAATAATGTTTATTGTCAAATTGTTAAAAAAAATTCAAACTGATTAATGATGCATTAAATATCTTTGATCTCTCCACCAAATCTTAAGATGACAACCGATTAAATGAATTTTTTTTTGCTTTAATATGGGGGCACCAGTCAGCATAAAAATTTGTTTGTCAAAGAATATCGTATATATAACTAATGATTTACGTTCTGTCTAATTTTATTCAATCTTTTTATGAAATCCCTAAGATTAAACGCCTAACATTTGAAATAAACACGTCAAAATCGTCCGAATTCTCTATGTATGTGTATTTGAAACACTTAAACTCCATCTGTGCAGCAATGTTTAGGTGTCCCGAATCTAAAATACGACTGAAAAACGATAATTTGTATCAACAAAACTTTTACTTTGACCGGGAGTATTACCTTAAATCTGAAAAACATATATTGACAACAATGCTAAACATTATATTTTTTTTTTGAATCGTCATATGTACTTCGTTGTCACGTGCCGAGCATATCCTAACATTGCAATATATCCAAACAAATAGCATCGGCAAAGGGGATTCATTACATTAAATCATATTTTGATACTGATTATTAGTATGATTAAATCCTATCCGTCTAGCATTAACGTCGGCATCTATATAAAGGAAATAAGCGGTTAAACTGTTTCAATATAATTCACTTTAAACGTTACGATAAGTTCCCTGATACTATCGAATGGAATGCAGATCGTGACATCAAAGTTGATAATGACGTCATATTGTATAAAATACAGACAAGTGACTTTCTACACATCACTGTGGGAAGCCTAACATACCCGCGTATTATTAACATAAACATCGTTATCCTTTTTTCCAAAACATTCGCATGCCAGTAAAAAACTTCGAGTGATAACATTTTAGTATGAGTTGCGCTAAATGAATCTCAGTTATGCTGTTAATGTCTAAATAACAATAATTTGTCATCATAATGCTGTCATTAAATAAAATAGAGGTTGTTATTTTAAAGGATTTACATGTAGTATCGCTGATTTTTTGTGGTCTAAGGTATAAAGTCAGGATCTACATTATGATAGAAACGTTATGCATTCTTTATAAACGACAAGCAGGAATACATGAAATGACATGCAACGGTTATTGAGAGATTAGAGCATGCTCCAAAATGAAGAAATGATTGAAACAATAAAAGAATTGAAGTCTTCATGTAAAACAGTACAAGGTATTTGATAATTACCGTTTGATGATTTTATCTCTTCCTTGTTTATTGTTTCGTCAAAGGACATCTCGTCACTTGAAGAATTGGATTGGTCTACTTCGTAATTATCAGAAAGAGTATCTGAATCGTTTAATTTGGGATGTTTTGCTGGACTACACCCTGAAACCTAATTGATTAAAATTTCTTTAATAGTTTGCAACGCATATTCAGTGTATCAAATTATTGAATATATGTAAATAAAAGCACTATAATTTGCTTACGAAACGAATAGTTTAACACCTTATTTCTTAAGATTACAAGAGGCATCTTCTACCCAAAAAAGCATTTGGTCCCCATATTAGTTTTGATCGCACCTCTACTGCTTGTTTAAATGATATATTATGACTAAGTTCTTTTCAGTAATGTAACAAGATTCCAACAGGCATTGATGGTCATATGAGTACCATAGGCATTAGATTGGTCTTTCAAAGTAAAAACAATATTCATTTTGATTTTTTCAAACACATGTATAAATCAGATAAATAGAAGATTTTCTAAAATTTAATACAGTTTCACTATATGTCTATACTGACACCGCCATAAAACCGCCTAAGTAAACACTATAAATAGAAAACTTCGCGGACATCATAACCATACATTTGGTTTTTCCAAATGTATTCAGTGATAGCTTAAGAATTTGTTTTTTTTAATTTGGCCCTTCGTAGCTTATTTGACCCTTCAAAAGAGGCCCCGGAGATAGTACGGTAATAAATTTTACAATTTATTTTATTCTAAAGATGCTTCAAATCAAAAACATTCTTAATTTGCTCTTGAGTTTTCCATAGGAAGTAAAAATGTAAAATTGTCATAGGAAGACACACAATTGACGAAGAATTACATGTTCGACAGATGAAAACCAATTGCAATACGTCATCTCAGTGATTCAAGTGCCCTAAATATCAAACTAATCAGATAAATAAGTTATCTAAAAACATATAGGTGAATTCTTCAAAAATAAATTTACCTTTTTCTCTGCGTGTAGGTTGGTAGATTTATTGTTATATTAAAAGTTACCAATAACTTAAAATGTAGACAATTACTTTACTCAAGATGATTTTTTTTTTGCATATTTTCTAAACAATATCGCTTAGAAGAATATATTTCTAAAATAATAACACACTTACGCCCTACCTGATTCTCAATATGACACATCTTTCTTTTCTGACCTACAATTAAAAAATATCAGGAAATGCAGTTTTTGATAACACATTTATTGACACTTTGTCGATAAGACAATCGAAAAATTCTGATAAAGAAATATTAATACCATTTGAATTGTCCAAATGTTTTAGTACGATGTCCCAAGCTTTTCTTGTAAAAAACATTTTTACGCATTCTCTTATGTTGTTATCACAAGTCAACTTTTGACTGTCTCTCAAATTGGAAACGTCCACAATTATGTCATTTTCTTGAATTTTTCTCTTGAAATCAAAAAGCTCTAGCACAGGAACATCCGGGGCAAACAATACGATAAATTCTGAAAAAGATATAAACTTTTTTTTTGAGACAAAAAAGGTTTTAAAAGTAGGGTCGTTACACATAATGAATGGCTTTACCTTATTCATATGCATGTATGTAAAGATGTGTGGTTGTAATTATTTGATTATTTTGTCCACTATAACTATTGAATAAAAACAACAACAAATTTACAAATTGCTTTATTCCGAAAATATATGCCTACTGGGATAATAACTGAAAATATTCATACTGTGACCATTTAAATATAACAAGAAATAATTCGGAATAAAAGTGTCCGATGTCTACTTAAAGGGGCTTGGTCACAATTTTGGTCAAAAATCACATTTCACGAAACTGTTTACATGACAAAGAATTGTGAGCCCTGTTTCTAGCGACATTTAGAACTGTGAGAAAAATAAGATAAACAAACACATCGTGATTGTGATATGCAGATTTAAAAAAAAACCAAAAAAACATATTGTTGTTTAATGTCAGCTATCGACAATTCAAAAATCAATAAAATATCACATCTAAAATGATTTCCCCATAATGATACTTATTCCCACTTGAAAAAAGTTTCGTTAACCAATAATTCCGATCCCCCCGTGTCTTGATTCTTTTTACTAAATGAAATAATTTAGGACATACTCAAATATTAATCAAAGAAAATACATAATCCTTTAGGACAAAACTATGCCTAAATCTATTGGTTTTCATGCAAAGCATTAGTAGAAATGGGAGTGGGTGACAGCTTCAAAGATTTTTTATGTAAAAACCAATAGGTGTCTCCTTTAAGTTTTTTTTTAGTTGTGCTACAAAATTGCATAGCAAAAAAAAAGCTGAAAGGCTCTTTGAAATATCGTCCGGAAACAAAAGTAGTACACACAGACAAACTGTAGGGAATTTATCCTTACATTTGCCCTCAAAATCAAGCGGGGAATCCAACATAGCATAAAAAAGATAAGTGTAACCAAGGACAATAAACATACCTTCTAGCAGATCAATGTCAAATTCTGCCAACTTAATATTAGTATCTTGTGAGCTTAAAGGAGGTTGGCCTGGAAAAAAAAAAGGAATGTCACTTTTATTTGCAACCATCGGTATAAATTTTTGAAAGATTATTATCATTTAAATTCACTTCAATTTAGCTTAATTTTCAGTGGGTATCACTAATGTTAAAACTTTCTTCTATCGCATTCTTATAGAAAATAAACCCCTTTAAGTCCTGTGAGATATAAACCGAAAATTCACCAACCAGTGTGTAATAAACCCCTCACCGGCAAACTTCGGTAGATATTACACATTTTTTCTGTTAATCATCAGCTAATATGACGTAGATTTTGGTATGTTTGGCATCATTGTTCAACTTCTATCTCAAATTATGGCGACAAATAATTATATCGAAGCCAACATGGTTAACAAGCCGCTGGCGCAGAATTTTCAGAATAATTATAAGAGACGGAATGTATAGACACATAGCTCTTTGCTAACAATAATCATTTATCACGTGATTTAAAAAAAAATCTTTGATTTCTATAAGTTTATGATATAATGATCATTACTTGGCATTTTTCATATTGCACCCCACATGTATATCAGCCTTTGAATCTGACAGCTTTCGAGCTGATATACAGCAACCTCCAGTTAACATAGGATTCGATATAAAAATGCCATGTTAAAATTTATTTTGATTACAAACCCCTCTCCGTCTTTCTTTTGTTGTTGTTTCACAACCCTTTCCGCAAATGAGCGGCAATCATGACGAAGAACTCGGTATGCATCGTTCATCTCCGATGTCCGAGTATGACGTCTTGGTATTTTTCAGGAAAGATTATATGAGACTTAATATATAGACACGAATCAATTTGTTGACAGTTATCATTTATACCATGATGTTTTTTTATTGTTATTTTTTTTATATTTTCTAAAGATATATGTTATAAAATTCATGACATGGCATTTCTATATCACATCCTATTTATAAGTCGGAGGTCGCTGCATATATCAGCAAGAGAGTTGCAATACTCGGAGATCTATGTTTACGTCATCAATGGTTGTGTATTCCTATCCAACGTGACGTCAAAATAAAACATTACATAGGTTAAGGCGGTTGATTGAAGTAAAATGAGAGAAAAAAATTCCGTTGAAAAGTGTTGAGTTGTAAATGTAAAGCACTTGAAATAAAAATATTGAAGAAACCATTGATCCGTGATAAAATCTTAAAGCAAGGGTTGGTTTTTCTCATTTTCTTCTGCATGGGAATTCTGTTCAATGGCTCATTTTGCGATTTTTAGTGGTATTTATTTAAGTAACTGTACATGTATCAAATGTAAAACACTTCAATGGACTAAGTGTAAAAATGTTGATGACTGGGTAATAAACACGTCAGTTTCTATTCACTAAACAAGATAATTCATAAGATCTGGTAAAAATTAAACAACACCTAATTTAATGCATGTAATCAGCGAAGGACCTGGGTTCGTTTTGCAATTGCTAATGTGAGTGATAGTTTTTTTATACAATACTCGCTACATTCATACATACATGAATCACCAAAATATTTTTGCAAATTATACTTCTTAAATAGAGATTTACTAAACCTAGATTATGCTTACCGTTTATAAAATTTTGAGCACTTTGTAGAGGGGAAATAAAATAAAAACTTATTAAACTGATTATACCTTCAAGCTCCATGTCAGCTTCTGCCACCTGAATATTAGAGTCTTGTGAGCTAACTTGAGGATTGCCTAAAAAAGTAAAAATATACCGTTTAACAGTTTATTTTTACAGTCGACGGATTTTTAATCTCATGAAAAAAGAAGCTTCTTTTATAGGTCAGGCAATCATTTTTTCAAAGGTCAACCTATGATTAAAATTACTTAAGCGCTATCAATTTATAGTTTGATAATCTAAAATTTATCACATACTGTATTCTTAATTAAAAAAAAAAAACTATATTTTTAATCCAAATCAAAACATTGATATCAAATAAAATGTAAGCTTATCTAAACATTCACATTCATTTTATTTATGAAATATCATAATAGAGACAGATTTCTCCTCTTTGATTTATTTTAGTTTATAAAAATGATTTTTTTTAAACAAAAATTGATAGTAATCATAAAGCGTAGTGCAAGACAAAACAAGGAGCCCATGTATCACTTGAGCAACACTAGCCATAATAAAATCAGCTTTATGGGGTCATTTATATAAAATCTGAACAATGTATTTTAACGTATTCATTTTAAAAAGAAGAACACCCCCACCTGAACATTTTGATGTTAATCATTAAGCCCCTTTTGCAACAGGGTAATTTTATAGTCATATCACATATTGAGCATATCAACTTTTTTACACAGCTATTCATTTTTAAAGCGCTAAGCATAGCTCAGCGCTTTATTGGCGTTAGACTTCTACTTCCGGTGCATCGAATAACTGACCCCTATGAGTAGAAATATACATCATTTAAACTGGTTGGGGAACCAGTTTCATGGGTTTACGCACATAACTGCAAGGGCTATTGTTAATCTAATGTGCAGGGCTTACGTACATCACTGCAGGGGCTGCTACGCAGTGATTATAGTCAGCCTTCGGGCTAATTTATTAAGTTATAGTGAAACTTCAAATGTGCTTGCGTAAATTATTATTCTGGAAAGGAATTACTAGACAGTCCTTGTTAGTGAAATTCGAAGAAGTTATGAAACTGGTCAGTTTTAGGTCAAACTGCATTGTATACGTGTACACTGCTACACACATGCCTCTTCACATACAGTTATATAAATATATGTACATCTGCATATTATTATTTAAAATATTTATATCTTGTATTTTTATACATGTAGAGTGTGTAGTCCCTTGTCACCTAAAATGTATATATATTCCAGTGGCTGAGTTTCTTAGCTTTTAAAAAAGCTAATCTTATGAGTGTATAAACAGAAGCTGGAATGTAGAAAAATCAAAACGACTTGTAAATAGCCACATATAGTTCTTGGTGTTCGCCGCTTTCCTCACAGCACATATATAAGGAACTAAACACTTTTAGTTTGCATAGTAGATTTCATCTGTGTGGAGGTATATTTTACGTCGCTTACATTTGATACTTAGACGCAACTTACCAGATAAATGCAGTAAAAATGCGGAAGAAGATTCACAATATCAATTATAATGGTCAATGCAATACCTTTATAAAGAAAAAGCACGCGTATAACGACAATACAAGTGCAGACATTTGTCAAACAAACGTATTTAACACGTCGCACACAAGGTACAGATGTGAAATAGAGTGTAACAAAATCAAAGGCTTTTATATAACATGATTCAGGCGTCTATTTAGAAGTCGTGTTCAGCTTTGATTTAAATTAACTTTAAGTGTATATGATAAATCATATTATACATGTATATTTAAAAGAAACGTAATTTCGACCAAATTTTCTTAACCAAATTTAATTAAATAAGGATGATTTTTGGATGAGTACAACTTAAACGCCATTTCGACCCTTCTGGCATTAGTTACTTTCAATTAATATTAATTAACATTATGTCGATAAGTCTCATTTCTAACTAAGCTTGCACAAAGTAAATTTCCTTTAGAACCAAGCTAGGTTATCGCTGTTCAGTACTTTCAGTACTTTGATTAATATATAAACCTATAAGTCAAACTTTGAAACCCTTGTAAATTAAAAACAATTTTAAACAATTTGTCAAAATGTTAACATATAAATAAAACAATACAATAGACATTTGAGGGTTTTTTTTAATACTTTAAAAGTTTTACTTTTGTAAAATTGGATCCGTCAATAGCCCAAGGCATCATGGTTTAAACAAAACTAAAGTTACTCTACCTAGGATTCTTCCACACAAATTACAGCTTTTTTGGTCAAAGGGTTTTTGAAAAGAAGATTTTGAAAGATTTTCTTAATATCTTCCAAAGTAACTCTACCCTCGGGGATCATGATTTGAACAAACTTGAACCTACACTACTTGAGGATACCTCTACACAATTTACAGGGGTTTTTTTCTTGTCAAATAGTTTTTCAGAAGAAGATTTTGAAAGATTTTCTCTGTATATTCCCACGCAAAAGTTAGACCCCCATCTAATGTGACCCCCACCCTACCCCCGTTGATTAGGATTTTCACAACTTCACATCCACATTATCTAAGGATGCTTTCATCCAACATTTGGCTTTACTTGTGAAAGAATATTTATTAAAATCTAACCCATTTTTAATCCACTGTGACCCCCACCCTATCCCTGTTAATTTTGATTTTCACAAATCTAGATCCACACTATCTGAGGATACTTCAACCCAAGTTTTAGGATTCGGTTTTCCTGGTGTAAGACGCTATCTGAGGATACTTCAACTCAAGCTTTAGGATTCGGTTTTCTTGGTGTAAGAAGATTTAGTAAACAAAAAAAATTAATATTAATCTTTTGAAAATCAGCGATTCTTAGTAATCACAATTGTGAATCCCCTTTGACTTATGATGCTTTGTGCCACGTTTGGTTGTAATTGGCCATAAGTTTTAAAGAAGAAACGTTGACGGACAACAGACAAAAATTAATCAGAAAAGCTCATTTGAGCTTTCAGCTCAGGTAGCTTAAAAGCAAGTTTCAACTTTTGAGACAAATCGGACGGTTAATATGTTGACCATCCAATACATTTATAGCTTAAAATTAGGATTTAATAGTAAAACAAGGTTCAATACTGGTTAAGCATTTGAACTTTGGACTTTTTTTGTTGTGATGTCCTTTTGTTTCCCAAGAGCCCTGTGACATGTATCTTGTCTTAAATAACAATCCCTTTAGGGATTTACTCTTAATGATTAATTATTACAATGTAGAGAGAAACACCGTCGTAGCAAGACAAGGTGACTTGAAAAGTTATCGTATATAAGTTTTATAAAATGAATTACGTATGAAACATCCCTTCGGGACGTACCAACTTATTTTGTCACGTCTTGAAATTTATAACAAATAAGAAATGTTTAACTGTTCCTTTAAATTTAGTAATATATTCCTGCATTCATGATGCGACTCTTATTTTCTTGAATGATGCATGCATAAGGTTCCTTCATACTCATTTTACATGTTTTGTAAGTCAAAAGTAAGTAAAAAGAAATCTTTTATATACATAGAATTACAATAACGCAAACATAATAATTATGCTATTGCAAACCACGATAACATTTTTCTCTATGTATTTGGTCTCGTAATATTGTTGAAATCTTACCTTCGATGTCTTTATCTTTATCTATATTTTCGAGAACTCTGCCAACATTTATGATTTCTCTTACAGCTGGAGGGCACTGATAGATGTGTTCATTCATGGACTCGGAGTGACCCATATGTTTATAAAACAGTTCTCGATCTGATTGTGAGACATCAAGCAAGGCGTACTCCGTGGCAATATAATGTCGCATTCCGGTGGCATTAATGTTCTTGTCAAGTTTTGCCTCGCGACATAATCTGTCGACACAGTCCCATCCTGTTACATGACTTAAGGAAAGTTTTGTATTTGGAAAAGCAAAATCATTACTTGGATGTACACCTGCACTTTTCCTGACATCTAAATCGGAAATAATTTTCAGTGCTTTAAAGCAGTCCTGAGGTAGTAAAACAGGCACTAATTTTGCCACTTTAGAGGCGCGAATATATGCAACCTTAGTTTCACAAAGAAGTCTCTTTCCAATATCATCTGTGATTCCTTCAACTTTGCTTTTGTCTATCCATTTATCGTTCAGAGCGTCTTGCAGTTCTTCCAGCGTCATTCTGCTGGCCTCTCCACCTCTGCGCGCGTTGAAGAGAGTTAATCTGCATACAAGCGCATCTCTTAATCTACAAAATTCTTTTGTGTCCAAAATTGTGTACGGTCCCTGCTTTGTTAAAGATTCGATTGTCTCCGTTGTTTGATTTCTTAGCTTTTGTATGCTTGTTTTATCTGGCAGTTTAATTGGGGCTCGGAGTTCGGACTGTCTTTTTGATATAATTGATTCCTCGGCGTTTTTAAAAAAAGAGGGCCATAAAAGATGCAATACTGATAAGAACTTATCCATTTCCTCTGCCTGATCGTCTTGATGATTCAATAAATAACTGGCTTTCATTACCTCACATACATTTTTAATTAAATAGCGCAGTGTTAATTGCAGACCATTTTTAACTTTTTTTGTAATTTTATCAACTGTTAAGTTGATAATTGCCTCTTGAAGATGGCTAACGTTTCTTCGTTCAAACATTTCACTACAGCTTTTTGGATCTCTATTCTGTTTTTCCAGTATTACTTTCTTGAATTCTATAAATAGTCTAGCTATTTCTCTTAGTTTGGCATTTAGAGACAATCTTTTTTCCACTCTTTTGCGACTGCTTGCAACGTTTTGGTATACATGGTAACCGTACACTTTTAGCCATCTATCATTAAGTATTATTTCTTTTTGCTCAGCTTTTGTAAAACTACCCAAAATTTTTCCCCGGTACTCAAATGAAAATGACTTATCCTCTACCAAGTTCTGAACTGGTATTGATGTTGGTGTCAATGTTCCTTCTGCTGCAGGACATACTTTTTTATGTTTGTATATAAGATGGGCGCTGAAAAATCCTTTGCATAAGGAACACATCTTGATGTTTTTTCCTTCCCCTTGATTCCGTTCTTTTATAAGTTTTGAGATGTCTACTTTTTCTTTACTTAACATTTCAGCATTTGCTTTGAAAATGCCCTCTTTTCTTAGCTTGGCAAATGCCCTGTCTCTCAGTTCCTTTGGCAATGATAGTGCATGCCGAACTTCTTCTTCATTCTTGTGCTTCGATGTCAGGTGATCTTTGATCCTGCCTTTGAATTCCCCACAAAAGGGACAGGGTCTTTTTGGTTTTTTATAGTTTTTGTCCTTTTCTTCTGCAAAATGCATTGTACAATTATAGATTACAGCAATTCAAAATTTAATATAAGAAAACAAGTGATTCGCAGCGCCGGCGAGCGAAGCGAGCCATACTGGTAAGGTGTGTGCGAATAGAAAATCCTGACCATCTGCACATTTACTCAAAGAATTGCAAATGGCATATCCACGTTCTCGCGGGAATCAAAGTAAAACTTTTGAGAACAAGAAAAAATGTGTCACTTTAAGAACGTCATGCTCTTATGAATATGTAGCAATGTACTACGCGTAGTTTTAATTCTAAAGGAAGTTTGTAAAGAGCAAGACAACACTGAACCGACGTGAACTCTGACCTCATAATCACGTTTAATAAGGTTTAATTACTCTCACTGTAATTACTGTTAATTGAGTAGGTAACTGAAAAATTCTTTTCAATGTCTTGCAAAATCTAACGAGTGGGCGGATTTCTTCACAGATAGAAAACAATTGTAATCTGCACTCATTTGAATACTCACATATTATAGATTATAAGATGATTCCGAACAATTCCGCAAAGTACGGGTTTTCCTGACTCTTGATTCTTAAGACGAGTTTTACCAATCATGCTACCAGACAACTCTATAAAACTTAAACTGTCAAAGTTAACTGCCATTACCAATTTTGAAAGGAAAAAAAATCTGCATTGAATATTATGTTAAAATCTTAATTATTCAACTGCTTTGTATCCTAGATTGAAGTAGTTCTATAGTACTCAAAAAATCATAAATCAAGAAAAACTCGAAGTATTGCCAATATACTTTAGCGTAAAAATAAGGAATAATGAAAAAAATATATTGTATTTAATTTGTATTCAAATTCATTCATTTTTTGCATCAATTTGTAAAACCATTCTAATTTTTAATTAATACAATATCGTGATAGGTATATACATATTAAATCATAAGCTGCGCTCGGCCAAATGGACGCACCATGAAACATATTAGTTAAAATTATATTAAACTTGTAGTTGCTCCTTAAATTGACCGGCTTATTTTTTATTGGTACTATGTATGTTTAATAAATGATGTTTAAAAAATAATGTTCACATACTTTTTGCTTTACACCATATTAACAATTTATTTCCTTTTAAAGAATCTTTTGCGAATAACAATCGAATTGACCTATAGGGGAGATGGATTTCCAGAAGAATAAAATCCCTCTTTTAAAACAAAGTTTTTTTTATTATTTTCTACCGTACATATCTCTAAATATTTTTAATTTCGCATTTCAAACCTATCATTTTGCTCTTGGAATTTTATCATTACTCTTCACAGTTGGCTTAAACAGCATTTTCGTAGAAACATGGTGTATTTCTGCATGGTTTTTGGCCTAGATATTCAGGACCAGCCTGCCCCTAGAAAATCTAAAATATTTTGATAAGTTTTGTTCAAAGAAATAGATGAGGATGGAAATCTTAAGGAGTTCTTGATTAAAGGTCGAATTTTGCACACAAAAAAATAACAAACAAAAATTTCGGACTGATTTCTATCACAGTGGTCTATATTTACACCGAACAGTGTAGGTTGTAGGACCTGGATAGCTCAGTAGGCTAACTGCTAGCTATGTAACGCGATGTTTTTGTACCCTTATTTTATTCCATCTGTGAACATACTTTTTCTCTCTCTTTTTTTTTAATTAACACCATTTATAAACACATTTTTTCAGAATTGTAAATTTTGTAAACAGGTACTATTCAATGGATCAAAGCCCATGGTACCGAAGAAAAACTTCAGGGGATTCAGAGTTCCAGTTTTCAAGAGTTCAAAAATATTCCAGGTTGACCGACCGGTTTAAAAATTTGTCTTACAGAATGTTATGATAAAGACATATATATAGTGGTCATTTTACGCACGCGCTTAAACAACCTTTTCGTGTTCTTTTCAGTTAAATATTCTGATCTGAATGTATTTTCAAAAACTTGATAGAAACAATATCGAATAAAATCATGGTAATTACTTATTTTATGCATCATATAATGACTCAGTACTTCTGCATTGCGAAACAACATGTAAAATAGATAACTGAGTATCACCTGCTGTTCCCACTGTTTTGATACTTCACCAGCTGTAAGAACTTGTTTAGCAATAATCATTATAATCATTATAAGGAAAATCATGATGATATGCATTACTTCGACACGTTTATAATTCATAAATTTTAACTAAGACTCAAAATTATCGTCTCGTCTAAAATAATTACGGTCAATCATCGTACAGTTATAACCTTACAGGTGTCGCCTCAATAAATAAACCCGTATACGGGTCTCGTGTAACGCCTGGAACCCTTTAAATGACTAAGTAAGTTTTAATTAGGCAACACTTGCCTATATATGTAAAGAGCTACTTCGAGGAATCGATAGTAAAAACAATAGATTATAAATAACGATACTGGAGCTTGACTTCGACGGATCAACGCAGCTAATTGCTATGCAGTGTAAGTCAGTTATGGCACATTATACCTATCCCGATTTAGATAAACGAGTCCTAGACTGGTTTCCTTTGCTACCCATAATTCCACACAGAAACCAGGCTAGCTCATATGCAAGCTGAATTTCCCCCATGAATGAATTGATGAAAAATGCTTTGTTTTCCTTCAAAATGTGAATATGTATTGATATCATTAACAACTATTCTGGATAAAATTTATATATTCTCTATGTTTTATAACCACTTAACCCTATTATACAAATCGCAAACAATCATATTATTACAGGTGAACTTACGTAATTGGGTTTCACTCTCCTTCATCGACTCAAACTCAATTTGGGTGGAACTTTCATGCTTTAGGTGTTGTAGATCTGCACTGATTACTTGAATATTCACCGGGTAAAGGTCTATTTGGTCATTTTTGCCAGCTGCCAATCGTGTTAAATAATTTGTTAAACCTGCAGAATTTTGAAAACGGAAAAGTGCTGCCGAACCCTCCCCATCAATTTCACCATCCGAATTTCTGGCATGTGGGTCGAAAATTGAATATTCTTGGTAGTTTTGACAAATAATGGCTATATATGAGTCTGATATTCGTAAAACAAAACTCTGTTTGGGTTTCCTCATCAGTGCAGATGTTATAAATGTGTGGATGTATGAGGAAAGTGCAAATTCTGCCTCATCCAGAACCCCAACACTAGCCAAAATATTGCTTCGACCAATGCAGCATTCAATTTTTTCTGGTAATTCGTCAATGTTTAGTCTTGACTCAGCTCTCCGAAATGGCCAACCTTTTTTTTGTAGAATGTTCAAATGAAGACTGTCTCCAGCGAGAAGAATGTCATCAACAAAATTTGAATCCCAATCATGGACCGATTTTACTTTCGAAGCAATGAGAGCTGTTATACAGTTACTACAACACTGCGAACCTGTTGCTGCATGTTTAAACTTGTCATTTGTGGCCTGATGAAAGTTTCCCATGACAGCCGTCATCCTGTTCTGCTGAATGACACAAAAAGTAAAACAATTAAACAATCATATTTTTTAAAAAGATTATATGGCGTACTATGTTACGTGATTCGTGAATAATAAAAAATAAACATTTAATCATATCTATCCTTGACACGAGAAGGTTTAACTATTAAAACATTTACAAACGTAATATGCTGAAATAGAGATGACTGAATACATGTAACTAACGATACATCCCACTAAATCAAAAATGTTTATCATCTTTCTTTGATACATTGGTCATACTGTCCTTTGAGTTTTAATCAAACACACAGGGAATTATGCTAATACTTTTTGAAACATAAAATACATTTGGCAATGTATCGTACAATACATCAAATACATCTTTGATTTGTAATACTTGTTATCAAGATATACAAGAAAAATACTTCTTTAGAGTCTGTGCTCCTCTTCGTTTTAGATTTTTCTTCATCCGTATTGTTTGAGTCTAGATTACAAGGGGATTGGAATTGCATGGAAGCAAGAATGTCTAAATGGAACAAATAAAACGTAGTAAAAAAATTATATTAACCATGGTGATTGATTTTTTTACTATCCTTTTTTTTTTTAAATATTCCTTAGTGTATATTGTACCCTTTTCGTCATTTTAATTTGCAATATTCAATTAATGAAAATTTATTTTAATTAATACATTGATTATGAAATGTAATTTTGTTTTAAATACGGTTTCCTCTGCCAACAAAAGAATTTTGTTTACTGATATGTGAGTTATATATTTCGCTTGGACCTTGAAAACTGATATTCAAATATGGTTTAATTTTAAGAAAAAAAAAAGACAATGATTCTTTACAAAAAACTATAACTTATCAAGTATGAATGTGGCGATTCTCTTGTTTGTTTGTTGTTGTTTTTTTTGTTCAGTAAAATTCAATATCGTGTAGTCTCAAAGAATATATGAATTTGTGATTACTAAACATTGTTTCCTGTGTTTATTTTCAGTGTTATCTTTAAATTACAGTTAAATTTCAAATGATTACCGAATATAAATTGTGTTAAAAAATTAATTTATTGACACCGTAAAAGTGTCTAATCAGTATTTTTATAATTCAAATTTTCTAAATGTTTTGAAACAAAACTTATATAACTCTTTTATTCTTCTGAAATATGCTAATATAAATAAGAAAAATATTCAGAAAACAATGATAATATTGTGTGAATTGAATTACATGTATACACCAGATAATACGTAAAACAGTTTAACGAAAATTCTAAAACCTTTTTGAATTACTGTAAAACTCGTTTAGTACAAACAGGGATATAGCAAAATCTCGGATATAGCGAAGTTTTTGAGTCCCCGGTGAAATCCGTAAGATGTCTTTGCAAAATTTTACGGCTATAACGAATCCGAGTATAGCGAACATACGGATATAACGAATTGGTTTTGAGTCCAGTAGAGTTAAATTATACAATACTTTAACCCTTTTATAACAAATATATTTATAGTTTCAAAAATTTGCACTTCCATTTAACAAAATAGTTGGAATGAAAATATTTTCACATATATTCTTCAATCCACAATCCGATTTTAAGGGAATCAAAAGAATTTATTTTCATTCTAAGCCTCAGTTATCAAAAATTGTAGTCTAGTAAAAGAAAGCATGTTATAAGTGAATTCGCTATTGTTATACTTATACGGATATAATGAATTACGGATATAAAGAAGTAAATCCCCTGGTCCCTAGAACTGCGCTATAACCGAGTTTTACTGTAGGAGAATCAATCGTATACAATTATCAGTGAAGATATTGTTAATCATTACCATTTGTTTCTTCAAAAACGATAGTTCTCTCTTGTAATGGATCGTAAATCCCGTGGGGAATTGCTGTGAATGTAAATATGAAAATACAAAAGACGAAATCGTTCCACTGACAACAAAGATACAGGCAAACTTTAGCGTTTCCAGACCCGAAACCCTTAGTTCACTTTTCCTTTTAATTATTATTTGATAATGGCATTTCATTTCATTTAAAATTATTTTATACAACTATATGAAAACAAGTTAGTATCGTTCTTTCACCTAAATCCATTTATGACTATCTACATATCAATGAAAAAGTATGATAACATATGAAAGGCAGAATCATCTTTACTAGTACTGTTAAAGGTGTGTAGGTACAAGAACAAAATATATTTGTTAGTCTTTGTGCTTTTTAAAACATTGAACTTTATTTTAAAAAGATGGTGTCTGATTGTAGTGGTATTTAATATTTGTCGATAATGTTGTATTTAAAGACCGAAGTGTTCGACTGGTCGGATTTTAAGAACATAAAGGCGAGACGTGGATCATTAAAAAAAAACTATCAGCTACCCCATCATCCACACTTATGGCTTTGATATAGCATTGCAGCTAGTCAAGTAAGTGGGAAAAAATCAGAAAAAGCAATTCAAAAGATATTTACATTAAACAACAGCAATGGCTATAACTACAAAACTCATATTATGAAAAATCATTTTTTGTTTTGTGATTTTCCCATTTTTAAGTACAACATATATCATAGGTATAATAATTTTATTTATACCTTATTCAGCTTATCTAACAATTCATTATAAATATCAGTGTGGAAAGACCTCTTATTGTTCGAGAACAATTAGTCTACAAGTTTCTATTAATTGTTTACAACAAAATTTGAGAGTCAGTCGAAAAGTTATAAACAAAACAAAGATTACAATCTTTGTAATATAAACGAAGCTTGTGTCCTGTTTTGTCTACAATTATTCAATATACTGGTAACAGTTTTTTAAAAACTGATTTCTATTCCAAGTTTTTTTAAGCATAAACAGCAGTACCGATCAGACCCAACCGAAAAGGTAGTAAACTCTATCTAAACCCTAGGCCTACTTTCTGGGTCTACTTTGGGTTTACTCCGGATTTACTAGAGTGGACCAAGAGTAAACCTAGAGTAAACCCAAAGAAAACCTAGAGTGGACACAGAGAGTAAACCCCGATCAGAAGTATACCCCTGAAAGCAGACGCTACATGTGTATTCGGAATATACAAGGGACAGGAATTATAGGCAGTAAGATGGAAAAATAAAATACAGGTCTGCTTCACACTTCAGTGCGTACAATTGACCACAAAAGCAGTTCTTAAGTAAACCCAAAATAATCTCCGAGTAAACCCATGGTAATCCCCGGGTGGACCCACATTTTCAAAATGTAAACCCAGAAAGTAGACCCGGGGTTTAGTTGGGGTTTACTCTGGTGTTAGGGTGGGTCTGATCGGTATTGTAGTTCCCAGCATTAATTTTATCAAGTTAGGTTTAAAAATGAAATTTTCACATCAACATACAAAACGTAAACAAAAAACACAAAGTAAATGTTTTCATGAGAAAGAATTGTAAGCTCTGTATCGTACTTCTAACATGATGACTGAAACTAACATTTCGGTTAATTATTACAAATGTCTTTCAATATTGTAGGCATCAAAAAGGAAAAATAATTTTTGACAAAACTCTTGACCATACCCTTTAGTCCTTAATAGCTATTCTTGTTAGACGAACCTTTTAGCAAGTTATTTAAATAAGGTCCATTCATAACGTACATATTGTACCTTTCCCAATTATTTTAACATATCTTACAAAGAGGATGTAGCATTCACCCTCCCTCTCTTTGTACCATGAGATTCATATCAAAATTTTGCTAATATCAACCAATATTGGTTCCTTTTCATCCCTAGTATGGCTCCTTTGGGAGACATCATTTAAACAAAGTAAGATTTTGAAAAAAAAAATGTATCTAAACTACCTGAGGATGCTTCCTTATAAAGTATCTTTCTGACCAACTGGTTTTGGGGAAGAAGTTTTTAAAATCTTTTTCTCTCTAGATTTCTATATAAAAAAGAGGATACCCTTCCTTTTGTGGCTTCACCTTACCCTGTTGATACTTGCAATTACACTACCTTAGGATTCTTACATCCGAGTTTAAGCTTTTTTTGCGAAATGGTTTTGGAGAAGTAAAGTAAAGAATTTCTGACTTATTTTTTTCCTTTAAAGAGGCGTGGGTTGCCCTTCATTTCAACCGATCCCTTTTACGCAATAAAGCTTTATGACAAGTTAGGTTGTAACTGGTCCATTGATTTAGGAAAAGATGTCGAAAAAGTGGAAAGATTACTGAAAGACTGACAAATAGACCGAAAACAGACAGAAGTGATCTGAAAGGTCTGAATATATGCGATTTAAATTAGTCTAATGTTCGGAAAAAACACAGAACAGCAAATATTCTTAACGTGACAGATATATAAAAGAGACTATTCTAGAAGATGACAAACGAAAAAATAAATCGATGAAATCGACATTTTATTTTATTTAAAATCAATGCAGAAGTTTGAGATACTTACCCACCAATGGTTCATTTTCAGAAGAACCTATAAAAAAATCTTAATTTACTTCAATTATTTTATTTAGATTTAAAATTAAATAAGATTGGAGGAGAAACTTGAAAAGTTCTTACCGTTATTAAACCGCTCCTCATCCAGACTAGAGTTTTGATCTATGAAAATATGTAATAGTAAACTTTTAATCATGAAAAGCAATAATTGAGACCTTTTACAACGTTTCGATATATTCACCTTATTTAAATATTCATTCAATATTTATATCTTTCTGGCAAGAAGTTCCAGTAGATAGTAAATAACGAATATTTTAGACAAGATAAACTATTGTAATGATCATATCTAAATGCACACTAATGGTAAATCATTTACACGATCCATTTGCCTGTATGAAGTTATTTAAACTAAAGGTCTGGGGGTGTTAACCTAAACAACAGTATACTTAATTCTCATCAAATCAGATTTAGGGTAACTATTCCAAATATCCTGACATTTTAATAAACAATTCATTTTTAAAAGACTGGTTACATTTTAATCAAAGATAATGTAGAAAAAATTCTTTATCTATTCTATGAAAATGTAAACTTTACATTGTACCCCACGTATTTAATTGAACGTTGAATTGAACACACCTGAATTTATACTCCCCGAGGATACCGTTAAAAGTGTCAGTCTTTCTACCAAAAATAAATTAAAGACTTTCGATATATAGGAAGTTGATAACAAATAAAATATTGGTTTTCATGATACCTTATCGAATAAGTGAACCAACTAGTGTAAATGGTGATCTATAAAACGTTTGTTAGATAATGAAACCAAAATATCAAATCCAATATATTAAATTAAAAAACCTAAATGGTTAATCTGATCCACCAAATTAACAATAAAAGACTTTCGATATAAAGGGAGATAGTAACAAATATAATATTGGTATAAATGATACATTATTAAATAAGAATACCAACGATCGTAAATGAAACAACACTGTACAATTTCACTGTTAAAATACTACCTGTACACTTTTGAGCAGGCAAACTAACATGCACATCTTCCTGTTCCGATACAAACTCTGGCACTACTACAAAAGATAAAACATTTGGATATGGAATTTCGAAACAATAACTTTATATTGAGGTCAGAAAAATTCGCAATATTTTATTCTGCACTAAATGTAATCGCTTAAAACGGCAACAAAAAGCATTGTAAATAAACATAAACGCACTTTTCTAGAGTTTGAACAGGGTCTTTTCTTAAAATTATGCATATAAAACACATAGTCACTACTTTTGAAATATAATGTGTATTTTGGCGAGGGTAAAAAAACCTGACAGAGGGCGAAGCTTTTCGAGCCTTTTTCAATTTTCCAACCAGAGCAATTGAGCATATCATGTATTTAGTTTATCCTGCAACAATATATCCAATTATACGCATCAAAAGAGCATTATTCGACAATTTTTGCTGTATATCTACATTTGAAACCATGATAGAAACAATAAACGTCGGTTTAATGCACGATGCTATATTGAGGGTTTCACTTTATAAAGTTTGTTTTACTGGTGACCTATATTCGGTATGCAAGGGGTAGTTACATAATAAATAAACCTATTATTCTAAACATTACAATTTCAAATACTGTTTACAGGTAATTATTCGCCCCCGTTTTATTTTTGTCCCTTTACCCTCCTTGTAGCGGGCGAATTTAAGACTGGGCGATTTCCAATGTCTCAAATTATTTCTCTTTAAACACAACTGTGTTTGGGCGAATTCTTTTGATTTATTTGTCAACATTTGTTGAAGATTTGAAGAAATGATAGAATATCAGAATGTCTATCAGCTTATACTACTAAATTGAAATAAATATTTATACTAAAATTTGTATTGGTTAGCCCGCATTTCCTATTATTTTCTGAATTTTGAAAAAAAAAATGATTTTTTATGCTTCCAATAATATAATATATATGATTTAATATAAAAATTGACAGAAAAGCTTACATATCGACCATTTAATAAGAGAGAATTTAGTGAACTGATTTTAGTGATTTTTTCACAGAAATCAATATATAGAATTCGTCCTTTAAAAAGCTTATAAAAATATAATTTGATAGGCAAATCATATTTTAAAAACATATTCTGTAACCCAAGTATAATATCATTAGTTCACATTTGTAAAAATAAAAAAACCAACATTAATGTAATTGTTTTTAAAATGCTAAAACAGACTCATTAGTCTGAAGCAATTCTGAATTCCGAGACGTGATATTTTCCTACGCCAATATTACGCCAAAAATATAGTCCTTGTTATATTCTAAACATTGACAACTTTATCTATGCAAAGTTGTATGATAATAAAAAAGAAAAAATTATAATTTTTTGATATCCTTTCATCTTGATTTGATGAACAATTAATAAAATGTATGTTCGACAAGTCGAAAACGAGGAAAGACTCCTTCCTTAATATGCATACTTACCAGCAAACAGCTGTTTTTTGTTCATAGTTTGCAATAGATCCTGTTCTTCTACTGCTTCAACTTTAAACATCAAAAGAATGAGGCCCATGGGCTACATTGCTCACATGCGCAACAATACATAATGAAATCAGCTTTATGGATTAATATACAAAATATTTATATCAAATATAATGAGAAAAAAATGAAGATTTTCATTTTTTTTTTTACCTTAGATATTATTATGTTAATCAATGGGCCCTTCGCAACAGGGTGATTTTATAGCCATATATTTGTTTAGCATTGCAATTCTCAAGAAAATAAATACAACTGTTTATATATAGGATATAAACCTTTGTGAGGCCCAAGATTTCTCCAGGGACAAAAGTCGAAACAATTTTCAAGAATCATCAATATGTCAAAATGCTTGCATAGAAAAAAAACCTATTATTTAAGTATTTGTTAAGAATAAAAAATGTTTTCCTTTATAAAATTTGACCCCCTCCCCCAACGTGGCCGTACCTTGCCAATGAAGATTATGATTTTGACCAATTTTAATCAACACTATTTAAGGTTGCTTTTGTTTTTCTCGGCAAATTACTTTTCAGAAGAAACTTTTAAAAGATTTTTCTCTATACAATCCTATGTAAAAATTCAACATAACATTGTGGCCCCATCTCATTTCTGGAGATCATGATTTGAACAAATTAAACTTAAAATTACAATACCTGAGGATGCTTCGACACAAGTTCCAGCTTTTCTGGCCAATTGCTTTTCAAATGGATTTTTCTCTCTATATTCCTTTGTAAACCTTTGACCCCACCCACCCTTTATTGTGACCCCACCCTACCCAAGGGATCTTGATTTGAACAAACATGAATCCAACTTGAGGAAGCATCCACACAAGTTTCAACTTTTCTGGCTGATCGGTTTCTGAGAAGATTTCTACGGATTTTTCTAAATATATATAAATATATATTTCTATGTAAAAAAAAACTGCCCACTGTGTCCCTACTCTAACTAGGGTGGATCATGATTTGAATATACTTGAACTACCACTAATTGTGGATGCTTCCACACAGGTTTCAGCTTTTCTGTTCAATTGGTTTAAGAGAGGAAGATTTTTTAAGAATACCAAAAGAATTTCAATAATTTCAAATTATCTCCCCTTAAAAGAAGGCCCTTCATTTTACCAAACGTGAATCCTCTTTACCCAATGACCTTTTGTTCCAAATTTGGCTAAATTGCTTTGTGATTCTTGAGAAGAAGTCAAATTGGAAAAAAAAGTTTACAGACAGGCGGGCGGACAGACTGACGCCGGACAAAATGTAATTAGAAAAGATCACTTGAGCTTTCCGCTCAGGTGAGCAAATACATTTCAATTTATATAAAGCTAACATTTATTGTGCAATGGTCTGTCTTTAAACATCCTCTGGTAAATAAGTTCCTTATTCTTCCTGTATACAAAATTTAGACTAGAGTAATCCTGCTATGCAATTATCAGTTAAGTGGTGTAGCCCCTAAATACCATCCCCAATCTTCTTTTTGTCGATAATAAAGCATGTTAAATTTTGTAAGTTCCAAATTACCAAAACCTCTTGTCATTGTCTGGTTTACGGAAGTTAGAAGCAAAGTAAAAGTCATGGTTGTTGATTTGGCATATACAAATAAAAAAATTGACAGATTTGTAGGTACATGTATGTGATATTATAGCAGAGACCTTCTGAGGCCCTTATCAATTAACAATTGAACTTCTCTTTTGAAATGATTTAAAACTACCTGTAGACTTTTGAACAGGCAACCTGACAATAACATCTCTCAGATCCACTTCAACCTCAGACTCCACTATAACAGATAACAAATTTTGACAAACAAAATTACAAAATTGCTCAGAAAGTGTATATCGTGAATCTACTAAGGTTACAGAAACTCATGTTCTTCTGTTTTCGCGAAGTAAATGTAGAAAGCATTTAAATGGGCCTATAATAAACGCACTTTTATCAAGTTTAAAATTAAAAATGTGTAAAAATAGATTGATATTTTTTTTAAACAAATTCTTAATGTAAGAGAATAAAATGTCATCTGAAAGCCTTTTTATTATCAAAAAACACTTAGTTTTTTCGGATCATAGTACAAATATCTACGAAAATTATTAAACAGATGAACTTTTCGGGATTTGTTTGCAAAGTTAACCTTAAATGTTCTTTCAAATAACGAATATTATTCAGCTAGTCCATATTTTTCCTACATCCGATTAACTCTACATACTTGTTATAATTGAGTTTTACTGTCAAATGTTTTTAAATTCTTGACTTAAACAATAAAATTATACATTTAGTTCTTTTTTTAAATGAGCATGGTCCCGATTTTGGTCAAATTTTATTTGTCTATCTTTATATTTATTTTAAGCATAGATATACAGTTCCTAACGTTGAACACATTCGTTATAGGTTTAAAACTGAAATTTTTACTTCAAGGTTCAAAATGTAAACAAACGCTTTGTTTACATAGCGAATAATTTCAAGCTCTGTAACTCGGTGATATCTCAACAAATGAGACTCAAATTTCGGTTGCCTATTAAAAATGCCTTTCTGAAGCATATTGTAAATATTAAAATTGGAAAAATAATTTTTGACCAAAATCGTGACCATGCCCCTTTAAATTTCAAATCAAATTGTCATGTCACACTTTTGATTTTGCAACACAAACGTATTTCATAAAATGGAAAAGTTACAGTACTAATTGTTAATCACAACACTAATTCTAACACATCTGAGAAAATTAACCAACTCCCTCCTTTTCAATGAGATTGATTGGATAGCTTTTAATGTGTATAATTTCTTTACAAAACATCGACATGAAATGTTTAAAAATGTACATTTTACAATATATGAAAAAATAAAACGATGTCGATATTTAATATTGTTTCTTTTAACATTGTCATCTTTACCTTAATAGATTTTTGGACGTCATTTGAACTTTTTTATTGATTCCCTACATTTTTCTACTTGAAATATTACCTGCGGAGTGTGTATTGATTTCTCCCAAAATGGCTACACTCTCATCATCAAGCACATTTTCATCTAAAACGAAATCATGTGCCCTGTTTTATGCATTATGTATCCATCATACAACATATATTCATTCTATACTATCATATCCATTTTATAATTTGCATTCTATCGGATTTAAACTAGGGAGTGGATTACCGAGCGAATGACCAGAGGTCTCATTGTTCACCATTTTTTTTCCACTTCGTGTTAAGTTAAACATTTAGCTCATTTTTGTTTTGGTGTTTCATTTGTTGTTTCAAGTTTTAAAAATTAGATCTTTTTGTCAATTAATTCAAATGTAAAAAATGCTACCCTTCCCCTATTTTCTTTACTAAGCGATTTCTTAAAATTGTCTATGTCTTAAATGTTGATTAAACAGGTAAAAAAGAGCAACATTTGTTTTATCCTAGCAAAGTAGAACATACACGGAAATTATTTTCCGAAATTTCGGAACGAAAATACCATCTAATATACCAAACAATACTCATTTATTCACCTTTTTACACCGCCAGGGAAATTTTAGAGCGTTATCATGTATTTTATTTATCCTGCAACATAGTATCATATTTTCCCCATCAAAAGATCTTTATATGACAATATTACAGCATATCTGCAGTTGAAACTATGACGTCATGGCATATAAACGATGAACGTCGGTTAAATGCACGAAGCTTAATTGAGGCATTGACCTTATACAGCTTTGTTTTATTGAGGTATATATGTTCGGTCGGTGCACGTTGTAGTTGCTTGATTAATACATTTATTATTCTAACAAGCATTCTCAAATATACCTAACGGTATGTTTTCAAACAGGTTTTAATACGATTTTTAACTTTTTTAATATTTACTCGTCCGATATTAATTTTTTTAACAATTTAAAAGGAAAACAATTTCGTTTTATTTGTAAATTAATATGCATACTTACCAGCAAACATCTCTTTCTCGATAACAGTTTCCAATCGATCTTGTTCTTTTACTGCTTCAACTTGAAAAAAAACCCAATTCAATTTGTATAGTAAAATACAAAACGGTAATAGTAAGGCTTACATTTATTGTACAATGGTGTGTTTTTAAACATCCTCTGGTAATTGTGTTTCTAACACTTCCAATACACAAAACTAAGACCCGAGAAAACAGTACTGCTATCTGATTATCAGTTAAGTGGTGTAGCCCGTATATACCACCACCCCCTTCCATCTTCCATAATAAGGCATGTTTAATTATGTAAGTTCCAATTTATCAGAAAGCTCCTGTCATTGTCTGGTTTATAGAAGTAAGAAGGAAGTAAAAGTCATGGTTGTTGATTTGGCATATACAAATAAAAAATAGACAGGTTTGCAGGTATGTGATATTATAGCGGAGACCATCTGAGGACCTTATCAATTAACAATTGAACTTCTCTTTTGAAATGATTTAAAACTACCTGTAGACTTTTGAACAGGCAACCTGACAATAACATCTCTCAGATCCACTTCAACCTCAGACTCCACTATAACAGACAACAACTTTTGATAAACAAAATTACGAAATTGCTTAGAAAGTGTATATCGTGAATCTACTAAGGTTACAGAAAATCACATTCTTCTGTTTTCGCAAAGAAAATGTAGAACGCATTTTTATCAAGTTTGAAATCAAAAATGTTTTAAAATAGGTTTTTTTAATAAATACCTAATGTAAAAAAAACAAAGTGTCCTCTGAAAGCTTTTTTATCAACACAAAACAGTAGGCCATTGTATAAATATCTTTATCAAACAAAAATATAAATTCAAGCGAAAATACATCTAATAGTACGCATTGTAAAACAAAACAAGAAACGATAACTTAACGTCACCCATCCTTCTTGACATGAATATTTACATAGAAAATGGAATGCTCCTTTGTATAAATAATGATGCAGTATATGTGCAGGGTTTTGCTAAGGTTTTTTTTTTCTTTTTAACTTTGATTGGTTTTTTTTAGAAAAAAAACCTTCCCCAAAACAAAGCCTCTTGAAATCAAAAGTAAGCAACGAATATGTTAATGATCTCAAAAAATGTCGTTTACCTATATTAAGTAAAACCAAATAACTATAAAAAAAAAATAAAGCAAAAATTCGTTTGGTTTTCCTGAAATTAAAAAAGCGCTTTTACCTTATAGATTTATTAACGAAATTCTAGGGATTTGATAACAAAATTTATCACTATATCCATATAAATAACGAAGATTATTAAGCTAGTCCATATTTTGCCAAGATCTGATTCACTCAACATACTTGTTACAATTGACTTTTACTGTCAAATGTTTTTCAATTCTTGACTTAAACAATAAAATTATGCATTTGGTTCTTTTTTTCAAATTTCAAATCGAATTGTTATGTCACACTGTTCATTTTGCAAGACATCTCATAAAATGTCAAAGTTCCTGTACCAATTATCAATAACAATACTTATTTTGACACATCTGAGAAAATCGACCAACTCGCTGCTGTGCAATGTGATTTTATGCTTAGCTTTTAATGTTGTTTTATATTTTGTCGCATGTTTTTGTATAATTTCTTGAAAATCGATAAAAAAAATGTCAAATCTGCTTTATAATACCTACATTTTATGATATGCTTATAAGAAAGAAACCTGATCTTCATATTCATCGTTCGTTAAAAATGGTGTCTACTTACACTGTCATCTATCCCTTAATAGATTTTTTGGACATCCTTTGAACTACTCATCTACAGCCTGTTAACAATACATTCATAGTTCAATATTTTTATTGATTTCCTACATTTTTTTACTTGAAATATTACCTGCGGAGTGTGTATTGATTTCTCCCAAAATGGCTACACTCTCATCATCAAGCACATTCTCATCTAAAAAGAAATCGTGTGCCCTGTTTCATGCATTATGTATCCATCATACAACATATATTCATTCTTTCCTATCATATCAATTTTATATTTTGCATTTTATCAGATTAGAACTACGGAGTGGATTACGGAGCAAATGACCAGAGTTCACACTGTTCCCCATTTTTTCTCCACTTCGTGTTAAGTTAAACATTAAGCTTATTTTTTTGTTTCATTTTTTAGTTCAGGTTTTGAAAATTATACTTTTTTGTCAATTAATTCAAATGTAAAAAATTTTACTCTCCCCCTCCCGCAGTGTAGCTATATTCTGCCACACGGATTCTTAATTGCACAATCTAAATTCTACACTACCTGAGGGTGACTTCACAAAAAATAGAGATTTTTTCACTGAATGGTTCTTAAAGAAGATTTTTAAAGATTTTTTCTTTACATTCTCTTGAAATATTTTGACCATACTTCCCCTTGTAGCCCTCTTGATTTCAATAAATATTGTTCTACTTTACCTGAGGATGTGTACACAAAAGATTGTTTTGGCCAAGTGGTGTATGAGAAGAGGTTCAAAGATTTTGTCTGTATATTCCTATGTAAATTTCGACCTCCAATTGTGGCCTCATCCTACCATAAGGGGTCATAATATTCACAACTGTGAATCTACAGTACATGAGGATGCTTCCACACAAGCTTCAGCTATTTTAACTGAATAGTTCAGATGTATACATAATGATACAATTTTAACATTCATATTTGGTTTGATTTTCTACGATCAATTATTGCGTTTAAAGACATGACCCCAAATTATGACCACATCCTACCATCATATCTTGCACAAACTTAAATATTAGCTTTCAAAGGATGATTCAATAAAAACTACGACTATATTTTGTCTGTTTTGTTTTTTTTTTATTTAAGAATTATTCTATTTTAAAAATAGGTCTGAACAATGAAAAATGTTAGTTAATATATGCAGTATATATGTAGGAAGGATAGTATAAATTTGCTCTCTTGTAATCCGGTGTGATTTATATGGATAGCGGCACAGTGTTAGTATTCAGAATCAACTACAAATAGTTAAACTTAAGAAAAACAATGCTGAAGGTTTATTTTGAAATATATTATTCATCTTATTATATAATATCAGTATTATAATATTATCTTTATCTATAACAATATATGAAATAGGACATAAAAATAAATACTGTACTTTCTGCAAGGAATATGAAAATACTTCAAATATGCTTCCATAATCCTTACTTGTCTTCTTCTATTTTGGTAACTTCTTAAAACACATTGTGTTGTACGTGAAAATTAACACGCGCACTCACCAGCAAAAAGCTCTACCCTTTTGTTTGTTTGCAATGTATCACCGTTTTCCTCTTTCACTGTTTCAACTTGAGACATGAAGAAAAAAACTTTCAAAAATTATAGCGAAATACAAACAAATTTGGGTGCTTTAATGAACAGCATATAGTGTGACAATCAATCGTAAAGTTGGGCCAAATATACAAATTGAATTTCTTTAAAGAAGTCAATGAGGTTTTTTCTTTTAAAGTCTGACAGAGAACATTAACCTTTTTTGTTTAACTTACACTTAATGAAATCTTTTCTGCCTGCTGGTAACCTTGTTAATACCACTGAACATTTCTTCATCTGGTGATAAATAATGCTATTCTAATAACTGTGCGATCTCTCAAATAATGGCATTTCAATTTTTTAAAATATTCTGGTACCTCCAAATGATATAAATGTTTATAATGGTAATCTCGGCTAGAAATCAAGAAATAAGATGTTCTGCAAGCAAAACGTGTTAAAAGCTTATACTGGTCCTATGGAGTCACATTATCTCAATTATCAACATTTACAAACTACATACATGTAGTATGTATTTAAAGAAATGATTTTTCTACAATGTACATTTACATATACATTGAAAACCACATCGTTTTATTTTGGAATAAGTAAGTTTCTAACATACAATAATACTTTATCACAACATAAGTATGGGCCTTTGACTAATAGCTGCATAATTAATTTGACTGTATGGGTGACAACTGATGATAAATGATTTTATATAATACAAAAAAAAATCATTTTTCCTAAGTTAATCTGTTTATATCTTTTATCAATGAACTAAACAGAATGCATTATGCAAGAAACTAGCAAAGTTTAATCTTTGATAGAAATTAACATACCTGAAATCTGTTAGGAACTTTTGAGGAAGATCTAGCAGGCAAGTCCGAAACCTAAAATGATATGAACAGCATTTAAACTATATCAAAGCTTGTTTAAATGAAATTGAGATAAAAAGATTTATCTTATATTTGATATTTGATATGAACAATATCAATTTTTCGGGAGAATTTTCAGTGAGGTGTATAAGCTGCAAAGTAAATAACCCTAAGACAAAGTTTCAAAAGCTTACGCATGCATTGGTATAACATTATATACATAATCGCCAATCTCTATTTAACAAATTTGATCGGAGTTGCAAATATGTACCTTGTCATATGCAAATTGTTGTTGTTGATTGATGTTAAAAGCAATTTTATTCAACACTCCTTAGTCCTTAAATTTGCCAACAAACCATTATGCTACAGATATTAAGTATCATAACAGGTTCTATGTTGTACTTACAGTATACGTAGCGATTTTCTATTTGAATATTTAATGTCTTCAATGTTTATTATAAGGGTATTATAGAGCAACGTTTGTTCCTATATTAACAAAGTAGAACCTACACGGAGATTCATAAACTGAACATTATTTTTTCGAAAATTTTGGAAGAAAAGTTCCTATGAAAATATTAAACAATACGCATTTGTTTACCTCTTTACACCGCCAAGGCAAATTTTTCACACCGTAATCGTACTTTATTTCTTCCCCGGCGTTAATAAACCTCCGGGCAAATAAGACCAAGGCTGGCTTGTAGTCCACGATGATTTTTTCAATGTTGGCATTACATTCGTTTTCATGCCTTGGTGCATCGTTGATGTATCTCCCCATTCTTTTCGAAAATGTCGCATCAATACTTAAAAGTCAATGAAGAATGTATTTGTATTATAAGAGCATAATAACAGCATAACAACATATGCAATCCAGTTACAGGTTCTCTGATCAAGATTTTAACTCCGAACCGTTAAGAAATGCATACTTCAATTAATATTGATTTCAAGCTAAAATTTAAGTTTTCATTCAAAATAATGCTTTCCATTTTAATATTCAAATTTTTTTCCATGTATTTCGTCTATAATTATGCTTATTTTACATGGTTCACCACCTCCACAACTCTGATTATACCACTAATAATTAAGTTGACATCACCACACAGGTTTATACACCCTTCTATTGCGTCAAAAACAATTGCACACCTGAAACTCGTACCCGACGTGTAGTATTCCCTACGTTGTCGAAAATTGAATGCATTTAATATCCCTTCGCGCAGGTGTTTGCTAGGTGGACATAGCATCACTATTGTGTGCGCCTGTGTGTATTGTGTGTTGATGTTCATTTCAGCGAATGGGAAATTTTTAAAATGTTGATCAAAGTTTGTATTTTTTTGCATCGAAAAAGAAGAAATCTTATTGTGTCGTCATTTTGGTCGCCTGAGTTTTCGTCAAAGTGACGTCATTTTTTTAAGTTAATTACTTATGACACCGTATGTACAGAGTGCACTAACCTAGGTTTGCTACACTTATTTGCAAAGTTTAAATTCAAATCACACGTTTACTCAAGAGATTAATAAAATGCTATTTTATTTCTATGTTACTTTATTTTGTTTAAATTGCCTCAGTTTGATGCTCTTGTTTTTGATTCAAGGTTATGTCAAGGCCACTACCTTTACGGTCTGGTTTTTTCCTCAATTTAAAAGATAAATAAAATAAATATAGTTATCTGCAAATATGTTGACATCTGTTGAAGATATGAAGTTTCAATTTCTTATTGAAATGATAAAATATTGTTAATACCACAAATTTCAAATAAATAGTTCTATCTACGCCCGAGTTTCCTCTAATTTCAATAAATTTTGAAGATTTTGATAATTTTTCTATTCTTCCAATAATGCAAAAAGTCTGAATTTTTACTTATTATGAAGACTTTGCATAAAGGTATTAATTGATATAAACTGACAGAAAAATTAATACATTAACCATAAAGTAAGGAGGGAGAAAACCCGATTTTAGTGATTTATTTTCACACAAATCTATTTGTAGAATAAGTGCTTAAAAAGACAATGAAAATGTAAAGAGATAGGAAAATCACATTTAAAAGATATATTCTTAAACCGAAGTGTCTTATCATTAGTTCACAACTATTTATTGATATTCAGTTACAACGAAGCAGATAAAAAAAAACAGCTTAATTAGAAAGTTAACATTTACTGGTGTTTTTAACATTGTAATAAAAATACAACACAAGCCTTGTTCACAAAAAATAGAATTTTAAAATACGTATTTTTGATTATAAATCAACAACTGGCCCTCAAATTTTAGTCAATCTTTGGAAATGCATTATGTTAGATAAAATTTATCATAAACCGTGACCATACAACTATAGTTATGGGGAAAATTAAAAATTAAATTACTAAACAATTTAACGTGGCCGAGTCTTATAATTTTTACACTAGATATTTTGATGAAATTTATATAACGTAGTTATAATACTGTATCAATTATTTTAAGATCAAAAAACACCACATGACCATATTTACATAGTGGCTGTGGTTTAGTGGTAAACCACTGCCACTGGGATAACATTAGACCCAAAATAAAAAAAAATTAATATTTGAATTGCGAACTGCATTCTAGAATGCAATTTACTTTTGAATTGCGAATAACGAACTTCGAACTACGTTCCAAAATCCGATTGCCGATCAATCCTAGAATGCAATATTCTATAGCATACCGTAAACAGGGAACTTTATTGGGGGGAAAACACCGGCATTTACTTAAACGTTATGAGAAACATTTGCTTGATTTTTACTCTTGAAATTACAAATACAAATTTAATCTTTGCTGTTCTTTCTTCTGCATTCAAACTTACAATACTTTGGTTCTGTCCTTAATAAAGAATTTATTGAGAAAATATGTGTGCAACAAAATCAATGACAATACTTCTTACCCCTTGAGTCTGTACACTGCGGCTATGAATTTAAAAACAGCAGCGAAAATATCTAAATATCTAAATTTTATTTTAGGAATTCATTGATACGTGGTTCTGATATACTGATTTTCTTTAGACAAGCTTTTTCGAAAGCTGTTACTTGTAGAACTATTAAGGATGGAGGGATGAGAAATTTGTCGGACAAAGATTTTTCGAGCAGTGTTCATATGAAACAATTTGCTAAAGCTAACATAACATCCGTTCTAGCACTTAAAAAGCCTTAAACTGATATTAGACTTTTGGAAACATAAACAATTTGAAATTATATAAAATCATAAACACAATTGAATGCCCACCATATCTTTTTCCCCAGGGATGAGGAAAAGAAAAATATATAACTTCCTAAACTGGAAGGGTAATTTTTTTCCCTCTTTATACCCTCGCTCCTGCTGATGACCTCTCCGTCGTACTCCATAAGGAACTCCCCTTTTCGAAAATTTCGCGTGGCAAACACGCCCTTACCTATAAATCATGAATAGAATTATATATAAAATATTTACAGAAAAGCACAAAAGGAAAACAGTAAACAATAGAGAACGGTTAGTTACATGGATCAATAAACGAATGTAATGAAGAAAAAAATCTGTGTTTTACTTTCATGGGAACAACAGCTTTGTCACAAAGCACAAAATTATGACAGTTTTTTATCAATACGGTTCTAATAAATACATGTAATCAATTAGTGCTATAACTTACCAATAACATCATTAATGTATCTAACTTCACATCCGTCCTTGTCAGACTGACTTTGAATGTACCTAACAGCATCTTTCCTAGCCTCTTCAACTGTCACCTGCGATAAAATTACGGCAATTATTATAGTTATTATACCACTATTTTTACCCCGTGCTCATTGACCTCGCAAGTATAGTTCTATTTTAAAAATGTATGTATTATTTCAAAATTGTCCAGGGGTGCTAAATGGAATTAAGTTCCCTTGGACGACAATTGCTTTTACCATTGTATTACACATGTACAATCTATTCAGCAGATAAATTATCCCGGGCAATTCTTTTGTCATATCCTATCATTTAGACCTTTATTCAAGAAGCCAATCGATAGAAATAAAAATCGATAAATAGTTCAGAATTTAAACATCAAAGACATAAAAAAAATACTAAAAATTCCATTTTTATATTAGACTTAATTTTTTTTTTTTTTTTTGTTTCTTAGTATTTCTTTTCTAATAAACATAGACGCACGTTCTCATTGCTGGAGACTTGTTTTTTTTTAAGGCTAGAAATTATGCAAATCTTCCTTACCTAAATCAAAACTGCAAAACTTTTAATAATGCAGTGCACTCTGATGTTGAAATAGAAATGAAATAGATAGTGACGAGATAAATGTTTATTTTTACGCACGGAAAACGTTTTAAAAGTCCTTGTTTATTGACCAATGGTGAGTTTTGCACGTATTGATTTTCATCAATTGGAATCCCCCCCCCCCTTTTCCAAATTGCTGGATCCGCCTCTGGAACGAATATATGTTACTTGTATATTACTTCCTTGGAAGATTACGTCACAGCAAAATCGTGAATGATCGTATAGTGTTAGAAGAATTTCATTACGGGCCGCCGCCAATAACAGGCGGTCTGTTATTTGATATACATTTAAATATGGCTACTGCGTTTCTGCGGGGTAGTTCTTTTTAATAGAATTAATATTATGCTTATTTTTTTCTAATTAAAAGAATGTAGAAATATGTTTATGCCTGTTAAAAATATGACATATTTTTTTGTTTTACTCGTAAATGAAATGTATGTCATACTTAGTAGATCACTAGATTGTCGTGTTTGGTGCGTTTTTATCGAGACTATAATCTATTCGGAAAATTTCGGAGTTCTTCATTCTGCATCGGGATCGGTATGCGGGACATACTAAAGACCTGAAATACTAAAAACCTGAATGTCATTAAATGTTATTGCTAGCGCTCTTGAGCGCTAGAAACTACGTTAGTCTTTTTCACTGGAATACGCATGCTCGACTCCATAGTAAGGGATTCTGGGAATACTGTACTACTGTAGATAAACTGTACCATTTGAATTTCGTTTAATAATCTTCACAAGAAATTTTGTGTTCTATTGTAAATGTCAAAAAGTAGCAGTAGCTTAGGTCTTATAATGCAAAGTTATTTTTGATATTATGATAAATAGCAAGCTTTATTCCTTCAAGCTCGGAAAACAACCTCCGAGCTTGTCGGAAACGCCCGAGAAGATACGATTGCTACAAAACAGTCTCAATATGGTTCTTGAAAATTCTCACATAGAAATTGAAATTACAGTAGATACATAATGATTAAGGCACAGTCAATGAGCTATGTCATCAGGCACGAAGCATCAGGGAAGGGGGGCAGAGGGGGCCTTGCCCCCCCCCCCCCCCCCACCACTTTTTCTCCCAGCAACAAGTTTTTTAAAACTTACATATAAGAAATTGAATTATCATGGAGTTAGGCCCTCCACTTTTTTGGGAGTATGTAAAAAATTGACTTGAAAATAAGGAAATGAGAAGTGAAATTGAAGTTATATACTACGCCAGCCTCCCCTCCCCCCCCCCCCCCCCCCCCCCCGATTAGGATTTTGAAAATTTTGGGAAACTTTAAATTTTCCCCTTTTTTTGCCCCCCCCCTCCCCCCACTTTTAAAAAACGATGCTACGTGCCTGGTCATTGCCGATGTGACTAATTTGAGATCCCACTCTAGCACAATTTCAGTTCACCACTGTGCCTTCCTATTGTTAATTAATCGATTCAGAAATTTAAACCAATGTTTTATAAATCTACTTCTGTGTTTTATAATGGCTACAGCGCTAGCTCACCAATCTATTTAAAAGATAAGCTTGTATCTATACTACTATATTAAAATAATAGACTCGAATTTTTAGCTTTAATACCGATAAACCGGAAGAGTACTGTCTTTTGTTTTATCTATTTTAAATATTATTGGTACTTGAAGATTACCAATTTGTTTTTATTTTTTTCTCAAACCTTGTTTATTAATTATCAACGAACATTCCTCCAAAAATTTGGGAAATCATCTGAATCTTTTGGATTTTACAATCTTGCGCACGCGCATTACATTCAGGCTAAATCACGGGAGGCTCTTTATTGTGATCGGCTTCGGCCGATCACTGTTGTGTCCATACAAGCTTATCTTTTAAAAAGATTGGTGAGCTAGCGCTGTAGCCATCGTAAAACACAGAAGCAGATTTCTAAAACATTGGTTTATATTTCTGAATCGATTAATTAACAATAGGAAGGCACAGTGCTGTAGCCTACTGGAATTGTGCTGGAGTGGGGTCTCAATTTAGAATTGTGAATCTAGAGTGGACGTCACATCGGCAATGGCATAGCTTATTGCCTTAATCATTATGTAGTTACTGTAATTTCAATTTCGAGGTGAACATTTTCAGAACCATTGGTACTGTTTTGTAGCAATCGTATCTTCTCGGGCCTTTATGGCAAGCTCGGAAAAAATATCCGAAGTTGTTTTCCGAGCTTGAAGGAATATAAGATAAAGTAAGCTATCTATTATAATATTGAATATAACGTATAAGACCTTTAGCTATTGTTACTTTTGACTTTTACAATAAAACACAAAACTTCATGTGAATATGATAAAACGAAATTCAAATGGTACAGTTTATCTACAGTATTAAAGTATTCCCAGAATCCCCCACTATGGAGTCGAGCATGCGTATTCCAGTGAAAAGGACTAACGTAGTTGCTAGCGCTCGAGTGCGCTAGCAATGAGGCATCCGGCAAATGCTTCCCTGTGCGCACACATTCCACACAGTCGAATTAAATAATTTTAATACAACCCTTTCCTTGTATAGGTGTTAATGCTCTTTGAAGAGCCCTACTCAGTGTTCTGAAGAAGAAGAAGATACATAAACATTTAATAATTACGTTAAAAATATAAAACTAGACATGGAGTTTACGAACGGCTTCCCCCAAATTTATTTCAAAATTAAATTTGTTGACGGTTTATAATGATGAAATTATGGCGTACTGATTCAAAATATTCTATATTTTGTAAAAATACAGTACTTTTTTAATTATTTTACATCAAACTGATAATGTTGATTGCTTCTAGCTATCAATACATGTATATCATTATTGCCGATCATTCCTTTAAAAGGAATACTTGTTTTATGTTTCCACAGTATCATATTTGCCTGGATAAACTTGGAAACGATAAAACAAATGCGTGTTAATTTTCATTGGAAATTTTTTCTGTTTATCAAAGAAAATACGGGAGATGACTCTAACACAGCGCATTCACTATAAAAAATCCCGAGAGTTTCGAATGTCATCATAGTGTGTAAAAAACGTTGTTGAAATATGTTGAATTCTGCAATTATAGAATTAAACTTTTCAAGGAAAGGTATTTACATCTTTAAAATGGTATGTTGTGAACAATTTGACTGTTATTTTCAATGCAACCTTATTAATTTTCTCCAAAATCGTTTTTGGGGGTATATGGGAGGCATTTTATAAAAAAAAAAAAAATAACTGTGGTGAAGGCCTTTCCCAAGACACAGTTAGAGTATTCCAACTCAGCATAGTGCAGTAAATTAATAGCATTATTGTAGGTTTGAAGTTTGGTTATGCAAATGTCAACAATATACGGTGTTTCGGTGTAGGCTATCTATTTTGTATATGCCTGATATCATATGCAATGTCAACCCGTGCACGCACGGGTCAAAGTCTAGTAAATTATATATTTGAATTTCTATGTGCCATGTTAAATAAAATGACTTTGTGTGTGTATTTATTACAGTATGTTTCCATGTAAATGTGGTAGAAAATATCATGAAATGAAATCCATATCAATTATTTACGCAACAAGAGATGTTTGTGAAACACTTATGCCCCCCTCCCTTGGAAACATCCACAAAGAAAATGAACGTAAAATGGGTATAACTCTGTCGGAAATTGCTCTATCAGACCCAAAATCAAACTCGACCAAGATAGTATCATGATAAACCTGTATACCAAATTTCAATTCAATATGTCTATCCTCTGCGAAGAAAATGAGCGGAAACGGCAAATGACTCGAATTTTTCTAAGTCCAAACGCCATAACTCTGTCGAAAATTGCTCGATCGTACCCAATATCAAACTTGACCTAGACATTATCATGATTAACCTGTATACCAAATTTCATTTCAATATGTTTTTCCTATGCGAAGAAAATGAGCCGAAACTGCCAATTACTCGAATTTTTCTAAGTCCAAGGGCCATAATTCTGTCGAAAATTGCTTGATCGAACCCAATATCGAACTTGACCTAGATATTATCAAGATTAACCTGTATATCAAATTTCATTCCAATATGTTTCTCCTATGCAAAGAAAATGAACGGAAACTGTTGGTGGACCGACCGACAGACCGACAGACAGCAGCAAAGCAATATGCCCTCCCTTCTTCGAAGGGGGGGGGGGGGCATAAGAATATGACAGAAATGAATTTTTGAATCGACTGGAAAATTTGAACTAATCCATTTCTATTTTATCATGTGATTCCTTGAAATCATATAAACTAATGAATGAAGTTTTCATTCAATACAATGCAACAAAAATACCAAAATGGTTTGAAATACATAATCTTTAAGAGAAAAATGATGAGTTGAACTTTGAATTAGAGTAAATCACACACACAAATCAGTGTGTTCTCCACTACTTCATACTATGACAATGATCATACAATTACCGTTAGAAATGCTAACAGTAACAAACTCCATTCTTAATAATAATACTAAAATGTTAAACTTCAAAACAAGTTGCTGAAAGTATATTAAAATTTACCATAAAAATGAGTACAACCAACTCTTATTTTCTTCTTTGTGGTGTGTTTTAATGTAAACCACCAATGATTCATACTACAATTATATTTTTTGCAGATTTGACGCTTGCGTCAATATGATTTCTTGTTGATATAGAATAACACAAGGAATACAATGCACAGCAAGATTCGGGGAAGTCAGAGATATTAGGGGGTTATAAGATTGCAATTAGCTTAACGTCGGAACTGTTCTCACTCCCAATAGATTGGGACTTTATACATTTTAAAAGGACAATTACAGAAGTAACACTCTTCTCCATTGGCCGTCAAATAGTCTTGTACGTAGGCACTAAATCTCGTTTCCAGGTATGCTTCCAACGCGTGAAAAAATGTGTTGTCCAAGGGCTGTCCCAATGACGTTTCTGAGGTCCCGGAGGAGGTCAGCTGTAGAATGGTAAGCTAGGAATGACGTTGTGGTTACGCTTACAATTCTTATTGTCCATATTGAGAGTATATGACTGATAATAAATATTGGTTTGTACTTGACGAAGAAAATTTAGTACCCACTAATTAGAGTCAGTTATAAAATAAATTAGAGGATCAATACTTCATCCCAGCATGTAATAATGATAGTGATTCGTTCTTTCTCTGACTATCCCAATAAGTTATAGAAAATTGATGGACATAAGAATGCATTAAATTCATGCTCAAGTTACTCTGGCAGTACACGCAAATACTTATATCTACATGTAATTATAGAGAAAATAAAAATCTGTAATTACAAAGAAAATAAGCACATTTAACGTTTATAAGGTATAGGTCATATGAGTCCTATAAAAATGAGTTTGTACCATAACCAAATACAAATACACAAGCTATTTTGTTTCACACCTCCATCACTTGGGAAAATGTTGCACAAAGTATAGCACCTTTTGAGGCACAGTACACGATTTGTTAGCAAAAAATTGCAACATTTTCACAATCCGACATATCCAAAGATTAATATCCAATCGTTACATTCGGAGAATCTTGGCTCATTCAGACGATACTCAATGAATTATCAGTCATCCATGCAGCAAGATATAAGCATAGTATCGGTTCCAAGTCCCCTACTTGAAAGGTTATATCCATAAGTGAAATAACATTCCTGGTTAAACGGAATCCTACTTTAATAATGTTATATGAAGTTCACTTCTGGTACTACCATAATGTTTGTTTCGTAAAATTCTCTTGTTTTCGCTGCTAACACAAAATATGATTGAAAGGTGAAACTTCCGGTTGGTTTCATTGACCTCCCTCGTTTATGTTAATTATACAGAATTCATTTACACGACTTGCCGTTCTAAAAAATCTTATTGAAAGAGGTGATGGGTTAAATCATCAGGAACGCTTGAACAAAAAGTTTTCCATAATAGGTCTGTCGCTTCGAATAAGGCCGTTGATTTACACGTGACGTGGCTTACATCCTACGTCTGGTAGAACCGGAGTCATAAATGTCTTATTAACAAGTAGATATGCCCAGCCCGCTATTGTCGAGGTCAGAGTGGTCATCAGCTCTAATTTTGGATAAATAGTTCTGGGGTCAGTGGTCGTCCTGGGAGTTTCTTGAAATCGTTGAGGTAGGAATGACGAAGAAGGACCAGGCTCAGCATGTGGTGCGGAAGAAGATACCACCTGAAGGTCTCCACCTTGGGTCTTGGCCTCTTGGTACGACGGTAGTACAGACAACTCATAATCTTGACTATTCCCCTTTGCATTCCAAAGCCTAATTATCTACAGGGGGTTCAATGGTGGGGGCCACCGAAGTCACGGTACCACGTTTGATGGGACGTACATGAAAATATTTCAGCTCCTCGACTGTCGACACAGCCCACTGACCATGGCTAATGTACCATGCAAGACGCAAATTACTCAACTTTTTCACAATATAATTCAATTGCATTTTCTTTTTCCATAAAGAGCCCAACAATACACGCTTTACTCAAATGCACGGGATAAAGCAGACTATTTATTGTGAAAAAATCCTTAACATCATTAGTACACTTGTCCAATTCGTGAGAAGTTAGTAAAACATATCAAGAGTGTATCGCGCAACCAAATTTTGAATATTAGAATTAGGAGCGAGCGGTTTATCAAAAGCGGCTACGGAAGACTATAGGGACTGGTAAATTAAAGGTCTAGTGTACATCAAATGTAAACTACCATCCAAGAGTGGAATGTGTCAATAATTAACAAATGATAGTCTTCAACAACTGTCGTACATTCAATATATTTATAAAATATCCATTGATCAATGACAGGATTATTAGGTAGTTTAACCAAGAAAGAGTTCTCTTAAATCGCGAGGGGCAATAACGGATGGACTTAGCCGGCCCAGAGCTATAATGTTTAGCTTAATAAAGAAATGATTTAAGCTTGGTCTTACTTCCCCAATGATTTACTTTTTATCAATGGCCAGGTCTACTTGGGAATACATGGTAAAGAAAATAAATCTTAAAAGTTTCGAGACAACGTCTGTCGATTTATTCCGTTTCATTATCCAACCTAGCGCGAAGTAGACGGTAACTGTTTTCAGTGATAAGACCCCGAAACTGTTTGTGTAAGAGAGATTGGTTGCTGGTTGCGGGAATTCCAACTTGATTTATAATTTTGTTCAAATCACCCTCAGAAACAGTTCAGAATAAAAATAAAAGAGTCTATCCTACAAAAGGGAGTAAACTCCGCTTACGTCGCATGTGTTTATCGCCGGTGAGATATTTAACGTTTTCTAATAGTGACTGAGTTGGTTGATAAACAGCTCCTACATTATCAACCTCCGTTTTAATACTTTCTATCATATAACTAAAATTATTCTTATCCCGTATAAGAAAATATTTTCCCAAAGCTGAGGTAAACACTTGGGTTGTGTTCAGCTGACAAATGATTTCGTCATAACTATCAAAATCTTCAACAATTGCCACCGACCACCGACTTCGTGTTGGCGATATCTCTTTATTTTTTCGGAATATCACATTTTCCCGTATAATTATACCCGTCATGACCAAGGGGACCAGCGATCCAAATAGGAGGCCAACTTTAACCAAGTGGACCCTCATGTCACCCCTGAAAAGATAGTATAATTTTAACTTGTTTACGTTATTAAGAATGAAACTTTAATTTTTTGGAATGACGGTGATAAAAGGAAATACTTACATGTTTTACAATACGGCCTCAAGATCAACATCGGCGATGTTAATATTCCTATTTTCGGTCAGTTCATCGTTGTTGTTATCATCGATGAACTGCCCCACTATTGGCGAGAACCCATCATCCTCCTCCTCGGAGTCGGATAAATCCCGGTAACTCTCCCAGGATTTTCGAAAGAAAATACCCTCTCCGCAGAGGAGAGTGGCCAAGTTAGTTGCATCGAGTATCCGTCCTGACCTCCACGAAATACCCTCCGCAACCCAGGCCACTGCGTTGAAACTTTTAACGCGCTCTCGCACCGACATATGGTTGATGTCGATGCCATGGTCCTCCAACCAGGTTCCAGAGCTCTTCATTACGGACAGTGTCTTCCTCCTTGCTACTAAGGTGGTCAGACTGGCCCCTTCTATCGCCATCTGTTTTGACACAACACATTCTTTTAAAGTCTAACTATACTATACTACTATAGTCATATATTCTCTTTTATCTATTTTTACAAGTTTGAATCTCAATTTTTGACTCAAAGGCGTTCATATTGTCCGGAATATTAGAATCCAAGTGGGGAGGGAGGGTTAGTGACCTACAGGAGGCCCTTAGCTTCCTTTATTCTTGTCTTATGTCCTTTTATTTTAGTTCTTTGATTTACCTGTACTTCATCTACTGGCATGTCTTCGTCGGTTTCAGTCGAGAGATCCCTTTTTAGTTCATTTTTTTCAAATTGCTCCTTTTTCACTTGAATCCTGGAGTTCCGCTCTTTGTTTTTAAAGATTTCTTTCCTTACATGATATACAGAGGTTCGTGTATTCTGTTAAGTCTTCATACAGACTGAGCCAATAATAATTCCGTTTATTTGTGGAATAGGTACGATCCACGCCATAATGTCCTAGGTCATGGTGTCGTTTTAGACTGGATTTCCGTCTGGGTCAGATAGGTCGTCCATTATCAAATGATGTCGTGTCTCCGATTTTGTAGCGGTGGCATTTTCTGAGAGGAATTTTAACTTAGTCAGTTCTTGATCTTGAGACTGGTCTTACACAATAATTATCTTTGGGGAAGCTTCTTCCCTGTCAGGAATTTCAATGTCCTTGGCCTCTATTGATGGGTCCATATGATATCTATGATTTCGTATTTTTCGTCATGATTTTGGGTCGGTCTGCTCCCTCCCTCCCTTTGTACACACTTTTTCAAAATACGATGATTGCGTTAGCCTTTTTTGAGATGCATTTGTTCGAAATGCCATGCTTTTATGCAAACATTTACATGCAGTGGTATCTAACCAGGAACCGACGGTCATCAATTCGGGCAGCAGTACCTGTCATGCGGGATGTTTAATCAATAGCAATCGTTTGAGTTTCTTAACTAAACAGATTCGTTGTAATAAATAAATAGTATAGGGTTAAGAGGAACGACAGTGTTTTCGATGTGTATCATTTCTTTTTTATTTTGTAAAAATTGCTCTAGAGCAAGAAACAACATGTTTGATAGGTATTTATGCTAGTCAATACTGATACTTATTTACTTTAATATGGCAACGAGAACCTGTATATATTAACAAAAGCATTTTTGCTTATGTGCAAAAGTTTATAGACGAATCTTTGAGATTCCGATAATTTGTCTGTGTATATCAATAATTTGTCTGTGTATATCAATATTGTAATATATTTTTCTTTCCTTCTAAATTCATCGAATAAGAGCAAAAAATGCTTTAAAACACTTTTTTGTAGTTTGTTCGCTTTACTTTTAGTACCTATATAACTTTTTATTATTTATCTCCGTGCCCCTTATAAATTTGAATTGTACTTTATTTATGAACTATATATACATGTAGCTTACAAATATATGGTAAAGCGTGAGAGAATATTACATGTAGTTAACTTGAATTTATATAAATAGAAATGCACTTGAACAAAATCAATAATAAATTAGCTATTATTAGCCATGCACATCAAAATCATGATTTGGAACAATATTACATGAAAATTTAAGAATTGAATGGACTGCGTAAATATATATAAACGGGAATGTTGTAAGCAACTGCATAAATTACTTACCCCCCCCCCCCCCCCCCCCGCAGCAGATATGTTTCATAAATTTGCTTATTCAATAAAAAGTTAATTAACATGAAGTTGTCCCTCCCATAACCACTTGAAGGGAGCATGAAGAAAAATTGCCTTCATGAATGGTACAGTTAAACACACTCGTTAAATTTCCTTACTGTTTTATGTCTTTAATTTTGTATAGACAATTTATATCAAAAACCGATTCAACAAGACGTCTCTTTCAACCATTTGTTTATACTGGTGACATCAGCACAGCGAGCGAGCGCGATCGCTCACAAAAATTCCCTAAACCTCAACCGCTCTGTTGAACAACGGAGAGATAACTCGTCCTACGAACGATAATTCCAAGTTATGAATCAAGGCGTTAAAATAGGATCGGCACTAACATGTTATCAAATTACTTATTACTTATAACGATATAAAAATTTACGGTTCTTTTTATCAAGTATTTATATTTTATTTATATATTAATATACACCACACGTATGAAATAAAAGTCGATTCGTAGTGTAGATAAAGACACTTGAAATGTAAATATGAAAGCTTACGCGAAGTCACATCAGGTAAACATAGGTTTATAAAGGGAAGGGCCATTATATTGGTATCTAACGGTTTTATATGAACTTGTACATGAGAGCATTGATGCATATTTTTCTTATTGCAAATATATAAATGCATTGACCAGCTGAAGGAGAAAGATGATCCTAAGTGCAATTGCGCTCCATCGTGTAATTACAATGGCTATCAAATGTAGGCGGAGCTAAATGTCTATGGAAAATAAACGTAAACAGTGTATCCCTACCAAAAAATATACCTTGACTAAGAAGCGAGTTTTATGAAATTATCAAAGATTTGATAAAATTCATGCGAAAAAAATAACATACTCCGAAATCATTCTTGTGCAATATTTTGGGGTGCCGTATTTTACATTATTCTTTTAAGTCATACATGTATTGAAAATGTTAGAATTAGATTTTAAAAATGATGTTACAAAATCTCTAGATTATTCAACATACCATGTATCTAAAAAAAAATATTCTTTAAAAATCATTTTTAATAATTCGAATAATATTACATAACATGTTGTAAATCAATGATACGGCAAAAAGAAGTACGGCACATGTAAACGTTTTAACATGTATATTTAGAACAAACAAGTAGGTGTGAGAATTTTGAAATCTTACAACTTTGAATTATTTGTTGTCAAATCAAATCAGTTTTTCAAACTCATTACAAAAATGGCATGAATGAATTAATTATGGTTGTATTTGATTGGCTAATCTATATTCTATGACATACATGTAACGTTCCTACTTAACAAAGCACGCACTAGCAAAACAAAATTGCCATCAGGATTTTAAAAAAAAAAAATGATACATATTGTTTTTTTATTTTTTGTGGTAGAAAATTAAATCGATTGATTTAAGGGTCTTTTTTACTTTTAAGATTATAATTTGTGGCAGTTTACGCCTTTTTGTTAACCTTTTCGCAGGTTAGAAAACGTTAACATGTGGTAAGAATTAAATTAGCTGATTCCTCTCTAGAAAGATCCCCAGACAGTGCCCCTATCGTTAATTTATTTTTAAAAAAACTTCTCGCGAATTGGGAAATTTTATGACCTAAGACACGAGAAATACCAAATGGTTAAAGAAATATGCAATAAATTTTCACATCTGGCGTATGACAGAAAGGAGGGAAGATAGAGAGAGAGAGAGAGAGAGAGAGAGAGAGAGAGAGAGAGAGAGAGAGAGAGAGAGATCGCTCTTTATATAGGAAACCGAGAAAGGCAATCATTAACCGTTCAAACATGTGTGTGTGTGGGGGGGGGGTGTTCGTTTGACATTGAGCATTGAGAACGTTGAGAAATTTTTGCCTTGATCGTTAATAAAAAGTTATAATACTTTTGTTAGCATACCTTTTCACTCTCTCCCTGCCTGGTGTTATAACGTTCAGCTTGTTTCTCTGCCATGTTGTATTATTAATCTGATTCAGAAATAACTTGCTAAAAAGATATTGTACAATGCTTATTGTTTTAATAAATTAAAATGTAATACATGTTAAAATTCAAATAGTATGTACACATTGAGCTTACTTGAAAATATAAAGACAATTATTCCAACAGTCACGGGCAAAATCCGAAGCAATTTAAAATCACTTTTACGTATGAATATTCACAAATGATTTCGAGAATATAACTCTGTATCAGTACGCAGAGACTGAAGTAACAGAAAAGGGAGAATGACATAAACGCGCCAGCTGATAAAACGGTCTCGGGTCATCTTTCTGAGGCTCAAAGGGGAGATGGAAAGGGTAAAGGTTCCTGTAAATATTTTGCTGTTTTCAATTATTGAACCTGAAAAGAAAAATCGATAAGTATTTACTTTTCCTTATATGATAGTTCAAAAAAGGTAAAAACTATTGTTTTTGTTTTTAAATAGTTTTACGTTACCAGTTTTTCTTGCTTAAGTCATTCCTTTTTTGTTTGTTTTGCTCAAATGTTTCTTTTACATTACATAGGCGTCGGAACCGGGGGGGGGGGGGGGCACTTTTTTTGCAAATGTAGACCTAACCATTAGGCACATAGCATTATAGAGGGTTTAGCCCCCCCCCCCCCCACACACACACTTTTTATCGCCGGAAGTATAGTTGTTCCTAAATCAACCTTGAAAGATTGAGAAAGTTGCAGTAATAGGCCTAAACCCCCCCCCCTCCCCCCACGGATTAGGAATTTCATGATTTGGGGGGATTTGGGTAGGTAATTTTTTTTTTTACTCCCCCCCCCTCCCCCCCACGGATTAGGATTTTCGTGATTTTGGGAAATAGGTTTTTTTCGCAATATTTCAGAGGATTAGTCTAGCCACCCCCCCCCCCCCCCCACTTTCAATTTGCTTCCGACGCCAGTGTTTTATTTTGTTAAAATGGTATGGGACATCTGTCGATATTAACGTGGATAAAAGTACAATTTAGATCTCGGCCACGTAGCAACGTTTCTAAATGGGGAGCAGCCTCATCAATCTTGATTCGAAAGGTAGTGGGGGGTTAGCATCCCTTATAACCATTACTATTTATTTCCTTTTTATCACATTCATTTATTAAATACTTCCAAAAAATGGAGGGGGCCAACTTAATGATAAATTAATATTCTAAAACCATTTTAACAAGAGCTTGGACTCTGACTAGTTGTGTCAAACAGCAATGTGACGTAGGCCTGTCTATTTCATTGCTGGCCACTCAGCCATGGCTCTTTGAAATCAACAAGATTTGTCTGGCCTTTGAGCGAAGACGCAATCTGTTCATATTTCTGACTCGAAACCAGTGTCATTTTTACTTGTTCTGACGCAAGAAATAGATAATTACGCCATACAGAGAGTCCAAGGTCTTGTTAAAATGGTTCTATATGTACATTTAGGTAAAATGTCTGATGTGAGAAAAAGTGGGGTGAGACCCTCTGCCTACCTCCGTCCTCCAATGATGCGTGCCTGTATCCAAATACATGCATGTACTTTGGCCACGGTTAAGAATTTTCAAAATTTGACCCAAAAAGTTTTTTTATCAAACTGCTGGAAAACTAGAAGTTATCTAAGCACCGGCAGGATTTGAACTCTTGACTTAAAAATTAGTAAAAACACTATAACCTATTGCGCTGTTAGGTAACAATTGAGGGAAAACAATTATTTAAACAATAAAATGCTTTCTTTGGTGATTCATTCGGGATATGAAGGTAGCGACATTGCAGGAAAAATACATAACCCGCGTTAGCGGGTTATGTAAATTTTTCCTGCAATGATCGCTACCTTCATAACCCGCATGAATCATCAAAGAAAGCATTTTATTGTTTATATTAACATCTTTCTTTAACTAATTAATAAACTGATTATGAAAAGTTAGTAAAATTCACTAAATTACTGATAATGTACAAAAGTACGTTAGCTAAAAGAAACAGCCAAATCGTCTCCTGTGAGACTTTGAGTCTGACATCGTCACGATTATTTCGTGCAGTCCGGGATTTTTCCTAGGTCGCTGTAGGTTTCGACCAATCGATAAACAGGGCGTGTCAATTTCAGTCCTGTCACTTTCAGCCGCTGTAGATTTCGACCAATCGATAAATAGGGCGCGTGTAGATTTCAGTCTGGCTGTTTATATAGAGCTATGGATTAGCTATAAGTTTCCGTAAGAAATAGGAAAATTATGCTTGGTAGATGTAAATATAAAACTATACTTGATTTTATTGTTTATTTTGATAAGAGGTTCTTCACAATATGGAGGTGTCACAATATATTTTAAAACAAATATTATATCTTAGTTGTTTGAATTTGTGTGATTTTATTAAAACAACAGTGGCATATAAGTTCAACATGTATATTTACTTCCTTTTCATATTTTGCTGTATACAAATCAGGCTCGGGGCAAACTACATTTTTAAGTATTGCATTAAATTACAATTGCTTCATAAAGTTGGCCATTAAATTATCATTACCATTACTTAATTTTCTTGAAGATTCAATATTGCTTTATGATCAACAAGTTTCAAAGGGGTTTCATCTTTTAACTGCATCCTGTTGGGTTTGAATATCTTTCCTGCTATATCAAATAGAGCAATGGAAGCTGGGACTGAAAGATACTTAAAAGAAATAAATGTTATACTTTCTTTCAGTGCAAACAAATGCACTTAATATAAGCAACACGATTAGAGAGAGAGAGAGAGAGAGAGAGAGAGAGAGAGAGAGAGAGAGAGAGAGAGAGAGAGAGAGAGTCTCAGAGTAATTATTTTCAAATGGGTTATAATATTGGAAGTGATTTTCGAGATATCATGGCTGGACAATGGATTGTTTTGATACTTCACATTTTTCTGAAGGCATTGTGTGTAATTGTTGACACATTCTTCCCTGTAAAGAATTCATTGAATGTCCCATATGAATATCAATTGTTTTAGCAGATTAAGAAATCAAAGTACTGAGAGTACTGAAAGATGGGGTCTTGAAAGTTTGAATTTGTAATTGTCTACGTTTTCCTCGATTATGTTCCAAAAATTATGAGTTTGAATTAGTTGTTTCAATCTAGTTTGTTTAAATTCGGCTTTTTGTAATTGCCTGATACTTTGTCATAATTTTACTAATTAAATCCCGGCCGGGACTTCTCTTCATAATTGTAGAAAATTGACACAACGGTGTTTTAAGTATTTGAAACTCATCAAATGACACTCAAATTTTGGTTGCCTATTAAAAACGCCTTTCTGAAGCATTGTAAACATTAAAATCGAAAAAATGATTTTTGAACAAAATCGTGACCATGCCCCTTTAATTAATATTAGTAATTTTGGGTTCTTTTAGGTTCTTTAGGGTGTTTCACTTAATTTATAATTATGCCTGACTCAATGTTACACCTCAGATACATTAGCTGTGCTATGCTGACTGTAATTCTGCTGCTCTATAAACATCTATAAACATCTGAACCTAATGCATGTTGACAGGTTCTGATAACAAACCAATTAAACTGTGTTTAAAACAAGCAGTGCTGGTCATTTCATTTGGTGGCTGCATCAAATTCCCCAGGGCCCTGGACTTGGGGCTTCGACCAAGAATCGACTGGAAACCCCAGCAGAGTGTAGACTGCGCTGTCATTTCCCTATTGCGATGCAAACAGAAAGAAGATGGGTGGGTAAGGCGTGTAAAATGCCCATACACGGTCGGACAGGCTACTAAAAAATTAAAGTATCAACAAATCTGATGGGTTGTTTTAAAATCATTTAAAACAATACATATTTAATAAATCATTGATTTGTAACCTGTAGGTATGTTCAATACTTGGAATAAGTTGACTCAAACAGGGGAATACGTATCAAAACCTGCAAATATTGTCATTTTTTAGAACTGTAATGCCTTTTCTTTTATAGAGTGGGTCTGTGCTCCATATTTTTCTCATAGTCTAATTAAGGTCTAATGGAAAACAAACCGATTTCAATCAACAAAAACGTGGAGAGATGACCCACTATACATTAAAAATATCATTTTGTATCCCAACAACTGAACGTATTGAAAAAATAATACAAGTCCGGTAATTAAAACCAAATCAGCATTTGCGCCATCTTATTCCCCCATCTTCTTTCTGAATAACTGTATATTTTTTGAAATTTTTCTAGGTAAATAGACTATTTTAATATAAGAATTTTGAAGATTTGATGCATCAGATATTTCTAACAGCTAATAGGGGGTCGGATACCGTAACGTCATTAGAATGTTGTAACTTTGATAACCTGGTTAATTTTGGGAGTTCATAAATACCTAAAATATTTTGTTTTTAATCCAATACATGTATAAGTTATAAGTAAAAATATGTGTGAAATTGTTATATATATGTTATAGGCTTTTGTGTAAAGTGTACATAACTAAAAAAAATACCACTATTTTGAGCCTAGTTTTACCTTCAAAATACACGAAAACACAGGCCCCAGACCCCCTGCCTCAATAATTTTATCCACGCCCCCCCTAACTACAAATCCTGTATCCGCCCCTGCCGCTAGTTCTCATAATTAACACCCGTCTCATAATTAATTTCTCCTCTTTAGCTTGACATGGAGAGCCTTCAAATTAGTTATAACCTCTTAATTAGAAAACCGATTCAGAGATTGCTAAACAATAATAATCTGATAATTAGGCTATATTTGAACGTGGATAATCGCTTTTTACATTAATATTATTAAAGTTATCAGTGAATGTACCACATTAAACATGATCATTTGTAGATATATTTTTTCAATAAAGTCAATTTTAATTACATGCATATATTTATAGCCTATATATAAATATTTGTCTGAAAACATCGCAATATATATAATAAATAATACAGGTGCGAAACGTCTCAGCGCGAAACGTCCATAGGAGCGAAACGTCTCAGCGCGAAACGTCCATAGGAGCGAAACATCCCGTTACCATTTTACTATGGCGTCTTTTGGAACTGGCTGTTCTAAACCGAGTTGTAGTGGAGATAAACGGAAATATTCCTCAGGAGATTCTGACGAAGAAACTCGGGAAACTGTAAGTATATTGAATTTATTCACCACCGTAAAAACAAACCCAAACCCGGTCGTTTATATACAACAAACTCAGCCTGCCTGGCATGTACGTCATAATATGGAGTTGTCCCATACCACCTTAAGATTGCTAATTTTTAATCATTTTTTTTCTTTGGGAACAATTAACAACTCCATTATTCGACAATCGAGCTCCTGTGGTCACGCCGTAAATCATAATTAAAGTGAGTAAAATAAAGAGTCCATCACGTATCTTTGTGTGTCCATATTTCGACGATCTATAGGATGAGCAATAATTTAGATAGCTAAGACATTTATAATGAATATCAATCGATCATAGCTTGCTGTGTTAACATAAGTTGATTAACCTTTTTACATTTTGTTATACAAAGTATATTCATCAACAAAATTCCGGGGGCCGCCATTACTGGGTCGTAAATTCGACGATTGCTCGACATTGTCTTGTCAGTGAAATTTATCCGCACAACATTACTTGTTATTCAATAATGAATCTTCGGTCCTTGCAGACGATACGTCATGGGGTTCGTCATAGTGTTTATTTTTGTATTACGATGATCTAAGTTCAGTGTAATGGTGGATTAACAAAATTTGCTTATTTAGGAAAAATTCATTAATTAACTTCATACTTGTTTGAGGTGCATTTTAATAAATAATTGGCCAGTTGATTGCTAGTCTATCATAGTATCACATGCATACAAAATTGTACCTGCCAGAGCGAACGAGATGTAAACAAAAGATGAACATCGTCGAAATTTGGACCCTGTTGATTTTAGGACCTTCGACCATAAAGGCATATAATCCGATCGAAATAAACAATAAAATCTAGTATTCAAAAAATAAACAGCAAGTTAAAAAGTTCACCAGGATATCAAATTGGTTGGTCACGTGATCAAATCCTGTGAAACCTGAAGGGCTTTTCAGAAGATTTGATCGCGTAACAACCAAGTTTATATCCTAGTGAACTTTTTAACATTATACATTTAATTTGTTGCATAATGGTGAGGGAAATATGTAGATTTATTACCCTAAGAAAAATCATATTTCCTGAGGGCTCTACCCGAGGGAAATATGATTTTTCTGAGGGAATAAATATATCTTATTTCCCGAACATTCATGCAATAAAAGTTTTATTACAACATAATTGAGATTACACAAAATATGTTGATTTCTGATTATTTTTTGACTTATCGAAAGCAATTACGTCATGATTGTTTGGGTTTTTTGTGATTATCTCTCTTTTCTTTCATAGATTTGGATCAAATATTAATAGTACAATTGGTTTTAGTGACTTAAAGAGAATTTAAATGATTATTAAATATTTACGATTTTATCATATTGGCTTTTTCATACATTTGGCAGGGTTTGACACTAAGGCACGTCCGACCGACATTGTCTAGTAAACGATATGTCCGGTCGGGTTGAATGTCTGTGTACTAGCCCGACTGGTGGTGTGAAAAAAAAGTGTGCACATACTTTTTCTCTAATATTCATATCAATAGAAGTAAAAGCACTTTTTCCTAACAGGCTTAAATTCTACAAACCGTAATTTAAGTACAACCCAAGGACTAACCTATAGGATGAAGTGGGGGGGAATACTCTCTTTTTGATCGGTAACTTCGCCGGAATTTCCTATGAACGAAAAGCCCAAGTCGCCCTGTACACAGAGTTCATATAATCGTGTAATTTAACCCCAAGGTCAATAAAATGATAATTTTTTAATTCTAAAGACGTCTTCACAAACTCAGTTTATGTCTCTTGTGATTAATTAATCTAGTCTGTCTTATCTTTAGGGGTTATAAATACGGGTGATGCAACCACAAGCTGTACAAAACAATGTTTATTACTTTAAGGCCGGTGTGAATTTGTTGGTAACTTGCAATTAGCTAATAACATTGCTAAAAAATCATAAACCCTTTGTTATAATATCTTTTTACAAAATCTAAATCCTCAACATAATGGTTGGGTTGGACTTCCATGTTTCTCTGTTAAGGAGAAGTAAAGTCTCCCTAAAGTTTTGCTGGTCCCTGGTCAACCATTGAATACATGTACTTGTATCATTATTAGTACAGTTTGAATAAAATTAAATCTTAAATACTGTTTGAATGATTCATCATTGGTAAAGATAAACCAATACAATTAAACAGAAATAGGTATTTAATATTTTATGTTTGTCATTTTTAACTTTTAGTTTATTTTTGTTAAAATTTGTCAGGGCTAGTAGTAAAAGAGTCAGGGCTAGTGAACAATTGCTGAGGTAGCCCGACTGGTCTAGTTATTAACAAACTTAATGTCAAACCCTGCATTTGGAATGAAAAATCCCCAAATTTCTGAAGAGGTGAGACGCGATATTTATTACGGGCCGCCGGAAGGCGGTCCGTTATTTGATAAACATTTAAATATTGTTACTGCGTTTCTGCGGGATAGTTCTTTTTTAATAGAATTAATACTATGCTTATTTTTATGAATTAAAAGTAAATTTGCATGTAGAAATATGTTTTATGCCTTTTAGAAAATATCATCATTTTTTTTTTTTACTCGTAAATGAATAGTAGGTCATACTTAGTAGATTGTCGTATTTGGTGTGTTTTTATCGAGACTATAATTAATCTATTCGGAAAATTTCGGAGTTCTTCATTCTTTTCAAAACAATGCATCAGGATCGGTATGCGGGACATACTAAAGACCTGAAATACTAAAGACCTGAATGTCATTAAATTTTATATAAATGATATATTTGAATTTCTATGTCCCGTGTCAAATAAAACGACTTTGCGTGTGTATTTATATATTTTTATGTAAAATGTGGTAGAAAATATTATGAAATGACATTTGTTTTTATATCAATTATTTATGCAAGAATATGAAAATTTGAATTGACTGGAAAATTTGAACTAATCCATTTTTATTTTATTATGAAGTCCCTTGAAATCATATACCGTAATCCGGTGAATATAATACGCACTTTTTTCCCAGCATTTTTTACCCCGAGAAAGGGGTGCGTATTATACATCCCTATAGGATTTGAACATATTTTTTCCCTAGCTGAAGCACGGGGTATCATTCTGCCGTATTACCAACGCTGTTCACAGACAGGACCGATACCCCGCTATACATCGTAACATTCCTTCATTATCACATATATATTATTATTTAACCCTTAGGAAATTATTGTTATAGCATGTAATTAAAGAAAATGTATACTTGAAGTCTGTTAATAAATAAACTGTTTCAAAATGGCCTTTAAAAATTAATTCGAACTGCCTATTCTTTATCTCCGTGTACGCCGCCATTACAGATGTTATTAATAGAATGCGGACTTGGATGGCCACGTGCTATTTGTAACCGATCTTTGAAAACAGCTTACACATCATTTGGCTCATTTTTAACCATTTTCATGTAATGCTAACTGATTAATTGTAAATAATTATGAAAATAAATAATTCTTTAACCTATTCCATTAATTGAAGCCATTGAAACAGTTGTGCTCCTCCACCGCTAACGCTTGACACCTTGGGTATCTCAGACGACCCCCTTAGGCTATGTGTACTATACACAACATAACTATTTGTGCATATATTTTATTATGTTCCAGACCTATAATTGATCACTTTGATCATCATCGGAATCATTTAAGAATTTAATTAGGTCCGTTATCTCCATACCTGTACATCGTCCGTTTTTCACTTCACATGGATTGTAATGACTAAACAACTATATAACGCATTTTAAAAGTAGTTGATTTTATTTACGGTAGAATATTTAATACTAGGTCTTTTTAAAACATTGATTATGAAATAAAGATATTACCGCGATGTATTAGTTACAATAAATCCGTATCTAAGAAAATATTGTTTTTCTTATTTCCGGTAGCGTATTCCCGCGATGAAGTTGAGCGTGCATACAAAGTGTAACTGCTTTGTTGATACTCAGGATTACCGTTTGGTCATTTTTTTTATGCGTATTATACATCCCAACAAGCTTTTTTTCACCATTTTCAGGCCCAAAGTGGGGGGTGCGTATTGTACACTACTGCGTATTATATTCACCGGATTACGGTATTAAACTAATGCATTAAGTTTTCATTCAATACAATGCAACAACAAAAAACCCAAAATGGTTTGAAATACATAATCTCCAAAAGAAAAATGATGAGTTGAACTTTGTGTTAGAGTAATGTACAAATCATGCAGTGTGTTCTCCATTACTTCATACTATGGCAATGATCATACAATTTCCATTAGAAATGCTTACAGTAAAGAAATCGATTCTTTATGATAATAGTAAAATATTAAACTTCAAAACAAGTTGCTGAAAGTATATTAAAATTTACCATAAAAATTAGTACAACCAACTCTTATTTTCTTCTTTGTGGTGTGTTTTTATGTAAACAATCAATAATTCATACAACAATTATATTTTTTGCAGCCCATTTGACGCTTGCGTCAATATGATTTCTTGTTCCTCTTGAGACACAACATTTTGTTCGCCATGTCACGTGACTCTCTAGACCAATCAGATCACGCGTTATATAGAATGAATTTTTAATCATATTGAGGTATAATAATGCTGTTTATTACTGATATTTACTTATCTTTTATGGGTTACAATAATTACTGGTGATGCGACATGTACTGTGCATTGAAAATTACAACCGATGTTTATTGCTTTTAGTGTTGTTATTACGCTTAGTTGGTAACTTATTATTAGTTAATAACTTTGCCAAAATTTAAGCTAAAATAATCATTAAACCATCTGTCTAAAGTTATCTTAAAAACTTAAATGATTCTTTACTCAACAGTTGTAATTGGGTCAAATGGTTGCACTAAATTATATAATAGTGTTAATGCATGTACTATATGCCTAAATAATAGTCCAGGGTTTGATACATAGTGCACGAGCCGGTATGTATCAAACCCTGACTACTATTTAGGCATAGTACATGCACAACACGTGTAACACTATTGTTATTATTATGCCGACTGTTGAATATACTAACGTGCTTTGTTATAAGTAGCTGTGACGTTTGAGTGTTGACTAGTCCCTAAAAATAATCACTGAAAAAGCAACCGTTGTTTGGTGGGTTTTTTTCAAATTAATCAATTTATTTGATTGTTTATTTAATCAATAAGTTGTTGTACAATAAAAAGTCAACAAAGGTTTATTTTCTTTTTAAGAAATAAGAAGCGTTTGACCTTACCGAGAGAACTCGAAATGTTTAGGAGAGGAAATCTCATTGAATTTTTATCTTGTACATTCTTTATCAAACGTCATAAAAAAAAACGTTTTTGAGATTCTCATGCAGAATTTCTTTGAAAAATGTTCAATCAATTGGTTCAAAAGTTTATCAGAATTAAACTTTTAAATTAACTTTAAAATTACCTTCAATAATGAAGTGTTTTTGGAAAGATTAATAAGGACTGCGAACGATAGCATTGTCTAGCCGCCTAACTAAAAGTCAGTTTTTGAAAGTTGTCTAATTAAAGTTAATTTTTTATAATAATGTAAACATTTATGTATATTTTCATTTGATATAAATGATATGGTCAAACAAAAAGAGATAAGTTTGTATTTTTGGTTAAAATAGCTCATTTCATAACAGAAAATAACGGAAAACGGAAATGTTTTTTAAAACATCTCCCCCCCCCCCCCCCCGGTGAAACAAAAATTCCTTATGAAGGGTTTTAATTGTTGTTATTTAGCATATTTTTACCAAAGGGTTTGTTGTTTCACAGGGGGGAACATATGTCTACAGACCGCAAAACATTCCAAAAAAAGAATTTTGCTTTGTAAATTTTTGAAAACTAATTAAGGTAGTCCTATACTCGGCACTAAATGGGCTCAATCATGAAAAGCTTAGCTTTAAATGATAAATCTACATTCTAGCAATACATAAACAAAAGAAAATATGCATGTTTACATGCTAGTTTGTTTGTTATCACCTCTCAGACGGGTGTACCCCCTTGCGAAAATTATTGACAATTATGAAATTTGCCAGACGTCCGTTTTTCCTAAAAATAATTACCAATTTTGGGAAAATTAGAACTGAACATACAAAATAGAGTATAAATATTTATTTAAGTCATATCTCATCAATAATTTTGCGCAAATTTTTGTAAGTAAGTACGCTTTATTAAAGTTTATGGACCTGGTATATCAAAATAGAATACAAAAAATGCAATGCTAGTATCGCGTCTGGTAATTTTTAGCTCACCTGAACCGAAGGTTCAAGTGAGCTTTTCTGATCACCCGTTGTCCGTCGTCCGTCCGTCCGTCCGTCCGTCTGTCTGTCCGTCTGTCTGTAAACTTTTCACATTTTCAACTTCTTCTCAAAAACCACTGGGCCAAATTTAACCAAATTTGGTACAAAGCATCCTTATGAAAAGGGGATTATAAATTGTTAAAATAAAGGGCACAGCCCTTTTCAAAAGGGAGATAATTGCGAAACAGTAAGTATAGGGTGCATGTCTTTAAAAATCTTCTTCTCAAGAACCACTGCACCAGAAATGCCAATATTTACACAAAAGCTTGTATATATAGTGAAGATTCTAAATTGTAAAAATCGTGACCCTCGGACCAAAACTGGGGCCCCAGGCGGGGTTCAAAGTTGAACATAGAAATACATAGGAAAATGTTTAAAAAATCTTCTTCTCAAGAACCACTGCACCAGAAATGCCAATATTTACACAAAAAACTTGTATATATAGTGAAGATTCTAAATTGTAAAAATCGTGATCCTTGAACCAAAACTGGGGCCCCAGGCGGGGTTCAAAGTTTAACATAGAAATACATAGGAAAATGTTTAAAAAATCTTCTTCTCAAGAACCACTGCACCAGAAATGCCAATATTTACACAAAAGCTTGTATATATAGTGAAGATTCTAAATTGTAAAAATCGTGACCCTCGGACCAAAACTGGGGCCCCAGGCGGGGTTCAAAGTTGAACATAGAAATACATAGGAAAATGTTTAAAAAATCTTCTTCTCAAGAACCACTGCACCAGAAATGCCAATATTTACACAAAAAACTTGTATATATAGTGAAGATTCTAAATTGTAAAAATCGTGACCCTCGGACCAAAACTGGGGCCCCAGGCGGGGTTCAAAGTTTAACATAGAAATACATAGGAAAATGTTTAAAAAAATCTTCTTCTCAAGAACCACTGCTCCAGAAATGCCAATATTTACACAAAAGCTTGTATGTATAATGAAGATTCTAAATTGTAAAAATCGTGACCCTCAGACCAAAACTGGGGCCCCAGGCGGGTTTCAAAGTTTAACATAGAACTACATATGAAAAATGTTTAAAAATTTTCTTCTCAAGAACCACTTCACCAAAAATGCCAATACATACACAAAAGGTTGTATATATAGTGAAGATTGTAAAAATCGTGACCCCCGAACAAAAATTGGGGCCCCAGGCGGGGTTCAAAGTTTAACATAGAAATACATAGGAAAATGTTTAAAAAAATCTTCTTCTCAAGAACCACTGCTCCAGAAATGCCAATATTTACACAAAAGCTTGTATGTATAATGAAGATTCTAAATTGTAAAAATCGTGACCCTCAGACCAAAACTGGGGCCCCAGGCGGGTTTCAAAGTTTAACATAGAACTACATATGAAAAATGTTTAAAAATTTTCTTCTCAAGAACCACTTCACCAAAAATGCCAATACATACACAAAAGGTTGTATATATAGTGAAGATTGTAAAAATCGTGACCCCCGAACAAAAATTGGGGCCCCAGTAGGGGTTTAGATTTTAACATATATAGGAAAATGTTTTAAAATCTTCTTCTCAAGAACTATAGTGCAACTGTTTTGGATATTACTATGCATACATGTACATCCTTAAATAATGTAGATTCAAAAAATTGTAACTCCCGGACAATTGATGGGCACCAAGAGGGGTTCAAAATTTAAACATTTTAAAAAACATAAAGGAAAAGTTTCAAAATTTTCTTCTCAAGAACTACAATGTTTTAGTTTGTGGAATTTCTATGCATGCATCCTTCACTTATGTAGATTCCTAATTGGTAAAATCGTGACCCCAGACCAATACTGGGGCCCCAAGATGGGGTCAAAGTTTATTATAGAAATATAAAAGTAACATGTTAAGAAATCTTCTTCTCGAGAACTACAATGCTTCAATTTGTGAGATTACTATCATGCATACAACCTTGAATAATGAAGGTTCGACAGTTTTAAAATAGTGACCCTTGGACTAATACTAGGGACCCAAGATGGGTTTAAAGTTAAATGTAGAAGTACCGGTATATATGGAAAATGTTTAAAAATCTTCTTTTCGAGAACTACAATGCATCAATTTGTCAGATAACTACGTAAGCACCCTCAAATAGTGTAGATTCGAAATTAAAAAAGCCGTGACCTCAATCTAATACTGGGGCCCCAAGAGGTGTTCAAAGTTTAAATTAGCATAGAAATATAGAGGGAAAATGTTGAAAAATCTTTTTCTAGGGAACTATAATGCTTCAGCTTGTGAGATAACTATGCAAGCATCCTTAAATAATGTAGATTCCAAATAATTAAAACTTTAGCACTGGACTAATACTGTGGCCCCAAGAGGGGTTCAAAGTTTAACATAGAAAGATATATTGAAAATGTTTTTAAAAAGTTTTTCTCGAGAACTATAATGCTACAGTTTGTGAGATTACTTTGCAAGGATCCTCAAATTGTGTAAACTCTAATGTAGTGGAACCAAGAGTTATCTTTCTTGATGTTCTGTATAGTCTGAGAGTTATTCCTCTTGAAGTGGAACTCTTCTCTTCTTTTTCAGGTTGTGTACGTGCGGTCCCACCGCAGTGCTACACATTTTAATTCCTATGTTACTATTTATGTTGTTCAAGCCAACCATAAACCTCGGACCATAACTGGGTCCCCAGAAAGGGGTTCAATGTTTAAAATAGAAAAAGCATATGCTACGAAATGTAATGTTACAAGGAACTGCTGTTCAGGTGAGCGATGTGGCCCATGGGCCTCTTGTTTTACTATTTTATGGACTCAAACTTTAATTCATGTTGTTTATTCTATAGATTGACATCGTAAAAAAAAGATTTGGTAAAATAAATTATATGTTGACGGATTACTTTTCACGCTATAAGCTCTAAACCAAGTAGACCCTGACGGAAAAATCAGTAAAAATCACATTTTGCTACAGTTTTCTGCCTAGATCTGTCAACAATGTTAGATATCATTTAAACATTAATTAATTGACGATTGAATAAATGCGAAATATCTTCTGTCTCTAAATTTAAACCGGTTTTAGTAAAAGAAAATTCAGGGAGGGGGGGGGGGCATCAAAACAAAGAAGATATAGGCATACCTGAGATCCTGGTTAATCAGAAACTTCGTTTTTAGCTCACCTGAGCTGAAAGCTCAAGTGAGCTATTCTGATCACATTTTGTCCGTCGTCCGTCTGTCCGTCCGTCTGTCCGTCCGTCTGTCCGTCTGTCCGTCTGTAAACTTTTTACATTTTGAACTTCTTCTCTAAAACCGCTTATCCAATTTCAACCAAATTTGGCACAAAGCATCCTTATGGGAGGGCGAATATAAATTGCAGAAATAAAAGTCCGATCTGTATTCAAAGCGGAGAAAACCTTGAAACTGTAGAAAAAGGGGGGTGCATTTTTAAAAATCTTCTTCTCAAGAACTACCGAGTTAATCTTAACGTAATTTAGCATAAATCATCCTTAGGGAAAGGAAAATATAAATTGCAAAAATTATAGGCGATTTCTGTTCCAAATTTGAGATAATTGCGAAAATACTTATAAAGAATGGCTCGTTATTCCATATATCGTAGACTGGCAATTCATTGCGATAGACTGGTCTTATGACAGGCATCGCCAGTCTACCGCATCTCGAAAACGAGGTTCTTTGTTTGAAGCTGGCAGTTTGTTGTGCAACAGTTCACGTGCGAATATAATCTATGAAACATTGAAATAACCTTGGTGCCGATTATTGTGAAGTAAATTGAGGTTAAATATTTCAACGCGTTGTCATTTTCACTTGTGATGTTGGTTTTAGTTTGTTTTCATTTTTTCGTTTCATTTTGCTTTTTAACTTGGGAAACAATCGCCTTGTATTTGGAACATAGACTTCGGTAAATGTTGCGAAAATGATTAAATCTGATGCATTAACAACGTACTAAAGTGCATTTCCCTCTGTTTTTATTGTTTAATTGATTAATTTTCTAATTGTTCCAACAAGGATCAAACAAGTGTGTTGGTGTTAGCTTGTTCGGATTTTCGTTTCGTTTTCATTATTTACGCTTTTAAACCTGGAAACTATCGTCTACAGGTATTTCGTGATTTTTACGTATCAATTCAAACAGATACTTCGGTAAATCAAACAGTTAACTGTTTACCTGCGCAAATTAAGCAAAATCTGATGTAGGGGTACTGAAATACAATTCCTTCTATCGGTAATTCGGCATTTTCTTTTGATATCGCTGACGGAAATATGTAGGTATATACATGTATATATATATGATTCATTTCGAAAAAATAAATTGTGTTCTTTATTTGTTATAGTGCATGTTTCTTGTGTTTAATTGTTTACAATTTCTATTTATTAACCATATTTGAGTGTTAAGCTTCGAATTATAAGCAAGATATAAGCAAGATACAAAGATTTGCTCAAAATTCTATGTTTGTACACAGATCTTAAAAACTAAAGATTAAAAAAGTAAAAAAAATGTCAATATTTATTAAGAAAATGTTCAAAGTCTGTTCTTCCAGAAACCAACTTTAACAACTTATTGTATTGTAAACTTAATCTTTTTAGCTCACCTGAGGGTGGGGCCACAATGGGGGGGGGGGGGTGGAAGTTTTACATAGGAATATATACAGTATATCTTTAAAAATCTTCTTCTCAGAAACTAATCAGCCAGGAAAGCTGACACTTGTGTGGATGCATCCTCAGGTAGTGTAGATTCATAGTTATGAAAATCATGACCCCCTGGGGTAGGGTGGGGCCACAATGGGGGATCGAAGTTTTACATAGGAATATATACAGTATATCTTTAAAAATCTGCTTCTCAGAAACAAATCAGCCAGAAAAGCTGATACTTGTGTGGATGCATCCTCAGGTAGTGTAAATTCAAAGTTGTGAAAATCATTACCCCCGGGGGTAGGGTGGGGCCACAATGGGGGATCGAAGTTTAACATATGAATATATAGAGTAAATCTTTAAAAATCTTCTTCTCAGAAACTAATCAGCCGGCAAAGCTGAAACTTGTGTGGAAGCATCCTCAGGTAGTGTAGATTCAAAGTTGTGAAAATAATAACCCCTGGGGGTAGGTTGGGGCCACAATGGGGGATCGAAGTTTAACATGATTATATAGAGTAAATCTTTAAAAATCTTCTTCTCAGAAACTAATTAGCCAGGAAAGCTGGCACTTGTGTGGAAGCATCCTCAAGTAGTGTAGATTCAAATTTTGCATTCATGAAAATAATATCAAGACCTATCTCGATAAAGTACACTTTGTAAATATTCTTAATGATGAAGAAAAACAATCTTTGGAACAATTCCCTACAATAAATGAATGTGATATAGCAGTTACAATGTTAAAGTTGAATAAATCCCCTGGACTTGATGGTTTACCGGGGGAATTTTATCAAACCTTTTGGCCAGAACTTAGAACTCGCTTTTATAATTGTCTACTCCAAACTTTTAATGATAAAAATATGACTTCTTCACAAAAGCTCTCCTTAATCACGCTTATATTTAAAAAGGGGGACAAATCAAATCTTGCAAATTATCGACCTATTAGTCTCACAAACACGGATTATAAAATTATTGCTATTGTCTTAGCAAATAGGCTTCAAAAAGTAATAGACCGTCTTATAAGTAAACATCAATCTGCTTATATCAAAGGGAGATACATCGGGATAAACGCTCGAACCATACAGGATATATTTGACTTTTGCGAAAATGAAAATTATAACGAAATTCTTCTTTTCCTTGATTTTAAAAAAGCATTTGATTCTGTTGAATGGAATTTTATTTTTGAAACTCTCAAAAGATTTAACTTTGGTGATAACTTCCTCAGCTGGATATTCATACTCTATAATGAACCAAAATTTAGATTAAAAAATAACGGATGGATTACAAAAACATGCTCTATGAATAGAGGCATTAGGCAGGGATGTCCTGTCTCCGCTATAATATTTCTTTTTGTGACGGAAATACTATCTTTAACCATTATGGAAAACAAAGAAATTGCTGGTTTCAAAACCCAATATATGACAAAAGAAATAAAATTGATTCAACATGCAGACGACGCTACATTACCGCTTAGAGACAAACAATCACTAAAGGCTGCGCTAAAATGTATAAATAGTTTTGGTTCGATATCTGGCATGTCGTTAAATATAGATAAAACAGAATGTATGCTTCTTGGTGATTTGAAAGGAACAGAAAACACAATACATGGAATTAAGATCAACTTTGACTGTACAAAAGTTCTAGGTACATATATTGGACACAACAAAGAAAAGTGCATTGAAAAAAATTGGGGAGATAAACTGAAAGAACTAGAGAGACTTTTTGAATCGTGGAAAAAAAGAAAATTAACTATATTCGGAAAAACATGTATTATTAATAGTCTAGCTATCTCCAGATTGATCTACAATATATCAATATTACCATCCCCAAGTTCTGATATTATTAAATCTATAAATAGATTGATTTTCAATTTTATCTGGAATAAAAAGGATCGAATAAAACGAAAAACACTTATCGGAGATGTAAAATATGGCGGAATAGGAATAGAAGATATAGAATCAAAAATCAAAGCTATTAAATCATCTTGGATATCTTATATATTAAACGGTGAAAATAACTTGCACTATTTTCTAGAAAATTTCAAACTGAAAGATGATGACATACTTTATATATTACACACAAATAAAATAGATCTGCAAAACCACTTAATTTCTCCTAAAAAAGCTACCAATATTTTACAGAGAGATATTTGAAGCATTTAGTTATTCAAAAACCACTAAAGAGGCAAATGCTATGTCAACCCCTGAATTTTTACAACAGCATATTTGGGGCAATAAGTTGTTCATGTTTAAAAACAAAACACTTTATTTTCAAAACTGGTTTAATAAAGGTTTTAAATATGTCAAAGATATTGTTGACGAAAATGGGCTAAAACCACTGGAATTCTTTTCGAATATATTAGCCCAAAAGAACAATTTAATCTGTGAATATTTTATAATGAAAAACGTATTTCATAAATTTAAAAAACAGTTTGACCTAGGTCTGGCTAAACATACGACTGTTATTCACAGACCGCAGTTTCTATTTCATGGTAACATATATGAATCGATAGATGATAAAAAATGTAAATTTTACTATAAGATTTTTAGAGATCACAAATTTGAAAAGCCATACTATATCAAGAAAATACTTAAGGACCTTAATATTGAAGGATCAGAATGGATAAAAAACATTTATATAAACAAAGTCGTTAACATGTTTGACAAACAAATCGCAGATTTTAACTATAAACTATTAAACAACATACTTATAAGTAGAGAATATCTCAGTAAATGGAAAAACGATTCTAGTGCATGCTTGTATTGTAAGCACTCTAATGAAACAATTAAACATTTACTATATGATTGTACAAATGTCAAAAAAATATGGAATATTGTTAGCATTATCTTACATTTTATGGTTTCATGGAAACATGTAATTGTTGGACTATATAAAGAAATCAATAACAAAGTTATCGTTTATAATAATGTTATATCGTTTGTAGCACTTAGAATTTATAAATACAAGATGTGGTGTAGAATAAATGATGATATTGAAAAACCAGAAGACATAATTTCGCACGTGAAAACGTCCACAAAAATATTTTACTTAGCCCTGAAAAAATCAAAATATAGTAATTTTAACATAGATATGCTTAGGCTTTTATTTGAGAAGCTGTAATGTTATTTTTGAACTATGATTAACAATGTATCACAAAACTGATATGGGCTTATGTTTAATATGAGTACATGTATACATCTTCTGGATGTCTAGTCTTCATGTATCTTCTTTTTCTTTTTTTCCTTATGCATGTATTTACTTTCCAATTATAAATTAATTTCATATTCCAAGCTACTGGAGGGTTTCTGTCTCTCCAGTGGAGCTGCTATAGGGGAAAACGAGGACTCTGTAAGATGTGTGATGATATCCCCTGTGGCAGCAACCATATGTGCATGTATTTCATTATATGAACGTCTTTTTTTTTTTTTAATTCAAGGACGAAAATCATCCATCATATTACATTTGTTTAAATGAGATAGTCTTTTCGTTATATACGTATATTTTTATATTTTCTATAATATGTATTTCAAATATACTTAAAACGTCAAACATACATTATATATTTTTCTTTCTGTTCTATTGTTACTATTATAAATACTTCAATGTGTCATCCTGCGAGATGATTTAGAAAAACTACTATTTCTGTGTATTATTAATATTTTTCTTCATATGCTTGTATTAATGACATAACTCAAACTGAATATATACATATATAATATTGATATTAATTATAACTTATCGGATCCAGGGGGCCCCTGGCACCCCAGGTGACGATATACCTGAGGGTCTCTGCGGAGATGTTGCCTCGCTTGTAATGTAATTTATTGAATAATATATATATATATAAAAAAAAAAAAAAAAAGATTCAAATTTGTGAAAATCATGACCCCTGGGGATAGGTTTGGGCCACAATGGGAGGTCGATTTTTTACATAGGAATAAACAGAGTAAATATTTAAAAATCTTCTTCTCAAAAACTAATCAGCCAGGAAAGCTGAAACTTGTGTGAAAGCATCCTCAGGTTGTGTAGATTCAAGGTTGTGAAAATCATGATCCTCAGGGGTAGGGTGGGGCCACAATGGGGGGGGGTCAAAGTTTAACAAAGGAATATATAGGGTAAATCTTTAAAAATCTTCTCAGAAACTAATCAGCCAGATGATTCTTTATGATTATTAAGACTTTGGCCCCAGGACAATTCTTTGGCCTCACGAGAAGGTTCAGAGTTTGATGTACGTTTATATCCGATGTATAAACTATTGTTAAGGATCTTTTTGAGAACTGCAATACTCAACATATGACATGACTATAAAATCATCCTGTCAGAAAGGGGACTAATGATTATAAACATAAGAATATCCAGGGGAAAATGGATTTTATTTATACAGGATCTACATGTATTATTGTACATTGTCCAGATAGTTTGTATTATGACTCCATTAAGCTGATTTTATCATACCTATTGTTCCTCAGGTGAGCGATGTGGCCCATGGGCCTCTTGTTCATTTTACTTTAACAGAATCGAGTTTCTCAACATTAATTATTTCTATCTCTCATAGAATACATATATTACCGTTCTAATGGCTTATTATTGCCATTGTTTACAACAGCGATGTAGAGCAAAATCAATACCGGGTATCTAAAACGCTTGGTTAAAGTCGAACCAATATTGTATTATGACGTAGTGCGATACTCGGACTACTTTAACAGATATGAATTAATATGAAATTTTACTTTATTATATATCGTAAATATGTTATTATTAAGTTTTTATGCACATATGGGCCGCTAAATAATATTTTCCTCACTCATAGAGACTGATTTCAATGAAATTTTTTTTAGACAATGTGTTAGCAAAACTTTTGTTTAAAAATGAATAATTTGATTACAAATTTTATTTTGATATAAATTGATTAGGATTTGATTATACTTTTTAGTAGAAAACTTAGTTTATGAATATCTGACAGGAATTCTGAAATATTTGGATGTAAAATGTAAGCGGGAAACGGGCGTTAGCGTTCGCAGTTTTATAATTGCTTGATGTCAGTCGTATATATCTACGTTTTATATATATAAATACCGTCAATCACATTATCGGCTCATATAGCGTAGCGGTAATGCCTTGGGCTTCAAGCTTGAATGATTTTAGTGCTGTGAGTTTGAAACCCGCTGTCGGCACTTGCAAGATTTTCGTTGAAAACAATTGCCGTGCTCTATTTAGGCATAGTATGCTTAGGCCTAACAAAAAAAGATGTTTGTTTACGGTTACCTGACTGACCCTATATTTAATCGCCGACCCATCGTTATAAATTCGGAAGTCACTCATGGGTACGTTTAACTTTTATATTCATCTTAATCGGTCAAGCGTTTGAAGTGAAAGTGAAAAAAAACATGGGGTCAATATCAACATCCACATGTTCTCTGCAGTTTAAAGAATGCGCACACATAAAGCAAATGAAGTTGATATTGGCATTGCCGTATAACATGACATTTATCCAGGTGTTTGATCGATATCATTGGGGAAATGAAAAGGTTCCCAATTTTGAAGTATGAGGCAAACAACATGGAGGCAAAGATAGTTTTAACCACAGGAGTCAGCGATTTTATCAATTTCTTGAAAATAAATGAGAAACAGGCAAAATCCTACCAGTAAGCTTCGAGAGCATAGCGAGCGAACTTAGCGAAGCGACAGGATGGCAACAAGTTTTCTAGATTTTCTTTATTCCGCTATCGAACCGATATTTAACACCAGACATCAACTCCGTGGTGTTATCTTATCAATTTCTTGCATTATTTCTATAAAATTCTTGATCAAAATCATTTTAAATCCATTTTTGCACATCTCGATTATGGCCATGTTTGATGTTTGTGGTGTGCAATATCATGTTTTTGAAAAAATTATTGGGTGTCTGTTTGGTTAGCATATCAAGCCATTTTCAAGGAATATTCTGCATAAAATAGTACTGGCGTGCAACCAGTTCTCGCCGAGTACCATTTCTCGCCAGTACATTGTGACGTCATTTTTCGTCTATAATTTTATGTGTTGATAAAATGATGCCATTATAGTCTGTTGCACTATTGATACTTTTACTAGGTCAGGAGCACATCGAAAATTAATCTTCAGGGGGGATCTCTACTAAGCATGTTAGTTGTTGCAACAGCAGACAAAAGTTTAAAATCAATAAACCTCTAGATTTTATCTTTGATTACAAGTACCTAGATTCTATAAAATAGACTATAAATACGAGGCACAATTTTGACAGCGAAACTGAAAGGGTCAAATAAAACCACGTGGTGTAAAATTTAAATGACAATTACATTTGCAGGGGTGCATATGGCAAACAAAAGTAAGCATGACACAATGGCAAAACAGTTTTGTATTATCAGTTTATGTGGCGTTTGTGAAGTAGTGTAAAAAAAATAATAATAAAATTTAAAAAAAATCCTACCTACCGACCCTATTTTTTTTCAGCATGTAACAGTAAACAAACAATTCATATTTTTTTGTTTGGCCTTACGCTATATTAATCCTTTGTATACTATGCGAAAATAGATGAGTATTGAATATATAGTGACAAACTCACAGGAGGCATAATAATACCGCCTAGTAAATACTAGACTTGGGTTTTGCCAGTGAATACCATATTGCGATATCATACTCTGAATATTGTTATATATTGCAATATATTGCAAATACCAGGGCTCACGCTGCCCATCGCATTTGTCGCTTTTTGTGATTTTTCAGAATTAAATGCGACAGTTTTTTTGTAAAATACGACACTCAGATTTCATTGAAAATCGCTTAACCTTTTGTTTTGATTGCATAATCTCTTCCAAGCGACAGTCTGTAGCTGGACTTTACGCTTGACTGACTAAAGACAATGACACAGGTAAACGGTGGAAGCCATCTGTAAGCGGGGTATACTCAACTGTCTTTAAAAAATGATAGGTGATTTTCACACCTTATTACAGCTAAATGGATTTGTAATTAACCCACATACATATATAATGCTTTCATCAACTGCAGTGATTGGGAAGGACCTGGGCCAAGCGCCATAGTCGCATTTAAGAGTAAAATGGCGCATTAAATCAGTTACTCTAAGCCCTGAAGTGCACATTCAATTTTCTCATCGGTTATAAAAGTTTTAGCGATGTCGGCTGGAAATTTACTCTGTACGACTTACCTAATCGTCTTTTAATACATTCGTTTAAAACATCAAATTTCATTTGTCTTGTTTAGTGAAACAGAATTAAACAACGGATAAAACGTTTCCTCTCATTTATGCGTGGTCTTAAACAAGATCATTCTAAAATTTCCTCTGATAGAAAAGTTTAATTAAGTCGCCCAGTATTCCGATTTCTCAATAATGTAGCCCCAAATGCAGTACAATGAAGAGTATCTTATTGAAAAAACTTTTTCACAGCCTCAATTAATCCCTGTTGTGATTATTAAAACTCGCGACTGTCTTGTCATGCTTATCGTTAGGGGTTAAAAATATGGGTGATGCAACCACATTGTGCATTGAAAATTACATCCGATGTATTATTAATGTAAGTGCTGATACTACAATTAGTTGTAACTTGTAATTAGTTAATAACTCGCAAAATTAATGTTTAAATAATGATGAAAACTGTTTCCCTACTGGCGTCTGACCAGTTCTCGCCAAGTACTATTTCTCGCCAGTACATTGTGACATCATTTTATCAACACATAAAATTATATACGAAAAATGATGTCACAATGTACTGGCGAGAAATGGTACTTGGCGAGAACTGGTGGCATGCCAGTACAGTAATCTTCAAAATTTGAAAGATTCTCTACGTAACGGTAATGATTGGGTCAAAGGGTTTGACTAATGCCTCCAAAAAACAAAGAAGTACAGAGACTGATTTTATTTATCATTTAGCAAACACTATAACAAAACATTGCATCAATGAAATGTATAAACACATTATTTAAATAAATGAAATTTAACCAATTGGTGAAGTTTTTAAATTTTTAGAAGTTGTTTTGCTCTAGGTTGGTCCTTGATAATTTTGATTTTTTTTTAAAATGGCCCCAATGAATAAATAGATGGCCCTTTCATTATGAAAATGACCCATTAAAATTAATAACTGTGGGGCCATAGTCCCATTGACATTTTTGGCCTTCCCAATCACTGCAACTGAGCTTACAATGTGATCGTCATTTCACAAAGAATGTGGATACGGACAACAAAAAACTGCATCAAATAAAATGAACATTTTGAAAAAGTGTTTCAGACATGATATATGGTTGCTTAATTACTTAATTTAAATTGTTATGTAAGTTTTTTGACAAGGTGTTTAGACTTAAAATTCTGACATCGTAAGGGTAGTCTATAAATAGATTTATGTAGCAAGAAGATAAAAGCTGACAAACCACAAGAATACAAGACAGACAAAGTGCAACTGGCCTCGGCAAGGCGAAAGGAACAACACTATTTTTTTCCGCGGATCCCGAACCCAATCCCAATTTACATAAAAAATACCCCCGAAATACACTACATTCCCTTCCATTTTGAGGAGGAATGCCCCAATTCTGACCCACCAAAGCCATTTACATCACAAACACACAATGATACATAACACAGTATATAACCCTGTGATGGACAATTCGTAATGTGCATAAACTAGAATAAGAATACATACATTAACAGTCAATCAATCACATCACAACGGAAAGTTCACACACAGTCACTGCAATGATCACACGCAACACAATCTGAGCATCAGGATACGCAAAGGGCGGGGTCCATGGCACCAGGTCACACTGGCCTCTCACATCCATAGGGTGGTCCTGGCGTACAAATATCCTCCCGCAATCCAGAGGGTGAGTTTGCCTTAAGCATGGGCACCTTGCTTGCTCCAACACTGAGGTCCCCAGTGCTAGAATTAAGCTCAACACCATTCTCATGCAGGAAATCAATCCCCAGGAGCATGTCAACCTGTAATGGGGCAACGTATATACATGATGCCTGACATGGTTCCGTCCCATCTCTACATTGTGAAGAACATCCCCGAGGGAACCCACCGACATGGTTTCCCGCCATCAGCTAGACTCACATCTTTGCTTGCGATAATTTCCGGTCGAGGAGACATCTGATCATGAATGCTCTGGGCCACAATGGTTATTTCAGCAGCTGCATCAACCACAGCGCTTACCGAGCATTATTCACCTTTACCGGTATTTGCCATGGGCCCTCCACATAATCTACTGCACCACAAGACCCGACTGACGACGCAATGCCCTTCTCAGCCCCAACTGTCGGAGACCCTTTTGACCTAGCATTTCTTCAGACATTCCCTCCTAAAATGTCCCTGCCGGTTGCACTTAAAGCAACGACCAGCCCACCGATGGCACTTACCTTTCCCAGAGGTAGATACTCCCTGGTTAGGTGGAACAACCTTACCGCCAGAGGTACAACCCAGTCCTTGTGACTGCCTGCCAACGGACACCATGCGTACTTCCCTGCGACATGGGTCAAAGACTTGATTGTCTTCACTCGGTGGACTGCCTCATCTACAGTGGAGGGGGTACTTTCTATCAACTTTCTACCCACTCTCGTGTCATTGCAACCCATTGCAAATCGCAAGACTGACTGCTCCTGAAGCACTTCTCCTGGGACTTGAGCCCATAGAGCCCGCTGTGCAATCTCCATGACTCTGTCACCCCACTGCTATAGACTCTCTTCTTCCCCTTGGGTCATATAGTAGAACTCCACCTGAGATGCAGCCTGAAGTGTTCCCTGACCAAGTCTTTGCTCAAATCGCGAGGCTATTTCAGGGAAACTCAATTCCTCACCATGCGACGATAGAATATTGAAGTACTTGAGTGCTGGCCCCTCCACTGAAACACTTAGAGCTAGCAGACAGTCATCATCATTCCACCCATAATACCTAGCCATTGTTCTTAACTTAGCAAAGAACAGACTCCACTCTAAGCTACCAGTATACTGAAGACACTAAGCCTCTGCTGGGACTTTCCGCCCTGACCTGGGACAACTAATCTATGCGACACATTTTCCTTAGCCAATGGGGGTACTAACAAAACATCGCTATCCCCCTGTGTCATACCAGCTCCGAGGTTTCCATCAGGTGCCACCCTGCTTCCAGAGTGACTCCTACCATACCCTTGTCCTGCCAAAAGACTTGAGTGGCCTTGGGTTCCAGGGGAATCCCTACCCTCATGTGAGCTCCCCACCTGAGACAGAGAAGCCTCAGATACCTTGAGGATGGATGGGCCCCCATCACTATACAAAGGTTCCCCACAGGATAGTTCCCCCTTACTTTGCCCAGAGTGTATCCCAGCCTGACTGACTAAAGCATGGTTTACCTGACTCTGCCCAAATAGAGTTCCCTGGGACAGAACTACCCCCATACTGACTGGTGTGACACTAGTGTAGCAAGGAACACTTGCTACACTCCTAGTAACTGTATCTGTGACCCCAGTGTTACACGAATGGGAAATGGCATCCCCCCTGACTGGTGTGCTATGTATCCTATTGTTGTCCTCCCTGGGACTAAGTCCCTGAGAGCAACTGCCTACCATGGAGCCTGACATATAGACCATTTTACTTTCTATGACATGAAATGTTAAGATTATTAATTAACTTAAAATAGTCACATGCAAACAGTTCAATCCCAAATTGTACATAAAGTGCCGCTCATGTGTATTTTCATATGGTAAGGGATCTCATTCTTTCTGAAAATTCTAATTTTTAAATATATTACTAGAACTTGCATGTGGCCTTACATTTTTACATTTACTGGTACAAAACAGTGTTATTTAGGGGCATACACTTGGTGCAGGTATTACTGTCTAATGACAGCATCTAGTTTTCTTTGATAACTGAATTTCCTTTGTACAATTCCAGAACTTTTTTTTATTTATGTGTTGCAAACCTTAATTATTCAATTCAATTATTTGTCTCATTTGAAATTAGCCTTGAAGGGGTATTAGTTCCATTTGGACAGTTCTAGTTGAATATTAAAGTAAAGGTCTAATTTTACATTATTCTCCACTTAAGTGATGGAAACAGTTGCTAAGGTGAGCATTGTGGCCATGAGCCTTGTGTTTGGTGTAGTAAGTACACTTCAGTAGTAACTAAGTAAAAATTGTAACTCAAACTTTTTAATGAAGTAATTTTTCTTATCAGATTTCATCATGGAAGAAGGCTTTCAAAAGTTTTTCGTGTCACAGACGTTTAAAACTTCCAATGAAGAGAACTCTAATGGTGCAATGGAAGGACTTTACAGAAGGTAAAAAGAAACAGAATTTCATTAAGTTTGAAAGTAATAGTCAGAAGAGTAGCAAGAAGTTCATTGGGTGCAGAGCCCCTAGTAATGGCTGATGCCATTGATGACAGACTGTATGTTAGCTTCACTTTACATGGAGTTGATGTCGGCAAGCATCAAAGAAGGAATGAAGTTACCAATTGTTTGCCTAACTGATTCTCACAAAAATGTCATTCTGTCAGTATAGCAATTGGCAGAAAAAAGACAAAAAATGCAAATAAGCAGAATAAGAAAATTGCTCCAAATTAATGTAAAAAAAAAACTTGGAAGTGAAATGGATTGAAAGTGAAAACCAGCTTGCTGACTGTTTGACCAAGAATGGAGTTTTGTGTCTGAATTTACCCAAAGCACTGCAGACTGGTGCCAGGGTGAAAAATATTTAGAAAAGTAAATAACTTCCTGACAAAACTGTATATAGTGTAAATATGTTGCATTTGGAAATATTCATTACTGATTGACTTTGACTTTAAAGCCCCGGGATAGAGGCATACCAGAACTTTTCATTTTGTACAAGAAGAAGGGGAATTTGTTCCCAATGATGAACATATGACCTTTGGGTAATAATCAATCAAAAGACTTTTCTCTCCTCAAAAGGCAGAAAAGTTACAAGACTTTTCTCTCCTCCAAAAGGGAAGAGTTATTTTCGGTGATGGGAAGCAGAAGATTGTAGTAGCACGCTTTTAGGTAGTTAGGGTAACTTTTAAATTTGTGTCCCCAAAAACCTTCATTCACATAAAAGGTACGATATTATATTCTGCATCTCCAATTTCTGCGATTTCATTAGACCACTGAAAATAAATTTAAACATTGTATATATTATCCCAATACATTGTATCAGCTGGGTATATTACAAATGAGTTTGCAAAATGGCAGATGTTTACTCAGGTCTTGTCATCACCTATATTTTTTGGACCAATTATTTTAACAACAAAGTAAAAATGATTTAGCAGACATATATGGTACTTTGTATTATAGCCTTGGGAGTGAAATAATCGCGATTAACAGACTTTGTATTCAGCATAAAGGGAGACTACTCTAAATGTCAATAACAACTCTTTCCGGGTCACAAAAATTCTGGTTTCATTTTTTTATGGCTTACGGCCATCTAGTTGCCGGATAATCTTTATGGCAAAGAGTTCAGTTATCTGAACATGCACGACAAAAAATAGTTCTATTCGAATGTTGCTAAGTTAACTGTTTGTTGTTCATAATAAATATCTTTAAGCAAGATTATATTTTCCATATGTTATTATCACTTATGTTATTGTAACCAATATGAATTGACTTTATTTAGATAAACTTAAAATCTAACGCGAATGAATATTAACTGCAGTGTTTTCCCTAGACCGTTTTTGCAGAGGTATAGGCCCCCGGCATGCATCACACAGTGCTGCCATGCTTTCCGCTATGCATACTTACATGTATTATAAGAAAAAAAATCTTTTCCCAATTATTTCAGATCCTAACAGTGATAAGTAAATGTAAAGTTGTCGTTATTTCGTTCAATCTTCATAAAAACGTTTGCACCCGCAGAGAGCGTCGCTAACTTCAATCGACATTGATCTCAGCAAGGGGGAAAGTGTTTAACGGTTAAAGGACTGAACTAATGATTGAAATATATTGAAACTGGGATTATAAATCGGTAATAAATGCATAAATAGAGGGGCAATTACTACTTGTTTTAATATAATGTGCCTTCTTCGACACCTCCGCCATTATCGAATGTTGGGGATTTTCCAAGATCTATAAATAGCACAATGTTCCCTCGATGTAGTTACCTTGGTTTTGCTATGATTGAACTGTTTATTTGTCGTAAAAATATTGGAAACTTGAGACCAAATGTACTCAAATAAGAAAACAATATACAGTTAAGCTTGATTGCAAGTCATATACGGAAGCGATGTCACATTACTATAACAAAGAGACATCGTATAGTATATGCCTCTGAAAATGACTGTGTACACATGTCATGTGAAGAGAGACTGACTGCAAAGTTAAAGTGCAGTAATTAATTTTAATTAAATTTGGTGTCAAAACAAGTTTGCTGTAATTGCATAGTTCTGCCTGTTACTTGCCCCCCCCCCCCCTCCCCACCCTTCCAAAGAGTTTATCTCTGTACAAAGGGAAAGAAAGAACTGCCTTGTGAATTTATATTTCGTATAAAAGCTTGTGAAGGTCAGGCCTCTTAAAAAAGTAGAAAAAACCCAGAAAAATATGAATAAATATACATTTATGAAATACAATAAAATGGAATAATACTTGTTGGTGTAGATTTCATGAGAATTCATTAATTATAGTACATAACATACAGTACATTTCATCATTTGGTTATATTATTTTTACGCGCAGTGATTTCGCGCTGGCTTTGGTGCTGTTACGTCGCACCGTGCACCAACTCTCGCGCAAGTTCACAGTGCGTAGGAATACAAGGTAAACTGATATTTGAGAGCATGTTGGTTTTAAGTGTTTTTGTGTCTTATATAGTTGAATGAATTTACAGTTAATGTACTTCAGTCGTTGGATAAAAGAAAGAAACAAATTGCCGTATATTGGAGTTTGAGTCTGACATCATCATAATTATTTCATGCAATCTATGATTTTCCTAAAAGCAATGGTGGTTTCAACCAATTGATAAAAGAGGCGTCTAGATTTCAACCCTGTCTGTTTCGGTCACTAAGGTTCGACCAATCAACAAATGGGGCATGTTGATATCGGTCCTGTTAGTTTCTATAGATCTATGAATTACATGTAGCTAGTTACTTTCTATAGAGCTATAAATAAACTAAAGTTTCCGTAAGAAATAGAGGGAATCATACTCGATCCATGTAAATATAGTCATATCAAACCCGTAAGCCATTATGGCCCTTCAGGCCTTTGATTTTACCTTTGTTATTTTGCTATGTTTTAATGATATTAATGTCTGAACGTTATGTGCGCCTAAAATTGTGTTGATACTGTTTTCCTTTACAGTCAAATTGGATATGGAATTTTTGTTATTTTTAGCTCACCTAGACAAAGTAAGGGGGAGCTTATGCTATACCCCCGGCGTCGGCGTCCGGACCTGGTGTGTCTTATGATACTGATGCACCAGACAGGTTTGAATGCTGAGTCATAGGTTTCGGATACTGGAGGAGGTTAAGGTTTTAGAGCTGGTTAAAGTTTTTGGAGCAGGTGCCCTCTGATGAATATATCTTTGTTATTACTGGTCCTAACGTCACCAAACTTGCATGGATTGTGGGTCTTATGATATTGATGCACCAGACAGGCTTGAATGCTGAATCTGAGCCAAAGGTTTCGGATGCCGGATAGGGTTAGGTTAGGTTAGGTTAGGTTTTAAGACCTGGCTTAACTTTTTAGCTCACCTGAGCCAAAGGCTCAAGTGAGCTTTTCTGATCACAATTTGTCCGTTGTCTGTCGTTGTCGTAGTCGTCGTCGTTGTTGTCGTCGTCGTTGTAAACTTTTCACATTTTCATCTTCTTCTCAAGAACCACTGGGCAGATTTCAACCAAATTTGGCACAAAGCACCACTAGGTGAAGGGGATTCAGGTTTGTTCAAATGAAGGGCCACGCCCTCTTTAAAGGGGAGATAATTGAGAATTATTGAAAATTTGTTGGTATTTTTCAAAAATCTTCTTCTCAAAAACTAATCGGCCTGAAAAGCTTAAACTTGTTTGGAGGCATCCTCAGGTAGTGTAGATTCAAGTTTGTTCAAATCATGGTCCCCGGGGGTAGGGAGGGGCCACAAGAGGGGGATCAAGTTTAACATAGGAATATATAGAGAAAATCTTTAAAAATCTTCTTCTCAAAAACTAATAGACCAGAAAAGCTAAAATTAAAATGGTAGCATCCTCAGATAGTGTAGATTCAAGTTTGTTCAAATCATGGTCCCCAGGGGTAGGGTGGGGCCACAATTGGGGGATCAAGTTTTACATAGGAATATATAGAGAAAATCTTTAAAAATCTTCTTCTCAAAAACTATTAGGCCAGAAAAGCTAAAATTAAAATGGAAGCATCCTCAGATAGTGTAGATTCAAGTTTGTTCAAATCATAGTCCCCGAAGGTAGGGCGGGGCCACAATTGGGGGATCAAGTTTTACATAGGAATATATAGAGAAAATCTTTAAAAATCTTCTTTTAAAAAACTATTAGGCCAGGAAAGCTCAAATTAAAATGGAAGCATCCTCAGATAGTGTAGATTCAAGTTTGTTCAAATCATAGTCCCTGGGGGTAGGGTGGGGCTACAATTAGGGGATCAAGTTTTACATAGGAATATATAGAGAAAATCTTTAAAAATCTTCTTTAAAAAAACTATTAGGCCAGGAAAGCTCAAATTAAAATGGAAGCATCCTCAGATAGTGTAGATTCAAGTTTGTTCAAATCATAGTCTCTATGGGTAGGGTGGGGCCACAATTGGGGGATCAAGTTTTACATAGGAATATATAGAGAAAATCTTTAAAAATCATCTTTTCAAAAACTATTAGGCCAGAAAAGCTAAAATTAAAATGGAAGCATCCTCAGATAGTGTAGATTCAAGTTTGTTCAAATCATAGTCTCTATGGGTAGGGTGGGGCCACAATTGGGGGATCAAGTTTTACACAGGAATATATAGAGAAAATCTTTAAAAATCTTCTTTTAAAAAACTATTAGGCCAGGAAAGCTCAAATTAAAATGGAAGCACCCTAGATAGTGTAGATTCAAGTTTGTTCAAATCATAGTCCCTGGGGGTATGGTGGGGCCACAATCAGGGGATCAAGTTTTACATAGGAATATATAGAGAAAATCTTTAAAAATCTTCTTTTAAAAAACTATTAGGTCAGGAAAGCTCAAATTTGAGTGGAAGCATCCTCAGATAGTGTAGATTCAAGTTTGTTCAAATCATAGTCCCCGAAGGTAGGGCGGGGCCACAATTGGGGGATCAAGTTTTACATAGGAATATATAGAGAAAATCTTTAAAAATCTTCTTTTAAAAAACTATTAGGCCAGGAAAGCTCAAATTAAAATGGAAGCATCCTCAGATAGTGTAGATTCAAGTTTGTTCAAATCATAGTCCCTGGGGGTAGGGTGGGGCCACAATTGGGGGATCAAGTTTAACATAGGAATATATAGAGAAAATCTTTAAAAATCTTCTTTTCAAAAACTATTAGGCCAGAAAAGCTAAAATTAAAATGGCAGCATCCTCAGATAGTGTAGATTCAAGTTTGTTCAAATCATGGTCCCTCGGGGTAGGGTGGGGCCACAATTGGGGGATAAATTTTATACAGGAATATATAGAGAAAATCTTTAAAAAAATTCTTTTAATAACTATTTGGCCAAGAAAGTTCAAATTGGTGTGTAACCATCCTCAGATAATGTAGATTTAAGTTTGTTCAAATCATGGTCCCTGGGGGTAGGGCGGGACCACAATGGGGGATGAATTTTTATCAATAGAGAAAATCTTTAAAAATCTTCTTCTCAAAACTATTAGGCCAGGAAAGCCCAAATTTGAGTGGAAGCATCCCCAGATCATATAGATTCAAGTTTGTTTAAATAATAGTCCAGGGGTAGGGTGAGGCCACAATGGGGGATGAATTTTTACATAGGAATATATTGAGAAAATTTTTTAAAATCTTCTTTTTAAAGACTATTTGGCCAGAAAAGCTTAAACTTGTGTAGAGGCATCCTCAGGTAGTGTAAATTCAAGTTTACAAAATCACAGTCCCTAGTGGTAGGGCGGAGCCGTGATGGTGGTTTGAATTTTTACATAGGAATATATAGGGAAAATCTTTAAAAATATTCTGGGAAAGTTTTCGGTCCAAAATTCAGTACTTATATGAAAGCACAGGTTATGCAGATTTAAGTTTGATGAAATCATGATTCCCTAGAGAAAAGTGGGGCCACGTAATGGGGGGGGGGGGGGGTTATAGGAATAGAGAAAAATCCTCTTACAGGTACAACAACAAAAGGGGCTTGGTATTTACTAAAAAATTAGAGGTGGATAAAAATTAACAGATTTTCATTTTTTTTTAGCAAGATCTACTGTACTTAGTTGTCAAGATATTTTGATACTGTAATGCTAATTTGATCAGAATTAAGGCAATTGTTGCTCAGGTGAGCGATGTGGCCCCTGGGCCTCTTGTTTAAACAGGTGCCCTCTGATGATGATATCTATACTACTATATTAAAATAATAGACTCAAATTTTTTAGCTTTAATACCGAGATATCGGAAGAGTACTGTCTTTTGTTTTATATATTTTTAACATCATTGGTACCTTTAAGATTCCATTAGTATCAAAATAAAGACTTAAAAGTTGTCTTCAGTATTAGAGACCTGTGATTTGACAGTACAACATGGAGCAATTGTAAAGGACACTTAATTTGTACATTATTGAATATCAATCTACTGTATATTCCTTATATTACGCAAGTACTTAATTCCGTGATCCCACTGTTTTGTATCAAAAAGCGAGAATATAAAATAGCGATTGCGGAACTTTTATCCTCATTTCATATTATAAGTTCTCAACCCTAAAAAAATAATGGCGAGATTTTAAAATCTGCGAAGAGTGCTCCTTGCGATTGAACGAAAATATTGGGAATTGGAAGTTAACAGTATAGCCTTACCAAATGTTTAGTTTTATATCCTGCGTAGGATTTTCTAATCCTGGTAAAAATAGTATTCCATTAAGGTACAATGTCAAAGATTACTTGTATGCAAAAAAGTGTAAAATTCATATACTTTACAATATTTATTTTTTGTTATTCTACCGAGGGGCCATCGGGCACAGTATACTTTGAACGCCCATTTAAGGTGGAAGGCTACGTTGTCACAAAATGCCTGACTTCCGTTTGAAACGCCATCTTGTCCCAGAATGATAACATTCAGTCGTGGTAAAAAATAGCAATACACTGTTTAATTGAACTCTTCTAACGAGGGAGATGAGATAAGAATGAAATCACCAAATTGCTTAGAAAATATGTCAATTTTCTTTGTGATTAAAGCTTTCAACTAACATTAAAAAAATACAAACTCCAAAATGAAAGGATCGGTCTTTGCGAGTCACAGCAAAATGTTAATCAGAAAATGGCGTAAGTATTCAGTTACTGTGAAAATTTAAGGGTACACAATTATCAATACAGAGATACATTAATTTAAAATTTATACAATTTTAAAATTGTTTGTAATATTAAATTTTCTTTTTTTACATATTTTTACATAGTATGGTATTTATGGTAATATTTTGGGAGTTTATTAGTCCCCTACCGGTTTCACCGGAGGGGACTATAGCTTTCCTCTGCGTCCGTCAGTCCGTCTGTCTGTCCCACTTCAGTTTTCCACACTTTTTTTCTTTATGCATTTGAGGAATAATATGAAACTTGCTGAACAGCTTCAAAATGTCAAACTACAGATCAAGTTTACACTTTTGTAGCGTCTGATTGACATATTTTCGAGAAAATTAATTTTTTAATGTTCGGGTTCGTTATCGGGTTCGGTGTGTAACTGAATAAACGAGGTCAGACCGTCAGTATGTAGTCAGTAATAATATCGTGCGTTACTTGTACCATTCCTTTTCCTGTACCATTCCTTTTATCATTTCTAACAAACAAATAAATTCTATAAAATAGTGTCAAACATTGTGTTGTAAATTTACAATCGGGTTCGTTGTCGGGTTGGGCTGTTTAACTGTTTGGTTTGATTCGGGGTACAGAAGACGGTAAGAAATGATATTGTGCATAACAGTGCATTGTTTTCACAAATTTTTACCAGCGAATACAGAATAGACTTGGCAAAATTACAGGAGATGAAATAAAGAGTATTATTTTACCTATTTCCTATTTAATTTCTATATCAACTATATAGTTTTAATGTCCTCTGTTCTTTTATCTCTGATTAAAGCATGACATCTCGTTTACAATAGCTCTGAAATAGTTGTGTGCTTGGAAGCTTTCATAGAATAATACAAACCGGTAGGGGACGTGTATTGCTTATGCAATACTCTCAGAATGCTTGTTTAATTTGACAATTAAGCTCATCAAAGAAAATCATAGTCCTTTGGGATCAGTTTTTTGATATGGAGTTCCATTGTACCACAGGAGAAAATGGGGAACATTTGAAACAACTAATTGCATCTGTCAAGACTTTTATTAGAAAGATATTCAAAGTTTTATCAACAGAAGAGCATTGCTTGGCTACCGGTATTTCCATTTACTGCAAAGGGAGGGGTTATTGTCATTTTGTTGGGTTTTCTTTAAAACGAATAAAAAAAAATATCATCAGATGCATAAATATGTATTTACAGTGAAATTCTGACAATTTTGATTTTAAATTTTCTGTGTTAACTTTTTAGCTTACCTGAGCTGAAAGCTCAAGTGAGCTATTCTGATCACATTTTGTCTGTCGTCCGTCTGTCCGTAAACTTTTCACATTTTCAAAATCTTCTCAAGAACTACTCGGCCAATTTCAACCAAACTTGGCACAAAAAATCCTTAGGCAAAGAGGATTCAAAGTAATAAAAATTAAAGGCCACATCCCTTTTCAAGGGGAGATAATTAAAATTTAATGAAAAATTTCGAGAAATTTTCAACAATCTTCTTCTCAAGAACCATAAAGCCAGGAAAGCTGAAACTTGTGTGGAAGCATCCTCAGGTAATGTAGATTCAAAGATGTGAATTTTATGACTACCAGGGGTAGGGTGGGGCCACAATGTGGGGTTGAAGTTTTACATAGGTATATATAGAGTTAATCTTTAAAAATGTTTGAAACTTGTGTGGAAGCATCCTCAGGTAGTGTAGATTCCAAGTTGTGAAAATCATGACCCCCAGGGGTAGGATGAGCCACAATGGGGGGGGGGGGGGTAAAAGTTATACATAGGAATATATAGAGTAAATCTTTAAAAATCTTCTTCTCAGAAACTAATCAGCCAGGAAAGCTGAAACTTGTGTGAAAGCATCCTCAGGTAGTGTAGATTCAAAGTTGTGAAAATCATGATCCCCGGGGGAAGGGTGGGGCCACAATGGGGTGTCGAAGTTTTACATAGGAATATATAGAGTAAATCTTTAAAAATCTTCTTCTCAGAAACTAATCAGCCAGGAAAGCTGAAACTTGTGTGAAAGCATCCTCAGGTAGTGTAGATTCAAAGTTGTGAAAATCATGATCCCCGAGGGTAGGATGGGGCCACAATGGGGGATCGAAGTTTTACATAGGAATATATAGAGTAAATCTTTAAAAATCTTCTTCTCAGAAACTAATCAGCCAGGAAAGCTGACACTTGTGTGGAAGCATCATCAGGTAGTGTAGATTCATAGTTGTGAAAATCATGACCCCCGAGGTTAGGGTGGGGCCACAATGGAAGGTCAAAGTTTTACATAGGAATATATAGAGTAAATCTTTAAAAATCTTCTTCTCATGAACCATAAGACCAGGAAAGCTGAAACTTGTGTGGAAGCGTCCTCAGGTAGTGTAAATTCAAAGTTGTGAAAATCATGATCCCCAGGGGTAGGGTGGGGCCACAATGGGGGGTCAAAGTTTAACAAAGGAATATATATTGTAAATCTTTAAAAATCTTCATCTCAGAAACTAATCAGCCAGATGATTCTTTATAATTGTTAAGACTTTGGCCCCAGGACAATTCTTTGGCCTCACAAGAAGGTTCAGAGTTTGATGTACGTTTATATCCCATATATAAACTATTGTTAAGGATCTTTTTGAGAACTGCAATACTCAACATATGATATGACTATAAAATCATCCTGTTAGAAAAGGGACTAATGATTATAAACATAAGAATATCCAGGGGTAAAATGGATTTTATTTATACAGGATCTACATGTATTATTGTACATTGTCCAGATAGTTTGTATTATGACTCCATTAAGCTGATTTTATCATACCTATTGTTCCTCGGGTGAGCGATGTGGCCCATGGGCCTCTTGTTTATTCTTATATTATTTGATAAACGACTATTGGTACAGAAATTATTATTATTTATATCATTCTATATTATAAAGAAAATGTCAGCTCGACGCCTTTGTGGCCGTTCCGGCGTTTGATTTTTATTTGTATGTGTTCCTAACCTTTATTATTCAATTCAATTATTTGTCCCATTTGAAATTAGCCTTGAGGGGTGTTAATCCCATTAAGACAGTTCTAGTTATTATGCGGACTGTTGTATACTAATGTGCTAGCTGTGAAGTTTGAGTGTTGTGCAGTCCCTAAAAATAATAATTAAAAAAACAAATGTATCCTCTTTCATAGTAATCAATTGATTTGATTGATTATTTTATTGACAAGTTACTGTACCATCACAAAAAATTCAGCAAATGGTTATTTCTTTGAAATGAGACACAATTGACCTTACCGAGAAAACTCAAGTTGTTTAGCAGACAAAATCTCAATGAATTTTTTCTTGTACATTCTTTATCAAGCGTCATTTTAAAAAGCATTTTCATGATCCTCATGTGCAAATTCTTTGCAAAATGGTGAATCAATTTGTTAAAAAGTTTACTAGAAACTTAAAAAATCCAGTCAACAATGAGAAGATTTTGGAAAAATTGATAAATTAAATTGCTTGATATCAATTGTATGTATCTATGTTTTATATGTAGAAAAACTGTCTGATATAATATATGTGGTGTTACCCCAACACGTTGGTCTTTTAGACGTACTGTAAATCTGGAAATTTTTACTGTAGATAAATTTTGAGCTTATTTGCGCGTGCTCTTTTTAATTAATCAACAACAAAATAAAAGTAAATGTTGTTTAAGCACACGCGTAAGGTTACTAAGCACTAAATAAATGGCTTAATTTTAACATCAGGTAAGACTAATTTTAAAACCCGTCGGTCAACCCGGAAAATTCCGAACTCTTGAAGACTCAAACTCTTGATACCTCGAAGTTTTTCCTCGGTCCCATGGACTTCGAGCTATCAAGAGTTACCGGTATATTGATTAAAATTGTATTATATTACAATACCGTATGAAATTTACGTTTGATAATCAAGCATTATTTTTTACAAATGATATATGATATAGTGTCAATCCACTCTTAACAGTATCCATGAATATCCAAGATCATTAACTATGAGTTTCATGTAATATGATAAAAGGTGGTCTCATAATGGTGATGCCCCTGTCTCAGTGAGCTTTAATTGTAATCTTTGATTACCTATGTTATTCATTTGTACGAAGAACAAGAAATTATTTTGTTGTGGCCTACAAAAAAAAGTCAGCATTAATTTAGGGTTTCTCTCTTTTTTTCAAAGGGTTTTTTGTTCGAGAATCTGAAGAGGTGATATTTAAAGCCCTGGAAGGTGAAGGAAAGATGTGTTACTCTGGAGACATGTTCGATAACTGGATTTATTTTAGTCCAGTAGAAATGAAAGAGAAAGATTGGTTCAGTAAGGTTTGTATTTGATATATTGCTAGTTTTTCACATATCACCTCCTCAATCACCCAGTATTCTTCACTGAACAATGACAATGGTACAAATGGACTCTTTTTAAATGGCTTTTCAATGATGAAAAAAAATGTTGTTGTTGCAATCTCCCCCCTCCTAAATAAGCATAATAACCCAATACATGTAATCACCACAAATAATTTGAGAAAAATTATAAGTTTGTTAGAGCGAAGCGAGCTCTATGAACCAGTGCACACAGGAAAAAGAATGAATTACAGATTCATCAAGAGAAGGACTATGTGCGGTTTAATGCATTTTTTACCCCCCAAATCAAAGTTTTAGAAAGAGCTTTAAAAATAAGGTGAAAGATAGTTAAAATCATATTGGAAATAAAGGTGTACAAGGTTATCACCACAGTGACTCCATAATGTACAAATGACGTCATGAAGATTGCATTATTTTGATAAATTGATGTTTTGTAGCAAAATATGGCTGTTTTCTGATGGTTTTTCGACTGGGAAACATCGACGCAGGCTTGCTCAAGTACCATTTTTTAGTATAATGTGTATAATGTGTATAACTATCTGAAGAAAAACATATGTTAAAATGGAACTTGAGCAGACCTGCACTCTATACCTTCAAATGCAAAATACAGACCCTGAAACATACTACTACATGTGTAAACAGTTTAGCGTTTCGTGTGAATCGTGAAGCGTTTTGTGTAAACCGTTTAGCGTTTCGTGTGAATCGTGAAGCGTTTCGTGTAAACCGTTTAGGGCAAAGCGTGCATCCTTTCGGGCAAAGCGTGTAAATCGTTTTGAGCAAAGCGTGCGAGAACCGTGTAAAAGGTTCATCAGATTTTATTTGGAACTCTCTGACAATTTAATTGTTTTAAAATAGCGCCCCTGTTTTACATTACTTTAAACTGTTTGTGATAGGCAAAACTCTTTTGTAGGTATTCTTATGAATAAAATATATAAAAAATGATATACTGATCTTTTTGCAAAATTTAATTAATTTTTAACAAACAAAAGAAAGGTACGCATATTAAAAAAGAAGACTAGTAACTGAGACTATTCGGCTGTGTACAACCAGCACAAATAACCTCAGACATTGGGTAAGACCTGCACCTGGCTGGACCTGTCAATCAAACTCTGTGCATTCGTTTTCATTGGATGGTCACACGTCTCTTTTTTTGTCAATAGCCAATAGAAATTTAATGACTTCAAGGTAGTCGAACCAGTATTTGATGATGCACACAATTTAAAAGATAGGTTATTTAACATTTATTTGAACAAAATTAAATGTAAACATAGAAAGAATATATACTGTTCATTTCTATGAAATGCGGGAAGTAAATTTTTTGGAATCCCGATTAAAAATATTTCTACAAGTAATTATTTTAATTATTTAAACACAGATTACGGAAAACAACAAGTCTAAGAATTAAATAACACACTGGAATTAGCCTGAAATGTACACATGCAATTAATTATTATGGGAATATGTATGCATGCAATTAATTCAAATAGATTATGATAATCTATACACTGCACACCATTATACGGAGCACCGGTAAAATATACGAATATTGAGTCAAAAATAAAAATCATATTATTTCTTGTTCTTTTTAATTCAATGTTAAATTACTTTGAGATTTAATTCAAATAGATTTTGATAGATATACTGCACGCCGTTATGCGGGGCGCCAGTTATGTACAGTGGAGCCTCAGTTATCCGGACGCTTTCGTTCCCAAGTCCAATCGTCCGGATAGGTGAAGCGTCCGGATATCTGAAATGTGTCTATTGTTGTCATGAATGATAATGTATTTGTATACAATGGCTCCCAGTGATGATACTAGTTTTTTTTTGCCTTTCATACCATATAGCAACACATGCTAGAGTTGTATGTTGATATAAACGTTTTTAGATATAAAGAACTCTACTTCATTTTATTATTTTGTCATGAAATATTAACCGGACAATAATGATGACCGAATCTAGCTAAATTCTTTGTGTCCAAGTGTGATACATGTATGTGTGTGATACACTGTTGTTTGCAATTTTCAAATTTTTGAAAGTGATTTGGGAAGTCAGTGTGTTTATACAAGCTACTCATTAGGGTCTAGCATGTAAAAAAGGTCTGAAACTTAATTGACAGGGGTAATTATTTGTACTGAGAAGGGTATCATCAAATTTTACCGTCCGGTTAAATGAAGCAAAATTAGTTGTAAATAAGTGTTTTGTGGTAAAAACAGACCGTCCGGATCCGGAACGGGGATTTCTGGATAAATGAGACAAAATAATGTATAAAAAAATCTGTTCCCAAATGAAATCGTCCGTAAACTGAAGCGTCCGGTTATCTGGCGTCCGGATATCTGAGGCCCCACTGTATACGAATATTGAGTCAAAAATTTAAATCAATTTTATATTTTGTTCTTTCCGAAATCCGAAATTTCTTTATTGTTTAATCGATTGATTTTTAGCTCACCGAGACGAAGTTAAGGGAAGCTTATGCTATACCCCCGGTGTCGGTGTCCGGACCTGGTGAAAGTTTTTGCTGCAGGTCCTGTATCTAAGATATTACTTGTCCTATCTTCACCGAACTTGCATGGATGATGCATCTGGACCTACTTATGGACTTGAAAGACTTGGATGCTGAATCTGGGTCCTAAATTTCAGATGCTGGAGGAGGTTTAGGTTTTTGGACCAGGTTAAAGTTTTTGTTGCAGGTGCCCTTTGGTAGCAATATCTTAGTTACTACTGCTGGTCCGTACTTCACCAACTTGCATGGATGGTGTGTCTTATGATACTGCTGCACCAGATAGGCTTGCGTGCTGAATCTGAGCTATAGGTTTCGGATGCTGGAGGAGGTTAAGGTTTTTGGAGCAGGTTAAAGTTTTTGTTGCAGGTGCCCATTGATAGCAATATCTAAGTTACTCCTGGTCCTAACTTCATCAAACTTGCGTGGATGGTTCGTCTCATGATACTGATGCACCTGACAGGCTTGAATGCTGAATCTGAGCCATCTGAGGTTTCGGATGCTGAAGGAGGTTAAGGTTTTAAGAGCTGGTTAAATAAAGTTTTTGAAACAGGTGCCCTCTGATGATGATATAATATCATGTTTGAAATTCAATGTTATGATGTATTATGTAATATGATATTGTAATATAATACTATATTGTATTGTATTTTATGATATTGTATTATTTGATCAAATACAATAATGTATAACAGAATACAATGTCATATCATATGTTACAATATCATATCTCATCATTGTTTATTACAGTATGTATTATATGATATATATTATAAATATGACATGATGCAATATTTAATTTTATACCATTGTATTGATTAACATATGAACATGCCGGTATGATTATCATAAAAAATTTTATCAGATGATATACGATATTTTGTCAAAACAGAATCCATGAATATCCAAGATCATAAAGTATGATTTTCATATAATATGATAAAGGTGGTCTTATGAAGGTGATGTCTCATAAGGGTGATGCTCCGTCTCGGTGAGCTTTAGTAATCTATGATTACCTATGTTTTTCTGTGGTTTTATGTACGGAAATTAATCGCTTGTTTTATAGCATTTTTTCTAACTAATGTTACTAATTTAATTTTAAATCACTTTCAAAATTATCAATGTAAATAATTACAGGTTTATTTACTGTTAGTAGTTTACATCGTATTCTCTGAAACCAATAAAAAAAACTACTGTGAGAAGAAAAAGTAAATCCCGCTGAATACTGGAAACCGATTTCAGTTTGTAATCATACGGATTTTATTTTGGTATTGAATATTGAGTTACAGTAACTTTTTTTCTGGAATTTTTTTTATTATTTATGGCACTAATATGAATCGTGGATATTTCTTTTGAGCAATAAATAAATTTATAGAAGTAATATTTTTGGCTTATTCTGTGATTAAATATTTTTTTGCTTTAAATATTAGTATTAATTTAATCTAAATAATCAATTCAATACTTATGTACATATATGTTTATAATATCAGTATTTCTATTATTTCGTGTTTTCTTAAAATTAATTCTTCCTAACAGAGTCATGGTAAAAAACATAGAGGACCCGAAGGAAACGAAAACGATCAGGATAAAAGCGTGTCCAAAGCGTGTGAAAAGCGAGCAAATCGTTTCGTGCGGGAATCGTTTCGTGTAAACCGTTCAGCGTTTCGTGTAAATTGTTTAGCGTTTCGGGCAAAGCGTGCAGTGTTTCGTGTAAACGGTTTAGCGAGTGTGTAGCGAGTGTATGGTGTAGTAGTACGTTTCAGGGTCTGTATAGAACAAAAATGAGAATTTTTTCATTTGTTTGCAAATTTGCAGGAACTAGGTCATTTAGGTGACATCATAGATAAACAGCTAATGAGCAATGATGACTAAAATCAAGATTAAAGTTATAGGCATCCTCTATACAATGATTCTTGAAGATTTGATTTTTATACGATACTGTTTAAAAATGAGTTGAAATCGGGGGCAGATATTTGACCATACCGAACATAGTCCTTTGTTTGTCCATGTCCCATAATGCTCTCTAATGTTTTCTTCCGTAGTCACCCCTGCGAATGTTATTGTCATTTAAATTTTAGACCACGTGGTTTTATTTGACCTTTCAGTTTCGCAGTAAAATTCGTGCCTGGTGTTTATAATTTATTTCATAGAATCTAGGCACTCGTAGTGAAATATAAAAAGAGGTTTATTGATTTTAAACTCTATCATGATACTGATAACCATGCCAATGCTTCATTCAGTTTATTTATTGTACTCTTGTACATCAGTATGCTTGCAGTAAAAAGCTGAAATTAACAAATAACAGAGTTATAAATCAAAATTCCTATCATAGTTTAAATAAATACATGACAAATGACTGAAAAAATATATGTTGAATTAGGGAGCCACCCTTTTGAAAAAAGGTGATTTTATCATACTTATTGTTCCTCACACAGGATGAATGACCATCTTTAAGTCCTCCTTAAAGATAGCTTAAAGGTGTTTAAAGGTAGCTTAAAGACGATCTTTAAGCCACCTTTAAGCTACCTTTAAGCTATATGTATTGCTTAAAGGTGGCTTAAAGAAAGCGTAAAGATGGCTTAAAGGCAGCTTAAAGACTATCTTTAAGCCACCTTTAAGCCACCTTTAAGGACAACTTATAGGTCCTTAATGTCCAAACTTCTTTAAGCCACCTTTAAGCCACCTTTAAGCTACCTTTAAGCCACCTTTAAGCCATTAAAAAAAATTTAATTCAATATTGTGCTTAATTTCCAACAAAATGTATTAACTTTATGAAAGAAAAGGTATTAAAACGGTTTTTGTTCTAGAAAGAAAAATGAAAAAAAAAACACCAAAAAAAAAAACAACGGCTGCGGTGAGAATTGAACCCGGGACCCTTAGATTACTAGCATAACCACACATCCTCTGCGCCACGGCAACTTACATATTTATAAGCGTTTTTATATCCTATATATCAGTGGATATTGAATCACTGTATTGAATGTGTTTACTTGAAAAGATTTTGACAAACCATTCAGTTTGTAACAATCAATTATATCTAATTTATAAATTACATGCATGCGTGTATTTAGAATGAAATACGGAACTTGGTCTTCAGTGAACAAAAATATATTATACCTAAATGGAAACCGTTAGGTTCACTATAGTAGGCTTTCTTAGTTAATAAATTTAAACCGAGTAGATATACGTAATTCATCTAATTTATAGCTATAAAAATGTAAGAAAGAAAATGAAATCATTTCTTTTATTAAATGCATTGATACTATTAGGGTATTTGTTCAATTTCCCGCAATTTCCCGGTTTTCATGATCGCGGCGCCGTTCCAATATGTTTAAATATTTACATGTAATTGTATGTACATGATTTTTAAACTATCAATTCTATAACAAACAAAATTACCAATTACCGGTGACGTATTTACTGCATGTGACAATTGCAAATGACTTGTACATACAATTGTATGATGTGCCAGGCCGGGTATATTTGACATATTTACCCTTATACATATATTTAAATAATCAACCCCTATTTATGATCACCGGTACATTAATTAATTAGCCTCAAGATTTTACTCTTACATACATGTATCGTTAATTTGTAGACGTAACATATTTGAAACCCAGAGCTAGGAAATAATACTTTGAAAATGAATTACAAATGTAAATTAACTTTTATTCACTAGACTTATCGTATACTCGTACATACTAAGATTCAACGCCTTTAGAAACCCTGACGTGCACCTGGGCACACGACACACCTGTTGTGTATATCTTGTATATTCTGTGTTAGTTCCAGGGGTTTTCTTAAGTTGGACAAACAATAGACTTTAATTAGATATACACAAACATGCACCTGGGCACACGACACAACTGTTGTGTATATCTTGTATATTCTGTGTTAGTTCCAGGGGTTTTCTTAAGTTGGACAAACAATAGACTCTAATTAGATATACACAAACGAACAAAACTATGTCTAGACAAACAAAGCAGTAATATCCTGCCCGATATAACAAAGGCAGTTGAGAGTCTTTTCATCTTTAACATGTATCTAGCAGATCTAGAGTTAGAAATAATGAAAATTGAAAAAAAAATACAAACCTTAAACCGATTAACAAATTAAATCATGCATTTTTGGTTCATTATCTTTATTTTGTTTAATAACCAGATGAACTGAGAGAGAGAGAGAGAGAGAGAGAGAGAGAGAGAGAGAGAGAGAGAGAGAGATTTTTCACCGATTAATTTATAATAGGAAACAAACATACTTTAATTAGTTTTATGCACATATTAAGATACAGAGACTGCGCTCATCCCTACACTAATTTTGAAACCCCCAAAAAATTATAAAGAATTTTATAACGGCAATCTGTGTCCATCGGAGCGGTGCTGATGATAGCGATCTGTGTTTAATGGAGCGACGATTAAAACCGCCTGGAACCCCCCCCCCTTCCTTGGAAATTATATTATCACTCGGATGACCCCCTCCCATCTCTATAAAAGAGCGTTTGCATTTAATATATGTTTTTATTGTTCAGCTTGATCAATATTGACTTAAAGGCCACTTAAAGACAGTGTAAAGAGAGCGTAAATGCCACTTAAAGATGCTTAAAGGTGGCTTAAAGGTGGCTTAAAGGTAGCTTAAAGAAGTTTGGACATTAAGGACCTATAAGCACTTGCTTAAAGGTGACTTAAAGGCGGCTTAAAGGTTGTATAGCCTTTAAGCTCCTTTAAGTCACCTTTAAGCCACCTTTAAGGACTTGCTTAAAGATGGTTTTTCGCCCTGTGTCAGGTGAGCGATGTGGCCCATGGGCCTCTTGTTTATTATGAAAGTCACTGTAGCTCCCAGGTCGTCCATCTGATTTTTTTCAGACCGGGACCTACAGACCTGCAGCTAAAAATGAATTAGAATATAGACAAATCAGCTTGAAAAAGATTTTTTACTAGTATATCGAACCTATGTAAATAAAAACAGGGCACGAGCCTTGTTTACATGACGAAGAATTGTGAGCCCTGTATCTTGCTTAAAACTCATCGACTGGCTATCAAATTTCATTTGATCATTAGAAATGCATTTCTAAAGCATTTTAAAGGGGATCAAATTTTATTTTTCGATTTCTATTGTTTACAATGCTTGAGTAAGGCACTTCTAATAATCAAATAAAATTTGAGAGTGATTCAAAGAGTTATAAGCAAGATAAAGGGCTCACAATTCTTTGTCATGTAAACAAGGCTCGTGCCCTGTTTTTGTTTACATTGTCAATATACCAGTAAAAAATCTTTTTCCAGCTTATTTGTCTACTTTTTAATTTATTTTAGGGATGGATAAAAAGTTCCTAACGTTTAACACATTCGTTTTAAGTTTAAAACTGAAATTTTAACTTCAACTTTAAAAATGTAAACAAAAGCTTTGTTTACATAGCGAAGAATTTCAAGCTCTGTAACTCGCTTATAACTCAACAAATTACACTCAAATTTCTGTTGCCTATTAAAAATGCCTTTCTGAAGCATTGTAAATATTAAAATCGGAAAAATAATTGTTGACCAAAATCGTGACCATGCCCCTTTAAACAGTCCCATTTAGTTTGAGATAACGAAGTTTGACTGTACTTCTTAACTTACCAAAAGACATGCCTTTATCTGTTAACAAGAGGTGCAACACTTGGTCTGGAGGTTACATAGAAAACAAGCATGAATTAATTTGTTTGTCTCCTTTTTGAAAAGTTTCAATTGATTTTCTAAACTCTGATTAGTCAGAAGCAAAGGCCGTTTAAGATGACCTCCTATCAATACTTGTCAGGCTCTGACAAGTGTAAGGAGAAGGGGGTGCATGGTTTAAATCAGACTTATTCACAATCCATTCTCACCACGAAGCTTTAACGGGAGACCTCGTAGTTAACTATGATTTTTCATATGTTGCATGTATTATGATCAAGGTGGTCTCATAAAGGTAATTCCTTGTCTCAGTGAGCTTTGTTATCTGTGATTACCTATGTTTTCACTCAAAATAGCTCTAGAAATTACAGTTAATAATTTAATAATTATTTGTGAACAGAATGAAGATATCAAAGAAATTACTGATGAAAAAATCCTGTCAGAAATTCATCATTTGACTATGGCGTTTCAAGCAGCTCAATTAGAAGAGTCCCCTGAATCTTCCCCAAATAGGCTGGATATCCATTCACAAGTGGTAAGTGTTGGTTTCTTAATGCTTGTAAAAACAGAAAAATGGTGTTAATTTTTAGATCACCTGACTTACTCGGGTGACCTATTTCAATAGGTGTTTGTACATCGCCGTGTGTTAACAATCGTTCTATTCAGAATGAGTGCATCTTTTGGATAAGGGGAACATAAATTTGTAATTTTATCCACATCAGAGATGTGTTTTTCTTATTTATTGCATACAACAACAAATTCGTAACAAATGTGTTTTACAAAAATTTGTTCTTAATGAAACATGTCTCCTCTTGCTCTGTGTAATGGGCTTTAGTTTAGACGACATGGTTGCCATTAAATTTTCTAAAAAAGGAGTTCAGTTGAGCTTTTCTTATCAAAATTTGTCTGTGTCTGTCGTTGTCATTGTTGTTGTAAATTTTTCACATTTTATCTTCTTCTCAAGAACTACTGGACCAATTACAACCAAACTTGGCACAAACCATTACTTGGTAAAGGGAATTAAAGTTTGTTCAAAACAAGTGCCACGCCTGCTTCAAAGGGGAGATGATATAGATTAATTGAAAATTTGATGGTATTTTTAAATCAAAGTACTGAAGTACTGACGGGAGTTGATTTTATCGATTGTTATTTATTTTAAAATGAACGATATGTTATTTTGCATGGCAAGTAAATTCCTATAAGTATTTGAATTACGCACATTTTTATAATATGAATCCTACAGGAATTTCGTGAAAATCCAATATCAATGACATGTTGTGAAATATTCAAAGAATTATTCCATCAAACTACATATAAGTAATCGAATTAGTTATAAGAAATTGTATGGATCCAAGCGAAATTGAACTCTACCCTCGTTCAACCAGACTCTTAACTGTATCTGTTAATCTCCGACAGGCAAGAGAGACTCTATGCTTGTCGGAGATTTATGGAGACAGCCAAGCGTCAGGTTGAACGAGACTATATTGAACTCTGGCGTAGGAATACATAAAATGTATGACTTCAAAAAATATCTAAATTGTTCGTACCATTTAAAATCTGACTATTTATAAGGTATCTATAAATGAGTTTCCTTGAAGAACAATGCTTAAGAACTCATTACATCGAATTTATTGATTATAACTAAATGTTGTCAGCGGTGTTGATTTGTGCTAAGGTCCAAACACTGTTTCAATTTTGTTTTGCCTGAGTAACTGCATAGGAAAGTTGATTAAAATCAACTCCCAAAAATCTTCTCCTCAAAAACAATATGGCCAGAAAAGCATAAACTGCATCCTCAGGTAGTGTAGTTTCAAGTTTTTTGTACCCCCGCAAACGAAGTTTAGGGGGGTATATTGGTTTCACCCTGTTCGTCTGTCTGTAGACGCAACTTTGTCCCCAGTATGGAATTTTTTACTACTGCATGGAACAGTCTGAAAATTTGTACATTTGTTGATCACCATCTGAAGATGAAGATCTGAATAATACATGTATATATCAATTATCCATATATGTGTAAAGTGATATATATTATTAGAAACTGATATAATGACCAAAACAAAAAACCAACAAGTATCTTAGGCATGTATATAGTTTTAATAATTTAGATACGTTACATATTAGGGCCTTAGATATATTACATGCAAGCAAAGTACACATACATGTATTATGATTTACAGTGTGTCTAATCTTGAATTATTAATTCACTTTTTTTGGAAATCAATTAACAATGGGAATTCACATGCTTCCATATCAACTTCATACAAGCATTCATACTTTGTCATCCTTCCATTCAATCTTTTTACACACAAAACCAACAAACTTCATTTGAAGTTTGATCTTTTAATTTATTAAGAATTTTCTTTCCAACTAATTTTGAAGGAGACTCAATAAAACTTGGAAGAAGAAGTGATTGTTGTTTGATTGTTATTTTTCTCCTATTTTCCTTTACTCTCTCAGCTAAATTTGTTTTTTATTCATTAAATTTTTGTTCAACCTAAATTAAAGGATGGTAAGAGAGTTTAGAATTTTCAGACACCTCTTCCAAATGTTCATTAATTTGCATAACTTTTACCAGATTATGTTCTAGATCTTCAATAGAATACATAACGCCTTTACTGCTTTGTTGAAAAATATTTTTAGGGCCTTTGCTTGAAAGAATATTTTTTCTAAACTGCAATTGTGCAACTAATGCATCTCTTAACAGCTGGTCTTTGTTAGATTCTTGAGACACTTTTAATTTATAAGACTGGATGTCATCTCTTTTCGGCCATAAACCACCAATAAATACCTTTTGATTGTACATTTTATTTTCTTGCATGACTCTTTTTTTTTGTTTAGCTCTTAAAATTTCAAGTTTTGTTTCATACAAAGTCCTTTGTCTTTCTTTTATTAACTCCATTATTTCAGGTGCAGATTTTCTTGCATCATTAATAATGGAGTTTTTTTTTCACTATTTGAAAACGAATTTAACCAAGTAGATGTTTTATTGTTAGTCCACATGATTACAGACTCATATGCAGTTGTAGAAGCTGATGATTTGCAGTTGTAGAAGCTGATGATTTAAGTCTCATTGAAACATCTAGTTGGGCAAAATCTCTTTCAGAACAATTGTGTTTGTTGTTGGTACTGCAGCGGCTCTCAATTGATCAGTTTCAGATGGTTCATAATATATTCCACCAGGAAGTTGATCTTTTGCTTGCCTCTGTAGTATCAACAACATGCCACATATAGCAATTCTAAAGCCATTTGAGTGTATGTTTCAAATATAGCATCATTTGTGTTCTCAAAGAGAGAATCGTACACCTCATCTAGATCTAAACTATGATATTTATAATATAATATAAGTGGTCTGGTGAGGATGATGCCTCATCTCGGTGAGCTTTGTAATCTATGATTACCTATGTTTGATATATGGTTAATTAAAATGTGTTCACATAAGGAAGGGACCCTTGTTAGACTGAGAAGCATGTCTTTCTTCAAATGCTGCCACTTGCTGATTAAAGTTTTGTCCAAAGCTACTTAGGTGATCGATGTGGCCCTTGGGCCTCTTGTTACATTTTTTTTACTTCTTCTCTTGAACTTCTTGGGCAATTTCAAGCTTTATTGAGTGAAGGAGGGTCACATCCTCCTACGAAAGAAGATAGTAAAAAATTATAATAAATGTTGAAATTTTAATGCCTTCATCTGGATGAGCTATGTAATGTTTAATTACTTAACTAGTTTCTTTTTCACTCATTACCTATTTAAGATGGACCAGTTGTAAATATTGATTAGTGTTATGTATAGTATAGTTATTTTATTTCATTTTGCAGGAATTTGGACACTTTGGTAGTCAATCAGAAGATTTAAAGGTCCAGCCCTCTCACATGGCAATTTTGTATTGGGAGGCTAGAGCTCAAGGATTTCATAATTTGAGAGGAAAACTTTTTGCAGAAGCGTTCTTAAGGCTTTTGTTTACAGGCATAGATAATGTGAATGTCTCCTATTCTACTGCAGGGTATGATTCTCACCTTGATCGCTGGGGTTACATCCAAGATGGTCCAACTGAAAGATTATCCGGGTATTTAGACAGTGGTGACCACACTCCATCTGATTCTTTATTAACATCTAAAGACAAATACAGAATGATGTTGAAAAATTTAAATAATATTGCATTTGACCTAAGAGCATCTTCTCAAAAAGCAACATCAGATGTTTTTGTGTCAATAGGTAATGATTTAGTTCTGATAGCGGAGGTGGCAAATGTCAGTGACATTGAATATAAAAAAATGCAACAACTCCATACACAGATGTTGTTAAGTTTGGACAAGCATGAAACTCTCTTTGGCATGTTAGTACAAGGCCATCAGGTTTATCTTGCTGAGTATATTTTTGAACAAGCTGGGGGATATAAGAGAAATTTTAGTCAGAAAGCATTCAAGTACCAGACAGAAGACTTGAAATTGCTATATTCATACTTGCGGACACATATTTTGTCAAAACAAGAAAATAAAACAAAGTGACTAAAATGAAGTATGATCATGATTGGTTGAAGGCAGTTAGAGTACCTTGGTTTAATTGAATACTGTGTTTACTTCCAATTTTCAGAGAATTTGTTGCTGACTTTATCAACAAAATGAGATAATCATTGAAATACATTATCAAGAAACATATTGTATTGATGGAATCATTGGCAAGGAATTCACATACTATTGAAACTATCATTTTCACTAAATAGACAAATATTAATGTTCTTGAATATTATTATTACTTCAAAACACTTACTGATCATATAAATGCATTTCTTGCATAGTTCTTTGTCATTTTACTGAATTATGGAAATCTTATAAGAAAAGTAATATATAATGTGGCACAATTCAGACATGAATGCCAACAAAGCTGAAATTTATGTGGAAGCACCCCCAGGTAGTGTAGATTTAAGTTTATAAAAATCATGATCCCCATGAGTAGGGTACGGCCACAATGTGAATTTGAGTTTTTACATAGAAATAAATAGTCTAGAATAAATCTATAAAAAATCTTCTTCTTTAAAATTAATTGGCAAGAAAAGCTGTAACTTGAGTGGTCGAAACATCCTTAGGGTGGATTCAAATTCATTCAAATCATGATCCTATGGGTAAGGTAGGGAAAATGGGGGTTGAATTTTTACCAAGGGATTTATAGTGAAAAATCTCAAAAAAATCTTCTTAAAAACCCTAGGGCTGGGCTAATATGATGGATATGCTGTGCATTGTACATGTTTGTGTGCATTATTATTATGAATTTGAATATTATAAAAGTTTGACCATTTAAAGCCTGCAGGTCTCTTTTTACCAAAATTGTACACATTTTGACTCTTACAGGTAGAGTTTAAATAAATCAAAATTTCTCCATATCATGAACCCCTCCCCCTTTGTTTATGAAATTTTCTTTACAATTATCAAGTAATAAAAGTGAGGGTAAGAGTAAGAGGAGTCTCAGATTTAGGTTTAGACTCCAAAAGAAGCTTTAAATGCAAACAGAAGACATCTGGACTGGTCCATAGGGGTACAATGGTACTCGGGTGACTGTCAAGGCCTTTAGGCCTCTTGTTGAAGGAGTCGTGCTCATTTATATGTTTTATCTTATTCTTGATGTTATGTTATTTTGCTCAATTGGTCCTTCATTCTGAATATGCGGTTGTTAGCAAGATGTGGTTGTTAGCAAGACATTACAGATAATTGTTATTCATACTTGTAGTATATAGCTAAAAACTAAATCCACATTTTATAACTATTATTATTCAAATATTATGTTCTCAGTTGTGGTCTAAGGACCAGGTGTTCATTGCAGGAATATGTTTAACACAATCCAATAAAAAACACTTTTCAAATTATAATTAGATACTGTTTTGCTGTTAAATAGGGCAAATTTGATTGTAGAGATTTTTTTCTACAAAAGGAAATGTTGTCAATGTAAACTTCATAGTTTTATTTATTATCAAATTTCCATTAATTAAAAGGAACTACTGTATATACACATATATGTATGTATTGCTTTTAATTGTTGTACATGAATTTGTGTATTTTTTACAAAATTTTGTTTTACATGCATTTGTTAAGTTTTATACAAACTTTTGAATATTAACAATTTAATATATATTAAAGGGATTTAAACATGATTTGAGCTCAAATATTTTAATTTCATTTTTCTGTTTTCAATGATTTGAGTTGTTAAAATTGGTATTTGTTTAAGCCTGGTCCAAATTTAAAGGTCAAATATTGAGTTACAAGCAAGATACAGAGTTTAAAATTCTGTGTTTTGTAAACAAAAGCTCATGTCTTGATATGTCCCCATTCGAAGATGGCAGATCATATTTCTTTGCTGTTGTCCGTCTGTCTTTCTGTTTACCGGTCAGTCTATCAAGTTTCTGTTCATTTTCTTCATAGAGGTTGGAATGAAATTTGAAAAAAATTTGGTATACAGATTTATCATTATAATATCTATATAGATCAAGTTCGATTTTGAGTATGATTGATCAAGTTTTACCCCATGGACTTGAGAAAAAAAATCCAATTACTTGCAGTGTTTAATTTTTTCGCAGGTCTCCAAGCTTAAAGGAGAGGGCATAAGTGTTTCACAAACATCTCTTGTTATTGTTAACTCACTTGAGCTGAAAGCTCAAGTGAGCATTTCTGATAACTTTTAGTCTGGCATCTGTTTGTCTGTCTGTCCGTCCGTCCGGCCGTCTGTAAACTTTTTACATTTTAAACTTCTCCAGAACCACTGGATTTCAACCAAACTTGGCACAAAGCATCCTTAGGTGAAGGGGATTCAAGTTTGTTTAAATAAGGGGCTACGCCCTCTTTTGATAAAAATTATTAATAATTTGTTGGTATTTTAAACAATCTTCTCAAAAACCAATTGGCCAAAAAGCTGAAGTTTTATTGAAGCATCTTCATTTGGTGTAGCTTCTAGTTTGTTTAAATCATAATCCATTGGGGTATAGTAAGGCCACCACGGAAGGGAGGGGGTGTCAAATTTTTGCATAGGTGTGTATGGAAAAAAATCTTTAAAAATCCTCTTCTTAAAAAACCAATTTGCCAAAAAAAGTTGTAATTTGTATGGAAGCATCCTCAGGTAGTGTAGCTTCTAGTTTGTTCAAACCATGATCCCCGTGGGGTAGGGTGGGGCCCCAATGGGGAGTCAAATTTTTTATAAGGAATATATTAAGAAAAATCTTTTCAAAAAGCATTTGGCTAGAAAAACTAAAACTTGTGTAGAAGCATCTCAAATAGTGTAGATTCAAGTTTGTTCAAATCATGATCCATGGGGTATGATTGGGCCAAAGGGGAGGTTGGGGGGGGGGGCTCAAATTTTTACATAGAAAAATAAAGGTAAAAATCTTTAAAAAAAAAAACATTTGGCCAGAGGAGCGTTATCTTGTGTGGAAGTATCCTCATATAGTGTAGATTCAAGTTTATTCAAATCATGATCCATGGGGTATCATGCGGCCACATTTGGTTTTTACTTAGGAAGAAAAAGAGAAAGATCTTTTTAAAAAAGCATTCAGTCCAAAAAGCAGTAACTTGTGTGAAAGCACAGGTTATACAGATTAAAGTTTGTTCAAGATTATCTAGAGAAAAGTGGGGCCACAAAGTTGGGGGGGGGGGGTGTTATATAGGAATAAAGACAAATCCTCAGATAAATGTTAAAACAACAAAAGGGGCTTGGTATTTTACCAAAATAATTCGCAGTTAAAAATCAGCAGATTTTGAAAAATGTTTGAGCAAGATCTAATGTACCTTGTTGCAGTTGTTAAGATATTTTATTTTTGATACTGTAATGCTGATTTAATTTATTGTTGCTCAGGTGAGAGATGTGGACCCTGGGCCTCTTGTTTACACTTGTGTTGTATTGGCATAAGTTTCAATTAAATGTTGTTTTTTTTGTAGATAATATTCTTCAACTTGATGAACAAATTTAATCAGTTTATCTTGGGTCATATTGTCAAAGAAGTGGTAATTCCTTACTTTACATTATAATTATTTGAGATGCGAGCTTTGTTTACATTACAGGGAATTCTTACATATGTATCTTTCATACCTACTTTCTAATTTTGAAATTTTGGTTAACTATTTAAAATGCACTAGTAAACCATTTTACACAGGAAAAAATGATTTCAAATTTTGTCATAGTCCCTTTAAGGTCAAGATCAATTAAATGATTCCAGAGTGTATTTTTTAGGCTAAAACCATTATGACTAATAGTTTACTTGATGAATCTCTTCCTGTATTACGCGGCTTTAAAGGAATTACGTAGAAATAAAACAATATTTTGACATTCTATATTTAATCACGGGAAAAGTAACCATGGTACCAGGTATATTCAATTTGACTTCATTTTAAAGAGGAGGTCAACAACTTGTTTAATGCCGTTATTGGAGAGACTGTATGCATTTTAGATGTATTCCATTAGTCAAAAATGGACAAAACTCTGAGATTTGATACTTTTATCCTTCATATTTCAAAGAACATGGTTGCTTAACACATGATTTTTCATTGTGTCTACCAAAAATTTAAGCCCTGCATGATACAAAGTTATTGTTATGAGGCAATTCATTGAAACAATTTATATATCTTGAATTTCATAAACCCTCTAGGCACCTTTCATTTACTAGATCTTGACCTTAACTGCAATGAAATAATTTAATTTATTCATCAATTATTTATGTATTGTACAGAAAAATTAATGTGTACAGTAATCAATCAAAACTGAATCAATAATGAATCAGAATTGTTAAAAACTATTGAAATATTTTCATGTATTTTTGTATTTAAATATAATAAAACATTAAGCAAAAAGCATTTGATATTTGTTTATATAGGGTTATCTCAGGTCACCTAAGTCACTTGGATGACTTATTGCAATTTGTCTTCATCTGTCGTCCTGTGAATGGTGCACCATTCATTAACTACTTTACATCTTCTATTAACTGCTTCTTGAAAACTGTCAAAGCCACTTGTTACCATTTTTAATGTGAAGCATCTCTATTGTAAGAGAAATCTAAAATGTAAAATCAATGGCTCTGCCACCCCTTGGGTGCCATAGGAGGGGCCAAATATGTTAAAAGACTAAAGGATCTATTGCGAATAGCAAAAGAATTTACCTATAGGGCTGGTATTGGTTTCTGTCTTTTCAAAGAGCATATCGATTCCCATTCCTCTTACTGAATTTTGGCCATACACTTTAAACTCTTAGGTTCTGGTTTTAGTGATTGAAAAAAGTTCACAGTTGTGGTCGAGCAGTACGAGTTATGGACGCTTTTTTTTACTTATTTAATCTTTAAATTTCATTTTCTTTCTATAATACAATACATGAACTTTAATTACTTTATATGCGTTTATTTACAACCAGGGATATATTGGCAACTACAGATGTCTTGCGTGAGACTATTTCAAATTTCGTTTTATGCATCAATTTTCTTCTATTCTATTGGAACCATTAACACAACATTAACACAATATCCTTTCATAAAAGTAATGTGTTATTTTTCTTCATTCTTGATATGAACATACTTATGATGTTGAAATTCTTACATATGCTGTGTTCACAATGACGTTAAAATCAAATACAGTCACACTTTGTTATTTCAAACTGGAGGGGACTACTTAAAAACTTCAAAGATATCCGAGTATTCGAGATATAAGTAAAATACTTAAAAAATAAGTGGTTGGGACTTAAAAACCACTTTGACATATCCGTTGTATTCAAGATATCAGTGTTCAAGTTATCGAAGGTCAAATGTATTTATTTTCCTTATATCTCATTCAGTTTTGAACATTATAATTCAAAATTTATGAAACAGATCTGTATCAACAAGAACACAATCATTCATTTGCTTTAATGAGAAACAATGTTTTTTAAAGATTTTTTTATTTGAACTTTTATTTCAAAAAGATGGACAAGCAAGTTCTCATGTTAATGTCTCTTGTTGTTACGAAAGTTTTACTCGATGTGGTCCTTAATGTGGGAGGATAACACAAAATTTGCATATTTTTTGCTTGGCCTGATTTTCTTACGAGGCACCTATCTCAAATAAAAAAAGCAGCTCGTGAATTTACATGTATTTCCATTGAATCAGATATATTTATTTGAAAGAGCAAACGTGCATTTAAGAAGAAGATCGAGGTTTAATTTTAATTTTTTTTTATTCCAATTATATAATGCAAAATAATATCCTGCACAAGCGCAGGATTTAACTCTTAAACATTAATATTTACATTCTACTATGTTCCATTAAATTCTGTGATGTTTAAATGCATCTAAATGCAACACCTATTCACTGCGTATGAATTTACAAGTAATTTACATAAGTAGTTCTCAAACAGTGATTTCTATGTTATCGGTGAAAAAATATATTTTATAAATGTATTCAAAACACATTGTTTTCCAGTTATTCAACAAAAAAGTTGACTTTATTATGAAAAACAAAATTTTAAGAGTTATTTTTCATGGCTTATATTTTCATGCTCGTCGTTCTCATCTCAACAGTCTATTAGATAACCAGTTTAAACAGGTTTCATAAAACAGCTGTTCTTGCTGTTATTAGTTAACTTCCTCCGTTTTATGCAATTTATATCGATTTATATAAGTAATTGATTTCATCAGTAAGGGAATGTAAATTTAGGCATTAAATGATATATTTTTGACATCGTCGTGTCAATAACTGCCGTCAGGTGAGCAGACAAATTATCATAACGCGCTAACGCGCATTTTTCAATTTGTCAGCTCACCTGACGGCAGTTATTGACATGACGATGTCAAAAATAAATCATTCAATGCTATATTATGATACAATGCTTAATATGCTAAACCATATTTTTTTTTCATTTTTGTATATTCTGTGTCTGAATTTTTAGTTAATTGCTTTTCTTAACCCATAAAAATTGAAATAAAAAAGCAACTGCATGGCTGAATATTAAGAGGAGTGATCAGGTTTGAAAATGTGTAAATGGCCCAGATTCTTTTTTTCTGAAGCTTACTGGAAAAATTACAAACTTTTCTTATTTTATTTCAAATTAGGGAGTAGATATAGAGTGCGTCATACATCTCTTAGTTAAATTTGTTTATTAGTCAACAATTTTAAATTCTTACCGCTGTTTCAATGAAGTGTGGCGATAAAGAACAGTGTTCAAAATCAAAAGTTCAAAGGAAAAATAAACTAGAGCTATTGTGAGCAAGCTTACAAATGATACCCCCCACTAAGAAAAAAAATAAGTATTTTTCTATACAGAAAATGATGGATGTTACATGTATCTATTTAACCATCCACATTCTATCGATAAATTAAAAAAAAAAAATGCAAATATGAGTACACAAACCAATTTCTGTTCTTTAAATTCCATTTTATTTCAACTTAACTGTTAATGCATGAAAACATTTGCATTTGATAACAAACATGACTGGAATTATTTGATAATTAAAAACTTTGGTATACCGAGCCCAATTTTTTCCCCATAATCATTTTTATTTTTTTTTCATAACAAAGATAAATACATTGGGGTGGGCCATTTTCAGAGCATGCGCGGGGATTATATTATCTCACAATAATTATGTGGCCTGACACAAACGAGCTATATGTCAAATTTCACCTTCCAATTATACAAGACATGACACAAACAGGAATTAAGCATTTTTTAAACAATGACCTTGAACTTGCATGAATGACCTTGGGTCAAGGTCATGTCACACCCATAGGTGATAAGCAATCTTTGTGTGAAGTAAGAACTTCCAACATTTCTCCATAAGGAAAATATGTACCAGACACAAACAATGAGTTAGAGAGGTATAGCGCCTTTTCCCATTATTTCGCCTACACCTGTGTTTGGACGGGAAGTACCTGTTACTAAAATAGCTTAAGGTACCTAGCTGTCGCAATCTGATTTTCAAAACCTGGATACACTGTACTGATTTTATAATGGTGTCTGTAACAACTGATTTGTCATAAATATGGGAAACTGTGTATAACAGTAGTTGATATTCTGAACCGTGATAAGTTCAAGCAAAATGCAGTGGATCTAGAGTACATGTATAGTGTTAATGAAGAGATCTGTTTATATTGGGTTTGCTCATACTCAGACTGAATTAAAGAAGATAATTTATAAAAAAAAACAATAGATACATGTAACTTAGCCTCTCTCTTCTATTCATGTTTCAATTTCAGTGAAAAAAAATTACTACTTAGTGGAATCGATCCAGCGACCACAAAATCAAAAATCAAAAAAGACCTCCACGTTACCACTAGGCCATGCATCTAACATTTTCAGAAAAAGCATTTTCAATATGTATGGCTATATACATGATTGTATTAGAAAAGACACTGAAATATTTTTCTAATTTTCAGAACGAAGACCACGTTAAACCAAAACTAATTCAATGTAAACGTGTACTAGAATACCTTTAGAACATAATTTTAATTTAATGTCTTTGGTTTAGAGTGGTTCAAATAGTAAATTAACCTAATTTTATTGTATATTATAACTACTTTCCCATGTAAACATCCCTAACAATACCTGAATATTTTAATGATGTCGTATAAGATAATTAAGACCTAGAGATGATGGTGATTGCGTAATTTGTGTTTCTTTGAATATATTTAAACTAAATATTGTATAATATTGAAAATGTCTGAAGTTTGCAAAAGGCTATATTTGAGGCCAAATCGTATATTAAGTGCGCTATACCTCTTTAGCCCCAATAATTCACCATTTTTTAAGTGTTTCTGGTACAATAAAATGTTATGTTATATTTTAGAAGAGTTGATGTAAAATATATTTTTCACCAATTTATATGATGTATTTGCACTCACTGGCATTATAATATGACATCAGAATTGACGCTAATTCTATAATTAAATCAAAATCAGTCAAAAATTGACATTTTTCTTATCTTTTATGACTGGGAAATATAGAGCGCATGCTTGAACAAGGAGCATTTTTTTGTCACTTATTAGCCTTGGCTAGGTACATATATGATTTAAAATGTTTTGTTTGTTCAAGCATGCGCTCTATGTTTCTGAAAGAAAAACCACTTGAAAACTTGTCTTTACGATGTCACATTTCTAAATTGTGGGCAGCTGAATCAAAATGAACATACGTAAAAACATCACATATATATATGTACAAAGAAAACAAAGAATTACAGTAAAATGATGATTTTCATTTTGAGGGCAATTTTAGGCCAATATCATATATAGTCCTTTTGCACTTTTTCTGTCAGTGACCTTGACCTTGACCAAATAACCTTGGATCAAGGTCATGACGCATTCTCGGGTCATATGCAATCTTTGTGTGAAGTAAAACTTCCAATATTTCTTAAATTTTGCATTTTTTTGTCAGCAACCTTGCCCAAATGACCTTGGGTGAAGGTCATGACACACCTATAATTGGAGGGAATATACGTGTAGGATTCTCCATCTGTCTGTGCAAAAATTGTGTCCAGTCCGTAACTTTCTTAATGAGGAACATTGGAAGTTCTTACTTCACTTAAGAGAGTGTCATATGGAAAAATCATTAGCTCCTAATCATTTTTCATTACAGAGGAATTATGCATTTTTCAATCAATGACCTTGAAGCTGCACAACTGACTCTGGGTCAAGTTCATGACATATCCTTTGGTCATAAGCAATCTTTATATGAAATAGAAACTTCCAGTGTTTCTCCATAGGACCACTGTAAACAGGCACAAACTAGGGACTTTTTCTTTCAATGACCCTGAACTTAAACAAATGACCTTGGGGCAAAATCATGACACATTCTCAAGTAAAGTAAGAATTCCTATTTTGTTGATTTTAAAAAAGGAGTAATTACCTGATGTTTAGTCACTCATTCATACAATCCAGACTAGGATTTGAACCTAGATATTCCATAAAATTTATGGTTGCTTTTCATTAAGCTACCTGGATTTGAAATGAGAAGAAACTGTACCATCAGAAGAATTAAATGCATATTGCGACAATTTCATGTTTGTCATATTTGTTATGTTCTTATTCGTTTCACTCAACTGGAGAGAAATCATTTACAATAATAACAGAACACATGATTAGTGAAGAAAGTGCTTATTTGCTGTATTTTCAACAATAAAAATGTGAAAAGTGCATCAAGCAATATTTCTCTTGCTAGAGTATACGATAATGGTCTATTAACATTTCTAAGTTTGTAAGATTTGGATTTCTTACAGTAAAGTATGGACCTGAAAATAAATTCCTCGGAAGAAGGGAAAATGTTTGCTTTCCGTAAATATCTTTCTAACATGGCTACAGGACATGTATCATTTGGAGTTCCTAAAATAACCACAGTGCTTCTTTCTTTGTATACATCAGTCTTTCTAGAAACAACGAAAGATGAGAATAAAAAATACAGCGAGATATCAGATCTTTTTAAATTTATCAGTTCAGAAAAACACAAAAAATCCAGCGAATGCTATTAAACACATGCAACACAAGCTTATATCTTGTAAGGAATCCTTATCTAAATTAAGGTCTACCGTTCCAACGGAAGACCTTACATTTATTAAGGCCTTTCGTTTCCAACGGAAGACCTTATTGTTTTTTCCCTATTATTGGGGTCTTCCGTTTCCAACAGAAGACCCTCTTGTTATTCTTCGGTTTCTTTTTATTAAGGTCTTCCGTTTCCAACAGAAGACCACATTGTTTTTCGTTTTTTTTTTCTCATTCTTCTCCATTTTTTTCTTACTGATTTTGTGTCAGTGATTACTCATCAACTGTTTGATCGATTTTAATAAAACTTTCAGATCTTATAGACATTAGTTTAAACTTTATCTGAAATTTTTTTGGTTGATGACGTCATTTCCGTTTTTGAAATATCGACGTTTTCTTGATTTTCAGAGTGTCTGCTTGTCAAGAGTATTATCAAAAACTATAAAAGATATTAGGTTCAAAATTTCAGGAATAGACAAAAGATTGTACATATGTATTAAGGCATTAACAATTTTCAGGCACAAAAGGCGTTAAAGCTCGGTAGGGCTCGAAAAATGAGATTTTCTTAGTTTATCTTTTTTCTCACAAATATTTTGTTAAGACATGTAGAAGAAAAAAAAATCATATTTACAAGATCTTTTGTTTGACACCTAGAAAAAGGGGCTGGCCCCTCAAATTAGGGGCCTAGAACCCTTTTAAGCTTTTACTTTATAACTCAAAAGCGGTTAAAATTTCGATATGGCTCAGGTCTCTGCAAAAGTTGTTCATTATGATCTTATTAATGTTGTAATAATAATATTTTGTTCAGGTATTGCATAATATGAGTGTAAAAGGCCAGACTTGTTACCATGTATTTGTGTTTTATTTGGCAAATAAACAGGGTATTTGTGCGTATAACTGACATAAAGGGTAACAGTTTACATACGGAAAGTGTTTAAACAGTTTAGTTATTTTCTAGTGAAACACATTATGGATAAAAGAACTGTTGCTATGCAATGCATTTGAGTCGCATTTAAAATCTAGCTGCATTCCGAGCTGTGTATGTGAACAATTACGTATCTGATCCCTTGCCCGCAGCCGAGGAAATAGCCCAAGACCATTGATGAGGTTGTAGACCAGATACAGTTCTACCAGCATTCCAGACGGAGCACTCCCTGCGTGGCCGTGGTGCCTGTCAAGGAGTTGCAGATGAAGAGACTAAGACTTGCAGTCAAGCGCCAGCAAGAAGCTTTGCACCGTGTGCTTACTAACCCAGGATGAGAAGACCAGTTTCAGGAAACTCCCTGCAGATGACATGTGTGTTTTGGAAAAAGACGCCTTGTCTTGTCTTGTCCCAACATAAGGTGCAGGAGGAAGTGTGGTAGGCGAAGGATGCGACACAGGAGACCAAACTTGCTGAAGTCCTTCTCCACAGATCTTGATGTCCCTGAAGAGGAAGTTACTCCAGTACTCCAGTTCTATGATAAATGGGTTGTATAGAAAAAAATTTGATACTGTAATAACAAAAAAATCGGACCAAGCAGCTTTAAGAATTTGCACGGTTTTTATGGGAAAACATATCTTGCGATTCCGATAAGTTGTTCGCATATAATATTAAGAGGAGATCATAATCAACTTGACGATTTTCTGTACAAGAATAGTTAGTTGCAAGGTGTACTTATCCTGAAAGTTTTGTCCCGGGCGACGTTGTCAGAAGGGTTCAAATATCAATTTTAGTTTTAGATCGTCGCTATAATATGGTAATGCAATTTGGAGTAACAACTTCACGTATTTCGTCTATAGAAGCGTAAATGAAATCAAATTTCGGTCAATAATCACAAATATCCATTTGTTTTTATCCATCTGTTTTTTGTGTAAGAGCATTTTTATCTGTTAATTAACACAATAATAAAAACACAATCCGGATAAAACCAAGCCATTCATACGCAGGGGATGCCATTTTGGTTGTTAAGAATGCTGTAAACAAAGCCATGTACATTAGATGGTTCCAGAGATGAACTGTTCAACGATTCATGGAAATTACAGACAAAAAGCAGCTAGGTAACTTGGTTTTTATAAATCATCAAATCATTCTATGTTTGCAACGTTTGTATTATTATTTAAAGGATATAACGTTATGTTTCTATCAATCATGCTCAGACACCCAACACACATGCACACTGTATAAGCCCTATAAATGTATGATATTTTATCCATTTGTCGGGGGCAAGAAGAAGGTAATTGATTTCTTTATTTTCTGTAAATGATTATAGTTAAGTATTATTTTTTTTATAAAGATAAAATGCTTTCTATTTCAAGCCTGCAATATGCAAACATGACAAGTAGAAACTATCGTCTGCGTGATTCATGTCTGTATATATACATGTAAGTGCCCCGATAAGTACATGTATACACTCGATGAAACGTGAATCTTTGTTGCAAACTTGCATCAATTTATCTCATCATATTCACCCCTGCGAATGTTATTGTCATTTAAATTTTAGACCACATGGTTTTATTTGACCCTTCCAGTTTCGCAGTAACAATCGCACCTCGTGTGTATAGTCTATTTTATAGAATCTAGGTACTTGTAGTCAAATATAAAATCTAAAGATTTATTGATTCTAAGGCGAGAGAAATTTAATTTTTAGTTTTACGGATTTTTTGGTAAAAAATTTGGGTCGGAGGAGGGAAAATAAAAAAAATAAAAAACTGGGGGCAAACTTTTATTAATCAAAATTACATATTATTTGCTTGAACTTGTAATATTAAGTTTAATTTGTCCACTATCCATTGTGTACTTTGTGTTTGTTTCAAGATCATTGGTATTAACCTTACTAAACTTGTTCAGGATGACATATTTTCTTTGCTTTTCATAAAAACTTTTAAGCCAAACCATGCATGGCTGACCTCCATCTTAAATACTCCATGTTATAGAGACGCTTACACTTGATTTTAAAAGCTCCCTTTGTCAAACGTTTTGCAGATTTCAAATAAAATAAAGTAATTCTAAAACCAAGATCGGTCAAACTTGAAAATTCCGGAAAAATTTCCGAAGATACGAATTTTTTTTCATTATTTTTTTTTTTTACAAAATCGGAAAAATTGGGTCGGCGGATCCGTAAAACTAAAAATTAAATTTCTCTCGCCTAATCTTAACTTTATCTTCATTTATTTAATTGGTGAATAAAATGTGTTCTAGAAATAAATGTGACAATACAAAAATAGTTTTTGTCTGCTGTTGCAACAATTAACATGCTTAGTAGAGATCCCCCCTATAAGGATTAATTTTTGATCCGTGCCTGGCCTAGTAATAGCATCAATAATGAAACAGACTATTCTATTTTATGCAGAATGTTCTTTGAAAATGGCTCAATATACAAAGTTTTTATGCAAAACAGACACCCATCATTTTTTAAAATATGGTATTGCTCACCGCAAGAATCAAACATGGCTATGATTTTATTAAGCAACCCAATGTTTATATTTTCAACCACTCTACACGTGGTTGAACACGAACGATAACTCTGTTCTGAATATTATCTTTTAAAATATGGTATTGCTCACCGCAAGCATCAAACATGGCTATGATTTTATTAAGCAACCCAATGTTTATATTTTCAACCACTCTACACGTGGTTGAACACGAACGATAACTCTGTTCTGAATATTATCTTTTAATATAGATAACCGCTAGATGGTGAATTAAGACATACATCTTAAAATATTTTCATGTTTTAGCATAAATCAAAGTAGGATTTGATATGAAAAACGACTAGTACTTGCGTATTTTGAGAATATTATCCGAACAATTATACTTCCGCTCGAAATTTCACAGGAACTGAACAAATCTCGGTGAAGTCTTGTGAACTTTCATTCGAGCACCTCTGGATTTATTACATACTTAGCAACGATAAAGAAAACATTCGAACACATTCGCAGGGGTGATATTTATCATATCAAAATTATGTACGATGAGGATATTTAAGTCTTGTGCTACACAGTGTATTCACAAGTGCTAAATATAGATCTTTATCACGTATTGTCTGTACCAAAAGTTTCGATGGATACAGAGTGGTGCAAAAGTTACAGTATTCACTTTATACAGGCATTTCATTCACATATGAAGCTTTGCTATTATTTAATAAAATGATTTTATTACAATAAATTAACAGTTTTAGATACATATATCACAATATTAAAATCTGTTGAAAAATAATTATGGGTTTTTGTTCATTACAAAAACTTTGAATGTCTTTTGAAGAGGGGGGGGGGGGGGGTACTAAAATATTATTTAAGCATAATACAATTCATCTTACTGACAGAGTTCTTGAAATTTATTTTCTGCTGTCAGTCATTTGGACTGACTACCATCTGAAGTTTGTCAGTCCGGACAAATTTCTATCAGTCCAAAATATTTTAATAGAAAGATGAAAAACTATATTTGAATTTTATTATCAATTTATTTCGTTCTGAACTTTGTAAGTTAAGAACGAAATAAATTGATAATAAAATTCAATTTCTCTCAATTTTTCCTGATATGATTCCTCTTAACTTTCACAGTTTGGCTTCTCACGTTCACATTCTTATTTATCACTTCATTAATTTTAACTTCCTTCCCTCTCTCTCATCAACTTTCCTTTTTTATCTTTCTTTCCCGTTCTCTTTCTTTCTGCACACATCATGCCCCGGTGGCTTAGTTGTCGGATAGTGGAGTTCTTATTTGCTCCCGAAGACATAAATGATTAAAATTAGTATTTTTGTGTGTAGTTCTGTGTATTACAATGAAAAAATTAACTTAAAACCCTGTTTCAATGTGTAAAAAGTGTATTCATATACATAAAAAATGTAAATAAGACGACACTCGACATCTTGGATTTATAGGGGGCCATCGGTTCACGCTATGTTTTAAACAAGTTCTCCAATTTTTCCAAGTGGAGACTGACTATATCTATGTTGGAAAATGATGGAAAGCTTTATTCCTATCGCATGACTATACATCTGTTATTTGCATTATAAACACACCTTGTCAATATGTACTAAACACTCGCCAAACTTATCGAAAGCATCGGAAGTTTACATTTAAGTGACGTAAATTATATTCATTAGTACTGAAATGTTCCGAAAACGTATGATCAGTCTAGAGAGAGCCAAAAATCCGCGAAAAAATCCTCTTGATTTATCGTATGCATTCGGATCTCCTCAGTGATTACCCAGAATAGTTGCATCAACTTCGTTGCTTTAGTACGAAATTTAGTCTTGTTTTCGAAAGTTCCCCTGTCACTTTTACCGGTCATTTGGACTGACAGGCAACCTCAAGTAATCGGTCCTTGATTATTTTAATCGGTCTTGCCGACAGGACCGAAAGATTTCAAGAACTCTGTACTGATTAAAAAAATGATTACTGTATTTTCCCGACGACTCGTCGATGCGGACGACTCGCAGAATTGCTCATTTTTAGCCAAAATCTTAACAAAATCCTACGATACATCGATTCAGACGACACTTCGAACTTATCGCTTCAAAATGGTGTATAAAACTGCAGTAACATTATCAGTGTAAGATGCCACGATGTTCTGATATTGCTACCAATTATTATTAATTATTAACATTTAAACAATTACTCTTTATACTTATGCATTATATTTTCAAATACCGTTAACATCTACAAAGTCGCTTGCATTGTAAACAATTCCCGATATCGCGTGTTATGCAAAACTAAACTTACTTTGACAGAAATATTTTATTCCCATGCATTAAAATAATTATCCACTATGACCATCGCCAGTGTGGCTGATTCTCCGAACGCCTACTGCCCAATTATCAATATTCAATTATACTTGGCAATTATGGGGCCTTCTAAAGGGGCACAGGTAAACTTTACCTGTGTTTCCTTGAATGAAAAATAATATAACAGTTTGTAATTTTTGTTAAATTTTGAATGTCTTTATAATTAAAATTGTTGCATAAATAAAAAGAAAACATTGAATCAATTTTAATATATTTATTTAATTTATTAGCACTACATATAATTTAAAACAATAAAATAATGTTTTAAAATTGCATAACATTTTATATACAGTTTTCTTTTTATTTTGACACATAGCACTATTTTATAACAAACTCATAAATACATGGTTGTCTAAAACATAAATAACAATTCAAAATGACATTAAGTTTTAAAAAGTATAATTCATACCAGTATATATACAATATTTACACATATACTAGTATGGGCACGGAGTCTGTCATAATGTCCTTTCTCTTTCACTGTCACTATGTCAATGTCCTAAATAAAGAAGTTCCGAAGCTGAATCTGCGTAGGTCATAAGGTCGATGATCCCGTCTTGGTATCGCTCCTTCAGGGTCTGCAGTCTCCTCTTGATGTTCGCGTACTTCTTTGTTTCTGGATCTGTAGAATTTCTTTGCCGTTCTGGATGTCCTTGAAGATCTTGATGACAGTGTAGATGTTTGGGTGCGCGTGTAGGGCCATCCTCTTCAGCTTCCCGTGCCATGCTTTTAAGTTGTTATTGGTCCGTGGTCCATTGGTTCCGAAATGATTCCAAATAAGTCTGTCACCATTCACCCACTGTTCTGTCACATAGTCTGTAAAGGTCTCTCTCACTTCCGTAAGGTGGGCTTCATCGCGGTCTTCCAGGACCACACGTCTTCGATGCTGTCTAGAGGAACTAGGGGTAGGACGGCTGCTCTTCTTATCAGTTTCTTCACGTTCATTTATTTATTCAAAGCTTGGACAAACTTGTTGAAGAAAGTGATTTTTTATCATAATTTTATCTCAGTCATAATTTAGATAATCATCATTTTAAATCTCTGATTTTAATTCATACCTTAAGAAATAATGTTTTATTCTTATTTTGTTAAGATGTAAGTTTAAAAATGAAGAAAAATATTTAATTTTAATTTTTTTTTATTTGATGATTATTTTATTTCAGTGAAACATTTAGGTTATTAAAAAAATATGGTATTTTTAATATAATGTCAGGTACATGCAGCCATTAGCACTATTTATTGCATCTTTTTTTAAAATTAAGAATAAGACAATGTCGTCTACCTGTGAACGAAAGTATATACAGGTAAAGTCTACCTGTGTCCCAAAGTATATACAGGTAAAATCTACCTGTGTCCCCTTAGAGGGCCCCATAATTGCCTTGACCAATTATTATTTTTAATTGAGGAGTAGGTGTTCGGAGAACACACCGCCAGTGTATTCGCCATTACGTAACCAGCCACCTGTTGACTCGGCGCGTGGTCAATGTTTGTTTAACAATTTCCGGTGTCAGAGGCATGCACCTGTCTCGTGTCGGACTTCAAAGGGGGATCTCAAGTGCAGAAAGCTTAGCAATTACTATGATTTGATGAAACTTGTTTACTTTGTATCCAGTAATACAGTTACACGCTATTATTTTACAGAGACACTGTTAGAATAGATCGATCATTTGTACGACTTGATAATGACGATATACGACATACATACGTTTCCTAAATTTTTCATTTAACAATAATCAAAGAATTGGACAATAATTAATTAATGAACTATAATCACTCTTATAACGGTACTCTTTATGTACACAGGGAGTGAAATTGCCGTATAGATGTCAGCCTTAGCAAGATTATTAACACAACCGGGATCAGTCTACCGTATAAACACTAGAGTTGATAATTGCCGATTAGGTATTTTAAGATTGATTTTAACCATAAAATATTTCTTATTTATACTTTCCACTAACAACTCTTTACTAATAAAATAATACAACTTTAAAACATTCCCCGGACCTACTGCAATATTTTTTTCCATCCAAGTTTGGTTTCAATTTTACTGCGCAATATTATCTTCCCACTATAGTGATATATGGAATCATGTGACAATGTGTTTATAAAAACGGAACGGTAAAACTTTTAATTGATTAAATACAATGCACCATTGTTCAATACCTGTTATTAATATGTATTCTAGTGTTCAGATGAGTGAAAATGATAATAATTAAGGTTCCTCCACACCCCGTGACTTTTCCAATTTCCTTTACAATTTTAACGAAAACCGGAAGTTTCGTTTTGGCTGCGAACTAAATAATATAGGGCTGAAAATATGGTACCAATTTATGCAAAATACGATTATCTATAAATGCATATCAAGGACGACCAAATAGACGTCCTAATTTTTTTGGAAAAAAATATTTATGAAAATGAAAAATAAAGAATTGTACATATTTTTTAAACCTGTGGATAAAAACTCAAAACCAACTCAACTTGTATTAAACAATTGCTATGAAATCATTTTTCAACAAGAAATTGAAGCAAAAGTGTCAAATTCAAGAAAAAATGAAAATTTCTAAAAATCAAACCGAACCCGATTGAAATATATCTGATCCACAACAAAACTGAATTAAATTGAAATATATTACAATTATGGAGAGATATTGAGATTGTTTCGATGCAAAATTATTTGTTTATTTACGGGTCGTTAAATGGATACCAAACTTTCTTATTATCTTGCAGTAGTTTAGTAAAAAAGTAATTTTAAAAAATTTATGATCGGGATCAGCTTATTCCAATCGGGATCGGGTCAAATTTACAAAATCGGTATATATCTAAATTTCTGCTTTTTCGATTCAATTTCTTTGTAAAATATTTTTGTTTGATAAGTACTTTATTTGATTATATGTTAATCTTAACATTTTATCCACAAATTAAAAAAATATGAATAAAAATATTTTTTAATTTTCATAAATATTTTTTTCCTCGAAAAAATAGGAAGTTTATTTGGTCGTCCTTGATATGCATTTATAGATAATCGTATTTTGCATAAATTGGTACCAAATTTTCAGCTCTTAACTGTCCTGTTTGCAGAAAAAACGAAACTTCCGGTTTTCGTTAAAAATTACAAAAAAATTCATATAAAAAAATTTAAAGCCGATATCGGAAAGATTTTTTTACAACCTTTCTAAAATATTATTCTCTATTGATTAAGCATAACATGCACAGGTGTGTGGAGGAACCTTAAAGATGAACATTGAATTCAACAACGTAATTTTCAATAACACAGCCAGCTCAAGATGATTAAAACCAAGATTTTTAATACTATTTTTCACAATTTTCTTACCTCAAGCCTTAGACAATTCGATCAAGACGATAAGTCGAGTGCTCTGCTTCAGAGAAAAAAAAATACCGACTTATCGTCGGGAAAATACGGTATAAATGAATAATTGAATATATCATATATAATTATTCAGGGTCTTCAGCATACCATAGGTATATTAAAGTTCTGCATACCAGCCCAATTTTTTTTAAATAACTTAAAGATATGGATTTTAAGCATGGGTTTGACTTAAAAATGACCCCCCCCCCCATCCAAAAAAAAATTCTGCTTTTTTAAATTTTACTTATTCTTTGTAAAAATAAAAGTCAGGGCAGAATTCAAACTCATGACCTGCATGTTGGTAGATGGAATTAATGCTTGCCATGTTGTGATGTACTTAAAGCTGACATGAATTCATAAAAATATTTGGTCGCCATATTAGTTTCGATACCTTCTCAACTGCCGCTTGGGTATATATACCGATCGAGAAAGTTACGGTCGGTTGCTTTCCCATGAGGCGCATTCATGTTGCACGGACTTCTAAATGCATGAACTACATATTGTAGTAAATTTTTTGCAAAAAAGAATATAGGAAACAACAAACAATATAACACAAAATATATTTATATTTTCTTATAGAATTTCTAAGGTGTCCGTATTATTTTGCAAAAGATAATGCCCCCCCACTTTGCATGCACATCGAACACGTGTGTCATTCATACAGAGTGCATAGGGTCTGCATCTTTTTGAAGACCCCGGCGGCACTACATCCAAATCAGTAGACAAATGATAGTAAATCCAACAAGAAAGTAGCAACGTGCGTAACATCTCAGTTCCATCGGTTTCTGCAAAAACACTCCGTTTCTAAAATCCATGCGGTCATTGCACAATCTGCCACAGTGTGTGGTTTGTGCATGTGCGATGTTATTACAGCAAAACGTTCTACAATTATTGAGGATTTTTGAAATATGTGTGACTAGATTTCAGTATGTCTTGTTTCATTGTTCATTGGATATTCCTTATCAGTGCAGTGGCTGTTATATTATTTTTGTTCAAATAACGTTTCTACAAGTCTTTTCGTCCAATAACATGTTCGGGTGAATGAAATACCTGAATGCGGTGAAGCATGAATAGTGCTCTCAGCCTTATATAGGGGGTGTGTAGCGATGAGCAGAACAATAAAAATTGACAACTAATATGGCGGTAGTCGAAGACAAGAGGCCCAGGGGCCACATCGCTCACCTGAGCAACAATTGCCTTAATTCTGATCAAATTAGCATTACAGTATCAAAATATTCTGACAACTGAGTACAATAGATCTTGCTAAAAAAATTCTGAAAATCTGCCAATTTTATCCACCTCTTATTTTTTGGTAAATACCAAGCCCCTTTTGTTGTTGTAACTGTAAGAAGATTTTTCTCTATTCCTATATACCCCCCTCCCATTTCGTGGCCCCACTTTTCTCTAGGAAATCATGGTTTCATCAAACATTATTCTGCATAACCTGTGCTTTCACACTAAGTACTGAGTTTTGGACCGAAAACTTTCCCAGCATATTTTTAAAGATTTTCTTTATATATTCCTATGTAAAATTTGATCCCCCAATTGTGGCCCCACCCTACCCTGGGGACCATGATTTGAACAAACTTGAATTTACACTATCTGAGGATGCTTCCAATCAAATTTGAGCTTTTCTGGCCTAATAGTTTTTTAGAAGAAAATTTTTAATGATTTTCTCTATATATTCCTATGTAAAACTTGATCCCCCAATTGTGGCCCCACCCTACCCCCGGGGATCATGATTTGAACAAACTTGAATCTACACTACCTGAGGATGCTTCCATTTTGATTTGAGTTTTTCTGGCCTAAAAATTTTTGAGAAGAAGATTTTTAAAGATTTTCTCTATACAGTGGAGCCTCACTTATCCGGACACTTTTGTCTCCAGGCCAAATCGTCCGGATAGGTGAAGCGTCCGGATATCTGAATTGTGATATTTACCTTTAATATTTATGGAAATATAACTCATAAATAAATTATACAATTAAATATTTTATGTTGATAGCCATAAGCACTACAAAAAAGTTGAGTTTTTATTTAAATTAACGAAACAAAATATTGTTAAAAACATTATTTAAGGTATGTTTTTTCCACAGGAAAGCAAGCACTACATTCTACAAAATTATTATTACACTGTTAATTGAACACACGCTATAAAATTAATGTCGATACCCTGAACATCCCAAGCGGTCTTAATAACTATCGTAAACAGAACTCAAATTATCAACTATTTCATTTCAATTACGTTTTAAAATGAATAGGCGTATGAACGATATAATCACACTACGATTAATAGAATTTTAATTCAATCAATAAATGACTTTTTTAAACACAAATTAAACAATTTTCATGACATTTTAATCAAACAATAACAGTTCATAAGTTAAATGGCGACAATTAAACATGTCGCATCCATGGTTATCGTAATATCCTCGGGCGAGTACATAGCGTGACACAGGTGACCCCGATTACCGGACGAAGGCATTGTTTAAAACCAATAACCAGTGTCAGATGTTTTTACACCAATTTGCACTTGCGCATAAAAAAACTGTTGTGCCCCCGAACACTTAAATGTGACCGTCCGGTTAAATGAGGTAAAATTTAAAGGAAAACTGTATTATGTGGTGAAATTTGACCGTCCGGATCCGGCACGCGGAATTCCGGATAAACGAGACAAATTGTTGTGTAAAAATTCCGTTCCCAATAAAAATCGACTGGAAAGTGAAGCGACCGGATATCTGGCGTCCGGATATCTGAGGCTCCACTGTATATATATTCCTATGTAAAACTTGATCCCCCTCTTGTGGCCCCACCCTACCCCCGGGGACCATGATTTGAACAAACTTGAATCTACACTACCTGAGGATGCTTCCATTTTGATTTGAGCTTTTCTGGCATAAAAGTTTTTGAGAAGAAGACTTTTAAAGATTTTCTCTATATATTCCTATGTAAAACTTGATCCCCCTCTTGTGGCCCCTCCCTACCCCCGGGGACCATGATTTGAACAAACTTGAATCTACACTACCTGAGGATGCTTCCATTTTGATTTGAGCTTTTCTGGCCTAAAAGTTTTTGAGAAGAAGACTTTTAATGATTTTCTCTATATATTCCTATGTAAAACTTGATCCCCCTCTTGTGGCCCCTCCCTACCCCCGGGGACCATGATTTGAACAAAATTGAATCTACACTACCTGAAGATGCCCCCACACAAGTTTAAGCTTTTCAGGCTGAATAGTTTTTGAGAAGAAGATTTTTGAAAATACCAACAAATTTTCAATAATTCTCAATTATCTTCCCTTTTAAGAGGGCGTGGCACTTCATTTGAACAAACTTGAATCCCCTTCACCTAGTGGTGCTTTGTGCCAAATTTGGTTGAAATCTGCCCAGTAGTTCTTGAGAAGAAGATGAAAATGTGAAAAGTTTACAACGACAACAACAACGACGACAACGACAGACAACGGACAAATTGTGATCAGAAAAGCTCACTTGAGCCTTTGGCTTGGGTGAGCTAAAAACTAAACATTTGGTAGGGGTACACTGTTAAGTTGTTAACTTCCAATTCCCTATACTTTCGTTCTGCCCCCCCCCCCCCCATCCCCTCACTTTGTAAAGCGATCAAAATATACGAGAGCATATAGGTACATTTTTTTCATCAACTACTTACTAGTTATTGTATTTTAAAAAATATATAATAGTTATTGTTTTTTATTTAAAAAAAACCTACATGTATAGATGTGAAGAAGAAAATTGTACCTCAATGTGCTCAATTCCTCAAATTAAAAACATTAAAAATTTTATTTGTCTTCTCCATTATAATTAAATGACTGTTATTTACTTCGTGTACAAACCAGGATAATTTTCCGCTGTGATATTCTTAGGAATAGCGATAATTACTTTATCCCCGCAAGAGAAATGTGTCAGAAATATGGAAACTGTTTTAAAGATGTCGTTTTTATTTACTCGTGTCTGAAAAACTATCAAAATTGATGTAGATTTTACATTATTTATTGTATAAAGAGGGGGCCCCAGAGAGTAGGTATATACAAAATATCATTCTTTTATTTTGTTTGTACAAGTATTTAACATACTCTAATTCATAGAGAATTTCTAATGTTCAAACAAAATTTCAGCGTCAATCGTAAAATTATGAGCAAGATACAGAGCTCACAGTTCGCCTACCGTAGGTTTGAGTCATATTTTGTTCACATGAGTTTTTTACATTCAGCTTATGATTTTTAACTTGGTATTTCCTATTCAGCATTTAAAATGGAAAAAAAGAATGGCCTAAGATTTTACATTCTTTTATTCACTCAAGACCAGTTCACTGGTATTTGAGGTTCAAAATCAGTTTATACAAATGTACACAAACACAGTGAAGGATCACATGTACAGTAGGAGTAATAATGACGAAAAAAGGTTAAGTTTACAATACAATAAGATGTTAAAGTTGGTTTCTGGAAGAACAGACTTTGAAAATTTTCTTAATATTGACAAATTTTTTACTTTTTTAATCTTTAGTTTTTAAGATCTGTGTACAAACATAGAATTGTGAGCAAATCTCTGTATCTTGTTTATAATTTGAAGCTTAACACTCAAATATGGTTAGTAAATAGAAATTGAAAACAATTAAACACAAGAAACATTCACTATAACAAATAAAGAGCACAATTTATTTTTTCGAAATGAATCATATATATACATGTATTTACCTACATATTTCCGTCAGCGATATCAAACTCTATTTAAACTGAATAAACTCGAGAAAATGCTGAGCATCGCAACAAAACCTATTGCATTAATCTACCATTACGCAAAAGATAATGCCGATCGAATTACCGATATAATGAATTGTATTTCAGTACTTTTTTGATACATCAGATTTGGCTTAATTTGCGCAGGTAAACAGTTAACTGTTTGATTTACCGAAGTCTCTGTTTGATTTGATACGTAAAAATCAAGAAATACAGACGATAGTTCCCAGGTTACAAAGCAGAAATAATGAAAACGAAACGAAAATCAGAACAAGCTACATGTAACACCAACGTCATGTGTGAAAACTGTCAACGCATTGACATATTTAGCCTCAATTTACTTCACAAAATCGGCAACAATATATTTTGCATGTTTCAAAAATTTCCCTATATACACGAACTGTTGCACAACAAGCAAATTCATCATAGTCAGATCGACCCTTTTTCATATAATGTCATGGCTGCTTTAAACAAAGAACCTCGTTTTAGAAGTATGGAATACGACTCTTGGTAAAATGGGTATGCAAATGGGTGGCAAAATAAAAGCCAAGGCAGATCGACAATGGTCAATTCCAAATACGCATTATTTTGCAGCAATATTTACAGCGAATACAAATATACTGGTCCATCAAATATCCTGAAATTTTAATGATATTGGCAGATTATTAACTGCCAATCTTTGTTTTGCCCAGGCCAAGTCTTGCCTACCCATTTTACCGGATGCCGAGCCCGAAGCTATTAAACTGACTGAAACACGCCTTTCCTTTATTATTATTTTCGTATTAACTCAGATTTGAAACAGAATTAGCACTTAAATTTTGCAATATATATTTTCCTTCCCATAAGGATAATTTATGCTAAACTACGTTGAATTTTTAAAAATGCACCCCCCTTTTTCTACAGTTTCAAGGTTTTCTCCGCATTGAATACAGATAGGACTTTTATTTTTGCAATTTATATTCGCCCTCCCATAAGGATGCTATGTACCAAATTTGGTTGAAATTGGATAAGCGGTGTTAGAGAAGAAGTTCAAAATGTAAAAAGTTTACAGACGGACAGACAGACGGACGACGGACAAAATGTGATCAGAATAGCTCACTTGAGCTTTCAGCTCAGGTGAGCTAATAAAAGGGAAATAATGCGTATTTATGAATTCATGTCACCTTTAAGGTAAGGTTTGCGGTTACAGGGAGATAACTCACACATTTTCATTGTGACGTAACACCAACTACCCTTTATTTCAGTTATGACGTCAAAATTTATATGACGTCATAATTGATTTCATTTTTATTTTATTTCGCGGGTTTTTTTTAGATTCAATGAAAAAATAAGAGGACACAAGCATTTTATCAGTTTCCACGAAAACGAAATCCACATCATATGGTTTTATATAGTGTTTTAGAAACATCAGATTACACATATTCTAAGATACGTTTTTCCTGAAATCGGTGGACTTGGAAAGGTTTCAAATAAGATGTTTTCGTTTACATAATAGTAGTCCAAAATTAAGACTTTTGTTGCATTTTATTCTATTTTTAGATAGTTCATCAGAAATTAATAAAAGTGAATCATGATATTATTAGTGATATTATTTTCGAACACTTTAAGCATAAATAACCCCCATAATAGTCACATATAAAATGTACATATTTTCACGAAATTGTTTACATTTCATCAAAATGAAAATTGGAAATCATGAACTTTGACCTTTTGTAGTTATAAAACGGGACGGGCAAAATTCATTTGAATTTCACGAGAAAAAAGACTTTAGTATAGTGAACAAAATGGTATGTAACTTTGGTACAACCTCTAAAAAATGCAAGCCGCAAACCTTACCTTAAGCTGTCATAAAAATCATAATTCACAGGGTGTTGAGGATCCTTAAATCATATTTAATATCTATGCATGTATATTTGGAAAATAATTAGAAATCAAATGTGTGTGATTAATACTAAGCTTATAAATATCACTTTTTGTTCTTTAAGGATGGATGAGAAACAATCTAGATGCATGCTTTGTAATAGAAAGGCCCCTCCTGATGAAAGACGCCTAGCTACTACATTTCTGTTAATATTACGCAAACATTTTTCTTAAATGTTGAGGAAACATGTTCTCTGTAACAAGTGTCGTCATTTAGTGTCGGAAATTCAGACTCAGTGACAAGGGAATCTATGTTGCCGAGAATAGCTCCCCAAGAGGAAACAGAGGATCCAACATTTGCGTCACCTAAGCAGAAGCGTCCAAAACATGCATTCCCAAGTCCCCCATCTGTACCCTTGCCTAATTCCATCATCATCACAGAACCATGGTTACTGCTTTGTTTGCAAGAAACCAGGACCAAAGCTTGTGACTGTTTTAAATTCGATCCCATCATGTTTGGCTGTTAGTGTTTATAAGAAGAGAAATCATCATTTCATCTGGAGCAAGATGCTGTGTGCGACATCTAGAAAATGGGAAAATGGTTGATGACGCTAAGCAGCAGATCAGGACCAATGAAAGCACAACGCTCAACAAAACATTCATCCTCAGTCTCATAAAAGTATCAACAATTTGCATGAAATCAAGATACATGATAATGTAAAACTAAAGTAATGATCAATAATTAATGTTGATGACTAGGAGAATTGTGATGGTGTTGATGATGACAACAATGATAATGTAGCATGTAAATGATAATAATTTCATTTTTTAAGGACTTGCGAGAGAAGGCATTCCAACAGTCAAAGCTTGACTTTGATGATGAAAGCATTATGGTTGACGATGAGTATAGAGTACTGACAGGATTTTCTTGACAGGAATTTCACGACATTGTATCGTCAGTTACCAGCATCAACTCAACTAGAAATCGGAGCAAGAGGACATGTATTGCCATCCTCCGGATGAAACTTAGATCAGCTCTTTCTAACAAACTGCTTGCTGTTTTGTTTCATAGGACTAAATTTCAAGTAAGAATTTTATAATTGATATGAAAATAAAAATTTTTTAACATATTTTTACATTTGTTCTTGTTATTATTTGATATATATAATAAATATGATATTAATATTCCAGGTTCGCCGAGCTATAGTTTCTGCACAAACATCATTTATGAGAGACTTTGTGCCACACAATCTTGGATTGAACCACATAACACGTGAGGAGGTGATCCAGAACCAAGTAAGATTTGATCATGCCCCGACCAAAATTATCACCTCATAATACTCAAAGAATGATTCTTTATTCCTTGAATAGTTTCGTCCATGTAATGACCTGAGCTTAAATCTACATGTAGGACAAATTCTGACTTTTGTCATTTATAACTGGTTTTTTTTTTACAGGAATGTGTTGAAGGTGAGGGACTGGATATAAGAGGAATGCGCTGGTCAAAAGTGGATGTGGAGAATGTAGCTCCAGATTTTCCATGCTATGATGAAAGTGAACTGCGCCAACTTACGCTCGGGGTATATCAGCTGCGCATGGCCCTCTCCTATGCTCAGGAACACACTGACGCAGACGGTGGATTTGAAATCCTCATCAATGACGAGATTCATAGATTGTTGTGTGCCAAAATTCAAAGCAGACATATCCGCAAAACAGTACAGATGCTGGGTCAGTTTTGGTGATGGAGTGGTCGATGGATGGTTTTGCAAATGTAAAGCTGGCACCAGAGTTGTTGGGATGTGCGGCCATGTTACAAGTGTTATCTTATTGGTATCTCTCCTTTGGACGATATCAGAATTTACTAAAGGGGGTTCGAAACTGGACTGCATCATATACCAGCTTAATTAGACAAATTGAAACGGGTAAACAGAAGGGATACTCGGATGTGGACATAATAGATGGTGTAATAAGGGCAGTAGTCCCATCGTCAAGCCTGCGCAGCTACTTTGACGGAAGGCCAGACATAAATTTGGCGACCCTTAGAAGCATCCTTAGGGGACATTATGCAGAAAAGAATGCAACCGAATTGTACTGTGAATTGGCTAGTGCTACCCAAAATCCAAAGAAAACTCAGAACGATTTTCTCCTGATAGTTATGGATCTACGTAACCGAATCCTTTTTGCATCACAGGAGGATAGCCATGAACTCAAATACAGTCCAGAACTGGTCGCTGGACTCTTTAGACGGACCGTCTACACTGGACTAAGAGATACAACACTGTGTCATGAGATGAAAGCACATTAATGTGAAAATAACAGATGCAACGTTAATGCATGAACTGAACTAAATTATCATACAAGAGAGTGAAATACATAACAAAATGCAATCCAAACATTCAGTGTCTCAAATCAATTCTAACTCAGTGGAAATCAATGCTGTGAAAGAGGAAGTAAAGAATGATCTTGCCAGTGAAATTAAGTCGCTAAGGATCGAAATGACAGCATTGAAGAAGATAGTTGAACAATCTCCGAACACAGCAAAGGCTCAACCAACACCTTCACGAAGAGGACCACGATCCTGTACAGATTGCCAGTCTGTCGGCAAGCGTTGCAATCATTGTTGGAACTGGGTGGATCTGGACATCGTCGACAGGAGTGTCCAAGCAAGACGTTCAACCTCTCGGGAAACAGCAGCGGGTCGACCTAGAGGGACAAAGGGCGGCCCAACAAGAAAGTTGTCCCAATTAACAACTGTCTAGAGCATCACCACATATTTGAGAAATATGAAGTAAAGTAAATAAAAGGCAAAGTTAATAACATTGGGCCTAACCTTGTAAAACTTGTTAGTAAACCATGTCATGTATGTTTATTTTTGAATGAGATACCTGTAAAAGTGTTATGGGATACGGGGGCTCAAGTCTTCCTTATGAACATGTCATGGATTGGTAATCATTTTCCTGAATTGTATACGCATGTAAAGAATGTTGAAGACTTTTTGCAGTTAAAAGATGTTTCATTAGTGTCTGCATCTGGTTCAGATATACTTATTGAAGGTGTTGTAACTGTTATGATGAGATTGTCAGAACACTGTAATGCTGTTCAGGTGCCTTTCCTTGTCACTAGTGTATCGAGCAATGAACCAATATTGGGATACAATGTCATACAACATTTGTTACAAACTGTCCATAGTAATAATGCAGTTGATCAGCTCAGACTTACTCTTCCTGCAGCCAATGAAGCACAAGTCAACGCACTCTAAAAAGAACTCAAAGATGGATCGCTTGGTACGGTAAAAGTAGGACGTCGGAATATTGTCGTCCCACAGCAGTCATCCATAGTCGTTAGAGTACCATTCAAAGGCAGACAACTCCAGCCTGGTTGTGAGGCTTTTTTCATCCCATCTCACCAACTTGATGCATGGGGAATATCAACTCATGAAATGCTTGTGGAGGTAAAGCCAAACCACGCCGGACGTGTGAAATTACTGTTGTGTAATCCTTCCAAAAATGACTCTGTCTTGCCTAAAGGTACTTTGTTAGGACGTTTTGAAAGGATTTGTTCATCCATTCCCTTTGGAACAGCAGGCTCGAGTAGTGACCATGTTCAGACCACAGTAAACCAAGTGAGTGCTGAGAACGATGGGAAGTGGGATACACCTGTTGATCTAACAGATTTCCCCCTAAATACAGAACAGAAAAGAAGAGTGGGGAGTTTATTAAGGGAGGAATGCAAAGCATTTACAGTCAATGATGACGACATTGGATGTGCTATTGATTTAGAGCTGGGATTGGAATTGATGGATAAGGAGCCAGTACATAGTTCTTACATGGCCGTCCCTAGACCTCTCTACCAAGAAGTCAAGGACTATATATCCAACTTACTGCAAAAGCACTGGATCCGTCAATCAACTTCACCATATTCCAGTCCAATTGTTTGTGTGAGAAAGAAAGATGGATCACTCCGCCTATGTGTAGACTTTCGGAAGTTGAATGCCAAAACTGTCCAGAACCAGCACCCAATTCCACGAGTCCAGGATGCTCTTGATTCTTTGGGTGGAAGTCAATAGTTTTCTCTTCTTGATCAAAGCAAAGCATATCATCAGGGTTTTGTTAAGGAAGAGAGTCGGAAGTATACGTCGTTTGTGACCCCATGGGGACAGTACGAGTGGAATAGAATTCCATTTGGATTCACTGGTGCTCCAGGAATCTTCCAAGCCTACATGAATGAAGCTCTTGAGGGATTGAGGGACAAATGTTGTCTATCATATTTGAATGATATACTGGTTTACAGTAATTCATTTGAATCCCATTTGAATGACTTGAAGTGCATGTTGACTCGTATAAAGGAAAAGGGTTTGAAACTGAAACCTAGTAAATGCCACCTGTTTCAAAAGCAGATACGTTACCTAGGTCACCTAGTCACCACGCAAGGACATACTGTAGACCCTACAGACCAAGAGGCAGTAAGGAAGTTGAAGGATCAGAGACCTAAAACAGTTGGAGATGTAAGAAAAATAATGGGTTTTATTGGTTATTACAGGAGTTTAATATACCCAATTTCTCTCGCAGAGCTAAACCCATTTATGATTTGTTGAGAAATGAGAACGTCCCAACTCCATCCAATAAAAAACAGGAGAAAATGAAGTCACAGACATCCGGACAGAAGGGGTCATCAGTGCACATTACTTGGACGACTCAACATCAGAACATCTTTGAAGAGCTCATTGATATCGTACTCCACCCACCAGTGATGACATACCCTGACTTTGATAGACCATACACTCTACATATTGATGCATCACAAATGGGCTTGGGAGCGATTCTCTACCAGAAGCAGGACCATGGAAAGTTAGCAGTAGTCGCATACGCATCCAGGACGTTGACGCCTGCAGAACAGAACTACCATCTCCACTCAGGGAAATTAGAATTCCTCGCACTCAAGTGGGCCGTCACTGAACGATTTCGTGATTATTTATATTACGCTCCTCACTTTGAAGTGTACAGTGACTATAACCCTTTACGATATATTTTTACGGCTTGAAAGTTGGATGCTACTAGATTAAGGTGGGTGTCCATGTTGGCAGATTTTCGATTTCACATCCATTACAAGCCAGGTGTGAAAAACTGTGATGCCGATGGACTCAGCCGCATGCCACTTGATGTATCCCAGTTTACCGAAAGGTGTTCTCCAGTTACGTTTGATGCCATTGTGTCAGCAGTGAGACTAGATGAGCCTACCTGTAGCAGCATTAGCACACCTGTCAAAGAGGCTGAAGCAGTAGAAGAGCAGTTGATTCAGGGAGCATCCCTACCTATCATTGACAACAGTACTCTGGCAAAGGAACAGCGAAATGATAAAGACATAGGTACAGTCTTACCCTGGGTTCAGAAGGAACCAAGCAAGTAACAAAGGGATGGAGCCCAGCTGCAAAGTGCCTACTGTGTGAATGGGCCAAATTGAAAGTAGAGAATGGACTGTTGATAAGGGAAATTTCATACCCACGAGAGGGAATAATTCAACAGGTAGTGCTACCGAAATGTATTCGGAAACTAGTTCTGAAGCATTTACATAATGATTTAGGACATTTAGGAGCTGAAAGAGTTTTGAGATGTGATCGGTTCTATTGGGCTCATATGAGTTCCGAGATAGAGCAGTATGTCACTCAGGAGTGTCAGTGCATCATTGACAGGGACAAAAAGCCTCATGTCCAACACAAGCACTGCAGCCAATTACCTGCAAGGGTGGTTTTGAGTATATACTTGTTGTGATGGACCATTATACCCATTTTGCTCAGGTGTATGCTACAAGGAACAAGTCGAGAAAAACTGCTGCAGAGAAGGTCTTCAACAACTTTGTGCTAAAATTTGGGATGCCAAGCAGATTACACCATGATCAAGGATGTGAATTTGAGAACAGATTTTTCTTTGAGATGCAAAGAATTTGTGGGGTCAAAGGCTCTCGTACCACACCGTACCACCCACAGGGGAATGGACAAGTGGAACACTTTAATAGGACGCTATTACAGATGTTGAGAACTTTAGAACCATCTTGGAAACTGGATTGGAAATCACATTTAAATAAAGTTGTTAATGCCTACAACTGCACGAAGAATGAGACCACAGGTTACTCACCATTCTCCCTTATGTTTGGCGACACCCCACATTACCCATTGACTTGGTATTTCTAGAACTGCAACAGCCCACTAGAAAACAGACCTATTCCCAATATGGGGCTCAGTGGAGAGACCGCATGGAAGAGGTTTACAAATTGGCATTGCAACAAGCAGGAAGAATGACTGAAAAGGGAAAGCAACAACATGACAAAGGATTTTTGAGTGCACAGTTACATCCAGGAGACCACATCTTAGTGAAGAACCTTTTAGAGAAGGAAGGTCCTGGAAAGTTAAGATCATTCTGGGAGCAGGATATATATGTTGTTGTGAAGCAGGTGAATGAGGAGACACCAGTTTATGAAGTGAGGAAGAGATCCGGACAGGGTGGAATAAGGCGACTTCACAGGAACCTCCTCTGAGACAGTGCAACTCTCTACCGATAGAGTCCATGGATAACGACAGGAAATCCCGCAGACCAAAGAAACCCAGCAAACAAGACGTCCCAGTCTATGATGCTGACAGTAGTTCCTCAGATTCTGATGGATGCATTGCGATTACTGGAATCCCTCTAAATCCTAATGCCACACCATTCATTTCGCAGCAGTGCAGGACAGGAAGTGACTCTTCAGATTCAGTTGTTGAAGTGAGGAATCCTACAGACAACCCAATGGAACCTGTGTCGAATTCACACAGTTCAGCGGATAGTTTCCAGTCAGCTCATAGTTCAAGTGGACTGGATGTTGGGGAAGATCCATATTTGCATGTCGAACAAGTGGAAACAAATACCCCGGGTAACAGCGACTCCAGTGGAACCGAAGACCACAGGTACAGACCAAGAAGAGCAACTAAAGTTCACAGGAAACTCACATATGACCAACTGGGAAAACCAATCGTTTGTACAAACCCTAAAAGTGGACTGCGAGATATTTGTGTAAAGTTGTGTTTTAATTTTTCTGTTTACACAGAAACTGTACTTTGTGATGATAGAGACTGTTCAAGTAGTATTTACTACTATCAGTGTGATTTAAAGAATTAACATGGTCATGAAAGAGACTGTGTTAAGTACTGTAGTATGTACTACTCTGAATTGTAACCTCAGTGTTTTAGTTTCATATCTTTGTTTCTTTATAAGTCTCCGTTTGCAATCTGGCCAGTTGTAAACATATTGGGTGTAAAGACTAGAACATATGTAACAAATTGAATGACATAGGTCAGTTGAATAAGGCCAGCATTTTTTGAAATTTCGATTTACAAACCCGCCGACCCTATTTTTTAAAAATTTAAAAAAAAATAAAAGGACCTGAACTAGCTATTAATTTTATTTTTTCCTCCGACCCGAAATTTTCTTTCTGGTAAAAATAAAAATAAATGTTGATGCAATCACGTATGTGTAGTCTGAATTATTGTTGTTCATGCATTGATTAAAAAGACCAAGTTCTTTCCGATCAAGTCACAGGCACTAGAAGTCACAAAAAACCACCATAGAGCCTACTCCTGTTTGCTTTCGTCCAACCCTACAATTTACGACCCTATAAGTTTTGTGATCGGCAACTTAGCCAGAATTTCCTCAAGAAAGAGAAGTTGAAGTCTTTTTCTATCACAATTCCGTAAATTAAAAAAAAAAAACCTCATTGGCAAGAAAATGATAAGTTACTTTTTTAAAAAACATTTTTGCAAAATAAATATTAAAATAATCATAATTTAACCGTTTGGAAATAGATCCTCTACATAACGGTTGTAAGTGGGTCATAGGGTTGGACTAATAACCCTAAACACACTGAACACAGGAGTCTTATGACTGAAGGAAAGAGAATGATTTTATTTGTCATTAAAGCTAACAAAATAACGAAACATTTCCTTTATTAAAGGTATAATTACATAAATAAATAAAATTTAAAAAGTTAGTTAGTCTTTTTTAAATAAAAAAACTTGTTTGATTTTTCACTGACATTTATGGACATGCTTCTAATCCAATTTATTTTCAGTAACAATATTTTAAATTTTGAATTTGTGAATAGCATTGTTAATTTAATCAAATAAATGATTTCTCAAACTTCTTCCTATTTTTCTGCAAGGAAGATGTGAAAACTCCCTTAATTTTTTTGGTCTTATTAAATGTATATGTACAGTATGTACTTGTATATATAAAAAAAAACTTTGTTTTTATACATGCATGTACAATATATCAACACAAATTTTCAGTGCCCATGGATAAAATATGTTAGGATAAGAACATCACCAACAACCAAAATTACTTATATATTTTTTAAAAAAATGGCAGCTCCTGGACACGTGTTCTTATTATGAAAATAAAAAAAATATTGTTGAAAAATTGTTTTATTTTTATTTTTATTCCCTCCTCCTCACCAAATAATTTGAAAAATATTTCGTAAATCTAAAAATAAAAAAATGCTGGCCTAATTGTGATTTTGATTGTCATGACAACAAATTTGATTTTGAGTGCTTTATTTTGTTAATGTCGGGGCGACATTCAATTTTGAAGGGGAGTGTGTGACTGGTAATTATTGGGGTTTCAGCCACCCCCCCCCCTTTTTTTTGGGTGTTGATTGATATGTAATGTAGCAAGGGAGATAACTCCAGTGTGGAAGTCCGGAATAAATGGTGATAGGTTTGAACTCTTATATCTGCTGAAACCCGCCAAATAAATGTAACTACAGAATTCTCATCTTCTTGTTTTTAGCATCAGGACTGGGGTAACAATTCAGCGACTCTATACATGCAGGATTTTCACAAATATTAACTTGCAATAAAATATCATTTACATGGTACATTAATGTACCAAAAAACTGATTAATTATATTGTAACATTTTGCAAGTAGATGTAAGCACAAACACAGCTCTTTTAAAATCTATTTTCAATCTAATATGTGTGATGTGAAATAACGTCAACATTTTAACCGTCGAGATCAATCTGAATACATCGTCTACTATACAAACTTTTAGTCATTGTGTTGAAATCATTGTGAAAACCATGAGTCTAAAAAAACTGAATTAAATTCATACAAACAAGCATTCTGAGAGTATTGCATAAGCAATACACATCCCCTACCGGTAACCCCTTTGATTGAGAATGGCAAAAGTTTGAGACCCTGTATATTAAATATCCCCTATCATAAATGTAGTAATTGTATAGTATGAAATTATGAAAAATGATTATAATAAACAGCAAACAATCTCAAAAATCCATTTAATAAAATACATATTTGAAGCAAAGCAAACACAGAAGTCTAGTCTATTATTCAACAGCCCAAACCCGATAATGAACCCGATTGTAATAATAATAATGATAAAACCCTGCCGTTAAAATTTACACAATACTTGACACCATTTTACAGAACTTATTTGTTTGTTATTAGAAATGATAAATGTAATAATACAAATAATGCACGATATTATTTATTATTTTACTGACCACATAATGTCCTCGTTCATTTAGTACACACCGAGCCCGATAACGATCCCGATCATTAGAAAAATTGGAGTGAAAAAAATTAAATTTCTGGAAATTGTGTTGACCAGACGCTAGAAAAGTATAAACTTGGTCTGCTGTTTGATATTTTGAAGCTGCTCAGCAAGTTTCACATCATTCGTCAAACGCATGCAGAAAAAAACAACGGAAAACTGAAGTGGGACAGACAGACGGACGGACAGACGGACAGACAGACGGACGGAAGGACAGACAGACTGATGGACGCAGAGGAAAGCTATAGTCCCTTCAGGTGAAACCGGTAGGGGACTAATAAAAATCTAATAATTCCAAATTGTTTGCACACAATTACATACACTCTCAGAGAGAGAGAGAGAGAGAGAGAGAGAGAGAGAGAGAGAGAACTTGTGTGTTGATTATATTACTTAAATTTAAGTTTTATCTCTGAACTATATTATTTCGCTTTAGGTTTCTATAGTTGGTCATTTGAGCGGGATTTTATCTCCACGTACTTCGCCTGTCAATCAGTTTAAGTATAACAGTCCACAGATCACGCCATGTGCCGCGTGCTACTTGGCTCCTCCTATATGGCTAGAAGAAAATTATCGACTCAAAACTTTTTTGTTTTTTATGTTTTCTTAAATCCCAATTAAAAAGAGTGTTCCTATTTGAAATTATTCAACAATAATTTCCTTCCGACTTCATGATTACATAACTCATGTACTGGAAGAGTAAGAGAAGTGATGAAGGGTTACATGTGTATACGCACAAGTGTAGAAAATCGTAGAATTAATATTTAAATGAATAAAAATTTGTGTAATTACTCAAAAAACTATATAACAGTTGATTTCAAGATTTCTTGTCTGAAATTCATTGTTTATCCTTACCATTAACTGCATGTAATTTTACATCGTCTATTCACTAAGGCAATTTGATCGGCAATACATGTAGTACTATGTACAGTAGTACGCAATAAAGAATGATCATACGAATTATGAATAAAAAAAAAAGAAAGATGCTTGTAAAAAGAACAACTAGCTGAGAATCAAGACCACGATTAAGGAAAATTAAGAAATATCAGAATAAAGTGGGGGCAATTTTTAAAGTAATTTTAAATGGATTAGAAATATTTAATGACTACAATTCAAGTACATGTATAGAAATAAAAACTTTTAATAAGATGCTTTGTAAAATTATCGACAGCTCGCTGAATTAACAAAAATATATCGGATTAAAGTCAAACAGTTCTTTTAATCTATCTTAATGATTATATTTATCTAAAATTAAATACCGGTACTGATAATAAAAGACTAATCAAAATAAAAATTACCCCTGCTTCCCGGTTGTCACTGAGTACACGTTTCACGAAAGGTATTAAAAACAGGGGAACGGATGGAAGTTCTGATTTTAAGTAGATTGAAATACATTTGTATAATATCTTATAAATAAACCAAAAATTTCATTATCATATGTCATAATTACCACCTTGCTGAAGTAGATCGGGTAAAAACTAAACGAAATTATATAGAGAAAAATCAAAGCGTTCAGGCCACGCCTACCTCATTAATAAAGCGGGCAAACCGTTCACAAAGCGTGCAGCAATTTTTAGCAAAGCGTACCATGCAAGAAGCGAACCGTTCGGTTCACAAAGCGTACCTACCGTTCACAAAACTAACCGTACCGTTCACAAAGCGAACCGTATCGTTCAAAAAGCATTTTTAGTGATGAAATATCAAAAATTGTAGGTTTAAAATAACATTAGTTTTAAATGTAATCTTTTTAAAATTATTAATAAACACATATACACACATACATAGGACTACATGTCAACAGCAATTTGAGCATTCTGTTAAAGGTCTAATTTGCATGAATGGGTAAAATGACAAACACTTTAACTATAATTATTTGAAAGTTTCACATGCACATTCTAAACAAACATACCATGTCCATATAAAGATTCCTCATTTAGAGAAATCAGATGAAGTGATGTCACATGCAATTCAATTATATTTGTATATTATAAGATTTCAGACAGTGTTATGTTCTGAGTGATATAAAAAGCTAGTAATGATAATTAATGTGCATGAACATTTTATATCAATTGGATGAATATAATGTGTAAAAAAAAATTTAATAAATAAACTGTCATAGAAGAATTTTCAACACAGAAGAAACATGTTATTGATCAGCTGTTTTGAACATGTCAACTAATTTTCAGAAAATCAAATCAGCTGTATACAATCCTTTAGCCTGTACTGTACTGATTTTCAGGAAACCAGATCAGCTGTTTTCACAGTCTCACTTTGTTTACATACATTGAATAATTGCATGTACGGGTAGTCAGACTGAGTGTAGTGTAAAGCTATAGTATTGTGTGTACAAATGCTATATACTGATTCGATCGTGTCGATTGAACTTTCTGAAGAAAATGAGTAACAATTTAACGGACCGACAATAAACTTCTACATGTACATTGTACAGTATAAATGTAAACAATGCAATCTCTTCTCATGTTTTGAACGAAACAATACAATAAGTTGATCAGAAATTCATCCACTGTATAAAAACACGGTAAAATAGTTACTTCGTTATCTGGTCTATTACAAATACACTGTACATATATTCTACATACCTGATAAATCATCAAAAGATCGTTACCATCGGGAACACCAGCTACACGTGTTTACATAAATTACAGCGTCTGGCAAGCGCTTTCGGGACGCAGATTCACACCCATACGACAGATGTGATATAGACATTCTTCGTATATTCTCGTTGTTGTAAATTTATATATGCACATATTTGTAATTCGTTGTTATAGGTTTTCCCATGAAGTATTAAATCAACCGTATATTTTGCCAAAACTACTGTTTTCAGTGTATTTTCCATATATGGAAATACAGATGCAGGGCATGTATTATGACGTCATATCTCATTATCCTTTCATTAGCATATCAGAGCGACGTGTAGCATTATCTGCACTGCGTAACTCCATTTGAAATATAAACAAACTAAAGCACGACATCAGCTTTGTGTACAAACATAGCATTGTGCAAAAAGCTATGCATCTTGCTTATAACTCGATTCAAAAATAAGCTTGACTCCAAGATACAGCAAGTAAATAGAAAATTTTAAACAATCTAAACAAGAGAGAAGTACACTAAAACAAAGAAAGAACACAATTTATCTTTTATCATATATATACTTATATATTTCTAGCAGTGAGAATAATCTCCGTTTAGCATGTTTAGATTGAGCATCTTAATAAAACATGTTGCATTAATCAACCATTGCGTAGAGATCGTACCGATTTACATGTATCAACAGAATGAATAGTACTATTTATCATATGTTGCAAGTGCATCAGATTTTGCGCAGGTACATGTAAACAATCAGCTGTCTGATTTACCGGTCCAACGTTACACGTAAAAATTTTAAAATTCTAAAATAAAGACGATGGTTCTTCTCAAGTTAAAACAAGATATATGTGAGCCAATGCTCACTAGTGATACCCCCGCTCTGATGTGAATATGCAAAATAAGCAAAGTCGAAGTTTAACAGAAAGCTGGCATCCGATTGGTACAGAAATATATCCCACAATATGGCATGCCTAAACAAATAGTGTGTTATAATTTCAAGCATCTGCGATAAATAGTTGCTGAGAATCTTTGACGAAAATTTGTTTGAAAATTTTGGCTAAAAATAAACAAAGTCATTATTTAACAAGAAGTTGACGTCCAATTGATACAAAAATATATCACACAATATGGCATGCCAAAACAAATACAACGTAGTGTGTTAAAATTTCAAGCATTTGCGATAAATAGTTGCTGAGAGTTCTTTGACAGAAATTTGTTTGAAAATTTTGGCTAAAAATAAACAAAGTACTCATTAAACAGGAAGTTGACGTCCCATTGGAACAAAAATACATCCCACGATAAAGCATGCCTATAAAAATACTGTGTAAAAATTTCAAGCATCTGCGATAAATAGTTGCTGAGAATTCTTTGACAAAAATTTGTTTGAAAATTTTGGCTTAAAATACACAAAGTACTCATTAAACAGGAAGTTGACGTCCGATTAGTACAAAAATACATCCAACGATATAGCATGCCTATACAAATACTGTGTAAAAATTTCAAGCATCTGAGATAAACAGTTGCTGAGAATTCTTTGACAAAAATTTGTTTGAAAATTTTTGCTCAAAATAAACAAAGTAGTCATTTAACAGGAAGTTGACATCTGATTGGTACAAAAATATATCACACGATATGGCATGCCTATACAAATATTGTGTAAAAATTTCAAGCATCTGCGATAAACAGTTGCTGAGAAATCTTTGACTAAAATTTGTTTGAAAATTTTGGTTAAAAAATAAGCAAAGTCGTCATTTAACAGGAAGTTGACGTCCGAGTGGTACAAAAATATATCCCACGATATGGCATGCCTTAACACACACTGTGTAAAAATTTCAAGCATCTGCGATAAATAGTTGCCGAGATAAATGCGACAGAAATTTTTGTTACGGACGGACAGACAGACACACAAGGGTAAAACAGTATACCCCCTCTCTTTCGGAGCGGGGGTATAAAAAGTTTACAGACGGACAACGGACAAAATGTGATCAGAATAGCTCGCTTGAGCTTTCAGCTCAGGTGAGCTAAAAACTTACAGTGATGGTATGGGGTTGCATAACCTATCATGGCGTCAGCACAATAACACACATGGATGGAAACCTAAAATCATATAAATATATTCAAATTATAGACATGGCTTTTATATAAAAAGGCCATTTTCGGTATCGAATGAAACAAGAGCATTTTCTGTCACATCAAACTTTGAGCCCCTTGTGTGATCAAAAAATTATCCAGGGTCAAAGTCTAAACAACTGAGAGTCAACAAATATTAATTTGATGTAGGGTTCTCTATAAATGAAGCATCTTTACCCAATCTTTTAGAGGTCAATTGTTGTTCAACCTCCTTAAATAAGAAACCTTATTCAATATTACATACATCTAGTTGATATTGTCATGAAAAAAGCATCACATCACTTTGAAATAACTATATTTACATTTTCCAGTGTCTTAATTTGTCTGTGATAACACTACGTATCGATTTTGTACTATATAACTCGTAATACAAATGACGCCAAATTGAGGCGCCAGCGGGGTTTGCTTCTTTATATTTAAATATTTAATCGTACGACGGCTTAAAATTATATAAATATAGGTAATAAGGAATCATTCTTTGAATATTATGATGTGATAATTTCGGTCGGGGCATGATCAAATCTATCATAAAGCCCTTCGGGCTTTATTGGATTTGATCACGCCCCAACCAAAATTATCACCTCATAATACTCAAAAAATGATTCCTTATTCCTTATCTACATGTATACCATCCCCCTATCTTTTGATTTTCACAAGAAGCATTAGTTTGAACACTTTAACCTAATATTATGAAACTTGTGGCAAATTCCTTGAGTCATTTCTTACACATATTTAACAACAACCATCACTGATATTTAAAATTGATCTTTTTTGGTAAATGGATGATTTGTGGCATTTTTATTCACAAAAAGACATGCTGCCCTACATGTGATTTATTGTATTCATGAAAAACTAAGCCTATAATCATATTTAGTGGATATCTTATATATTCTGGTTTCTAGTCTCCTTTTAACTTTGCTAAATTAGTAAGACCTACAAATGTGATGTGTGCTTTTAATTAAAATGAAATTTAAATAAACCTGTGTACCTGGGGACTGATGAGAATTCCATGAAAAATGTTCAAATTTTACACGTTTTTCTACATTTTTTTTGCATATATACAACAAGAGGCCCAGGGGCCACATCGCTCACCTGAGCAACAATTGCCTTAATTCTGATCAAATTAGCATTACAGTACATGTATCAAAATATCTTGACAACTAAGTACAGTAGATCTTGCAAAAAAAAAAATTGAAAATCTGCCAATTTTTATCCACCTCTTTCTTTTGGTAAATACCAAGCCCCTTTTGTTGTTGTACCTGTAAGATGATTTTTCTCTTTTCCTATATACCCCCCCCCCCCCCATTTTGTTGCCCCACTTTTCTCTAGGGTATCATGGTTTCATCAAACTTATATCTGCATAACCTGTGCTTTCACACTAAGTACTGAGTTTTGGACCGAAAAACTTTCCCAGAATATTTTTAAAGATTTTCTCTATATATGTAAAAATTCAAACCGCCATCACAGCCCCGCCCTACCACTAGGGACTGTGATTTTGAAATTACACTACCCGAGGATGCCTCTACACAAGTTAAAGCTTTTCTGGCCAAATGGTCTTTAAAAAGAAGATTTTTAAAGATTTTCTCTATATATTCCTATGTAAAAATTCATCCCCCTATTGTGGCCCCACCCTACCCCCGGGGACCATGATTTTAACGAACTTGAATCTACACTATCTGAGGATGCTTCCACTCAAATTTGAGCTTTCCTGGCCTAATAGTTTTTGAGAAGAAGATTTTTAAATATTTTCTCTATATATTCCTATGTAAAACTTGACCCCCCAATTGTGGCCCCACCCTACCCCTGGGGACCATGATTTGAACGAACTTGAATCTACACTACCTGTGGATGCTCCCATTTTAATTTGAGCTTTTGTGGCCCAATAGTTTTTGAGAAGAAGATTTTTAAAGATTTTCTCTATATATTCCTATGTAAAACTTGACCCCCCAATTGTGGCCCCAACCTACCCCCGGGGACCATGATTTGAACGAACTTGAATCTCCACTTCCTGAGGATGCTTCCACTCAAAGTTGAGCTTTTCTGGCCTAATAATTTTTGAGAAGAAGATTTGTTAAAAATTTTCTCTATATATTCCTATGTAAAACTTGATCCCCCAATTGTGGCCCCACCCTACCCCCAGACCCATGATTTGAACAAACTTGAATCTACACTACCTGTGGATGCTTCCATTTTAATTTGAGCTTTTGTGGCCCAATAGTTTTTGAGAAGAAGATTTTTAAAGATTTTCTCTATATATTCCTATGTAAAACTTGATCCCCTTCTTGTGGCCCCTCCCTACCCCCGGGGACCATGATTTGAACAAACTTGAATCTACACTACCTGAGGATGCCTCCACACAAGTTTTAGCTTTTCAGGCCAAATAGTTTTTGAGAAGAAGATTTTTGAAAAATACCAACAAATTTTCAATAATTCTCAATTATCTCCCCTTTAAAGAGGGCGTGGCCCTTCATTTGAACAAACTTAAATCCCCTTCACCTAGTGGTGCTTTGTGCCAAATTTGGTTGAAATCTGCCCAGTGGTTCTTGAGAAGAAGATGAAAATGTGAAAAGTTAACGACGACAACGACGACGACAACGACAACGACTACGACAGACAACGGACAAATTGTGATCAGAAAAGCTCACTTGAGCCTTTGGCTCAGGTGAGCTAATAAAAGGGTAAAAATATGTTGTTTTTTGTTCATTTCAAGAGTAATTATCATAGCAGATGCTATTTCAAAGTCAAATGTACATTTACATATCCTACATGTAATGGTAATGGAGTCCATTGGAAAGACGGGGTGGCTTTTTCAATTCTGTGAATACATCTAAAATATCACTTTTGGATAGGAAGGAGCAAAAACTTGAGTTTTTTTTACATATTGTATACTTTGATAATTGCATTTGTTAAGTTCATTAAATGAATGAAATAAAAAAAATATGCTGTTTTATAAAAACTGGGTGATATAATGTTATTTTATAAAACCAGTCAGCAAAATGGCTGCAAATTAATAAATTTAACTAGAGGTAGTGTGAGCAAGCTCACAATTGATACCCCCCGCTAAGAAAAAAATCATAATGCGTGTATTTTTGCTATTATAGAAAATATTGGATGAATCTATTTCACTGACCATTTTCTATAAATAACAACTGCTCTATTTTTTAAAACTGTTAATGCTAATAGGAGTAAACAAACCAATTTCTATCCTTTAATTCCATTTTATTTTGGGCCAAAAAAAAAAAAATTCCTGTTTCCTGTCACCTGACCAAAAAAATTAGGTTAGGTAGGTAGGGAAAATTTTTTATTTTTAAAAAATATTTTATTTTTGAAAACTTGGAGCATGTGTGTAATAATGAGAAAGAAGTATTATTTACAGTGCACGGTATGTTAATGATGACTTCAAATTTCCAAAGGTCTTTGTATTATTGATGCATGCAGGCAAAGAAAAAAAAAAATTTTTTTTATTATAAATAAAAACTAATATTATTTACAAAATTTAATCTACATGTGTATGAATGTATTCATCCTTTTCTGGATAAATATTTCTGTATTGTATTTTAATGTCAATATTGATTAAATCAGTCTCTGTACATTCATGTATATCCATGTACATCCATGTATTCGGGGTATTAGTCCAACCCTTTGACCCACTTCCTACCGTACGTTATGTAGAAGATCTGTTTAATTCTCAAGACAATGAATAAAACAGTTTTATGATAATTTTAACATTTATTGCAAAGTTATTAACTAATAATAGGTTATTAACTGTTATATCATGATTTAAAGTAATAAACATCTTTTTTGTAATTTCCAATGCACAGTATGTTGTTGCATCACCCGTATTTATAACCCCTGAAGATTATAAGATAGTCGCAAGTTATTAACCACAAGATAAATTTATGCTATAAAAATGTCTGTAGATTATTTTGCTATTATTCTTTTGCCATTGAGGTTAATTTACACGATTGTGAACTCAGAAGACTGGGCACCTTCACTTCGGAGGGTAAAAGATAGGGTCGGTCGGGCGACAGGAAACAAGAATATTTTTTTTTTTGGCCTTAAGATAACTGAGGACATTTGCATCCTTCCTTAACAACCATGACTCAAAATCAAACTCGAATCAAAAGCAATCCACATGTCAGGCAGCCATTTAATATTTAAACATTTTGAATTATTGGTATACTGAGCCCGATTTTTTCCGATATTTTTTTTCCACACATTTTTTTTTCCAAATAAAAATTTCATCGTGCAGGCAATTTTCAGAGAAACGGGGATGAACATCTAAAAATAATTTTATTTGGCCTGAGAAGAGCAAGCTTTGTGTCAAAATTTAGTTTCTAATATTTCCATTAATACAAGAAATGACACAGACAAAATTTAGCATTTTCGAAACAATGACCTTGAACTTCCTCAATTGACCTTAGGTCAAGGTCATAACACACCCTTACATCATAAGCAATATTTGTGTGAAGTAAGAACATTCAATGCTTCTCCATAAGGAAGATATGGACCAGACACGAATTTTGCATTTTTTCTGCCAGTGACCTTGACTTTTCACATATGACCTTTGGTCAAGGTCATTACACACCCTTAGGACATAAGCAATCTTTGTGTGAAGTAAGAACTTCCAATGCTTCTCTATAAGAAAGATATGGACCAGACACAAATTTTGCGTTTTTTCTGCCAGTGACCTTGACCTTGCCCGAATGACCTTAGGTCATGGTCATGACACACCCTTAGGTCATAAGCAATCTTTGTGTGAAATAGGAACCTCCAATGTTTCTCCATAAGAAAGATATAGACCGGACACAAATTTTCCATTTTTTCTGCCAGTGACCTTGACCTTGCCCGAGTGACCTTGGGTCAAGGTCAATACACACCCTTAGGTCATAAGCAATCTTTGTGTGAAGTAAGAACTTCCAATGTCAATGTTTCTCTATAAGAAAGATATGGACCGGACACGAATTTTCCATTTTTTCTGCCAGTGACCTTGACCTTGCCCGAATGACCTTAGGTCTCGCTCATGACACACCCTTAGGTCATAAGCAATCTTTGTGTGAAGTAAGAACTTCCAATGTTTCTATAAGAAAGATATGGACCGGACAAGATTGCACAGATGGACGGACAGACAGACGGACGGACGGACAAGGTGATTCCTATATACCCCCCAAAACTTTGTTTGCGGGGGGTATAATGATTCAATTGATAACAAGAGGCCCATGGGCCACATCTTTCACCTGAGGAACAATAGGTATGATAAAATCAGCTTAGGCTGTTTAAGATTAATTCTACGTTTAACATAACCCGCGCGCGTAGGTTTCTGCGAAACTGAGCGACTGAATTCTACATCCTGTTTGAGAGAAAAAAATGCTCAAAGACAGCATTGAGGTATTCAGTTTTCACAATACAAAGAAATTGAGAGTCTACGCCACTATCAAAGTAAAAATCAACAATAATAGATCAGACAAACACATGATCGAAGTTGGCAGTAAAGATCTTATTTCGAGATTGTTTAATGTCGGTTGGCAAGTCACAGAGCCTGAACCATGTCGAACCAACTTCCGCCCAAAAAGGCAAAAACGAGGTTTGTTGTATATATTAAGTTATTTTTGCATTTTTTTAAGAAGGGGAAAGCTTAAGCAATTTCTTACCACCACTGTACTGAAAAGATATAAAAAGACTTTAAAAACTAGAGGTACTGTGAGCAAGCTCACAATTGATACCCCCCGCTAAGAAAAAAATCATAATGCGTGTATTTTTGCTATTATAGAAAATATTGGATGAATCTATTTCACTGTCCATTTTCTATAAATAACAACTGCTTTATTTTTGAAAACTGTTAATTTTTAGCTTCTAATATTTCCATTTTATATGACACAGACAGAATTTAGCTTTTTTGAAACAATGACCTTGAACTTTCTCAATTGACCTTGGGTCAAGGTCATGACACACCCTTAGGTCATAAGCAATCTTTGTGTGAAGTAAGAACTTCCAATGTTTCCCCATAAGAAAGATATGGACCGGACACAAATTTTGGACTTTTTCTGCCATTGACCTTGACTTTGCCCAAATGACCTTGGGTCAAGGTCATGACACACCCTTAGGTCATAAGCAATCTTTGTGTGAAGTAAGAACTTCCAATGTTTCCCCATAAGAAAGATATGGAACGGACACAAATTTTGCACTTTTTCTGCCAGTGACCTTGACCTTGCCCAAATGACCTTGGGTCAAGGTCATGACACACTCTTAGGTCATAAGCAATCTTTGTGTGAAGTAAGAACTTCCAATGTTTCTCCATAAGAAAGATATGGAACGGACACGAATTTTGCACTTTTTCTGCCAGTGACCTTGACCTTGCCCGAATGACCTTGGGTCGAGGTCATGACACACCCTTAGGTCATAACCAATCTTTGTGTGAAGTAAGAACTTCCAATGTTTCTCCATAAGAAAGATATGGACCGGACACGATTGCACAGACAGACGGACAGACAGACGGACAGACAGACAGTCGGACGGACGGACAAGGTGATTCCTATATACCCCCCCAAACTTTGTTTGCGGGGGGTATAATTATACCTTTCTCCATAGACTTCAATGTTAGCTTCAAAATGTGATTAATTTGTTCCTTTTAAGTTTTTAACTTTTGTTCAATTTCAAAGGTGAATGACCATATAAAATCATACTAAGAATTCAGTGTTCGAACTACTAATATTTGGTTTTAAATATAATAATTATGGTAGGGCTCTACATTAACTTTTTTTCCTACTTGTCCATTCGGACAAGTGACCGAGACATTTACTTGTCCAAACTTCAATTTCACCTGCCCGAAAATTTTTCAAAATTCAAGATCAAATATTGTCAACTTGAAAACTACAGTTCTGTATTACTAAATAAAGTCATTAATTTATTACTCTAGCTATAATTAATAACCTGACTTTTTAAAGAGAAACCTAGAGTGTCATTCCTAAATGTAACATTAAACATTATTTGTCAGCTGTAGCTTTCTTATGGCAAATTACAAGACAATTTAAATTTAGCATCAGGTTTAAAAATACATGTAACTGTTATATTGATTTCTCAGCTAAACATGGAAAGTCATCATAGTCTATTAATTTAAATGATGAATGAAACCTAGAATAAATTACATTTCTTTCCATAATCCTTTGTCTTTGCCACCTTTTCTTCCTTAAAGTACCTCACTACACCCAGACTTATACTTTTTAAGACACTACGTCAAAAGATGGCAATTTAAGTATTTTGTTAAACAGTTTTTATCGTTCGATTCGGTTGTATATCGTCGTAGCTCAGTGGCTAAAGTAATGGACTTCTGAACTACAGATCATGAGTTCGAATCCGCCTGGAGCTTTTGTTCATGTTTACTAAATTAAATTTTTGAAAATGCAATTTTTCATCAAAAATTGCATATTTTTTGCCTGTTTGACTTAAATACTTCATATCCATTATGATATCTATCATAATCAAGTAATTTTCTGCTGGTTTGAGAAAATATTCAAGGTGTAGTGAGCCACCTTAACATGTGTGTTTGGTACTTTGTGAAATCAATATTGATCAAAGTTGTTTGAAATTAGTGGATTTCAATCCCGATCAAGAGTTACTCAATTGCATTGCAATTTGATGTCGGGATCGAAATTCAAAGTAACTAACCGATAAACTTATAATGAGACTATGGATAAACTTATCACAAAACTTTCTTTTCTTTTTTAAATGTTGCAGACTTGTAAAAATCAAAAATGCACTTGTCCAGTAGGACAAGTGGCCAGCAATATTCACTTGTCCGTATATTTTTTTAACTGGTACCGGACAAGCGTTAATGTCGAGCCCTGTATGGATGTAATACCTTGAAGTGAAGCTATGCATTAAGTCAGCATACTTTTTTACTGATTTAGATAAGAGTTTTGACACGATAATGACTGCAAATCCCTTTCATTTGAAATGTATCTACATTTTTAATAATTCGTCCAAGAACGGTTACACATGTTCAGGAATAATAATTCATTTATTCACAATATATAATAGGAAGAAACTAACAGGTGGCCGAGCTAAAGTGGAAGAACGGAGAGAAGTGGACTACACTTTGTAGGGTGGCAGTTATTTCAATGACCCTGTCTTGAGTTCTTAGAAGTAGGTACAGTGAATCTTACAACACAACTCTGATATGTTAAATTTTAAAATGTGTGATTATGAAAATGTATGAAATAATGTCATTATTTTGATTGTAGATAATCTGTGAATCACATGTGTTGCGCAACATTTTCCTTGAAATGAAAAAGTTTTCCCTTCGGTTGCTATGTTGATGTAAATCCATTGGATGTACCACTTGATGTGCTTGGAAGTCACTCCACTTCTCGCCCAGTATACATGATGTACCCACAGAAAGGATATAAACATGAATTACACAAAAGTTTTTGCTTGGAAAATGCAAGCATTAACATGGACTGAATCCTACCAAATGTATAATATGACAGTGTTGAAGTATTGGTAACTGAATTGGTGACGTTCAATAATAAATACACACTTGTTTGAAATTTTTGTTTGTCTATTTTTTTCCTCCCTCCCTCGTAGGTTTTAAATTTTCATGCGACGTTAAACGTAGAATTAATTTTAAACAGCCTTAATGGAGTCATAATACAAACTATCTGGACAATGTACAATAATACATGTAGACCCTGTATAAATAAAATCCATTTTCCCCCTGGATATTCTTATGTTTTATAATCATTAGTCCCTTTTCTTACAGGATGAGTTTATAGTCATATCACATGTTGAGTATTGCAGTTCTCAAAAAGATTATTAACAATTGTTTATATATGCATTGGGATATAAACCTACATCAAACTCTGAACCTTCTTGCGAGGCAAAAGAATTGTCCTGGGGCCAAAGTCTAACAATTATAAAGAATCATCTGGCTGATTAGTTTCTGAGAAGAAGATTTTTAAAGATTTACTCTATATATTCCTATTTAAAAGTTCGACCCCCCCATTGTGGCCCCATCCTACCCCCCGGGAGTCATGATTTTCACAACTTTGGATCTACACTACCTGAGGCTGCTTCCACACAAGTTTCAGCTTTCCTGGTCTTATGGTTTGTGAGAAGAAGATTTTTGAAAATTTCTCGAAAATTTTCATAAATTCCTACCGGTAATTATCTCCCTTTGCAAAAAGGCGTGGTCCTTAATTTTCACAACTTTGAATCCCCTTAGGCTAAGGATTCTTTGTGCCAAGTTTGGTTGAAATTGTCATCAGGATAGGAAATACCTACTCTCTAAGCCAATTTACTCTAGTGGTGGTCATTCTACACATTTAAGAGGGAGTTACTCCCCTTGAATATTTTTGCTAATAAATCATGTAATGACATCCATAGCCAAAAAAATCATCCATTTTCACAAAATATATATACTTATGGTACAAAATCCACTCAAAATTACACTCAAGGAGAAATCTGAAAAAACCATGTAGTCTTGAAGGTGGCACGGGACAGTTTTTTTTATACAATTCATTGTAACCAGGGGATGCGTGTCTTCGGAATTCTGTAACTAAAATTTCCTCAGTTCCCATTCAGCACAAATACCTTTAATTCACTCTTTATAAGGCCAATCACCAATTTCTGAAGAAAATTACTAGTCAAAACCTGTTATATTTTCTACATACTGGTTTTTATGAGATTTTGACCCTTTCACATTTTGCTAATTTTTCAGCTTTTTAGACCTCCCCCAGTTAATTCCCTGCAGACGGTTGACCTTCCCTACCGCATGCATGTTGCACTATCACATGTCAGAAACTTACCAGTGTATAGTTTACAATGTCCCATCCACCTTAACTTTTCGTGTTATTTTACCTCCCTCCTGTATTCTGTAACTTGCAATTTCACTGTGTAAAGTCAACACAACAGTCATAGCCGCAGGTTTCGCATTTTACTTCTGATTCTCATGTATGATGTACCTAACATATGGGGCCTACATATTGCATATCAATTTCAACGAGAGACACCCTTCTAACTAATGACAATCATTAAAAATCATTTCATGAATTTTAGCAACACTCATAAGCCTTCAAGTACAGCAACTCTCAATTTTACAAAAATATTGACGGGTACTTTATCCGAAACTGTCCCTTGCTACCTTACACTTTTTAAATTTTTTTTTTGCTAAAAACGGGCTCCTTCGCCCAATAAACAGTATTGACCTAATTTTCGAAAAATGTCATGTCAAATTTCCTTTGAAAGGCCGCTTATATCAACTTGCGTTTACATTGAAACTCTGATGAAATATTTCAGTTTTGGAAACTTCTGAAATGAAATTAAAATATTTTTTGTGTGAATGTAGAATATAAATTCTTAGTAGATAAAACAAACATAGGTAATCACAGATTACTAAGCTCACCGAGACGAGGCATCACCTTTCTGAGGAATCACCTTTATGAGACCACCTTTATCATATCATATGAAAATCATAGTTAATAATGATCTTGGATATACATGGATACTGTTTTGACACAATATTGTATAACAATATCATATGTTAAAAAATTGTATAATAATCATATGTTCATTTCATAGGGTCTTATATGATACAATATGTTTATCAAAACAATAATATAAAATACGATATTGCATCCTATGCAATATATAATATATATTACAATAAAATACTGTAATAAATAATTATGAAATATGATATTGTAACATATGATATGACATTGTATCTTGTAATACATTATTGTATTTAATCACATAATACAATATCATAATATATTATGATATTGATATTATATGATACAATTTAATAATATATGATACAATATCATATCACATAATACATCACAATATTGTAACATATGATATAATATTGTATTGTATTATAGTATGATATTGTATTGTATGATATTGTATATTTGATACATGATAGGATATTGTATCATATGATACAATAAAATTAGATACAACATTGTATTTTAACAATTGATACAATATCATGTGATATATTACTAAATTATATCATACAATATCATATTATACTATATTGTATTAAATGATACAATATCACATTATACAATATAATATAATACATTTTCATATGATATAAATAATACATTATATAAACCAATATTATATTATACAATATTGTATCAAATGATATATATATTATATAATATCATATCATATGATACAATATTGTTTGTTGCAATATCATATGAAATAGCATGTGATAAAATAGTATATTATACAATATCATATTATACAATATTGTATCATAATAAACAATTCTATACATAACAATATCATGATACAATATCATATCATAATGTACAAAAAAATTGATACAATATCATATCGTATCATATAATTGGTGAAGTTAGGACAAGTAGTAACTAAGATATAATCACAATCCATGCAAGTTTTGTGAAGTATGGACCAGCAGTAACTTAGATATTGCTATCAAAGGGCACCTGCAACAAAAACTTTAACCTGCTCCAAAAACCTTAACCTCCTCCAGCATCCGAAACCTAAAGCTCAGATTCAGCACTCAAGCCTGTTTGGTGCATCAGTATGATAAGACACACCATCCATGCAAGTTTGGTGAAGTACGTACCTGCAGTAACTTAGATATTGCTATCAAAGGGCACCTGCAACAAAAACTTTAACCTGGTCCAACAACCTTAACCTCCTCCAGCATCTGAAATTTAGGACTCAGATTCAGCATCCAAGTCTTTCAAGTCCATTAGTAGGTCCAGATGCATCATCTATGCAAGTTTGGTGAAGATAGGACAAGTAATAGCTTAGATACAGGACCTGCAACAAAAACTTTAACCAGGTCCGGACGCCAACGCCGAGGGTATAGCATAAGCTCCCCCTGACTTCGTGTCGGTGAGCTAAAAAGTCTTATCAAGAATTTGTTATCTAAACAGTTTTGCCGCTTGTATCATCGACTCGATTTATCGCCGAGCTTAACCTTTACTCAGTGTAGTATAAAAATAGAATACAATAGCTAAATACGAATTGAATCAATGAATTGAAAAAATAAAACAAGAATATAATAAACACAAAAAAAAAAAAAATGATTTCTCAGTCATTTAACATAACAACATTAATTAAACAACCCGTTATAAAACCATATAAAACCAGAACGCGTAATTAACACCTATCACACTGACACTCTGTCGAGTCGGTGTACTTGCTGTTTTTAAACTTTCCATCAATTATAGGCAAGTATGTCCTCTGGCTATATGCCGGTTTTGTGAGCGTATATTTCACACATTTGTTAAATATTGCCGAGAAAAGACGGCCGGTGTCCAGTATTCAGGGGGTGCCAGTTTTCTAAGGGTTTATATATAAGAAATCAAAGGCCTGAAGGGCCAAAATGGCTTATGGGTTTGATATGACTACTAGTATTTTACATGTATCGAGTATGATTTCCTCTATTTCTTACGAAAACTTTAGTTTATCTATAGCTCTATAGAAAGTAACTAGTTATTTCATAGCTCTATAGAATCTACCAGGACCAATAACAACATGCCCCATTTATTGATTGGTCAAACCTTAGTGACCGAAACAGACAGGACTGAAATCTAGATGCCTCTTTTATCAGTTGGTAGAAACCACCATTGCTTTAAGGAAAATCATGGACTGCATGAAATAATTATGACAATGTCAGACTCAAACTCCAATATTAGACAATTTGTTACTTTCTTATCCAACGACTTATTAAGTACATTAACAATAAATTCATTCAACGATATAAGATACAAAAACACTTAAAACCAAAAAAACCAACATGCTCTCAAATATCAGTATACCTTGTATTCATACACACTAAGAAAAATGTCATTACGTTAGAGTTCTCTTCCCTTCTTTTCAGTGTTTTTGATTGGGGGGGGGGGGGGGGGGGGGAGTTTGGCAGAGTTGATGCGCGGTGTGACACAACAGCGCCATAGCCAGCGTGAAATCACTGCGCGTAAAAATAATATAACCATATGATGAAATGTACTATAATTAATGCATTCTCATGAAATCTACATAAACAAGTATTATTTCATTTTATATGTAATTCATACATGTATATTTATTCATATTTTTCTGGGGTTTTTTTCTAGCAAAACTAATAGCATTTTTTTTTAAATCAACTTTTTTAAGAGGCTGACCTTAACAAGTTTTAAAAATTATAAGAAATATAGATTCACAAGGCAGTTCTAACACCGTCTGGGTTTTTTTCCCTTAAAACAGAGATCAACTTTTTTTTTGGGGGGGGGGGGCAAGAAACAGGCAGAACTATGCAATTACAACTAGAACTGTCCTAATGGGACTAATACCCCCGCTAGGCTAATTTCAAATGGGACAAATAATTGAATTGAATAATAAAGGTTTGGAACACATACAAAAAATTTTTTCTATAATTGTAAAAAAAAAAAAAAAAAAATTAGTTAACAAAGAAAAATTAAAATCAAAATTGTCAGAATTTCACTGTAAATACATATCTATAACAGTAATACATTTACAAATGTATGTATTTGATGATATATTTTTTTAATTTAATTAATGTAAAGAAAAACCAACAAAATGACAATAACCCCTCCCTTTGCAGTGAATAGAAATACCGGTAGCCAAGCAATGCTCTTCTGTTGATAAAACTTTCAATATCTTTCTAATAAGAGTCTTGACAGATGCAATTAGTTGTTTCAAATTTTCCTCACTTTCTCCTATGGCACAATGGAACTCCATATCAGAAAATTGATCCCATAGGACTATGATTTTCTTTGATGAACTTGTTAAATTTAATAAACTCCCAAAACATTACCATAATTACCATACTATGTAAAAATATGTAAAAAAAGAAAATTTAATATTACAAACAATTTTAAAATTGCCAAAACACTACAATCATATCAGTAATTTTGAATTTCATTTAAATTAATGCCCAATAGGGTCACTTCATCAATTTACTTGACAAATAAATTTAAACAACCTCTAAAAATAGTTTAACTTCTTTATTAATAATTATATTATTCATTTCCTTATAATGATAGACCTTTTGGTTTACATGAAACAGTTTTAAAATAGCCCCAAAACCATCACCCACTTTACAGATTATCAATTTCCCCTAAACACATGCTCCATCTGAACCATGGCTCAGATAATGTCTCCCTTGGGACAAATGAATTCAGCCACACTTGTCTTTGATGTTCTTATTAGCTCCTAAGAATTTATCATTGACAAACAAAAACTTTGCATTGTCAGTTGATAGAGAACTTATAAAAAACAAATTTTTTTCATTAATTAAGACATAAAGACAAAAAACTCCATCTAGATGTATTTATATAAATATATTTTAGAGTGTTTTCTATTAATTAATTAATAAAATCTGTAAGGATTACCTCCCTTACTTTTCAACATTAGTGTACAATATATAGAATAAGGAAAATGAAAACTGTCATAAAATCATTAAATCTTGTCTGATCTTAAAAAAAATTGCAGGTGCACATCTTCAGATGGTGTTCAACATATGTACAAATTTTCAAACTGTTCCATGCAGTAATAAAAAATTCTATAGGGGGGACAAAGTTGCGTCTACAGACAGACGGACAGACGGACAGACAGACAGACGGACAAACGGACAGGGTGAAACCAATATACCCCCCTAAACTTCGTTTGCGGGGGTATAACAAACTTATCTTGACACCAAATTTAATTAAGACCTTATAGTTTTCATACTGTTTCTTATTATTAAGGTCTTCCGTTTCCAGCGGAAGACCTTATAGTTTTCGTACTGTTTCTTATTATTTTTTTTCTCCAAATTTTGTGCACGTGATTTCTTGAAAACCTTTAGACTGATATCAATCATTTTTTCACAGATCATTTGGTGTGATCTAAACTTCATACATTTTTTTCATTTTTTTTGTCGTCACTTCCGGTACCGATTTATCGACTGTTTTGTAATTTTTTACAAACTATTTTGTACAGAGCTGATCTCAAAACTTATCAGCGATATGACTATGAAATTTTCAGGATAGGTTGTCTATAGTTTGAATTTGTGCACTATTATGTTGTTTTACGATATTGGCGCCATTTCTTGGAGCTCGCCCAGGCACGAAAATTGGGTACAAATTTTCATTCAAAATTTTCATACGTTTTGATCTGTATCTTTTTAGCAGCTGATATTTTGTAAAGACATACATATACAGACCCTGAAACGTACTACTACACCACACGCTCGCTGCACGCTCGCTAAATGGTTCACACGAAACGTTAAATGATTTACACGAAACGCGGAAAGGTTTACACAAATGATTCTCGCACAAAACGATTTGCTCGCTTTTCACATGCTTTGGACACGCTTTTATCCTGATCGATTCAGGTCCTCTTGGATTTTTACCCTGACTCTGTTAATAAGAATTAATATTAAGAAAACGCGAAATAATAGAAATACTGATATTAGAAACAAATATGTACATAAGTATTGAATTGATTAATTAAATTAACTTGGTACTTTTAAAGCAAAAAATTATTTATTCACAGAATTAGCCAAAAATATCACTTCTATAAATATATTTATTGCTCAAAAGAAATATCCATGGTTCTTTTTAGAGCCGTAAATAATGAAAATTCCAGAGAAAAAAGTTCCCGTAAAACAATATTCAATACCAAAAATAAAATCCGTATGATTACAAACTGAAATCGGTTTTCAGTATTCGGCGAGATTTGTTTTTTCTTCTCACGTTAATATTTTTAATTGGTTTCAGAGAATACAATGTAAAAATACGAACTGTAAATAAACCTGTAATTATTTACATTGATAATTTTGAAAGTTGTGTAAAATAAAATTAGTCACATAAATGCTATAAAACAACCAATCAATTTTTTTTTTATGTCGAATCATTTGCTTAAATTAATGTTCCGTACATAATATCACAGAAAAAAAATCAATGGATTAAACAATAAAGAAAGTTGTCATTACTACATGTATTTCGGATTTCGGAAAGACCAAAAAATAAACAAGAGATGTTTGTGAAACACTTATGCCCCCCTGGAAACATTTACAAAGAAAATGAACATAAACTTAAATAACTGGAATTTTTCTAAGTCGAAGGGCCATAACTCTGTCGAAAATTGCTATATCATACCCAAAATCAAACTTGACCTAGATAACATCATGATAAACCTGTATACAAAATTTCATTTCAATATGTTCAACCTCTGCAAAGAAAATGAGCGGAAACTGCAAAAAACTAGAATTTTTCTAAGTCCAAGGGCCATAACTCTGTCGAAAATTGCTCAAGCGTACCCAATATCGAACTTGACCTAGATATTATCATGATAAACCTGTATACCAAATTTCATTTCAATATGTTCATCCTCTGTGAAGAAAATGAACGGACTTTTGTCTCAACATTCGTATACAAAACGGCGCCCCACATTACGGCGCACAATATATCTATCATAATCTTTTTGAATTAAGTACCATGCATATAGATTCCCGGCCATAATAATTAATTGCATGTGTACATTTTAGGAAAATTTCAGTGTGTTAATCACTTGTTTTCCGTTATCAGTGTTTAAATAATTAAAATAATAACTTGTAGAAATATTTAAAATCGGGATTCAGAAGAATTTACTTCCCGCATTTCATAGAAATGAACAGTATATTTTTTTCCTATGTTTACATTTAATTTTGTTCAAATTAATGTTAAATAATCTATCATTGAAATTGTGTGCATCATCAAATACTGGTTCGACTACCTTGAAGTCATTAAATTTCTATTGGCTATTGACAAAACAAGAGACGCGTGACCATCCAATGAAAACGAATACACAGAGTTTGATTTACAGGTTCAGCTAGGTGCAGGTCTTACCCGATGTCCGAGGTTATGTGTACTGGTTGTACACAGCCGAATAGTCTCAGTAACTAGTCTTCTTTCAATATGCGTACTTTCTTTTGTTTGTTAAAAATTAATTCAATTTTGTAAAAAGATAAGTATATCATTCCTTATAGAATTTTTTCACAAAATATCTCAAAGGAGTTTTGCCAATCAAAAACAGTTTTCAGTAATGTTTAACACGAGCACTATTTTGAAACAATTAAATTGTCAGAGAGTTCCGAATGAAATCTGATGAACGTTTCACACAGTTCTCGCACGCTTTGCCCAAAACGATTTACACGCTTTGCCCGAAACGCTAAACAGTTGACACGAAACGCTTCACGATTCACACGAAACGCTAAACAGTTTACATAAAACGTTTTTCGCACAAAAGGCGCACGCTTTTTTGGTGTAGTAGTACGTTTCAGGGTCTGTAACAAAACTAGTAGAGAATCAAAAGTTTTTTCCAACAAAATCATGAAAAAGGGACTGGCCCCTTTTTTTAGGAGCAAAGACACTCGTAAACTCTATTAAAAATAACTTAAAAACGATAAAGATTTTGTAATCCGTTATAGAAGCAAAGTTGTTGATAATACCAATATCTCTTAGAAAAAATCATTGCCATGCCCATTTATTGCGCAGTTAGGGATTTTTAGGGGCCAAAGTACTTAAACTTTGACGCAATATAACTAGAGAAGTAGACATATTTTGTTATTCATCATAGACCTTCGAGAAAAAATGTTTGCATTAATGGTCTAAATGAATTCCATTTATCAAAACCCCAATTTCTGTCCCCATAAGGGATCTACAGGGCGGGCCCCTAAAATATTCAATCATTTGTATCTCAAAAATGAACATAAAATTTTAGATGGGTGTAAGAACAACAAGAGGCCCATGGGGCCACATCGCTCACCTGAGCAACAATTGGCATTCAAAAGATATTGTGCCATATGGTCCCTCGGTAGAATAACAAAAAATAAATATTGTAAAGTATTCAAATTTTACACTTATTTTTGCATACACGAAATCTTTGACATTGTACCTTCATGAAATACTATTTTTTACCAGAAAAGGAAATATAAAGATATAAAACTAAACATTTGGTAGGGGTACACTGTTAAGTTGTTAACTCCCAATTCCCTATATTTTTTAGGAGCAAAGACACTCGTAAACTCTATTACAAGTAACTCAAAAACGATAAAGATTTTGTAATGCATTATAGAAGCAAAGTTTTTGATCGTAACAATATCTATCAGAAAAAAATCAATGCCGCGACCATTAATGACGTAATCAGGGATTTTTAGGGGCCAAAGTACTTAAACTTTGACACAATATATCTAGAAAAGGAGACCTCTTTTGTTAAGCATTGTATAAGAGAAAATGTTTGCAATTATGATTCTAATCGATTCCATTAAAAAAAGCATCAATGTCTGTCCCCATTAAGGATCTAGAGAGCTGGCCCCTAAAGTTTTTAACCATTTGTATCTCAAAAATGAACAACAATTTTAGGTAAGTGTAAGAACAAAAAATGTTAGTATTTGTGGGATCTTTTGAATGGACTGAAGAAAAAGGGGCTGGCCCCTTAAAATTAGGGGCCAAGAGTCTCTTACACATACCTTAAAAACGATCCAGATTTTGTAATGCATTGTAGAAGCAAAGTTGTTGATCGTAACAATATCAGTTTGTAAAACTCATTGCTACACCCATTGATGACGTAATTAGAAATTTTAGGGGACTAAAATCTTAAATCTTTAATGTGCTGTATGTAAAACAAGAAAACTCTTTGTTAAGCATTTTAAAGGATATTGACAATCGTATAAATTATCTGAAAGGGGGGGGTTGAGGGGAAATTCTGAAATTTCATTGATATTTCAATGGTATCGTTTAAAAAATTGAACGGAAGACCTACTCGTTACTCATAACGAAATTGTATCTAGTTATTATTATTTTTTTACCACAAATTTTGTGCAGACGATTTCTCAAAAACTATTCGCTGATTTCTACCATTTTTTCACAGATGATTAGACTTGATATGAACTTAATACATTTTTGATAATTTTCTTGTCGTCACTTCCGGTACCGATTTATCAGCCATTTTGTTCAATTTTACTACCTATTTTGTGCACACTAAAACTCTGAAACTATGAAATTTTCAGGATAGGTAGACCATAGTCTGAAGTTGAGCCTATTGTTTTTGTTTTACGCCAGTGGTGCCATTCTCAGGAGCTCACTTTGGCTCGAAAATTGGGTATGAATTTTGTTCCCCATTTTTTGTCTACAAGATTTCTCATAGATGGGTCGATAGATTTTCTTGAAATTTGCAGGATTGATAGAAAATAACTTTATCCTCAGTAATTTATTTCATTTTTTCCAAAGTTCATTTCCTGTCGTCTGTTTCCTGTCCTGCGTCAAAAATCTTGTGACATTGAGGTCTCAATAATGATTAGGACTTGGGCATTCAGACTTTGTAGGATTATAGATCTATAGTTGTAGATGTCTTCAAACTATTTTGTTTTCTTCGTCGTAACTTCCCGTCGTCACCGGAAGCACTCTAAAAATTATTTTTTTTGGCATTAATTTTATTTCATATAGAATTAAAGTATAAGTATTACGGGTAATCCTTACATATATCATCTATCCAATGTTAAATAAATTTTTAAAAATCTACTTCCGGTGAGATATCTAAAATATCTCAGATAGCCTTTTTTAAATAACTGTTTTACCCACAAGATGTCGGAAAGTCAAGCGATCAATACACCAGACTAAGAAAGATGATAAACATGTTAACCACTTTCATTTTGTCGACCGTCACTTCCGGTCCTCACCGGAAGGGTAAAAATCAAACAAATCAAGCTGTTTGAAAGTTTAACTATTTTTTTGACAATTTTAGTAAAATTGATAAATTATAAAGTACAGTTGTCTTATGTTCATGAAATTCTAACTTTTATTTTCACTTTCGGTCTGTCTATTCTTTTGTCAAGAGACAAAAAAAAAATGAGTCCACGAGACCTCAAATACGGTGACGACTTGAACAACAAAACTTTGTTGGATAATAACCTAAAGTATGTATCTGTGTTTACTTTATTTTGATTGATTTGTCGTCACTTCCGGTCGTCACCGGAAACTCTTAAAATATTTTTTTTCCCTTATTTTGTATATTTTACATGGAATGAATATATCAGTACACGATCTTATATATTTTTACTCTACAATGTTAAATAAGCAATCTAATTCTACTTCTGGTGAGTTATATCAAATATCTTAAGTACCTATCCATTTTATAAATTTGATATCCGGAGATTTTAGTCACTGGAAGTGATTGAGACATGAAACTTTAATGAATGATAGACAATTGACTGAAGATGTGTTCAACGGGTTTAATTTTGTCAACTGTCACTTCCGGTGCTCACCGGAAGGTTCAAACAATCCATGGTTTTAACAAGTTTTAAAAATTTTCTTAGGTGTTTCATATAGCATAATAAACAGTGATGGACACTAGGCAAATGTACAAGAACTACTAGCTTTTTTTCCATTAATCACTTTCGTTCGTCCACTTCCAGTCTCGAGATAAAAAAAACTAGTTTCACAAGGATCTCAGATTTGGCAGAAAGTATCGATATTTCATTGTATCGTATAAAACAAATCGGATGGAAGACCTAATCGTTACTCGTAACGAGATCTAGTTAAAATTAATTACTGCACTATAACTTAGCAGTGACATGTGCATACAGTTATTTTCAGAGGCATACTATATGATGTCTCTATATTATAGTTATGTGACATCGCTTCTGTGTATAACTGTATTTTTTTTCTGATTCGAGTACATTGGCTTAAGTTTCCAATATTTTTACGGCAAATAAACAATTCAATCATAGCACAACCAAGCTAACATTCTGCTATTTTTAGATCTTGCAAAATCCCCAACATTCGATAATGGCGGAGGTGTCGAAGAAGGCAGATATATTTAAGCAAGTACTATTCAACCCTCTATTTATGCATTTATTACCAATTATAGTTTCAATATATCTCAATCATAAGTTCAGTCCTTTAACCGTTAACCACGTGTGCCCCCTTGCTGAGATTGACGTTGATCAAAGTTAGCGACGCTTTCTGCAGGTGCAAACGTTTTTATGAAGATTGAAAGGAATAACGACAATTTTACATCTACTTATCACTGTTAAGATTTGAAATAATTGGAAAAAGATTTTTTGCTTATAATACCTGTAAGTATGCATAGCGGGAAGCATGGTGGCACTGTGTGATGCAGCAGCATGGCAGGGGGCGATACCTCTATTCAAAAACGCCCTGGGAAAAACACTGCATTTAATATTCAAACAAATTAGATTTTGACTTTATTTAAACAAAGTTAATTCACATTGGTTACAATAAATTAAGTGATAATTAACATACGGAAAAATATAATCTTGCTTAAAGATAATCATTACGAACAACAAACAGTTAACTTTGCAACATTCGAATAGAACTAATTTGTGTCGCCCATGTTCAGATAATTTCGAACTCTTTGCCGTAAAGATTATCTGGTAACTAGATGGCCGTAAGCCATAATAAAGAGAGTGCTGATTTTTTTTAAATCGGCCGATATTGAGGGTGTGCTGGTTTTCAGGGGTGCCGGTTTTGAGAAGTTTCACTGTATACATTTTTGAGAATGATCAAATTTATTTCCTTTGTAAAAATTTGACCATCCCAGGGCTCTAGATTAACTTTTTAATAAACAATAAACAAAGACATTTACTTGTCCAAACTTCAACTTCACTTGCTAAAAAACTTTTTGATCAAATATTGTCAACTTAAAAACTACAGTTTTGTATCACTAAAATAAAGTCCTTTATTAAGGTCTTCCATTCCAACGGAAGACCTTACTATTATTGTGCTGGTTAAGATTATTCTTCTTTTTCTTTCTTTTTTTTTTCTTCCTAGACACCAACTTTGAGGCATCATATCGTGCTCATTTCTGAATGGTTTTTGCTCAAAAATTTTCAGGGCTCACGTTAACAGTTATCACCATTAACCCCCAGTTAGTGAGGTTTTTCAAGACTCCCACTATGTCTCTAATGATGATTTTTGTCGCACCCTGTATAAACTTACATGGCAGCCCGATAGTAATTAAAATTATATAAACATCGGTTTTAAGCTGTTTATCGTTACATGGTAAACAGACGTCTCGGCCTAACTCATCTGGACATGTACACGTTCAAGTTGAATCTAAACATCGATATTAATAAAGAAGTTGTACAATTAACACGTATAAAGAAGAAATTGGGAGGGTGCTTAGTCAAATAAACCGTAAACATGGCGGATAACTAGTCTGACATCATACATGTACGAGTGTTATAAACACAAGTTTAGGGTCAGATTAATAGATATCAAAACGTATGTAAAAGAATGCATGGTTAAAGGAACATGGTAACAATTTTGGTAAAAAATTATTTTCCAGATTTTAATGTTTACAATGCTTCAGTAAGGCATTTTTAAAAGGCAACCAAAATTTGAGTATCATCCGTTGAGTTATAAGCAAGTTACAGAGCTTGCAATTCTCTGCTATGTAAACAAAGCTCATTATTATACTTTCATGTTAAATTCTGAAATCTGATTGGTTTAGATGCAGTTGATAATCCATTCTATTACCCTCAGTGTTAACAACACACTTAGCAACGGGTAACACAACGAATTGTTACATGCACGTAAATTATGCATGTACGGTTCGCCGTAAAAATCACATCATTTCTATATAAAAGAAGTAATAATTTCTCTAAAATTAAGACATTCAGTATAATAAAATAAATAGTGCCTGTTTGGGAGGGTAACGGTTGAAATTGACACCCCTCGAAAACCATTGTCAACCTCTGCTTCGCGTCGGTTGACAATGGCTTTCTCAGGGTGTCAATTTCAACAGTCACCCTCCCAAACAGGCACTATTTATATATTATATCTTAGTTTATTAACTTAAATTGTTTAATTGTTACAAATTAAGCAAAATCAGTTCAAAGCCGAACTCCATAAGTGCACGTACACATACACATGAACTAATTGCCATAATTGCTCATCAAATGGTTTGTATGCGTGAATAGATAATCAAAAACAAGCAACACTATACCGTATTTTTCGGGGCATATGTCCATGTGGGGCATAGGCCAAATTGCTCATTTTCAGACAAAAGCCGAATTGGGGGATAAGCCGATTTTTAAATGATGATTACTATAGTGACTGTTGATTAAGGAAGTCATCGTATTAAGTATATACTTTCAGAATATCGATGCAGAAAGTCAAAAGAGTAATTATAGTTATTAAATTTGCTTAACATATATATTTTAGGCAATTTTTAAGAATATATCTGTGTTTTGTGGGCCGTTTGGTCTCTACCGTATTCTACGGTATATCGTTACATATCATAATCATAATCCAACCTCCGTGGTTCTGTCTGATAGAACTAAGTATAATATTTTACCAAACCTTATATATTTTATCAATACCTTATTGCTAAATTTGATTTAATCAAGTTATACTTTGAAAGCTCCTCGTAAATACGGCATACTTGCCAACCCGATTTTTCAACCCTTCAGCCGATTATTTTCTATGACCCGGCGGGTTATGCTTTTCACCCGATTTTTGTCGAACAACCCGAAAATCTCCCGATTTCCGGATTTGGTTCGTAAATTACGTTGCGCGTTTGACTTCCAGTTATGAACCCAAGCTGAGCTTGGATGTACGTAAACAATGCTGATGGCTATAACAGACACTTTAAGTGTAATTACATGTATTATCGTCAGTAAAATGTTTTGACTAAGCGAAGGTTTAAATCATTAAGTGTGATGGCTTCCAATAAGGCCAAAAAAAAAAATATGTGTGTTTCCTATTTCATCATATTTTAAAATAGGGTAGGTAGGTCGTTAAAGCTTTCTTAAATCTAAGTTTAATTTGGAATGTATACGAAGATTTTATTTTCATATAATATAGAAAATATAAATACGACAGCCACTATAGATTAACTGAGTATAATACTCATTACCACAAATATATTATATAGTAGTTATTAGTTCTAATTTCCTGGTCAACTGACATAACAGTAGACATTAATATCGTAACTATAGGTGTTGAATTCAGAAACAGAGGAAATTCTGATTGATCAGACGAGACCCTGAGAATTAAATTTTTCAACAATTTTTTTAAAAAAATGAATACATCATTACTGGTTTAAGAGTAATTTTTAAAATTTCATTTGCATCTGAAATGCAGCATTTTAAAATCATATTTATAATGTGAATGATTGTTAGGCCTATTCAAAGACTTACGATGTCTGCAGTCTCCACACCCAGAAATGTAAAAATAAGAGGCCCATGCGCCACATCGCTCACCTGAGGAACAATAGGTATAATAAAATCAGCTTAATGGAGTCATAATTAATACAAACTATCTGGACAATGTACAATAATACATGTAGATCCTGTATAAATAAAATCCATTTTCCCCCTGGATATTCTTATGTTTATAATCATTAGTCCCTTTTCTAACAGGATGATTTTATAGTCATATCATATGTTGAGTATTGCAGTTCTCAAAAAGATTATTAACAATAGTTTATATATGGGATATAAACCTACATCAAACTCTGAACCTTCTTGTAAAGCCAAAGAATTGTCCTGGGGCCAAAGTCTAAACAATCATAAAGAATCATCTGGCTGATTAGTTTCTGAGAAGAAGATTTTTAAAGATTTACTCTATATTTACCCTATGTTTAATTTCAACCCCAGGGGTCATGATTTTCACAACTTTGAATCTACACTACCTGAGGATGCTTCCACACAAGTTTCAGCTTTCCTGGCTGATAAATTTCTGAGAAGTAGATTTTTAAAGATTTACTCTATATATTCATGTGTTAAACATCGACCCCCCATTGTGGCCCCATCCTACCCCCGGGGGTCATGATTATTTACAACTTTGTATCTACACTACCTGAGGATGCTTCCACAAAAGTTTCAGCTTTCCTGGCTGATTAGTGTCTGAGAAGAAGATTTTTAAAGGTTAACTCTATATATTCCTATATTAAACTTCAACCCCCAATTGTGGCCCCATCCTACCCCCGGGGGACATAATTTTCACAACTTTGTATCTACACTACCTGAAGATGCTTCCACACAAGTTTCAGCTTTCCTGGCTGATTAGTTTTTTGAGAAGAAGATTTTTAAAGATTTACTCTATATATTCCTATGTAAAAGTTTGACCCCCCATTGTGGCCCCACCCTACCCCTGGGGGTCATGATTTTCACAACTTTGTATCTACACTACCAGAGGATGCTTTCACACAAGTGTCAGCTTTCCTGGCTGATTAGTTTCTGAGAAGGAGATTTTTAAAGATTTACTCTATATATTCATATGTTAAACTTCGACCCCCCATTGTGGCCCCACCCTACCCCCAGGGGTCATGATTTTCACAACTTTGAATTAACACTACCTGAGAATGCTTTCACACAATTAAGTGTCAGCTTTCCTGGCTGATTAGTTTCTGAGAAGAAGATTTTTAAAGATTTACTCTATATATTCATATGTAAAACTTCGACCCCCCATTGTGGCCCCACCCTACGCCCAGGGGTCATGATTTTCACAACTTTGAATTTACACTACCAGAGGATGCTTCCACACAAGTTTCAGCTTTCCTGGCTGATTAGTTTCTGAGAAGAAGATTGTTAAAGATTTACTCCAGATATTCTTTTGTTAAACTTCAACCCCCCATTGTGGCCCCAGCCTATCCCCAGGGGGTCAAGATTGTTACATTTGAATTTACATTACCTGAGGATGCTTCCACACAAGTTTCAGCTTTCCTGGCTAATTAGTTTCTGAGAAGAAGATTTTTAAAGATTTACTCTATATATTCATGTGTTAAACTTCGACCCCCTATTGTGGCCCCACCCTACCCCTGGGGGTCATGATTTTCACAACTTTGTATCTACACTACCAGAGGATGCTTACACACAAGTTTCAGCTTTCCTGGCTGATTGGTGTCTGAGAAGAAGATTTTTAAAGTTTTCCTCTATATATTCCTATGTTTAACTTCGACCCCCCATTGTGGCCCCAGCCTATCCCCAGGGGTCATGATTTTCACAAATTTAAATCTACACTACCTGAAGATGCTTTTACACAAGTTTTAGCTTTCCTGGTCTTATGGTTCATGAGAAGAAGATTTTTGAAAAATTATCGAAAATTTCCATAAATTCCTAATTATCTCCCTTTGCAAAAGGGCGTGGTCTTTAATTTTCACAACTTTGTATCCCCTTAGGCTAAGGATGCTTTGTGCCAAGTTTGGTTAAAATTGGCCCAGTGGTTCTTGAGAAGATGTTGAAAATGTGAAAAGTTTACAGACAGACAGACAGACGGACGGACGACAGACAAAATGTGATCAGAATAGCTCACTTGAGCTTTCAGCTCGATGAGCTAAAAACCTTTGCCTCTGCTTTTTCATGTACATCTTTATATTAATTTTTAACACATCACTGCCCTAAAAAAAATATTTATTGCAGTGATAATTTAGCTTAAACAAGAGGCCCATGGGCCACATCGCTCACCTGAGGAACAATAGGTATGATAAAATCAGCTTAATGGAGTCATAATACAAACTATCTGGACAATGTACAATAATACATGTAGATCCTGTATAAATAAAATCCATTTTCCCCTGGATATTCTTATGTTTATAATCATTAGTCTCTTTTCTAACAAGATGATTTTATAGTCTTATCATATGTTGAGTATTGCAGTTCTCAAATTGATCCTTAACAATAGTTTATATATTAGATATAAACGTACATCAAACTATGAACCTTCTCGGGAGGCCAAAGAATTGTCCTGGGGCCAAAGTCTTAACAATTATAAAGAAACATCTGGCTGATTAGTTTCTGAGAAGATTTTTAAAGATTTACCCTATATATTCCTTTGTTAAATTTTGACCCCCCCCCCCATTGTGGCCCCACCCTACCCCTGGGGATCATGATTTTCACAACCATGAATCTACACTACCTGAGGATGCTTCCACACAAGTTTTAGCTTTCCTGGCTAATTAGTTTCTGAGAAGAAGATTTTTAAAGATTTACTCTATTTAATCATATGTTAAACTTCGACCCCCCATTGTGGCCCCATTCTACCCCCAGGGGTTATTATTTTCACAACTTTGAATCAACACTACCTGAGGATGCTTCCAAAGAAGTTTCAGCATTGCCGGCTGATTAGTTTCTGAGAAGAAGATTTTTAAAGATTTACTCTATATATTCCTATGTTTAACTTCGATCCCCCATTGTGGCCCCACCCTTCCCCCGGGGGTCATGATTTTCACAACTATGAATTTACACTACCTGAGGATGCATCCACAAAAGTGTCAGCTTTCCTGGCTGATTAGTTTCTAAGAAGAAGATTTTTAAAGATTTACTCTATATATTCCTATTTTAAACTTCGACCCCCCATTGTGGCCCCACCCTACCCCCGGGGGCCATGATTTTCACAACTATGAATCTACACTACCTGAGGATGCTTTCACACAAGTTTCAGCTTTCCTGGCTGATTAGATTCTGAGAAGAAGATTTTTAAAGATTTACTCTATATATTCCTATGTTAAACTTCGATCCCCCATTGTGGCCTCACCGTACCCCGGGGGTCATGATTTTCACAACTTTGAATCTACACTACCCGAGGATCCTTCCACACAAGTGTCAGCTTTCCTGGCCGATTAGTTTCTGAGAAGAAGATTTTTAAAGATTTATTCTATATATTCCTATGTAAAACTTCGATCCTTCATTGTGGCCCAACCCTACCTCCGGGGATCATGATTTTCACAAATTTGTATCTACATTACCTGATGATGCTTTCACACAAGTTTCAGCTTTCCTGGCTGATTAGTTTCTGAGGAGAAGATTTTTAAAGATTTACTCTATATATTCATTTGTTAAACTTCGACCCCCCATTGGGGCCCCACCCTCAGGTGAGCTAAAAAGGTTAAGTTTACAATACAATAAGTTGTTAAAGTTGGTTTCTGGAAGAACAGACTTTGAAAATTTTCTTAATATATATTGACAAATATTTTACTTTTTTAAGCTTTAGTTTTTAAGATCTGTGTACAAACATAGAATTGTGAGCAAATCGCTGTATCTTGCTTATAATTCGAAGCTTAACACTCAAATATGGTTAGTAAATAGAAATTGTAAACAATTAAACACAAGAAACATGCACTACATGTATAACAAATAAAGAACACAATTTATTTTTTCGAAATGAATCATATATATATACATGTATACACCTACATATTTCCGTCAGCGATATCAAACTCTATTTAAACTGAATAAACTCGAAAAAATGCCGAGCATCTCAACAAAACCTATTGCATTAATCTACATGTACCATTACGCAAAAGATAATGCCGAATTACCGATAGAATGAATTGTATTTCAGTACCCGTCCCCTACATCCGATTTTGCTTAATTTGCGCAGGTAAACAGTTAACTGTTTGATTTACCGAAGTCTCTGTTTGATTTGATACGTAAAAATCACGAAATACAGACGATAGTTTCCAGGTTACAAAGCATAATGAGAACGAAACGAAAATCAGAACAAGCTAACACCAACGTCATGTGTGAAAACTGTCAACGCATTGAAATATTTAGCCTCAATTTACTTCACAAAATCGGCACCAATATATTTTGTATGTTTCAAAATTTCCCTTCATACGCGAACTGTTGCACAACAAGCAAATTCATCATAGTCAGATCGACCCTTTTTCGTATAATGTCATGGCTGCTTTAAACAAAGAACCTCGTTTTAGAAGTATGGAATCATTTTACCGGATGCCGAACCCGAAGCTATTAAACTGATTGAAACACGCATTTCCTTTATTATTATTTTCGTAATAACTCAGATTTGAAACAAAATTTCCACTTAATTTTTGCAATTTATATTTTCCTTCCCATAAGGATAATTTATGCTAAACTATGTTGAATTTGCCTCGGTAGTTCTTAAGAAGAAGATTTTTAAAAATGCACCCCCCTTTTTCTACAGTTTCAAGGTTTTCTCCGCTTTGAATACAGATCAAACTTTTATTTCTGCAATTTATATTCGCCCTCCCATAAGGATGATTTGTGCCAAATTTGGTTGAAATTGGATAAGCGGTTTTAGAGAAGAAGTTCAAAATGTAAAAAGTTTACAGACGGACAGACGGACGGACACACATTAGGCTATTTATTGGGTTCATCAAGTCCAAGTTCTGTTGGATATTGCTTATTGGATATGAAAAAGGCGTACATACGAGAGTGTAGTTTTTGGGTTGTAACTGTTTTAATCTAATTGGGTAAATATATTTAAGTGTCCACATTTATTGAATTTATTTTTTATTTTTCTTTATTCATTCCAAATTAATGCGTGTTTTATTGTTTGTAGGTATATTGTGACAAAACTGCAAATGTTTTGTGTGAGGCAAACTATTTTTTTGTGAAGTTGTTTTGCTAAGATAAAAAAATATTATTTCCTTCTACAATTTACCTTAAAGTGCTTCCTACTGAAAAGCATGTTATTCATTACAAGAAAACTAAGCAAGTCTTATGATAAAGTCCCATTCATATTTGATACAAACAAGTAGCCAACAGGTATTCTACTCCTGTCCAGCTTCTCTTGGTTACCTGTATCCTATCAATGTAAATACAACCCAACAAGAATAAGAAACCTGTCCAAATCTTCTTGATTACTTATTTTCCTTAAATGGAATGCAACCTAATAAAAATTGGACACCTGTCCAAATCTTCCTGGCTATCTTTCTTTCTTAACTGGAATACGACCCAATGAAAATCGGACACCTGTCCAAATCCTCTTGGTTACCTGTTTTCCTTCAATGGAATACAACCCAATAGAAATAAGAAACCTGTACAAATCCTCCTGGCTACCTTTCTTCTCCAATTGGCATACAACCCAACAATAATTGGGCACCTGTACAAATGTTCTTGGCCACCTTTCTTCCTTAACTGGCATACAACTCAAAAAGAATCGGACACCTGTCCAAATCCTCCTGGCTATCTTTCTTCCTTTACTGGAATACAACCAAACAAAAGTCGGACACTTGTCCAAATCCTCTTGGTTACTTTTTCTTCCTTTACTGGAATACAACCCAATAAAAGTTGGACACCTGTCTAAATCTTCTTGGTTACCTTTCTTCCTTTACTGGAATATAACCCAACAAAAGTCGGACACCTGTCCAAATCTTCTTGGTTACCTTTCTTCCTTTACTAGAATACAACCCAATAAAAGTTGGACACTTGTCCAAATCTTCTTGGTTACCTTTCTTCCTTAACTAGAATACAACCCAATAAAAGTTGGACATTTGTCCAAATCTTCTTGGTTACCTTTCTTCCTTTACTGGAATATAACCCAACAAAAGTCGGACACTTGTCCAAATCCTCTTGGTTACCTTTCTTCCTTTAATACTAGAATACAACCCAATAAAAGTTGGACACTTGTCCAAATCCTCTTGGTTACCTTTCTTCCTTTAATACTAGAATACAACCCAATAAAAGTTGGACACTTGTCCAAATCCTCTTGGTTACCTTTCTTCCTTTACTGGAATATAACCCACTAAAAGTTGGACACCTGTCCAAATCCTCTTGGTTACCTTCCTTCCTTAACTATAATACAACTCAACAAGAATTGGACACGGTCCAAATCCTCTAGGTAACCTATTTTTCTCTAATTGAAATACAACCCAACAAGATCTGGACACCTGGCTCTTCAAATCCTCTTTGTTACCTATCTTCCTTAACTGATATATAACTTAACAGATATTTGGAACATCTGTCGGCATTTTTCTTCAATATCTGTTCTCCTGCATTAGAATACAACCCAATCAGTAGAGGGCATTTATATAGCCCTTGTTTTGTACTGAAGATTCCTAATTAAATACGAGGAATTTATAATCACATTGAATCACAAGAAGCAAATCTCACGAGATTTTAACATTTCGTTTTTATTTTTCAAAAAACAATTGGCATTCATAAGCATTATAAGCATTAAATAGTTCAAATATTTTTTGAACACTACATATCTGGTCTAGAAACCTTTACAAATATCAATTTATGATAGGTCATTTTGCAACTACCTGGCTGTTATGCAAATGACAATTTAGCAATTAACAATTTTTCTAAGCATGGATCTTAAATAATTGCAACATGGCCACAGTTCAAGAAAATTCAAGCAATATAATGAAAATATTTTGTCCACAATCCTTCAATTCATCTACCACAAAGTATATGTAATTACCAAACTAAGAGGTGTCAACTTTCTTTTGTTTTTATCTTTAAAACACAGAAAGATAATAATCTATGCTTTGATACAAAGATATATTTATGACAAAGGGCAAACGGTGTCTTAAATAAATCAAGTCCTTAGTTACAAAAATTGGCAATCAGTTCCTTTAATAAAAGAAGTTCTCATCAAATGAAGAAAATCCATGAAAATACTACAAATAATTTTATACTACCATACTGCTAAATAAATTGCAATCTTGCAATAATTTGACTTGATCAAACAAAATTCTCATCAAATGTCCAATTAAATGACAATGTACTTTTGAATGATAACATTCTCAAACTGATTACATCCTTTCTAAAAAGATACAATGCATGTCTTTCTCACAATAAAAGAAATTACCATTGATTCAATTTCAGTGAAAAGTATGGTAAACAGTGATGAAAATGAAAAAAAAATTGTCTCAAAACTAAAAAAATAAAAATTCACTGTAATAAGAGCAAGGAGGAAGATGAAAACAAACATCATTACATAATTAAGTTTTGCTGTAGGTTTTAGATCCAAAAACTGTCAAGGTGGTTTAATTTTTTATTTTTTATTTTTTTTTGGGGGGGGGGGGGGGGGGCAGACTCCACACTTTCTTCTTTAGAGTTTCCCATAGCTTATTATATTAGCTCTGCTTTCCTCTATCCACATATTGCAAGTTATTCTTCCTGGAGTGGTGTTCGAGATCAGACATTCTCTGAAATATTCCTTAACCTCCTCCAGTCAGCCTCCGTCCATTTCATTCATGCTGCAATGAAACAAATTTGTACGTCACATAAAATATGTTAATTAAATAAAGATAGAAAATAAAATAACTCAAATCATATCTTAACAAGGACTGAAACACACACTTGGCCTCATTTACAATAAATTACTTTGCACACAAAGTTTGACTGATAATATCCTGCTTGGATGGAGTTTGAAATTAGAAAAGTTAATTGAAATAATAGATTAACTCAAATCAGTCATGTGGTATGATATGAAGAAAAAAAATATTTACTAGATTAGGAGGTTTTCTTTCCTCGAAGTGATGTATCCTCTTATTCATCTTCCTGTATGTCTTCTTCTTCTATCACTACAAGAAAGTTTTATTCAATTAATTGCAACTGAAAAGTGCTTTTTTCCCAAATTATCAAGTTCCAGAAACCAAATTTTCAAACACCTTTACAACAAACAGTTTACATCTAACTGTTCATCAAAGGAATATAATTATGATGGTGTAAACAAGCAAGCAGTAAAAAAATGTTCATTACAATTTTTTTCCTTTGTCTGCATTCACACTGAAATATTAAGAAAATTAAATACAGGAATCCATTTCTCAAAATTTTTGAAATAGCAAATTAATGTGCTTTTCACTTGAAGATAACATGCATTAAGATGTTTCTAAGAAAAGAAAAAAAGCACAAAAAATATTACATACACTTACTTTTTTCCGTCAAGGAACATGCTCCTGGCCACCAAACACCCCCATCCAGGAGAAGAGCTACAGCATCTCCTGAAATACAAGGAAATCGATTAAAAAAAATTTCATAAGGCTTGATCATTGTGTCATGCTTCTGCTTAAATTCAAGCCAAGGTTACATTCACTATTTATTTGATGTACACCTGTCAGTGTTCTAACCATTGAAACCAAACTTCTTGTTTCTTTATGGCCATATAATCTAGAGTTTAAAATGCAAACACACAAATACACATGAATTTACAAGTGTAAGATACCAACAATCATAGCAGCTTGGTCCTCACAACACGCTACCGCCATGTTCTTTACCTTCAATTTACTACAGAAAGTAAAATATTTAATGTGGCACGTATCATTATATGCTCTTACCTTAAAATTAGCACATCTTTTGTTCTCTTGGTAGTTGATCCACCTGTGCATAATAAAAATGCAAATATATCTCTATATTTATACTTATAATGGACTTACTGATTCACGATATCCAACAAAAAATTGGACAAGCGATTTATTAATATTATTTTACCCAACAATGTATTCATCGTCAAAAATATACAAGATGTTAGCATAGTATAAAAATTCATAATCCACATTTACGATTTCTCACTTTCATAAATAATATAGTTTTTAATATATAGCCTGGTATAGTGTTAAATCTAGGATTTGAAAAGGGCATGTTAAATAATGGTGAAAAGGGCACTTTTCTCTGCGGTAAATATTATAAAACCTTGAAAGAGGCACTTTTTTTTGCGGTAATATTATAAATCATTAATCCTTGGAAACAAGCGTATTTTAAGGAAAATTTTGCATCGTAATCAAATGTGACCTCAAGATCTGTAATGAAACAATATTATTGTACAAAAAATGATTTGCTTTTGCATTCACATATTAAGTGTTATTCAATATTTTTTTTTCATTTTTTTTTATCTCTTAAATTGATTAACATTTATTTTCATCCCTTAGAACAGTCTGACTAGTTTTAAAGTATAATGCATTAAAAATTCTTTATTTCATTTAGGCTATAAATTATGTAAACTTGAACACATCTGTATCCAGTAATGAATCATAGGACATGTATAATGTAGACAATATTCTCTTTTGAGAAGTAGACAGGCATAGCATGAGTGTAGACTATGCCTGTCCACTTCTCAATCAAAAGAAAATAAGTAGACAACTGATGGCAAAATTATTAAACCCTTTTTACCACAGAAATTTGGATATTGAAATTGTTAATTTAGGCTTTTTAAAAATCAAGTGGCATTAAAATCTGCAAAACAATATTGCAATCTTTTATTATGAATTAAGTTTCTGCATTCTTCAAGAAGTGTAGTTACGTTTTTTGGGAAACAGAGAAAATTCTGGTTAATCTGACGATAGCTTAAAAGCTTAGAAAAGAATTGGAAAACTTCACATCTAGTTTTTTATTAAAATGTTTCTTTAGTCAAATCATGGTTTTAGATGCCTCGGTGTTGAAATTTCAAATTATCTCCATAAAATATATTCTTTTGCGTTAATTCTATTTTTTAGATAACCTTACGATGTCTCAGTGTTAATCTAACTTGTACAATTAGCCTGCTAATTTCAAAGAGATAATACAGTTGTTATTTATCAAATTATTGCACCAGTAATTAGGTGTCAAATCACCAATTTAACAGGACAGCTGTGTATACCCCCTCAGCTTGGGCCTCTCTATAGTGTTTAACTGTATTGTCTATTGTCTCAGGTCACTCGTGCGTGAAGTCCAGCAAGTTCGGGTTTAACTTTGCAAAAAACAGAGGCTAGGACAATGGTGGTTTTGAATTGAATTTACTTTTAATAAAAAGGGCATCCGCTATTCAATGTATGTTAAGACGATCAAGACAGAGGAAATTCGAAATACACATAAGTCCTTTTATTACTATAATTATCCGAATGTAGTTCAAAATTTATTAATAAAGTAAAATATCCTTATGTTTGACAAAATGTATCAAAGCAAGACTTATTTTTAAAGTGTGAATAAATCAAGAAACTTACTTTTTGGATCTTGACCTCGTGCTCACTATGCCTTGCAGACGCCATTGTTGTTGTGTGTGACATCAAACGCTTGAAAGAACAAGATTAATGGAGGTTGCTTTTCGGAACTCTCGGGAGTTACTATGACCGCAGCTTAGCAAAATTTAGTGTTCCGAAAGTATGATATAGAAGTGAATACATGGTGCGTCCATAGAAGCAACTTTTTCAGACACTTTATTGGACAAGTCGCAGTGTCTAAGTTTTGTTGGGTACTAACTTTCATGTACCCAATTAAGGCATTTTAAGTAGATTAAGCGACACTTCCTCTTGGGTATACCCAATAAGAAAAAAGTACCCAATTAGTACCAATTAAGTATAAAAAGAACCCAATACATGCACTCTCGTAAACACGGACGGACGGACGGACGGACAGACGGACAGACGGACGGACAGACGGACGACGGACAAAATGTGATCAGAATAGCTCACTTGAGCTTTCAGCTCAGGTGAGCTAAAAACCCAACTAGGATAACTTTCATCCATGCTGTCAATCTGCACATAGAGATCTTTAAAACGCTTTGATAAGTGGTGTTTTCTATTGAATTGTTAAAAGCGTTTTTTAAACTCTGATTTGTAAAGACTTTATTGTTTAAACCAATTACGGTTGGTAATCTGGATTTGGAATAAAAAGTGTAAGGGTCGGAGCATAAAAAATATGGTCGGTCGGGAAACCGGAAACACACATATTTTTTTATATTTTTGTACCTATCAACATATCTGGGAAAATGAATTCCCATAGGTAAAACAAAGTAATCGAGTATAACGAGGCTTTTGCGTTCTATGTAACGCGCATTTGAATATTGGATTTTGTGCCCAAAATGATCTGACTAAACATTCAAAAACGCTAAGTCATGTATAGAATGCTTTTAAATACACAAAAGTCTTCCAAATCACTTACAACATTCATGCCATCATTTACAGAGTTCAAAGCAAGGTTAATGTAGCAAAAACTCTTTTTGCATTTTTTTCCCAGCTGAACACAACCTACCATTTTCTGTGTCAGATCACTTTACAAAATTCAAAATCAGCAACTGTTAGTTAAAATGCTTCTTTGCAATAAAGTATTACACATAAGTTTTAACACATATTTCTATTGTATATACCTAATATCGTGACCATGCCCTTTTAAAGCTGTTTATAATTACTTGGTAAACGGAAACATCATAAAGAAAGCAACATAGATTGTTGCAGAAATGTAACATTAGTTAACATTGCTTTACTTCCCAGTCATTAAATAATTAATACAAAACAATTAAATCATACTGCTATAGTCCATTTGGTGAAAACAAAAAAGATATAAATTATACTTTACTTATTCGCTCCCATTTGTTTATATAATAAGAGATTCTGTACAAAATTAATTTTTATTTCAGATGATGAAATCTTAATTTCAGTCTATTAAACATAGGTAATCACAGATTACAAAGCTCACCGAGACGAGACATCACCCTTATGAGACTTCACCTTATGAGACCACCTTTATCATATTAATGAAAATCATACTTTATGATCTTCGATATTCATGGATTCTGTTTTGACACAATATCATATATCATCTGTTAAAAAATTGTATGATAATCAGGTTCATTATTAATCAATACAATAATATAAAATTAAATATTGCATCCTATCATATTTACAACATTTATGATACATATATCATATAATATAATAAAATACCATAATAAACAATGATGAGATATGATATTGTAAGGTATGATATGACATTGTATTGTGTTATAAGTTATTGTATTTGATCAAATAATAAAATATCATAATATATAAAACAATATAGTATTATATTACAATATCATATTACATAATACGGTACATGATAACATTGAAACATATGATATTAGAATAATAATAAGTGTATTTTTGGTGCTATCAAAGGGCACCTGCAACAAAAACTTTAACCTGGTCCAACAACCTTAACCTCCTCCAGCATCTGAAATTTAGGACTCAGATTCAGCATCCAAGTCTTTCAAGTCCATAAGTAGGTCCAGATGCATCATCCATGCAAGTTTGGTGAAGATAGGACAAGTAATAGCTTAGAAACAGGACCTGCAACAAAAACTTTAACCAGGTCCGGACGCCGACGCCGAGGGTATAGCATAAGCTCCCCCTGACTTCGTTTCGGTGAGCTAAAAACTAGTTTATAGCTAAAATATATATATAAATTAACTACATATGTATTTGGTTAGTTTGTCTAATCGGTCCGTTGGATGGTCACATAAGACAGTCTAGGCTGTACATCCCTTACTTTTCAACATCAGTGTACAATATTTAGAATAAGGAAAATGAAAACTGTAATAAAATCATTAAATCTTGTCTGATCTCAGGGATTTATCAAGGCTGTTTTTACTACCGGTAAACGGTACTTTTCCCCTCTTAAAATTGGTGCAAAAATTACCCCTTTTCAGAGAGAAAATTCCCAGATCAAACAGAGAATATTAAACTAAAAGATGTGTTTGTGATCAGTATCTACGCCAGAATTTCCTCAGAAAGAGAAGTTGAAGTTGCTCTGTCAGGGTTCGACATTAATCTTAGTCCGTTAGTCACAGACTAATTGATTTTGAGTCGGACTAACAAAATTTCTGTCTAATCAGTCCGGTTGGACTAATAAAAAAATCTGCTTAAAAAATTGTGTAAATTATCGATGTTGCAAAGCCACTGCAATATTGTTGACAACTTCCTGGAAAACGCCGAGTTTATTTTTACAGTAAATTGATATATGATACATTTTGGTGATTATAGAGTTACCGAGTGAAAACAACAGAGGTATGCAGGATGTTATGGGTGATTTGATAATTTTTTTGCCCTAAGGAGATGTCTGAGAAAATAGGTAACGAGCACACATGTTCACAACAACCCTGGCTTTGATAGAGAAGCTTAGGTGTTTAAAAAAAAAAAAACTAAAAGGTGAAAGGAAATTTCTTGTTGTTTAATTTTAATGAATTGTGTTTAAATCATTTGTCTTAAATTGCTTATTATTTATACCTGATTTTTAAAGAACTAAAATAACAAAAAGAACATGGTAGCTCGATGCCCTGATCTATTGCACAGATCTTTTTTTAACATCTGTAATGGCGGCAAAAAATTCTTTCTTACAAATTCTAATAAAAAACAGTGTTTTATATATGACAAAATACGATAATGAATTTCATTTATTTTTGACGGACTAATAAAATTGCCTGCGGACTAGTTAAAGTTAACAGACACTAGTCCGGCAGGACTAATGCATAAACAAGAGGCCCATGGGCCACATCGCTCACCTGAGGAACAATAGGTATGATAAAGTCAGCTTAATGGAGTCATAATACAATCTGGACAATGTACATTAATACATGTAGATCCTGTATAAATAAAATCCATTTTTCCCCCTTGGAACTTGGATAGCCCTGATTGCTGAAAATATTTACAAGAGCAGACTTTAATCACCGCTCCTGCACATATATAGGGACTCAACGTTATGCAGGCAGGGATGACCGCACACCTACGCAACTCAACAGGTACCAACGTTAATGCAAGCAGAGATAACGCAAGCAGGGATGACCTCACACTTGCGCCAACAGCTCAACCTAACGCAGGGAGTGCCGCACACTTGCGCTAGAAAGGCCAGAACACCAGCAGGGATGACCATACACTAGTGCTCCGCCGCAACCACCACCAATACAAGCAGGTATGACCACATATTTGTATTAATGCGATACAGGGCAGAAATGACCGCATATTCTGTATCGTTGGTTAGAAAAACACGAAGATTAGAAAGAGCAGGGAGGTCAACACCCTCAAACTCTCCGTACCTGTTCAAGTTTAACCCCAAACAGTCGCTCATTGCAATGCAATAGACACTGTCCCTATATATGTGCCGCCTAAAATAATTCATATTATCTAAAAATTGGAAATCAAAAATAAACAAACTAATCCAGCCTAACCCAAAACTACTTATGCAGAACAACTTATATACATTGAATATTTATTATTGTATAAAAATAATCATCACATTAATTGGTTAACAGTGGATGCATTAATTAAAATAATCAAGAATCAATAAATCAAGGGCAATAACTCAAAACAGTAATACAAAAAGATTCTAATGAAAAAATAGCTGCCTGCTTCAATTTTATAGTCATATCACATGTTGAGTAGTGCAGTTCTCAAAAAGATCCTTTACAATTGTTTATATATGGGATATTTAGCTACATCAAACTCTGAACCTTCTTGTGAGGCCGAAGAATTGTCCTGGAGCCAAAGTCTTAACAATTATAAAGAATCATCTTGCTGATTAGTTTCTGAGAAGAAGATTTTTAAAGATTTACTCTTTATTCCTATGTAAAACTTTAACCCCCCCCCCCCATGTGGCCCCACCCTACCCCCAGGGGTCATGATTTTCACAACTTTGAATCTACACTACCTTAGGATACTTCCCACAAGTTTCAGCTTTCCTGGCTGATTAGTTTCTGAGAAGAAGATTTTTAAAGATTTACTCTATATATTCCTATGTAAAATTTTAACACCCCTCCCCCCCAATGTGGCCTCACCCTACCCCCAGGGATCATGATTTTTACAACTTTGAATCTACACTACCTGAGGATGCTTCCACACAAGTTTCAGCTTTCCTGGCTGATTAGTTTCTGAGAAGAAGATTTTTAAAGATTTACTCTATATATTCATATGTAAAACTTCGACCCCCCATTGTGGCCCCAACCTAACCCCAGGGGTTATGATTTTCACAACTTTGAATCTACACTACCTGAGGATGCTTCCACACAAGTTTCAGCTTTCCTGGCTGTTTAGTTTCTGAGAAGAAGATTTTTAAAGATTTATTCTATACATTCCTATGTAAAATTTCGACCCCCCATTGTGGCCCCACCCTACCCCCGGGGATCATGATTTTCACAACTTTGAATCTTCACTACCTGATGATGCTTCCACACAAGTTTCAGCTTTCCTGGCTGTTTAGTTTCTGAGAAGAAGATTTTTAAACATTTACTCTATATATTCCTATGTAAAACTTTGACCCCCCATTGTGGCCCCACCCTACCCCCGGGGGTTATGATTTTCACAACTTTGAATCTACACTACCTGAGGATGATTCCACACAAGTTTCAGCTTTCCTGGCTGATTAGTTTCTGAGAAGAAGATTTTTAAAAATTTATTCTATATATTCCTATGTAAAACTTCGACCCCCCATTGTGGCCCCACCCTACACCCGGGGGTCATGATTTTCACAACTTTGAATCTACACTACCTGAGGATGCTTCCACACAAGTTTCAGCTTTCCTGGCTGTTTAGTTTCTGAGAAGAAGATTTTTAAAGATTTACTCTATATATTCCTATGTAAAACTTCGACCCCCCATTGTGGCCCCACCCTACCCCCGGGGGTCATGAATTTCACAACTTTGAATCTACACTACCTGAGGATGCTTCCACACAAGTTTCAGCTTTCCTGGCTGATTAGTTTCTGAGAAGAAGATTTTTAAAGATTTATTCTATATATTCCTATGTAAAACTTCGACCCCCCATTGTGGCCCCACCCTACCCCCGGGGGTCATGATTTTCACAACTTTGAATCTACACTACCTGAGGATGCTTCCACACAAGTTTCAGCTTTCCTGGCTGTTTAGTTTCTGAGAAGAAGATTTTTAAAGATTTACTCTATATATTCCTATGTAAAACTTCGTCCCCCCATTGTGGCCCCACCCTACCCCCGGTGGTCATGAATTTCACAACTTTGAATCTACACTACCTGAGGATGCTTCCACACAAGTTTCAGCTTTCCTGGCTTTCTGGTTCTTGAGAAGAAGATTTTTGAAAATTTCTCAAAATTTTTCATTAATTTCTAATTATCTCCCCTTGAAAACGGGTGTGGCCCTTAATTTTCACAACTTTGAATCCCCTTTGCCTAAGGATGATTTGTGCCAAGTTTGGTTGAAATTGGCCTTGTAGTTCTTGAGAAGATGTTGAAAATGTGAAAAGTTTACGGACAGACGGACGGACAGACGGACAGACGGACGGACAGACGGACAGACGGACGACAGACAAAATGTGATCAGAATAGCTCACTTGAGCTTTCAGCTCAGGTGAGCTAAAAAGTTAGTGTCGACCCCTGTCTGTCTTCTGAGTAGTGAGTAAGGGTGCAACGATAAACTGTGAGACGGTATATCATGGTAAAAATATGCTACAGTTCAATGTCACGATACTGTAGGCTATACCGCGGTTTGGTATTTCGATCCGGAAAAATTTTATCCGTCCGATTTGGTTTGAAAATTATATTTTCAAAATGGCTTCCGGTGTTGAAAAACGTGCTTCGCATCATTCAATTCTGCCTCTTGCTACAGTGCATTCCATATATCTTTGATAGTGAAACATTTTCGGTTTTGTAGGATAAACGATATTGGTTAACAGAGTTCCCATATTGAATGTTTTTACATGTAAGCACTATTTTGCAGACATTTTCCTTCAAACAAACGACATGCGTATTGCACCACGTATAAAACAGCATTATCCATGCATTTGTCTGTTGTCGCAATAAATTAATGCCACATTCCTAGATGTGCAAAAATGTATTTAAAATTAAAGGTACCCTAGTCATGAAATATTTTGCCTTCAGAAAAGTAATTACATCTATAATAAGAGCATAAATAATTTAATTGTTGTCAGTGTTGAAATAACGATATTGATGTCAACATTTGATTTTACCTTATGCAGATCATTCTCATATATTTATACAGCTGATTAGGAAAAATATGTGGAAAAAAATTATGTAATTAAAAGTTATTTGTTATTTTTTAAAGGCACATCAAAAGTATCACGATACGTATCGTATCACATTGTCTGTATCGTGATACGTGAGGCAAGTGTAGCGTTGCACTATGAAACCGTTTGTAAAGAGTTATCTTAAAATTAACAGATCCTCTTCTTAACGGTAGTAAGTGGATCAAAGGGTTAGACTAATACCCCAAATGCACCTGAATAAACTTTTAATAAATTTTCCTCTTTCCAAGTGTTGAAAAAAAAAAATTTAAATTCCTACCTACCTACCTAATTTATTTAGTCAGGGGACAGGAAACAGTGATCTATATAATATATGTGTTTTGTTTCTTTTGTTTAAGTTTTTTATTTCTGCCTAGAAAGGTTAGGTTTTTAGTCTACACAAATGTATAGAAATGAACTTTAGAAGCTTCCAGACTGCAGGAATTTGCTCCATTTATTTAAAAATGTTGGAACCGTTACGGCCCTACTTAACATTGTCGCAAAACATCAGATTCTCTGTTAAAACTGTATCTTTTTCTCCATATTTATTCTGAACTTCTCTTCTCCACGTTCACTACATCATTTAAGTGCACTAATGATATACAATACAAAATCAAACGCGAACAGTGATCACCTGTTACGGTAGTTGGGTTATTGATATATATCCACATAATCACTGCATAGTGACACCCTCTTTTAGGCAAGATAATTCTTGTTATTTTTTTTAAGTGAAAGTAGATAATGGCTACTCGTAATAATTATCGTAGGTGAGTTTTCAGTGAATGTTCAGTATGCAAAAAACAGCTAGAGATACACACAAGATTACCAATTTTAATCATTTTTGTCTTCAGGAACAAATTAATAAAGAACTCAACTATCCGACAACCGGGCCCCTGTGGTTTATAATTGTCTGTATAAACTTTATATAAATACACGCTTAACAAGTCAAACATCGAAAAATAATACCCCTACTATATATAAATACACATGTATTTTATATAAAGTAGGGGTCTAATTTTCAATATTTGACTTTTTGAGCAACCGATTGATAAAAAATCAGGTGCCTGTGGTTAGATACTGGACAACAACTAAAAAATTTAAAAGTTCTGTACATATAACATACCTATCCATCTTTGTCATTGAATGGCTTGGAGAGATTTTGTACAATTTATCAAAGCACGTCTGCCATCTTCGAGAATATTCCAGTTCTTTAGTTAGGTTCTCCATCAAGTCCATGGTAATCTTCTAGTAAAGCTTTGTTTATCTCCGAAACACTTATACTTTAAAAAAAAAAAATAAACGTTGAGTTTTTTTTTCTGTAAATTTGTTAACTCATCCTCTTTGTAAAATATTTTCAACTATATCAGATCTGTGTATGACCATTTTGAATCCGGAAAAGGTTCCAATTTTTCATCTTCGAGTCTTGTCGAAAGTCCTCAGAATGATTATCTGCATCACATTATCACCAAAGTCAAGCTACTCAGCAATAAGCTACTCAGCAATAACGAAGTTTGTTTACATTTATCGACTATATAGACGGAATTTTCCGATCCCGATTTAAAAAAAATTTCTAAACTGAGCGCCTAGCGCCCAAACTAGGACTTGTGACACCCAGGTGACACCGGATTCTTGGGGGCACGGGTGTCCCCCCGGGATCCCCGGTCCCAAAACGGGCAATATTAACACCGATTTCTGGCGCCAGGGCGCTGAGTAGACCCTATCATACTGCTAAATAGGGAGTCTAAACTGAGCGCCTAGCGCCCAAACTAGGACTTGTGACACCCAGGTGACACCGGATTCTTGGGGGCACGGGTGTCCCCCCGGGATCCCCGGTCCCAAAACGGGCAATATTAACACCGATTTCTGGCGCCAGGGCGCTGAGTAGACCCTATCATACTGCTAAATAGGGAGTCTAAACTGAGCGCCTAGCGCCCAAACTAGGACTTGTGACACCCAGGTGACACCGGATTCTTGGGGGCACGGGTGTCCCCCCGGGATCCCCGGTCCCAAAACGGGCAATATTAACACCGATTTCTGGCGCCAGGGCGCTGAGTAGACCCTATCATACTGCTAAATAGGGAGTCTAAACTGAGCGCCTAGCGCCCAAACTAGGACTTGTGACACCCAGGTGACACCGGATTCTTGGGGGCACGGGTGTCCCCCCGGGATCCCCGGTCCCAAAACGGGCAATATTAACACCGATTTCTGGCGCCAGGGCGCTGAGTAGACCCTATCATACTGCTAAATAGGGAGTCTAAACTGAGCGCCTAGCGCCCAAACTAGGACTTGTGACACCCAGGTGACACCGGATTCTTGGGGGCACGGGTGTCCCCCCGGGATCCCCGGTCCCAAAACGGGCAATATTAACACCGATTTCTGGCGCCAGGGCGCTGAGTAGACCCTATCATACTGCTAAATAGGGAGTCTAAACTGAGCGCCTAGCGCCCAAACTAGGACTTGTGACACCCAGGTGACACCGGATTCTTGGGGGCACGGGTGTCCCCCCGGGATCCCCGGTCCCAAAACGGGCAATATTAACACCGATTTCTGGCGCCAGGGCGCTGAGTAGACCCTATCATACTGCTAAATAGGGAGTCTAAACTGAGCGCCTAGCGCCCAAACTAGGACTTGTGACACCCAGGTGACACCGGATTCTTGGGGGCACGGGTGTCCCCCCGGGATCCCCGGTCCCAAAACGGGCAATATTAACACCGATTTCTGGCGCCAGGGCGCTGAGTAGACCCTATCATACTGCTAAATAGGGAGTCTAAACTGAGCGCCTAGCGCCCAAACTAGGACTTGTGACACCCAGGTGACACCGGATTCTTGGGGGCACGGGTGTCCCCCCGGGATCCCCGGTCCCAAAACGGGCAATATTAACACCGATTTCTGGCGCCAGGGCGCTGAGTAGACCCTATCATACTGCTAAATAGGGAGTCTAAACTAGGCGTGTGGTTTTTATTATAAAAATATAGTCCTTCTGATTTGTTACGAAAGGTTCATAATTATTTCGTTTTATATTTAATGAAAGATATTTTGATATATATAATTAATGATATCTTGTGATTTATGTTAATTGTTTGCATAAATTTGTGTTTTTCATTTTAACGAACTATTTTGTTGTCCTACCGATTCTATTTTTAGATCGGGTTTTTCCTGCTTCTGACGGTGATGCATTGAATTTTTTATTGAATGTTTCGTGATCATTTTGGAGACCTTTAATATATATTTTGTTATTTTTTAGATGGTTTAATTTTAATGCACTTATTCATTTTCAAGACAAATATTAATGAATCAAAATAACAAATTAATCGAAAGGTTTTAATTTAATTAAATTAATTTTTCCCAAATAAATAAGTAAAATGGTTTAATTCTATTGTTAATACTGTAAATTGATTTAAATGATACGATTTATTTTAGCGTGTAAGTAGTGTAATTTTTATAGAATTTACTTGCACAGTGGATATCAAAATTTTTCAATGTTGAATATTGATACCAAAAGGCAAGAATATTATACCCTGTATTTAATTTTAACAGCTTGAATTTCTTTCTTATCTCTGGTGACCTGCGTCCATTGAAAATCTTGTTGAGAATTGACCCCAATTACAAAGGTTTGAACTGTCTTTGAACTGGAACTTGTTTTACTTAATTTAAATAAATAAACATATAATTAAAACTCTCAGACACAATTTCTCGTGGTTATGTCAAAGGGATGTCTGACATTCTGAAGCACTTAATATAACAATTTCATTGACGAAATTTTTCAAACTCTGAAAAATCTACAGGGAGGGACTGACTGCACCTAATACCTACCCTTACGAATGTAATCATCTGTTTGCTTGAGAAAAACTTATTTAATAAATTAAATTGAAGAAAAATTGCATGATCGTCAAACTGTACTACAATTAAGTTGCTACATGTTGATATTCTTTAATGCATAATTTTTATTTATAGAAAAAACCGGGTATTTTTTCAATCTTGTTCATCATACATGTTTATAGTATATACATGTAACATGTAAACGTTTTATATAGTACTTTAAACTACCAAAAAAATACCGATTTATAAGATGAATATTGATAGTTACATGTACTATACATGTAGCATTGTAAAGGAATGAGTATGCATGGAAGTGTACATGCAGCATGTTTCAAAACTAATGTATACGAAATCCGTTTATTTTGCTGTAAATTTACTCAGATGAATATCATAATGACAATTTTTTAAATATACAGTTTATTGGGTGTAAGAACACAATTCACAATATCAAATACAACAGTTAATTTTGTATTTACACACATCAGAAAAATGTACAATAATTCTGAGAGTTTCCATTCACTGGGTACGTGTTAATATAAAATAAAAATAAAAATAATGAAGTATTGTAAATTTTATATTTATACACTTGGTCAATTATAAGAAAGGGGATATTCCTTGACAGAATCTTACATTTAGTTCATGTAACCATATAAACCAATAGAAGAATTGTTCTTATTAAGAGGGTTCGATGGTCGCGGCCATTTTTAGACTGTTTTGATCTCCTTTGGAGGAAGAACTCTATATGAAATATAGGGAAATACTCAAATTTAAAAGGATGCATGCATGGATTTTTCTAAATTGTTATTTATAGCTAGTAGATAAATCATATTTTAAAATCTTAGGAAGATCTGAGGGTTATTTTGTTGAGCATCTAAAGATATATGTTTAAAAAAATTAAAAATCACTAAACATAGCGAAAAAGAAAGCACTCAACCGTAACTATACCTTAGTTTAAGCACGCTTTGTTTGAATACAAGAATCATTAACTCTGTGTTACCTGAAACAAGTGCCACGTAAAAACATAGGTAATCACAGATTACAAAGCTCACCGAGTTGAGACATCACCCTTCTGAGATAACACCTTTATGAGACCACCTTTATCATATTATATGAAAATCATACTTTATGATCTTGGATATTCATGGATTTTGTTTTGACACAATATCATATATCATCTGTTAAAAAATGGTATGATAATCAAATGTTCATATGTTAATCAATACAATAATATAAAATTAAATATTGCATCCTATCTTATTTACAATATATATCATATAATACAATAAAATACCGAAATAAACAATGCTATGATATTGTAACGTATGATATGACATTGTATTGTGTTATACATTATTGCATTTGATCACATAATACAATATTATGCAATATTGCATCATAATATACAATACTAGACATAACAATATTATGATACAATATCATATAATAAAATATCAAAAAAATTGATACAATATCACATCGTATCATATAACTTTTTATAATATAACATATGATATTATATTGTATCATATTAAAAAATATTGTTTCATATCATACAATGCTATATTATAGTAATCATGTTATATCATTTATCAACAAACAAATCTATCTATTTAGCAGGTTTGAGTGAGGTAGGAGATTTCTTTAGCATCTTTGATAATTGAGATCAGGCTCTACATCTGAAGCAATCTCTGCGTTTCATTTATTATATAGTTAAATCAACTATGCAAGCTATCATCTATAAAACATGTGACCTGTTCAAAAAAAACTAAACCTCATCCAGCATCCGAAACCTATGGCTCAGATTCAGCATTCAAGCCTGTCAGGTGCATCAGTATCATAAGACGCATCATCCATGCAATAACTAAGAAATCATCATCAGAGGGCACTAGCAATTAAAACCTTAACCAGCTCTAAAACCTAAACCTCCTCAAGCATCTGAAACCTATAGCTCAGATTCAGCACTCAAGCCTGCCTGGTGCATCAGTATTATAAAACACACCATCCATGCAAGTTTAGTGAAGTTAGGACCTGTAATAACTTAGATTTTGCTATCAAAGGGCACCTGCAACAAAAACTTTAACCTGCTCCAAAAACCTTAACCTCCTCCAGCATCCGAAACCTATAGCTCAGATTCAGCACTCAAGCTTGTCTGGTGCATCAGTATTATAAGACACACCATCCATGCAAGTTTGGTGAAGTACAGACCTGCAGTAACTTAGATATTGCTATCAAAGGGCACCTGCAACAAAAACTTTAACCTGGTCAAACAACCTTAACCTCCTCCAGCATCTGAAATTTAGAACTCAGATTAAGCATCCAAGTCTTTCAAGTCCATAAGTAGGTCCAGATGCATCATCTATGCAAGTTTGGTGAAGATAGGACAAGTAATAGCTTAGATACAGGACCTGCAACAAAAACTTTAACCAGGTCCGGACGCCGACGCCGACACCAACGCCGAGGGTATAGCATAAGCTCCCCTTGACTTCGTCTCGGTGAGCTAATAAATCATGCCCTGCAAAAATTTTGCGTTTGCCTTTCCAGAAAGGGCATCTATAGGAAATGGTACAATTGTGGGAGAAGTGCTGCAAAGTAGCAATTAATTCTTTGCAAAGAACGTGTGCATTGGTGACATTTTATGCAAAAAATGCAGTAGGTAGGTTTATAGATTAGAGAAAAATGTAGATTGGTCAGTTAGACAATTGACAACAATTGCTAGTTCCATAAATGAATAACTGACAATATTCTATCATTCGATCCTGTTCAAGTTGTAGGGCTTTATTTCAGTATCGACACAATGACATTTTTCGAAATTAAATGTATCATCCCCAAAGAAATTAGTTGTAAAACGGGATTAGAAACGTCTTTACCGCCACGTTTACATTTACTTCAGAAAATATCATGCATGTTTTGAAAAAATTGCAAATTTTGCCTTATCCTTCCACATTAAGGACCACATCGCGTACAATTGTTGTGGAATAGATAAGTTCAAATTCAAAATTAAAAAACATATTGTAAAAACATTGCTAATGATTAAAGCAAATGAATGTGTTCTTGCTGATACGGATCTGTTTCATAAATTTTGATTTATCATGTTCAAAACTGAATGAGGAAAAAAAATACTCGTATACCCGATTTTTACCGTCATTGGGGACACGGCATAAGTTAGAATTACATTATCGTAATTATAATCATATACGGGAATGAAGTAAAGTAAAACATTCATTATTTTTTAAAGATGTTGTGTTAATGTTTCAATAGATGCATAAAACGATCTTTAAAATCGCGTCACGCGAGACTTTCGATAGTTGCTATTATGTCCCTTGTTGTAAATAAACGTATAAAAAGTACAAGTATCGTTTTATAGAAAGTAAACTGAAAATAAAATTTAAAGATAATAAAGTAAAAAAAAAAAGCGCCCATACTCATACTGCTCGAACAAAGACTGTGGAACTTTTTTTTTCAATCACTATGCATTATGAGAACTGGAACCCAACAGTTTAATGTGTATGGCTTAGAATTAAGATATGCTATTTCCAAAGACAGAAACCAATACCGGCTTATAGGTCAATTCAATTGTAATAGACAATTGATCCTTTAGAACACAGCTAGGGTTATGAATATGAGGTATATCTTGTCAAACTTGTCAAAAGTGATTTATCAAATACATCTAATTACCTAAATTAAGTTCTATGTGTTCAATGATGAGTTGTTCAAGTTTCAGCATTGCCTATAAAAAAAACCCAATAAATCGACAAAACGAAAATCATTATGTACTGATGAATACAGGTATATGCATCCTGGGGGTGTTATACATTGATTTTAATCTTTACTGGGTTTCCATTAAATTTTTTTTATAAAAATTGAACCAAAAAGTGAAGGCGAAACCCTCCTATGGGGAAAACTACTTTATAGTACCCCCCCCGCCCCAGGAGAAAAGGCTACTACGGTATATAGCAGGTTTTCCATGATATAGCAGGTTTTCCAGGGGGGGGGGACTATGGGGAGAAACTGCTCTACAACACCGGTTTCAAGAATCAAAATGCCACGCTGCAGGTCAGTTTTCAACGGACTAGGGTCTTTATTCAACACCTTTTGTCTCAATATTTAACGTTGAAAAATAATTATCGGGTCAATTTTGAACTCGTGTCAAAGCTTTTCTTATGCCCCCTTTTAACAAATCCTGGATCGTCCCTGACATATTATGTGTTCTTAGTACAAAGTTAAAAAATGCAGGATAATTTAAAAACAAGAAACAAAGAAGATGGGGGGAACAAGATAGCGCAAATGCCTATTTGGTTTTGTCGTAAAAAAAATTCAAATTATTTTTTTTTCCAACCAAATATAGTAGATGATGTTATATTACAAGTTTACAAAGGCACAATCTCTAACTATATTCAGTTTTGAATATTTTAACAAACGATAAAAAAAATTATAAAGTTTTGTTGGTACATGTATCGAACCCACAACCTAAAAACCTTAGCTCTATAATGTTACCTAATGTCTGATGCTCTAACCACTGAGCCATTTCAATCACAACAAACTTCATTGTTATATGCTAAATGCAATTTCAACCACGAATTTACGGACTTGTGGTATGTCTTTAAAACGTTCAATTGTCGGGATATAAAATGACATTTTTAAAGTTTTTGTTGATTGACTGAAATCGGTTTGATTTCCTTTAAACCTTATATCGACTATGACAAAAATATGTAGCCTAGATCCACTCTATAAAAGAGAAGGCATTGAAGTTCTAAAAATGACACTATTTGGAGGTTTTGACACGCATACGCCAGTTTAAATCAACCTATTCTAAATATTTAACACATTTAAAGGTAATAAATCGATGTTGTGGTAAATACATATTGTTTTCAATAATTTAGAAAAAAATTATGAGATTTTATCATATTTTAATTTAAAGTTATATGTGGCGTATTTGGAGTAAAATTTTTGACATGAGTTTTAGTAAAAATATACATCATGCTTCTTGTAATTAGACGTTTCACAAACTCTAGGCCCGTAAAACATGTTCTTTCTTTAGTTATTTGTCTCTAAACTTTGCTACACGTCTGGTGAATATTAATGTGATCGGCCATTTGTAACGCCACTGCGCATGAGTGCGGGAAAACCTAGTATTGAAAACACGATGGAAGAACAGTTTGTTTACAAATTAGAATCACGTTTTTCATGTCTTAAATTAGATAATTCTTATATCATTGATACCCGAAGCATTATTATTCCATTATTCATTAATGTAGAACGATATAAATTGCTAATTGTGTGTAATAAAGATGAAACACTATTTTAGCATCAACGACACGGTAAAATGAGTGAATACCCCCTCTCCTGAGGGATGCATGTACTGAGAGTGTTTATTTATTCTTTATTCAAAAATTTCTATAAACGAAAATCCACTTGTGGACTGGTTCATAACTTATAAAGTAAAGACATGGAACAGATGGAGCATGTACGAACCTGACTAGCAAAACCCCTACAACTTCATGATAAAAACTTATGTTAATTCGGATTTAATTCCTATTCCATCAATCTACATGGTCTCCGATGACAATCTTCCCTTTGCTCATATCCTTGTTAGTCTGTCTCTTTTTTTTTTCTTGGCCAAATCTGTCAAACTTAAAGGTATTACGGGTGTACCTATATTTCTCGTCGTCGCCATTGTTGTTGTGATAGACTGAGCGTGGTATCACGTGGTTTATTCAAATGCTGTATTTACATGTATTGTGGACGCGAAAATAGTAAAAAAATTCTTTTGTTAATTTCTATATCTTTTTAACCTGATTGATATAAACTGCGTAATTTATTGTGAAGATGTATCTTTATATAACATATCGAAATCAATCAAATATTTCTGAGCATGAAAAAATACGCCACATATACCTTTAAAAGTATCTTATCTACCCTATATAGGCAGTTTACACCTATATCTACCCATCTTCTTTGACACAAGCGTAAAAAAAATTGCCACAAACCAGTTATTCCTTTAATGAAAATACATTTGAAATGAAAAAGGTCAAGTTTTTGCATTATATGACAATATTCACTCACAGACTTATTGACAAAGATGTGTACATCGAGATCAGCATATACACATCCGTATATCATCATACGTGCATAAAAGATTATACGTCTTTCCAGGTTATAGTTTGAAAAAAGTCAACAAGATAAATTTCAGAATTTTAAAACACTACAGAACACATCGAACACCTTTGTTACAAAAATAACTACATACTAAATACGTTTTGTAAAGCAAAATAATTTCCTTTTTAGTTGAATCCCTTTTTTTGGTAATGATTTAATTGGAAAGTTAAAAAATACCACCACTTTTACTAAAATATGTTAAACTTTTTCTTATTTTTTTAAATATTAGAATTACGTATAATAAATTGTATAATAAAAAGAGTTGCCCCTCCCCCTACCTCCACACAACATTTTCTTGAGAGAATATAAAAACTAACGGAATTCACCTTTAAAAAAGTTAAGGTACAATCTGTCTGTTTGCTTGTTTGTTCGTTTGTTTTTGCTCGTCAAGAAATCAGACGTTACATAGAGAGTTATACAGGGAGTTTTATTTGGTCCCCCATTTACAAACACGAAAGACTGTACGCCTGAGAAGAAAGAACTAGTAGATAATTAATATTTTGTTAATGACGTGCATCTGTTTCAAAACTACGGTATGAGCAAAAACTTCCTAAACTTCTTAATAGGGTTTGAGCGACAGGTGCCCTGTTTAGACTCTGTATGGCAAAATAGGGTCAACGCAGCGTCCATGCGCCAGAAAACGGTGCTTATATTACCAATTATTTTTTGCACTAAAATCTGATGTAACCAATGTAGCACAAGTCCTAGTTTAAACGCTAGGCATCCTATTTAGACTCAATATATAACGGAATATAGGGTCAACTCAGCGCCCTGGCGCCAGATATTGGTGCTTATAATGACTATTTTTGTGTCAGAAATCTCAAGGGGACACAAAGCCCCTGTACATCCGGTGTCATCTGAGTGATATAAGAACTGCTTTGGGTGCTAGGCGCTCTGTTTACACCCTCTATTTGACAATATGATAAGGTCAACTCAGTTTGATAGGGTCTACTCAGCGCCCTGGCGCCAGAAATCAGTGTTAATATCGCCCCTTTTTGAGACAGGAATCCCGGGGGGACACCCGTGCCCCGAAGAATCCGGTGTTCTCTGGGTGTCACAAGTCCTAGTTTGGGCGCTAGGCGCTCTGTTTAGACTCTCTATTAAACAGAATGATAGGGTCTACTCAGCGCCCTGGCGCCAGAAATCGGTGTTAATATCGCCCCTTTTTGGGACGGGAATCCCGGGGGGACACCCGTGCCCCGAAGAATCCGGTGTCCTCTTGGTGTCACAAGTCCTAGTTTGGGCGCTAGGCGCTCTGTTTAGACTCTCTATTAAACAGAATAATAGGGTCTACTCAGCGCCATGGCGCCAGAAATCGGTGTTAATATCGCCCCTTTTTAGGACGGGAATCCCGGGGGGACACCCGTGCCCCCAAGAATCCGGTGTTCTCTGGGTGTCACAAGTCCTAGTTTGGGCGCTAGGCGCTCTGTTTAGACTCTCTATTAAACAGAATGATAGGGTCTACTCAGCGCCCTGGCGCCAGAAATCGGTGTTAATATTGCCCCTTTTTAGGACGGGAATCCCGGGGGGACACCCGTGCCCCGAAGAATCCGGTGTCCTCTTGGTGTCACAAGTCCTAGTTTGGGCGCTAGGCGCTCTGTTTAGACTCTCTATTAAACAGAATGATAGGGTCTACTCAGCGCCCTGGCGCCAGAAATCGGTGTTAATATCGCCCCTTTTTGGGACGGGAATCCCGGGGAGACACCCGTGCCCCGAAGAATCCGGTGTTCTCTGGGTGTCACAAGTCCTAGTTTGGGCGCTAGGCGCTCTGTTTAGATTCTCTATTAAACAGAATGATAGGGTCTACTCAGCGCCTTGGCGCCAGAAATCGGTGTTAATATCGCCCCTTTTTAGGACGCGAATCCCGGGGGGACACCCGTGCCCCGAAGAATCCGGTGTCCTCTTGGTGTCACAAGTCCTAGTTTGGGCGCTAGGCGCTCTGTTTAGACTCTCTATTAAACAGAATAATAGGGTCTACTCAGCGCCCTGGCGCCAGAAATCGGTGTTAATATCGCCCCTTTTTGGGACGGGAATCCCAGGGAGACACCCGTGCCCCGAGGAATCTGGTGTCCTCTGGGTGTCACAAGTCCTAGTTTGGGCGCTAGGCGCTCTGTTTAGACTCTCTATTAAACAGAATGATTGGGTCTACTCAGCGCCCTGGCGCCAGAAATCGGTGTTAATATTGCCCCTTTTTAGGACGGGAATCCCGGGGGGACACCCGTGCCCCCATGAATCCGGTGTCCTCTTGGTGTCACAAGTCCTAGTTTGGGCGCTAGGCGCTCTGTTTAGACTCTCTATTAAACAGAATGATAGGGTCTACTCAGCGCCCTGGCGCCAGAAATCGGTGTTAATATCGCCCCTTTTTGGGACGGGAATCCTGGGGGGACACCCGTGCCCCCAAGAATCCGGTGTTCTCTGGGTGTTACAAGTCCTAGTTTGGGCGCTAGGCGCTCTGTTTAGACTCTCTATTAAACAGAATGATAGGGTCTACTCAGCGCCATGGCGCCAGAAATCGGTGTTAATATCGCCCCTTTTTGGGACGAAAATCCTTTGGAGACACCCGTGCCCCCAAGAATTCGGTGTCCTCTTGGTGTCACAAGTCCTAGTTTGGGCGCTAGGCGCTCTGTTTAGACTCTCTATTAAACAGAATGATAGGATCTACTCAGCGCCCTGGCGCCAGAAATCAGTGTTAATATCGCCTTTTTTTGGGACGGGAATCCCGGGGGGATACCCGTGCCCCCAAGAACCCGGTGTCCTCTTGGTGTCACAAGTCCTAGTTTGGGCGCTAGGCGCTCTGTTTAGACTCTCTATTAAACAGAATGATAGGGTCTACTCAGCGCCTTGGCGCCAGAAATCAGTGTTAATATCGCCCCTTTTTGGGACGGGAATCCTGGGGGGACACCCGTGCCCCCAAGAATCCGGTGTCCTCTGGGTGTCACAAGTCCTAGTTTGGGCGCTAGGCGCTCTGTTTAGACTCTCTATTAAACAGAATAATAGGGTCTACTCAGCGCCCTGTCGCCAGAAATCGGTGTTAATATCGCCCCTTTTTGGGACGGGAATCCCGGGGGGACACCCGTGCCCCCAAGAATCCGGTGTTCTCTGGGTGTCACAAGTCCTAGTTTGGGCGCTATAGGCGCCTTGTATATGATTATTTTTTTCAATCGGGATCGGTAAATTCTGTTTATATAGTCGATAAATGTAAACAAATTTCGTTATTGCTGAGTAGCTTATTGCTGAGTAGCTTGACTTTGGTCACATTATCATCTCTTTTTTGTCGTGAAGCATTAACTGATTAAGCACCAACTACATTTTCCTTTTCTCAGCCAATTTTCTATTTTCTGTATAGTTTCGAATGAGGTTAATTTTTTATCAAAGAAGGCGTGATTGTATAAATAAGTTTTAACAGGGACGTATATTTATACAATATAAAAATATTTCTCTCATTTGTTTTTTTTTATAATTTTAAACTTCGATATAAATAAGTAATCAAAATGCGAAAATACGGCCAAAGGTTTTTGGCGCGTTGATTCAATCGCAGCTTCTCGGGCAAGCTCGGAAAGGCCCGAGAAGCTGCGATTGGCGTTGGTTTAGGCTATACTAACGACCTTAAAATCCAAAGATCTGAATAACCTGCTTATAAAAGAATGTATATAATATGCTTGCTTGCCAGATTTATTGCTTAAATCTTTTGATATTGAATCACATAGATGATTTTATTAAAGTATTTTAAAATTAGTTTTCCATATCAGACCAATTTGAAAACTTCAAGCTCCAGATAGTTGCTCACGGGCAGTCCTATAAAAAAATCAAAGTGCTCAAAGTACTGCAAAGCGCTAAGCCAGCCTCAATGCTACTTTTTTCAAACCATTGTTAATATTTTAAAATCATAATTATACAGAAAGTAAAAGAAAAAACAGTTTCATGAAAATGAATAATATGTATGAGATCCTGACCATACCATTTCAATCAATTTGAAGAGAGGAGTTTGTAATGTTTATTAACTGATAAGTCAGCCCACGGACTGACTAATTACATGTAAGTTGGGATGAAAATTCGATTGCGGTTTTGTACATTGGAATTCTGGGAATGAATTAGACAGTCCTCGTTTAAGAAATTCGAAGTTATGAAACTGACTGTCCCTGGGTGCCGGAGTCTGCATATAAACATTTCTCGAATTTGAGAGGATATGTGGTGTAAAATTCAGAGAACGATCTTTGCAATTTTAAAAGTCTATATAATTATAAATAACTTAAGTTGGTGTGAAGTCATACATTGTACCGCTGCACGCCTGTCTCCTACCCTACAGTTATAAAAGTAAAGCGTGCACACTCAATGTACACCAGCAGAATATTATTGTTCTGGTCATTATATATATATATCTTGTATTTTTATAGGTTGTATATTCAATTTTGATCTAAAATTAATATTCCGCTGGCTGACTTTATTTCCTTGTTTAAACGCTAACCTTGTTGATATATACAGTGTACGGCAAGTTTTGAATACACTTGCTCAGTGAGTGAAAACAAGACTAACTGTACCTTTTCACCCTGATTGAGAACGTAAAATATGACGAAATGTCATTTAATTTAAAATCGACAAATTGCACGAGCTAATCAATAGATCAAAGTTACACAACAATTATTTTTTTAAAAATATCACGTTGCTAAATTTGTCTTCCTTTGAGGGTCTCAAAATTTTTCTATGTAACTTTTGATAAAGCAACAAGACAAGGGAATATCTCTGATTGCATGCTTTGACACTCCGAGATCCGCACCACTAGCCATCCTTTGTTTACATCGCACAGCGGTCACCCAACATGCATCTAATGATAGCAGCATGGAATGTCTCATGGCATGTTTAGTTGTGTAATCGCCAATGCACCCTAGACTTCACTGATATTGTAAAAGTTTGCCATTTGTTCTGATCTTGATTAAGTTAACCCATGCACAACTCTATGTTCTTTTGCAAAACCTGGGATCTTGATAGAAACTTAAGGATACCATGATCTTGCTAATTTTAGAATTCGAGCGTCGCTCAGCATGATCACTAGGTGGCGCTTATAAAAAGATCATGAGATTTGGTGGATCACTTATAAGCGCTAGCGCATGCGCTTAGCGCTTAAAAACAGTTTTATATCTTATGGTCTCAAATATGAAAGATAGATGAACTTTTTAAAACGTACATTCTTCATTTTCGCTGTCAGTTATTTAAACTGAAATACACCAAAGCAGCAATTACAGAATAGATAACAATATATTCTAGTTTTTCTTCAGCTTCAATTAAATTAATTGTCATTTTAGTAGGCCTATTCACTTGAGTAGCAGATTCTTTTTTAACCAATTGTCAGTGAACCCGTGTCATGACAGACAATTAATTGGTCACAACTGATTTGCAAGTGACCCATGACGCGGACGTTAGGTGGTTTGCAAGGCGATTAATTAATTATTAACATATATATGCCTGTTGAACATTACCGGGAACAATCTTAAGACCTAAGTATGCATACGCTGGTTTCAACCAGCATCACATGTTGCAAGTGCTGCAGGCAACTTGCCTCGATCCAAATTAAATCATTCATAACACCTATGACTTGCTCATCAATTGTTTGTTACCGGTAATTCAATTGTCTTACGTTAATTGCACCTGCATTCACTTCTTTTCTCTATATACCCATAGGAGCCAGGACTGGATAGGTTAGAGTGCCTGATTAGAGATTGAAGGGGGCCCCTGAGGTTCTAATTCGGATCTGGTCAGTCATGCAGTACTAGTACTTAATATCCTCCATCCCGTTGCTGTGAGTAGCTCCATTTTAAGGTCAAGATATAGTAAATGATTCCAGAGTGTATTTTTGGTGCTAGAACCATTATGATGTCATAATTTGAAGAATCTTTTTCCCATACTTCGGCTAGGAATTATATAGAAAAGTAAAACAATTTCTTGACATTCTATATTAAATCATGGGAAAAGTATTCCCGATGTCTATATATAATTTGACATCATTTTAAAGAGGATCGAGGTCAAGATCTTACATGTATTTAATTCCGTTTTTGGAGAGACTGTAGGCATTCTAGATATATTTTATTAGTCAAAAATGGACAAAACTCTGAAATTTGTTCCTAATTATTTCCTTCATATTTCATTGAAAATGACAGTTTAAAACATGCATGATTTTTCATTGTGCTTTTTTAGCCCCAGTATACACCCTTTCAAACAAAGCTATTGTTATGAAACATCATTGAAATAATTTATATCTTAAATCTTATAAATCTGTAGGCACCTTTCATTTACTAGAACTTAATATTGACCTTATAAAGATCAACAATCTCAACTGTCAAAAAAAAATAACCCACACTTTACATTCGGTGCAGCTAGTGCCACCCCCTTGAACTGATAGGACTACTCCTGCATGCATCTGCTAATGCAGATTATTATAAGGAGGAGGGATGTGACATCAGACCTGTTTCACTGTTGTCCCATGATCATATGATAGCTTGGTAGAGCACTGTAATACAAGAAACTTTAGCGGAACCATTTGAATTCCTGTCTGGTCTTTCAACGATTTTCTCATTCCCCTACATTTTGTGTCATGACCATTTACCCCTGGAACTGCTGACAGTTTACATATGTAACTTGATCCTGCCAGGGGAAAAGAACAAGAATTTTGATCTGATCATTTTAAGGGCATCACAGACTGCTTGGACGGCCAGTGCCTGTGGTATAGATTAATTAGAAGAGCATCTGATAAGAATTCGGGTAGCCCACGTTCAATTATTATATTATTTCACCAATTCTATTACATATATTAAGTAGTTCATCACTCTGGGCATTGTAGAGGACAAGCCAAAACAACCATTGAAAGATGACCAGCCATGACACATCATAAGTGATGAATACAGGCATTTCATATACATTTTAATTGTTTAATTAAAGAAAATATTAGACATTCTCAAAGTAATTAAATGTTATTATGATATCTAGCTTTGTGAAAAGCAATTTAAAAAATTATGCTACTCTCTAACAAATGTGTGTACAACTCTCGGATTTCATATATCTGTGTGACAGTCAGACCGGTTTGAATACCGGCGCCAGACAGCTCAGTTGGTAGAGCACCTGACTAGAGATTCAGTGGGCCCGGGTTCGAATCCCGGTCTGGTCTGTCATTATTCCTCCCATCCTGTTAGTACATTTGTAGTACATTATCAATGAAATTTGCAAAACAATTGATCCTAAACAAAAAAATCCCTTACATTTCTTGACTGCATGATGATCAACAACTTCAAGGATATTTTCATGAGTTTGTCTCAGTCTCTTATATCTATAGCTATGACTTAGCTCAGCCATCTTCTTTTTAGTCGGGCTTTGCTGAAAGGAAGCTAGGTCCTGGCTACAGGCATGCAAATTCAATTGCAAGTGTTTCTATACATAGCACATCTGCAAAAGTAAATAAGAATTTAAATCACACAGCATCAAAGAAGAAGCCTCCACAATATCAAATAGATTTTAGTGAGGAGGTTTTTATTTATTTGCTTATTTAGAATACATGTTTTAAAAACAAGACTATATGCATAATGGGCATTTATAAATGCTCATGAAATTTCATGAACAACTGTGCAAAGCATTAATTGGTACAGGCTGCACATAGATAAAATATGGGGGGGGGGGGGTTACTTTTATGACACTCATTTAAAAATTCAATGCACGGATTTTTTCTAAGAGACAGACACATTTTTCTAAATAATGCTACCCATGTATTATTTAAATGCTCCCTGATGCTTTGCTAACATAAATTAGCATGAAAGAAAGAGAGAGTCAGAGAAAGATCTCAAGAGAAAGAGAGACTCAAAGAAATGAAGAGAATAGATACACATCAGAAGACTCTCTCTCTCTCTCTCTCTCTCTCTCTCTCTCTCTCTCGAATTCTGTGGAAAAAAACACCATTCATATCTCTCAATGACAGTCTTCTTCTTACTGTTACAGTCCTCCTAGCTCTTGATTTCATTTTTCTTTCTCATTTCTGTCTTCTTTTTTGTTTTCATTCTCCAAGCAGGTGATCAAAAGTCAAGGTTTCAACTTGGACTCAAACCGGGGCCTCGATCTGACCTACAGTGCCAGTACTATAACCATTGCGCTATGTATTAAAATCTGATCGTTTTATTGATTGACAGTCAAAAACCGCAGTGTTAACCCTGCAGTGACATACTTTCCCTCTTTAAGATATTTTTCTAAACATTCTGTGAAACAAAGGTTCTTAGGGACCACAGTGGGTATTGTATTTTGGGTGCCAAATGTAACAGGTAGTCAAAATTTAAGCCTCCCTAAACTGGGATTTGAACCCAGGGACTCTCTTATACCATACCAGCACTGATTGACTGACATGCAGTCACACACCATTTTACCTGGAAACATACTACCCTTTTTTGTAGATATTCATCTTTCAATTGATGAGAAGAATTTTTCATGATTTTATATGCCTCACAGGACTTATAAACTCAGGGATAAATATCACCATCTATTACATCACTCTCATTTTTTATGTCTCTTTTTCATGCACATTCTCATGTTTTTCATTTCTCTGATTTGATATATTGTTCTTTTTACTTCTCTTCTTGTCATTTTAATGCTCTTCCTCTATTTTGCTAATGCATGCTTCTCTCTCTCTCTCTCTCTCTCTCTCTCTCTCTCTCTCTCTCTCTCTCTCTCATATTTCACTCTTTCTTTCTTCTCTCTTTTTTACTCTTTTATGTGCCTGATTATACCTTTCTTTCTATATATATATATATATGTCACTATGAAATATTTTCATTCATCTTTTTCTCTCTTTATAGTTTTCTCTTTACAATTTTTCTTATCCCTCTCCATTCCTTCTCTTGTTTTCATTTCTCTTTCCAACTCTTTTTTTTCTCTCTCTCTATCTTTTTTATTTCACTCTCTCTATCACTTCTCCGAGTTGCTTTCATCTCTTTCACTATGGTTTAATCATCTCTCTCGATCTCTCTTTTTGACTTAAAGGTGACAACATTTGTTTTTAAAGTCATCCCTTTTTTATGGTAATTCAAATCCTGTTTCATATTAATTAATCTCTCTCTCTCTCTCTCTCTCTCTCTCTCTCTCTCTCTCTCTGATTTAATCTGTAAATACATTAAATCCGTTGATCTTTTAAATGTATGACTGCAATTCTCTCTCTCTCTCTCTTTTTCTCTCTCTCTCTCTCTCTCTCTCTCTCTCTCTCTCTCTCTCTCTCTCTCTCTGATTTTCTAGTAATACTTAAATCTGTAAATACATTAAATCCGTTGATCTTTTAAATGTATGACTGCATCTCTCTCTCTCTCTCTCTCTCTCTCTCTCTCTCTCTCTCTCTGTAAAATTGTACTACTCTGTATACAGGTCAAATGAAACAAATTCTTTTCTTTTTTATTGGGGGGGGGGGGGGGGTAGGGGAGGGGAGATGTGAAGGAAGGGGCATTAAAGATATTAAATGGAAATCATAATGAATGTTACATTGATATACATTTAAAAAAATATATAAAATCTAAAACCTGATTTCAATTTCACATTTATTTTATATTCAAACTGTGAACACTAGAATTTATAAAAATATAGAGTTATTATACAATTGTATATTCAACTGACTAGGAAATAATTATGTTACACATATGCCTAAAACAAATATAAGTGAGTGCAAGTGAGAATGATACTTATTTATTACAAGTGGGAGTAAATTACTGATTAATTTCTTTACCTTGATCTGTTTTCTTCATTAATTTTATTCAATTGTTATCTATATTTTTCATTCTAATTTGCTTATTTTGTATCCTCTTTTGTACCCCATATTTCAACTTTACTCTTTCTCTGAGCCACATGTGTTTCTGTTAAATATCATGTTTCTGATCTGAATAATTTTAGAACAACCCTGAACATTCCAATGTGATTTGCACCAGCACATCAAAAAGAAAGTTCTTAGAGCTGAGAGAATCTTTTGGCTTGGTGTAAAATCTGACTCTAAGCTTTCCACTTGGAGAGAAAGATGCTGCAGTGAAATTATTAAAACAGATCTGTGACATTTATAATTGTAGTTTTCAATTATCAAAGTTATTACTCTCAGTTTGTTCTAATCTGACATCTAAATATGATGGGTCACAATCCCAATTTTTTATTGAAATTATTTGTGTGAGTTTTTTTTTAAATAATAATTGCACAGATGTGTTAAATAACAGTATAGAATTTTGTTTAAAACATTAATTGAATTTAGTTGTTCATCATGCCTATCATAAAGTTACAACAAATTTAACACTAAATACTCTAGTAAGATTTTTTTAAGAAAATGAAGAAAATCTTAATTGTTTTATACTTACTAGAATAAAAATCTAGGTAGATGTAATTAATATATTAGTGTGAAAAATACTACAAGCAGCTACTTTGAATGAAAACTCCAATGAGCTCTAATTAACTAATTGCATGCATTCAGATGATATTTTTGGAAAATTAATGACCCGACAATGTTTTAATTGTGTTTAACTGTTAAATTTGTTGTTATGTAAAGAATCCATGCATCACTGATGTAAGGTTTTTAAAATAACAAAACAATCAGTAACAATCTACACCTTTTACACCCATAATTCTTAAAATTAAAGGGTCTAGAGTCAGCATTTACACTAAGCCATACCTTAATGTTAGATAATCTGCTTCAATGGAAAATACATTTTAAGCACAAAATTTTGTGTTCTAATTTTAAAAAATCAATCTGAAAGAGACAAGATCTATACATGTATATTCTAACATGCATTGAAATTCTACAAAGTCAAATTTACTTCTTTAATTTTTAATACACTGTAGTGAATCAGTTTGCATATATTATATATTCTTATATATATATATATATTATTCACTTGTGAATATTTCGGGTTGGTGGGTTAAAAAATCACAACACCTAAATTGATGTATGGTATCTCCTTTTCTTTCTGAGAGTATGATTCTCTCTCTCTCACACTCTCTCTCTCTCTCTCTCTCTCTCTCTCTCTCTCTTAGATTTGTTTTTACAATACTTAATATTTGTATACATGTATACATTAAATCCTATTAATCTTTTGAATGTTTGACTGTTTAATTGCCTCTCATGTTCATTTCTCTTTCTCCATTCTATTTTTTCATCTCTCTCTCTTTTTCATATAATTAATCTATAAAGAACGAGTGCATGTCTGTAACTAAGCATGCATTTTGTCATTGAATATAAAAATAAGATATCAAACATTTTGAATGACTGTATGTATCATGACTGAGTTAAAAGATGAGTTCCTGTATTCTTAGAATAGTGAAAATATTTTCCTTATTATCAGATAGAATATTTTCATTCTTCAGGGAACTGCTGAAAGAGCTTAATGGCTGACCAAGAGCACAACAGTTCTGAAACATAGCATTGAAAACATTCAACTGTTCAAGAGCTTTGATGGTATTTGATCTGGTACAATTTGGAGAACTAGGTACTTTAAGGCTATACCACATGCACCTGTCTGGGTTTAGATCAATAGAAACAAAACATTTAGTAAGTCTTCTCCTCCCCTTTGTGCATTTTGTATTATCTTACTAAAATCTCAACCAAATAATAAAATCAAAACCCCCACAAAATCATCAATATTAAGTTTCTATATAGCTGTATAAATAGCGATTGCAGTCATGTCATCCAACACTGACCTCCAACTTTAAAGCCTGTGGTATTTTTCACCCCCCCCCCCCTTCCTCCCAATCAAAGAACTGTAAGTAAATCAAGCTTTTTAAACCTTATAATACTTAAAAAGATAAAAAATGAAATGTAAACTTTAAAGTTTAAATGTCATATTATATACATATAGATTTATGTCATGAAAATCCTCTTTTTTTTTCTCAAATATTGATGTTTTGGAACAAACATAGGTATCTCCCAACTATAACATTGAGCATATGCTTACTCAACACTATGATTTGCATAATAAAATATAAACAAACACATTTGTGGAAGGAGGTATAGAGCCTTTTCCCATATTTTTGCCTACACCTGTGTGTGGACGGAAAGTACATGTCACTAAAGATAGCTACAGGTACCTACATTAGCTGTCGCAATTAGATTAGATAGATACTGATTTCATATTATTATACTTTCATGTTAAATTCTGAAATCTGATTGGTTTAGGCGCAGTTGGTAATTCGTTCTATTACCCTCAGCGTTAGCAACATGCTTGGCAACGGGTAACACAACGAATTGTTACATGCGCGTAAATTGTGCGCGTACGGTTCGCCGTAGAATTAACTTCATTTCAATATAAAAGCAGTAAAATTTTCTTTAAAATTAATACATTCAGTATTACAAAATAAATAGTGCCTGTTTGGGAGGGTAACTGTTGAAATTGACACCCCTCGAAAACCAATGTTTTCCCCCGCTTCTCGTCGGTTGACAATGGTTGTCTCGGGGTGTCAATTTCAACAGTTACCCTCCCAAACAGGCACTATTTATATAATGGTATTGGGAAGAAAAAAAAATTGTAATATAGCTTAGTTCTTGCGTAGATTTCCCGTATTGAGTTGGTGCTTCATGTATTATGTGATACATTGGAATGCAGATGAGTCTGCAAAAGGTTTAATAGATAATTAGGAACTTTGCCGTAAAACTTTTCAAACAAAAAATAAGCCGGTGGTCTTCCCGACGCTTAGATAGAGGAACCCAGCCTGTTTCTTTGTATAGGAGAGTTTGGATGCTAGTTTATTTACCCCTGCGGATGTGTTCGGAATGTTTTCTTTATTGTTGCTAATTATGTAATAAATCCAGAGGTGCTCGAATGAAAGTTCACGAGACTTCACGGAGATTTGTTTAGTTCCTGTGAAATTTCGAGCGGAAGTATAAGTGTTCGGTTAATATTCTCAAAATACGTATGTACTGGTTGTTTTTCATATCATATCCTACTTTGACTTATGTTAAAACATGAAAATCTTTTAGGTGTATGTCTTATTTTACCATCTAGCAGTTATTTATACTAAACGATATTATTCAGAACAGAGGAATCGTTCGTGTTCAACCACGTGTAAAGTGGTTGAAAATATTAACATTGGGTTGCTTAATAAAATCATGTTTGATGCTTGTGGTGTGCAATACCATGTTTTTAAATAAATAATGGGTGTCGGTTTTGCATAAAAACTTTGTATATATTGAGCCATTTTCAAGGAACATTCTGCATCAAATAGTATAGTCTGTTTCATTATTGATGCTATTACTAGGCCAGTCGCGGATCAAAAATTATTTCTCAGGGGGGATCTCTACTATGCATGTTAATTGTTGCAACAGCAGACAAAAACTATTTTTTGTATTGTTACATTTATTTCTAGATCACATATTTTCCACCAATTAATGAAGATAAAGTTTAAAATCACTAAACCTCTAGATTTTATATTAGACTACAAGTACCTAGATTCTATGAAATAGACTATAAACACGAGGTATAATTTTTACTGCGAAACTGAAAGGGCCAAACAAAACCACGTGGTCTAAAATTTAAATGACAATAACATTCGCAGGGGTGCTATTACCCCCTGTCACAATTCGCGCCGCTTCAAGCTGAATGTTCTCGATTTTTAAACTAAGATATTCAAATAAAATCGGCATATTCCAGGACTGGAGAAGTACAATTTTTGAAGACTATTTCTATTTAGTACATTTTTACTTGCACATTAGCCCCAATTTCGTGTATATATATGATTTAGATAAAATTTCATTGATACCCAAGTTCCACGATAGATTGCTACTTATAGATACTCCGAGGTGTTTATGCGATTCAACATCATTGAGATGGACATCATCGATTATTAATGAGGGATGAAAATTTTAAGGTTTCTTTAGTTTAAGAGAAATTCCATCATACATTCCGTTTTGTTTGGATTGAAGGATACCAGCCATTTTTTCGACCACCCCTGTAATTTGTTCAAGGTCAGAACTTAGTAATGTTCCGGATATAAATGGATTTTCAACGGTTATATGTAAATTGAAGTGTCGTCGGCGAATAGTTTGATGTTGCGTTCGATTATCAACCACTAGGTCGTTTATGAAAACAAGGAGAAGGAGTTGGCCTAGAATGCTACCTTTTGAACTCCTGCTCTGACGTTCATAAATTTTGATCGAGATTCGTTAAAAACAACACATTTTCTATTATGGAGATAACTACGGAACCAAAGTGATAGGTTTCCTCATATACCTATTTTTTCGAGATTATACAATAGGCCACACCTTATCAAAAGCTTTGCTGATATCTAAGAATACCCCTCTGATCTCTTTTCCTTGATCAATGGCCCGATTAAAGTAGTTAAGGAATGAATTCAATATATATTTGTTTTATACGAGATAAAATGGTTTGGGACAGTTTACGCTTTATAAACCGCGAAGCGGTTTATAAAAAAGCGTAAACTGTTTCAAACCATTTTATATCGTATAAAACTAATAAATATTGAATTCGTTACTTATAATTTATTTTTTTTACTCTTCAATGTAGATAAAAACGGTCATTTGACCTTTAAAATGGAGGTTTTTAAAGGTAAAACCCCTGTTTACGAGATATCTATACTTACCTGCATCAACTTTTTGCATTTTCCCCGAGCTGCCTACGATCATGCCTGAACTTTTGAGACCAGCCCTGTGGTATCATCTAGTGTTTACCCATAATGCACAAGCATACTTCCGTTTCAGTTTTGTGAGGGCCTACACAAACAGGGGTGGGTGATGCAGGTAAGTATAGATATCTCGTAAACAGGGGTTGTACCTTTAAAAACCTTCAGTTTACATCATTATCTATACTTACCTGCAACAACTTTTTGCAGAATTTGTAGCAGAAATATTGGGCGGGATATTACAATCACTATCATATAATAGTAAAATAAAAAATACACTCACTCAAAAAGATATTCTATTTTTGTTCTTTCGCCCATCTCGATGTTTCAAGGACATGACTTGGCAAAGCGAGCTTCTCCTTGAGGAACATCTCTCATATGGAATGAAGTAAAGGTGTTTTCTGTTGCCCAATGAGCTGTCTGTAGAATTTCTTCTAGAGTTGCACCATTGAAAAGGGCCTATGAAGTTGCCAATCGTCTTGTATCATGTGCACGCACATGAGATAAAGTCTCACTGTTATGTTCATACACAAACTTTACTAGTGACACAATCCATCTTGAAATTGAACTCTTGGATGCTGGTTTTTGTGAGTCCGATTTGTAAGTCAAGAATAAACACTTTTCATCACCACGAGAAGACTCTGTCCTTTTTAGGTACATTTTAAGTGCTCTACAAGGACACAAAAGCAAGTCTCTACTGTCTGTTGCAAAGCTAGCTATTAAACTCTGGTATGAATATTGGTTTCCATGGCTTTCCTAATCTCTGAGTTTTGACTAAAAACTGTATATTCGGTAATAAACGTATTCCATTCTGCTCAAGACGTAAATGGGACTCTCCAATTGAAAGAGCTTGGATTTCGCTTACTCTTGATGCTGTTGCCAGAGCTACAAGGAACACTGTCTTCCATGTAAAGTACTTCATATCGCATGAATTCATCGGTTCAAATGGGGAGTCACACAACTTCCAAAGGACAGTCGGCAAATCCCAATTTGGAAGTAATGGTCGTACATTAGGTTCAGAATTGTATATTCCTTATATTAACTTTGACAGATCAGTGTTGTTACTGACAGAACTATTGCTCCAACCCTTATGCATAGATGCTATCGCTGACCTATAACCCATTAAAGTATTTGGTTTACAATTACGTTCTTCATGCAAATAGATGAAGAAGTCTGCTAAATCAGCTACAGTGGCCTCAACTGAATCCTTTTGGTTCTTGGCACACCATTCCTTGTAGATTCGTATTCTAGCATCATACATTTTTCTTGTTGACTGTCTTCGGGAGTTGAAGATGAATGACTTAGCTTTCTCAGAAAATCTATTCTCTGTTCTTCGTTGTTTGAAATTTTCCAAACCGCCAAATGCACACTTTCTGGACTTGGATGAATGAACTGCCCTCTTCTTTGATTCAACATGTCTCTTATTATTGGAAGTTCCCTTGGAATGTCGACCAATAGATGTAGTAGGTCTGGAAACCATGACTGTCTTGGTGAAAACTGAGCGATGAGGAGAAGAACACACGACTCCTGTTCCACTTTTCTGAGTACTTTCGGAATTAATATTGGAGGCAGAAATGCATATGCAAACATTCCTGTTCAATCTACAGCTAGCGCATCACATTCCCATGCCAAGGGGTCTTGATGGAGTCTGGAAACGGAGAACAAAATACTACTAGTTTCCGGTTTTCCCTTGTTGCGAATAAATCTATGTTTGGAGTGGGAAAAACTCGCAAAATCTGCTGAACTATTTCTTGGTTGAGACTCCATTCTGTCATCTTGGGAATTTGTTGCCCTCTGGACAACTGATCCGCTATTACATTCTTTTTCCCTGGAATGTGAGCTGCTTTGAGCTGTATTCCGAGAAGGTGACACCAATGCAGAATCCTCCATGTCATCACACATAGGGCTGCAGACTTTGTCCCCCCTTGGCGATTGATGTAAGACACTACTGTTGAATTGTCTGTCCTCAGCAAGACTTGCCTGTGTTTGACATTGTCCCTGAAGTGATGAAGTGCATTCTCCACTGCACTGAGTTCCAACAGATTTATATGTGATGACTGTTCTATCACCGTCCATTTCCCCGACACATTTCGATCCTCTAGGTGGGCTACCCACCCGTAAGTTGATGCATCCGTCCACAAGGTTAGGTCTGCTCTGAAGCTCAGAATAGACGTCCCTGCCAGAACGTTCCCTCTCTCTATCCACCAGAGAAGATGTGGGATGAGGAAACTGTCGATTTGAATCATATGATCCAGTTCGTCCACATGTGGACGCCACTGGAACAGAAGGCAGAACTGAATGGGACGCATCTTGAGTCTGGCAAGACGTACCAAATCTATACAGGCTGCCGTTAAACTGAGGACTCTGAGGAATGTACGTGCTGGGATAAAAGATTCCATAACCATGGTAGAAATTGCTCCACGCAGACTGAGAAAACCGTCCAAACTGGGGTAGACCCTATTGGAGATTGAATAGTGCTCCAACATAAGTTATCTGTTGCGTTGGTTGCAGAATTGACTTGGATTGATTTATTACCAGGCCCAAGTCCATCAGTAGAAACAAAGTTCTTCTTAGTTGATGAACTAATGTCATTCGATCTGCATTTTTGAGAAGCCAATCGTCCAGGTACATATAAATGGAAATCTGTTCACTTCTTAGATGTGCACTTATTGCCCCCCATTAACTTCGTAAACACTCTTGGGGCTGTGTCAGGCGTATTGATACGTTTTTGTCGTTAGTCTTACTATGACGTAGGCAACATTCTTTATACGATATAAAATAATTTTTTAGCCAATCAGAAAGCGCGTTACAACCAGAATTAAATTATTTTGTTATACATAGTAATTGATTTATGGTAGAATCATTTAGAGAGAATCCGGATTGATGTGGAATTTATATGTTAATTAAATGAAGATAATTATAAATGTGCTTAAAGATGCATCTTTCCATATACTTTCCAAGTGCACTTAACAATGCGATGGGTCTATAATTTACTAGCAATATTAGCTGATCCTTTTTTACATACTGGGAGAACATTTAAAGTTTTCCATTGACTGGTGAGGATGAGTTTTCAAAGGAAAGGTTGATGAGTGTGTGTAACATTGGTAGAGTGTCGTTTACATCTTGAGTAGAAATAACGATTCTATCGATAGAACACTTCGAAGTATTATTTGGGTTATCTCGTAGATTAGTATTTTTTCGTCATTGACCTGTGACTGTAGACAAAAATATGTATTTGATTTTCAAAATCGTCGCTTGTCGGTGTACTATTTCCATTTCATTTGATAGAAGGAATAGAGGATTTGTTAAGTTTTTTTAATATCACTAACTCTTTTCAGTAATGTCCCGTGATAAGTACATTTATACTTATGAATTATGACATTTTGCAAATAAACTACAAAATGCCTGCAACAGAGTAACTGCTTACACATTTGGTATTTCAACACATGTGAGATGATGTCCGTAAGGTATGATCAAATTTTAACTGATAAGTTATTATTGTGAAATTATTCAAAAACCTATACTTTCATTTTTGATAAACAAGTCCAAAATAGCAAAAAAAATGAGTAAGGTGGTGGAAATGCTTTGGTGGATCCAAATCAGGGGTAGTTTCAATTAAATGCAAAGAAATACTATTGACTAATTACGTAAAGAGAGAATATATTGTCTATGAGCCTATTTAGAAAATACACAGAAGTTAAGATTTGACAAATATTGAATAAATAAATGAATCGATGCGTTTCTTCAGTGGGTGATTTTAGTTTTGATGCTCATTCGCTTAGAGGTGAGAGAATGAATTAGAACTTTCTAGGACGGGTTAACCAAGAACGCCGCTAATGATCGAAAAGTGTAGTACGAGATTATCATGCATCGCTGGGAGATACATTGGATTGGACTCCGATTCATACAAAAGGTTAATAAATTAAATGGAGCAAATAATGCTATTTTAGTATTGATTTAGTTATTCAGAACGGAGTGCTAAGAAACGGGTTGACTAATTGACATCATGGCGGAAAGTGTAGGGCGAGTTTACTATCGGCCAGATACATTGAATATGAAAGCTTTGGTTTAAAATATGCAATTAAATATGCAAAACCTAGCGTGTTTTAATTTCATACATTTTCATACAACGACAGCCTGGTAGTAAACCTTAAACATTATAATTTGTAAACATGTTGTAATGAACAGATTAGTGAAAAGGTGAAGAATAATGAGGATGCCCCGCACTTTTAGATTGTTTTTCAAAACAGTCTTTTATCTGAAATTCTTATTTGGGACAGTAATAGAAATTTTTATAGAAATACACTAAATATCAATACACTGGTTTGAAATAAACACGATGGAAAACGTTCATTTTTTCAGTCAGCTGCAACAAACAGGATTAAGGCCACGTAAATGTATATATTATCCATCTCATTTCAGATTTTTCATCTTTGTCGGCTCCTTTAAATATCCAACATTGCAGTTTTTTAATTTCAATTTTAAATAATAATTTAAGGAAGGAATCTGACCAAACATGCAACATAATTATGTTGACATGCAACAAAATTGCAATCAGATAAGAATTATACAAACTCTCAAACAATCTCAAATATCGCCCACCTGTACACCCAAGATGTTAGATGCTACCTTTTTATGTCTACATGCAACTTATTTATGTTAAATGCAACATATTTATGTCGACATGTAACATGCAACTTACTTAAGTTGACATGCGTGATGATTTTGTTGACATGCATTTTATTTATGTTAACATGCGAGATAAATATGTTGACATGCAACTTATAAGTTGTAAGTTGTATGTCAACATATCTAAGTTGCATGTCGACATATTTATCTTGCATGTCGTCACAAATAAGTTGCATGTTAACATAAATAAGTTGTATGGTGACATCAATAGGTAGCGTATTTATCATAATGGTATGGTGGCATATTATGGTGGCATATTTCTGCCCCTTGTGTGCAAGTTATTTTCCTATCAAATATGTCGACATGCAAGATAAATATGTTGACATGCAAGATAATTATGTCAACATGCAACATAATTATGTTGACATGCAAGAAAAATTGCAATCAGATAAGAATTCTACAAAATCTCAAATATCGCCCACCTGTGACTACGGAAAAGTATAACCGCCTCTTGATGTTGTGTTCAACCTCTAAATGACAAATTAAAATTGGTGTCATCTTCTTATAAAATGTATATCTTGTCAAAATTATGTCGACTTGTACAAAGAAAAAATTACAAGAAGATATAATTTGGATGATTTAACCGCTCATTTCAAGCTTTGTTGACTTTGATTAAGTCATAATATTATTTTGCGTTATAACTTTGTCGCATTTATATAAATACATAGAAATTTTCTCACTATCTTTCATATTGAAAATTAATTATGTTGAAATTGTACAATTTGTGGAACTTTTACGTCCATATTTTGATAACTTCTTGTCTGTTTACAAGGAATGTCAACTTAAGTTTGCCGTCTTAAGTTTGAGAAACAATTTAACCCAATTAGTGTCAATTATAAACACAATAATGTTAAGAAGTAAACATAATAGCTAACTGCGAAGCTCCGTAAGCGTGAAAGAGAGAGGGGCGTAGCACATTCTTTAGAAATAAAAATAACAGTTTTAAAGTGTAAAATCTAATGTAAAAATAAAACAAATATGATACAACCAAGATTTAAACAGTTTTTTTTTTTATTTCAGTATATACTTTAATCAATACATGATTGTTTTTAAACTAAATTTGTAATGCAAAACGAAGAAATGTTTGTAGATTTTACGTAGGTTTCAAATAATACATGTTTAAATGTATACATGAAGAGTTTTATCTATACCCAATTAATGATGATTTTACATAATTCGAAGTGCTTTTGAAAGATTAAATATAAAAATACCTAGAGAAATACGCATTTCCGAAGGTTTTATATAGTTCTTAAACTTAAATTTAAAAGTAAAAAAAGAAAGACTAAACCGATGTCTAATTATACTCCAGCTACTGGTACATGTAACGGTACATGATCTATTTATCCATGACTGTTTGCGTCTCTGAAAATAATTATCGGTAATTATTCATATTAAGGAAATCGTGTAAATGGTTTCATTGTCCGAATTTTTCATTACGAAGATCGACAATTTAAATACTCTTCCCCTCCTACCTCACAAGTTTAAACAATCGTTAATTATATTTTCAATGTAACTTTGAAATAGTGAAAATTTGATTCGCGTAAATTTTATATACCGTTCTAGGCTGCGATTCGCGGGAAAAACATGACGCGGGAAAAACCAGATATATACGGTAACTATCTTGCATGTCAACATCTTTATCTTGCATGTCGACATAATTAATAGAAAAATAACTTGTACACAAGGGGCAGAGATATGCCACCATACATAATATCATATCAATGTGTAAAGTGTTAATTTCCGCGCTTGCGCGGGGTATTATCTAGTTTTCTATATTTGTATTTTTGGCTTTTCCATGGAATATGCGATGACATTCCAATTTTCCCTATCGGCATTCAGTGGACGGTAAAAAGTTCCCATAAGAATTTTTTTTTTTTTATAAAATAAGCATTTGACCCAGATGCATCAGATTTGGTTAACTTCTAAATCTGTTCGGCTTTTACATATTACATGTATATTACTATTTATATATATCATCACGCCACCGTATCTATCGTCTCGTCTATCGCGCCTAAATGGCTCTTGAAAGCATTGGATCATTAAAAGTTTCAGAAGTTGTATTATTATCTAACCAAATTTCGTTTAGCGTAATAATGTCAAATCTCCCATATTCTGCTTGGATATTATCAAGCTTGTTACTTAAGCATTGAATCAATATATTTTGAAAGTTGTGGTCTAATAACTGCAACGGTGTGTGCATACAAATTTAATAAATTGAATTGAATAATTATGAAAATTTGTTTGCACACATCGTTGCAGTTATGAGACCACATCTTTCAAAATATAATGATTCAATGCTTATATTTACGTTTTTTAACATTTGTTCGCTTTCCGCAAATATGATTTATTTTAAAAGATCTAATCCTTATTCAACGAGAAATGCGCAATTAACGGAAGAGCCATGGGATTTCTTTAGTTCTCTAAAAAAAAATTAAGGTCCTTTGATTGTCGCATGACGTCATTGTGAACATTCCGGAATCTTCTACCGTTATCAGGTATATTATTAGTGTTCTGTTATGCATGGTTTGCTAATATTTCTTGAACTTTATTGTGTTAAACACATTTAGGCTAAGTAAAGAGAAATGGCACTAATGTTTAACAATTTATAGAGAGTAGTTTGAGTTGAAATCGTTGAGAATTCAATAAAAACTGATAAAACTGTACATCGGCAAACTTGGCGGAGACTACAATTCATAATTTTTTACCTGGCAAGGTGAACATTTCTTTGCAGATGTCGGTAGGATATATAATGAATTACAAAAGTACCAATTTTAAGTGAGTTTAAATCATCATTTTAATAGTTATAGACGTTTCATGTTGCTAAACTGTACATACTAGTATTCATGGTTGAAAAATTGTACCAAAATGCAATTTAAATGTGATAGCTTTAATCCTGGCAAGTTTAAATGGCCCTAACATGTTAAAATACATTAAATAAAGGATTGCAATTAATTTCTTTAAAATTTTTTTTTATAATATAGAAATCACTAAAAAAAATGTGATGTTTGGTTGGGGAGCAGTCGTCGCTATAGTTGCCATGTTAGTTAACCTGTGTGAGCTCTTGCTGCATGAACAAAATATTTGCAACATACCGATATTTAAGTTCAATTTGAATATTTACACAGCAATCTTTAAATTTAAACAAAAAATACGATTTAAACAACAACAAAAAAAACATCAAGGGTGGAGAAACCTTAAATTAAATTCTATTTAGAAGTGGGATAGGGGTCTAAAAAGTGATCGTCTTAAATAAAAAAAACAAACCATACATCATATTTCAATGAAAATATATCTGTAATGTATCTCAATAGACACGGACAAATATATCGTGGTTTTTTAGGCCTATTTTAAGAATAGGGCACCTTACTTGGAGACAAAGTTACAACTCAAATAAGCAACGTTAGACATTTTTCTCAACAAATGGTTGTAAAGAAAACACCAATGAACCTCCTTCATATTTTTTCAGATTTTGAAATCTTCAAAATAAGTCTAGCTGCAGTTCGACAGCTGTTCTGAGTGATTATCAAAAAGGGCATTGTCCAGTTCCAGTATGCATACTTTTCAAACAAAATGACATGTGGGACTTCATATTTATTGTTTTTATATCTCCTGGCAATACATGTATTTATGGCAGTTTCGGACAGAAACAAGCCAGTTCAAGAAATGTTAACATTTTTATCTTCAAATGTACAAGATGGCAGTACACCCCCTCAAAAATCCTACAAGATTAGATACATGTTACTTACTATCTCTTTTTCTTTTCATGTTTCAGTTAAGTGAGAAAAAATATTTACTACTTGTGGATTCGATCCAGCGAATTATTTCAGTTTTTAACTTATTGGACACTGTATGATCTTGCTCTCTTATAGATGTGATGGTCTTTTCCATTTTTTGACTATTGATTAATAAATTGCTCACGATGTATACTTATATATTATGTGTTTGTTTAATTTTTTGTGTTAGAATGTTTTATTAATCGGAAAACCTCAAATGGACCAATCTTGATACATGATTGTAGCATTCACACATAATTACACATATATACAAGTATATGAAACGCTATCCCTGCGTTATAGCATAAAACTATCGATATTATATATGTCATATCGGAATTACATGATGTCAAAGCCACATACATGTACAAACCATGCTACTGTCATTGATTGTTCCAGGGATCCAAGTTACCGAGTGGCAAGTGGCAGTAAATACAAAATTTACAACATAGCACCATCATGGCCAATGTAATCATGCAATCAGGATGAACGGCTTATTCTGTACTTCTAATATTGGTATAACCAAAATTTATTACATTACAACATTTACATTGATGAACGGTGTATTGTATATTCAGCATTTAAGGATATCCTCTAGTCCAGAATCATGACATATTATATCCAATCTGAACAGATTGGACTTTCAATTTGAAGATTTTTTTTAAAACTCACTAAGATAATAAAAAAAAGGCGGGGGTGGGCCTATGCTTTATCCCTCGAGTCAGCGTTGGCGTCTGGTGTAAATAAGAATAAGGATCCCCGTAGAACAATGATCGGGGTTCTTATTTTGACGTAGAATAATGACACCCAGCTCTAGAATAATTGATTAAGTTCGAAGACAAAAGACCCAGGGGTCACTTTTTAAAAAGTTAAACATGCAGAGAAATGACGCCCTCCCAAAGTAAAATGACACCAGTCGTAAACAAAAAGAGATATGGGTTACCCCATATCCAAGAGATTCGACTTAAAAATTAAATGTACTTGTTTAATCTATAAATATGATACATGTTACTTGTTGTGATGAAAACTATATCTCAGTAAAATAACTCAGAATCTAGTTCTAACGAAAGTTTTTTTTCTTCAAAAATACCCCTTCTTTTACTTTAAAGGGGCATGTTCACGATTTTGGTCAAACTTTATTTTTCTGTTTTTATTATTTACAATGCTTTAGGAATGCATTTCTAATGATCAAATGAAATTTGGATGCCAGTCGATGAGTTTTAAGCAAGATATTGGGCTCAGATTTCTTCGTCATGTAAACAAGGTTCGTGCCCTGCTTTTGTTTACATTGGTTCAATATACAAGTAAAAAATCTTTTTCAAACTGATTTCTCTATCTTCTTATTCATTTTAAGGATAAATAAACAGTTACTAACGATTAACACATTCATTTGAGGTCTAAAACTGCAATTTCCACTTCAACATTCAAAATGTAAACAAAAGCTTTGTTTACATAGCGAAGAATTGTAAGCTCTGTAACTCGCTTATAACTCAACAAATGTAAATTAAATTTTGGTTGCCTATTAATTGAACTGTTAATTGCTATCAACTCACCCGGTCTAGGTGTCCAGCTGACACGCTTGGCCAAACCTGTCAATCAGGGTACAGGCTATTTTTCTTTTTGATTGACAAGAGGTATGTTATTGACCTCAATCCAGGTAAATTTTAGGGGAGGTGGCTTGAAATTGGGTCTTTAAATATAAGTATATTAGTACTCATAAAAAATACGATCCGTTGCGAGAGCCCAGAATACTCAGTCCATATTCAAAATTGAAATTCGAAATACGACATTCGAAATACGACGTTTGAGATTTTAACAGCCATCTAGGCTTCCGTAGCCTAGGTTAATAAAAAACTAAAAAATACTGGTTTGAGGTTACAACTATAACGGGGCGCTCCCTCCCTGTAGAGTACTTATACTGGACCAACCGTGAGCTTATTCTCTCGTTGTTGGACACAGCCTCATCAAACCTCCAACAAGCCAACACGCGTTTTAGTTTTCAGACTTTTATATAGATTTTACATGGAATATACTATTACGTGAGTTTGGTATGCATCAGTACCGAAGGTCTGATTCCAACTGACTATTAATTTACAATTCAGAATTATATATAATGAACAATGGAATAACACAGTAAAAAATTAACATAATATGTACAGAAGTAAGAAAACCAAAGAAAGAACAGCTATTGAGTAACTCTTGACATTTTAGCAACAGGTACATAAAAGGATTAATAAGATGAAAGAAGTTTCAGTAAACATAAAGAGAAGTCAATTATGATTGTGCCTCAGGTGGAATTAACGCTGCGTGGAATTTAAAACGCTTTTAAAACAGTTGTTGAAATAGAGGAAAGTTTTTGTAGCAATTAACACAAAGTCCAAAATAGTTAATGTACACAATAATTAAAATAGTCAGAAAGATTGATTTTCACAGCGTTACACAACGTCTATAGCATAGTACACTATAGTAACGTGCGTTTTATCATAAATGAAATAATCAAAACTGATTTGGACGGCATATGTAAAGTTCTTGATATGAAAAGTGTAAACAGAGAAAGTTACAGATATAATGGGTTTTTGTGAAGTGTGATAGATAATTCAGCGCTTTAATAAAGTGTTACTGATCACCTTTTTCTTAAAATTCTTTTATCAAGACTTCTGTTCCACAGTTTTTTTGAATATCAGTTTAAAAATATCAAGTTACTTCAGTTGTTATTTGATTATAAAAAGGCTAAATATTATAACGATTTTTTTCTTGATTACAAATGTAGAAAAGAGAGACATGACAAACTCTTTAAAGATACCATTTACATGTATGCCATCTATTTTAAACCCCAAAATACACATGCAATGACTGTACATTACCTTGGCGATATGCATTGGTCAACTGTTCTAATATCCAATCAATATAAAACAAACTTTTGACCAGCTTTAGATCTTTATAAACTTAATGATATTAAAGATTGTAAAATCAACAAAATAAAAGTTCGAACGTTCACCTAGTAAATCAAACACTTTTTATTTCACTTTATAATTATGTTGTCTTTATTCTAAACAGCCGCGTAATAAAACATTTTCTTCAACACTTATGTTCACATGCAAACAATTGAAATTTATTAACTCTATATTTTTTTTATTACACAATGCCTAGAATTGAGACGCGATCATTATCTATTAAATGAAATGATCATTCTGTATGCACTGTTTAAGAAATCGATTTCAATTAATTTATTCATCAAATTTCACCAACTTAATCCATTAAACCTTAATTCCAAACTCGTCCACACTTTTTAAATAAGATCCCAGTTTCCAAAAAAGAGTAAAATTGGCTTTCGATATTTGTTTGCATTATCCTTGTGTAGGTCAAAGAGGAGGTAACTTCTTTGAGGTCCTGGAGTGCAAACTTTGGAATGTATCAGAGGGGCCTTCACATAGAAACTGGAAAAACAATCAGTGTAGGCATTAAGACAAAATAATGTTACCATTCTGGTGTTTATATAAAAAGAAGTCGGTATGAAATATTTGTAGAAATTACAATTTGATTATTACAGGGATGCAACATTTCTCCATTTTACAATGTTTGTGACGTATGTAAAGATTAGGTAATTGTTATCATTTCAATTTCTTAAACTATTTTTTTTTTCTTTTTTTTTTTAAATTCTTATACAACTCTAGTCATCGACAGCTGATGAAAGTCTTTGTTCAAGTAATCCAGACCAGGATTTGAACCTAGAAATACCATACACATTATGGTCGCTTTACATTAAGCTACCTGAATTTGAAATGAAAAGGAACTTCAACAGCTGCTTTTAATAAAAATACATTTCTGTGTTATATAATATCCATCAATGAAAAATAATCTATTAATTACAATCAATAAAACATACTAATCATACTTGCATGTATTACAAGTTATCCTTTTAATATAGAACATCTTAAGTGCATTTCAAACAAGTGATTATTCTATGTAAAATAAAAGATGACTAAATAAATGTGCATAGTTTATTTTGAGAGTTTGTTAATAAATAAAACAATTAATCATTGCTGATCGACATATTAAAAATCTACCTGGTTTTGTTTTCTTTTTGTTATCAATAACAGATATAGTTATATGGGAAAACGAAAAGGGCAATTGTTGAGTCTATTGTTTTGAAAATCTTTAGAATAAAGAAAACAACTGCTTCAAAAATAAAATAGAATTGTAAACCAAAATGGAACGAGCTTTTTTGTTTACACTATATAGCAATGTGAGCGATGCATCTCACACATTACTAGAAAACTGCTAAACCAAATATTTGTTAAGCATTAGATATACATAAATCCTAGTGAAGTATTGTAAACAAAATGAAGTTTAAATATTTTCGGCTTTCAAATCATGTAAATGAGCATAGTCACAACAGTTAATTTTTAACTATAAGAACATGGCTTGTGCGATATTTTTGTTTACATTCTGGATCATATCATTTTAAAAACAAATGTGTACTTTGTTAATTGTCTACAGATTTTTCCATTTTCCCAATTACCACAAAGAACACACGGCGGGTTTGACCGGTCAGCAGAGGACGTTGACTCGTCCATGGCACTTGATTCAACCTCTAATATTTGTAGAGGTCCGTGTTTGCTATGCTCCGGTTTTGTATTTTTCCTTTAAACTTTTGATTTTGAACACTGTTCGTTATCACCGAATTTCATTTTAAGTTGCAATTAAAAGTTTTTTTATTTTACTTGAAAATGTATTAATTACAAAAACCCCGAAATTTCAAAAAACTACCTGACAAAACAAAGATAAAAAATAAGCAGCGTTTTCTGCTTGTAACTATCTTGTAACTAGATAGCCAGCATTCAAAAGTTGTAAACATGTTAAATAATGAACATAATAAAGAAAAATGAAAAAAAAAAATGACAAGTAAATATTTGAAAAAAGTAACACCAAATTATGACCACAACATTTTAAAGATGTGGTATCTGAAGAAATTAAAATATTTATAACTTATTAAAACTCGTATTTTTATGAACTATGATGCTTATTAAACTAATAAAGATACTATAAGGCTGACCATGTGTATCTTTAAAATATCCGTGTTAACTTTAAATTTTTAGTGATTGCGTCCTCTTGCCATTATAGATTCTTTAAACATGTTTAAGATCTTTCATTTAAGAACTTGGTTAAAAAAATTAGTGAATCTTTCAAAAATGAATATTTGCACCTTATAGATTAACCCATTATGTATGAATTGTTATCAATGATATTTAGTAGGGATCCGCTTGTACCTTTAAGGCAGAAAAAAATTGTACAGTTGTTTGAAGAAAAAAAACAACTTTGTTTACTTACTTTTAACACATTAATTTGGCTTTCCTCCTGTTATCCAATACTGTATTGAGCGAAGCCGTTGATTGAACTTTTGACCTTATGTTATCTATGTATTCCTTCATTCCCAACAATCATTAAAGATTGAAATTGAAAGAAGACTTTGTACAGTCCAGCTTGTTTACGAATAGAAACACGGAACACATATCCATTCAAAACACTGAAATAATGTCGAGGTGAACTATCAAAAGTCGCCATTTGTAATGCTATGTTTACATTATTTGAGCATGCGTATGTTAATCTCAAGAAATCTCTCAAATTTGAGCACTGCAAAGCAAGCAATAATAGAATGTTTATCAAACATGATATTACATCCTCAAAAGAAGAAGTCTTTCACTGAATTTTATTTGCTTGATTACAAATGTAGAAAAGAAAAAAAGACACATTTTAAAATAGCTATGCAATTTATTTTAAACCCCAAAATATACAAGCAATGACTTAATTTACTCTGGCGATATCAATATGCAAAAAAATGTTGACCAGCTTTAGATCTCAATAAACTTAATGATATTAAAGATTTTAAAATCAACAAAATAAAAGTTTCAACGTTCATTTAATAAACAGGAGCTTCTTATTCACTTTATAATTATGTTGTCTTTATTATAAACAGCCGCATAACAAAACATTTTCTTCAACACCTATGTTCACATGTAAACAATTAAAATTTATCAACACTATATTTTTTTTTTATCACACAATGCCTAGAATTGAGACGCGATCATTATCTATTAAATATAAATGATCAATTTGTATGCATCTTTTAAAAAATGATTTCAATTAATTCATTCATCAAATTTAACTAACTTAATCCATTAAACCTTAATTCCAAACTCGTCCACACTTTTTAAATAAGATCACAGTTTCCAAAAAGAGTAATATTGACTTTAGATGTTTGTTTTGTTTTAAAATTATGCATTATCCTTGAGTAGGTCAAAGAGGAGGTAACTTCTTTGAGGTCCTGAAGTGAAACTTTGGAATGTATCAGAGGGGCCTTCACATAGAAACTGGAAAAACAATCAGTGTAGGCAATGGACAAAAATAATGTTATCATTCTGGTGTTTATATAAAAAGAAGTCGGTATGAAATATTTGTAGCAAACTAAAATGTAAAACATATTTTAAAGCAATATGAGCTGTATTTTTTAGAATGTTATTTTGCTGCAAAAACCTGCTAGTATGATAAGTCTGCATATAACTTAAACTTTTATGATAAATAAGGTTTGAAAAAATCATTAATTTTTGTCAAAGGAAATATTTTTCTTCTAAGGAATATATAGCAAATCAATTTTTGTACAGGACGACAATAATTCAATTTTGCTCCAAATAAGGCTTCTTAACGGCCTTTTTCACAAGAATATGGCTAACAAAAATTTAAAAACCATGATATTTTTGTGATTTTAGTAGAAAAGAACATTTTAGTAAAAAAAAAAAAATTCAGCATGAAAAATGCAGCTCATATTGCTTTAATTACAATTTGATTATTACAGGAATGCAACATTTATCCATTTTATAATGTTTGTGATGTATGTAAAGATTAGGTTACTGCTTTTATTTCAATTTCTTAAACTATTTTTTTTCTTTTTTAAGAATAATTCTTATACAGCTCTAAATCATACAAAATGCACAGCACATTTGTTACTTATAAAATATATCTTTTTAGAAAAATTGAAACCACACCTGATACTTTGTTCAGTCATTATATAAGACGTCATGGGGACTAAGACTAGTTCAAATTACTTTTGCTTATTGTGGCCGGAGATTTGTACATCGCATACCAAGGGATGTTAATGTGGTTCACGTAAACACTGTATTTTGGTTTTACAAGAATGCAAAGCTTGATTTTGTCAATATAACAATTACTAGTCATAGGCAGCTGATGACAAGTTTTGTTCACATAATCCAGACCAAGATTTGAACCTACAAATACCATAGTATACACATAATGGTCGCTTTACATTAAGCTACCTGGATTTGAAATAAACAAGACCATCAACAGCTGCTCTTTAGGGAGCAAATTAAAATCACAGAAAATTTAAATACATGTACCTTTCTGTGTTATATGATATCTATCAATAAAAAAATCTTATAAATACAACAAGTTAGATATGCGTATTATACATAACTATACTACACTGTCTCTACTTTCAATATAGAACATGTTGGATGCATTTCAATCAAAAGATAAATAAATCGACCGCATTATTAATTAACAAATGCTAAAGGTAACAAAGGTAGTTAAAAAGCTATTCGAAAGGCAATATTACTAAGGCTTTTCAAAATGTAGAAAAAAACATGCTTGAAACATTCAATTTATAAGTCCATCAAACTGTCAACAGAAAGTGAACGAACCCTGTTTACACTACATAGAATTGTGAGCGATGTATCTCACATATTACTAGACAACTGCTTAACCAGTTATTTACAGTTGTTAAAGAAAAAAAAACCTTTGTTTACTTACTTTTAACACATTTATTTGGCTTTCGTTCTGTTATCCAACACTGTAATGAGGAAAGCCGTTTATTAAACTTATGACCTTAGGTCATCTATGTATTCCTTCTAACATTCCCGGCAATCAATAAAGATTGAAATTGAAAAAGACTGCCTTTGTACGGTCCAGTTTGTTAATAGAATCACGGAACACATTTCCATTCAAAACACTGAAATAATGTCGAGGTGAACTATCAAAAGTCGCCATTTGTAATGCTCTGTTTACATTTTCTGAGCATGCGTATGTTTATCGCAAGAAATCTTTCAAAATTGAGCACTGTAAAACAAACAAGAATAGAATGTTACTCAATAATCAAATACAAACAAATGAAAATTATCTTACATCGTCAAACGATCATGTCTCTATACAAAGAAGCAATGCAAATATTCTTATAAATATCAATTAAAGGAAAATTTTACAGAAAAATGTCGAACGTCCGTAAGTAGGATATTTTACCTAAACAGATACATACGTCTGGAAGGGGTACCCATTCTTGAATCCTCGTATCTTATCTATTTTGGTATCTAAGACTAAACTCTTTCATTAGTTTTACAGTGCAATAATTTTTCTAATTGATAGCTATCACGAAAATGCCCCAAGTGTACGTAGAAGCGAGTATTAAGCTTAAGATAAACGCGTAAACTTCGGTGCGGTTGTGAAAACAGCACTTAAATTTAAACGGACCGCAACTCGGATATTTATAGCACTTCGCTGGCACTCAAGGAGGATAGCGTAGGGATATATATATATATATATATATATATATATATATATATATATATTGTAGTCATTATATAAAAACGTATAACATTTTTTTGGATTTTGAACTCGAATATCCATGTCAAAACTTGATTACGATCCAGTATGTAAGTGCATAAAAAACATAATTAGTGTAACGTTTGCTTTATCATGCGAGTTGGTGATTGAATGTTTAGGACATTGATAAAGACAAGTCATTATGAGAACAACTTTAAATTTAATAAAAATTACGCGTTGCAGAAAAAAACGAGATTGAAGCATACCGACTTGTATTATATTAAATATTAGTGTTGGTAAAACACATGTAAAAACAAGGCATTTGTATTAAAATGATAACAAATAACAGGACAAATTCCATATATTTCATTTTTTTTCTTTTATGTAGTATTCTCGGAAAAGTGTCAACAACAATTCTACCAAAGCAACACAAAATATGAAATCAAAATACACGGACAGTGATTACGATCATCTAAACGATGCTTTTGACACGGACACAAATGATAAAAGCATGTATGATCATGCTCAATATATTTCCAAAACACACTCAGAGCAGCAAGTGAACAAAGACAATGGAGATTACATGCAGACGAGTCCAATGAACGAAGACCGTTCGTATGTAGAAGTAACAGGAGAGGGATCTGAGGGATTTGTGCTCGACAATCAAAAACAAACGGGAAATGTAACAAATGGACACTATTTTGTTCTGAAAAAAGAAACAAATTAAAACCATATGATTTATTTCCTTTATTTGTTTACGTCGAATTTGTTTTCTCTGCATGTGAACAATAAATGTGCGTGACTTTTATTGCCATTTTTTTACCGCAATTTAAAGCATAAAAGTGTTTTTAACAAAGTATATGAAAAAACACCCATTAAATACATATTTACATGTATATTAGTTTTCAGTTTGAAATTTAAAAAAATCAAATAAAGATATAATAACAATGGTATTTTTTGCGATTTACACAAATACTGGACAATTTACTCATAAAGCATGTCGACCTTGAGACAAGTTGCCGCCAGTCAAAGGCAAATCGACCGCCCTACATTATGTATAATACATGTATATATACTAGGCATGACGTTACGACGGGCGAATTTACAAAATTATGACAGCAACTTTAAAGTCGTCATCCAAGAAAAATATTGACGCCATTGAAAAAAGAAAAACAGATCCTGAAATAAGACATACCAGAAACCAACATATATCATAATCAACAAATTTTGAGACTAGGCCATTTTTAATGATTCATGGGTCGAGTTCTTTAGTCTAACTCACCCCAAGTCAAGACAACTCCCCCTATTTTTTCAAAACATATTTTATCTAAGCATTGGATGGTCATTTTGGGATACCGGTGGTCCGTTCAAACAAATTTAATGTCGCGTGTTTGCAGGGTATTCCCGATGATTTGGCTGCACGGCCTGGTGTTATATACGACCGACGATAACAAATTAACTGTTCAATGCTATTATTGATATTAATTTTGATGTTAATTTGTCTAAAATATTTCTGTATATTCGCTATTAAGCTAATATATTCGCTTTTTGTCACGGATATGAATAAAAGATGGAACAACCATAAAAAAAAATAGTTGCATAGTGCGGCTACCGCGGTTAGAATCATAATTCCAGAAAGGAACTTTGCAAGGAAACTATTTGAGATCGAATAATCATAAATCTATTTTAAACGTGTAATGACGTTTTCTTGTGATCATACGCCGTGATCAGATTTGACGTGTTTTATGAAATTTGAACGTCGCAGATTTCCAATATAGATATTAAGGACGGCGGACCCAATTCATTTCCACAACAGATTTCTTATTTAAATTTTTATGTAATGTTTATCTGTTAATGGCGAGTAAAAATCAATTAAAAAATACATTATCCTCGACTTCCTTATTTTACTTGAGGCATTTTAAAATTTGGGTACAAAATCCCCAGATATAAAAGAAAGTAATGGGAATTTTTGGGGTGAGGTATAAAAACTGATATATTAAATATTCCGGAATAGATTTTTTCCTCTTATTAAATTGTAAGAAGTCAATCAGCTAACCGATGAACGGAAAAAAATGAGGGCATCAACCTAAATTTTTTGAGGGGTTTTGTCAAAGTTCACTGCATGGTTCATTTTTGTTCAGAAATATAATTGAAAAAGGACACATTTAATTATTGCCTGACGTTATGATCTGCAATATACCTAAATATTGTTAGGTTAAAATATAAATTTAATATCTACCAGATAATAACACTATAAACTGCCTTTGGGCGTTTAATGGTTTATAAACCGTTTAAATATTACGGACTTGTCGCAAACAGAGAAAATTTGTACTAATTTTTTGTCTTAATTTTTCTCTACTAAAAATATTTCGGCATCACAAATTATGTTTAGTAAAATGAACATTTTATTATTTTCTTTTATTTTGATGTACGAAATTACGACAGTCATATTCATAGCATATGCGTGGATTTCTGCGCAGAGGTGCGAAAAATCACAGCATAGATAAAGTATATAATTTCTTATTTTAATGTATAATACTCAATGACATTTAATCTTAAAGAACTTTTGGATATGAGCTTTGATAACATTATCACTTAACGAGTTTATTTTTGTACACTTTAGTTCGTTTTTTGTAGCACTTTTCAAATAATTATAATTTCTTAAAATTAGTTCACATGCACATTCATTTTAAACGCGCAGATTATCTCCGAAACCTTAACACTTTACCATTTGGATTACTTATGTCATCATCGTATCTTAAATGTCTTCACAAAAGATCGTCCCTCTCGGTAAACACTCCAAAATGTATATTTTATTTGAAATAGTTCTGCTTTTTAAAAATATTCTTTTAATTGAACTAAGTAAGTCATCTCCCAAAAAGTAAAATTGTACATGAACGTGTCGTTTTAATTATCTTGTGCTTAGGTTTCATAATAAATGATAATATTATATCAATAAATATTGTTATCACAAGGACAGAAGAATGCCATCGTTTGATGGTTGACGCCTTAATTAAGTTGGTTATGCTTATAATGACGGTAAGATATCATAGAAATTTGAACAGCTAATTTGCTCTATTTGCACCATTTGTTTCATCAATTAAAAAAGTACTATAAATTTGCATAACTAGAATGCACCAGGAAATATATTTTATTTAATAATGAAGAACATATTTATTAATTGTAAAAAATACAATTCATTTGCTGATTACAGATGAATTGAGTAAATAATAGATAAATTTAAACTGTTTGTTTGATGTTTGATTTTCTTTATACAATATTCATTGAAACAGTTTGAAAGATGTGAAAAAAAAATCAACAACAATTCAAAGACCAGATTGGAATTTGTTTCAGATTTCCTTTTGAAAAATCAGGCACTCAAACTATTTTTTTGTTCAAATCATTTCCTTTTTATGCGGAAATAAATTTGTTTTTGAATTGAAAATCTCCATTAGTTTTTGTGATACATGTATTTATTGATATACCGGTATTTATAATTATAAAGGAACACTGATTTATAGATCAAGTTTTTTATCCAAATTATTTTTTTTATTTCTTTTTTTTTTGCAATCATTTCCTTTTTATTCGGAAATACATGTATATTTTTTTAATTGGAAATTTCCATTAGTTAGCATGATGACTATAAATGCATACAACAATAGAACGCTGTTAAATAAATTAATAGAGTTAAATTTAATCATGTAAAATGTTTCATATTCCTCTCTTTAAAAATATTGAGGAAGCAGTATTCACTATTGAATATGAGTTACAATTATAATCTTAATTAATAAGATAATCTAAATACGGAATTTTCATACACTTCATTTACTAAATTTATTTCGTGGCTCCAGATAATCATCAAGTGAATTCTGACTGCCTTGTCTATTGTCTGTGCAGGTATTCATATAATAACCCTTCTGTTCTCGGTCTAGGTCACTATTATCATCATTACAATGAATCGGTTTAAGATAGTTTGAATCCCTTTTGTGAAATTCTGGGTCTAAATAGTCATCGCGTTTGTTCACGTAAACTGGCTCTGGACATCGTATGTTTCTCTAGAATACAAAAAAATATACTTACATGTAATGTCTTAGTAAAATATGACAGATGGAACAAAAATTATATTCCTAACTTTAACTTTTTTACTAACTTTTACAAATCGTTATAAAATCCGTTTACCTGGCGATTTCTTTCTAATAATCTGCTTGACCGTGGAAGGTGATGTCTTTGTAGTCTGTTTTCGGTTGAAAACCGAGTATATTCTTCATTAATCACTAACGACATTTGCGCACTAAAAGAGCATACTCTTTTTAATCAATTTCATATTTTTTTTTCTCAAAAAGAATTTGAAAGCAGATGACAAATTTAAAAAATAAAATTTTTTGATGACACAACGATATATTTGGTAGTTTATTATAAACTAGGTTAATTGAGTACATGCTTCGCCTTCTAAAATGGAATATGAAACATATCAAATTCAGACAAAAGTTCGAAGTGGTAACAAATGCTTTACACATATATCCAAAAGCTTCGTTATTATAATAAAACAAAGCGTTTCTTCTATATTAATAAGTTAGTAAACTTTTAAAAACTGCACCAATTTTATTTTGCAGCACACTTATTTTTTTTCAAAACAGGGCAGTTATTGATTTGAAAGTGGAACTAACATTTGCTAACAAATTGGTTATGTTCAAAGATCCTTTCTTCTTTACAAACCTTTCATAATTCTCTGCTTTGTGCCTCTTTGTACATAAAAACATTAGTCCAATTCCAGAAATGATTCCTATCATAAGGTTTGTACAGCATAGAAGACCGATGTTATCCTTATCTAAAACAGTAATACCAAATGTAAAGGCAACAGTAAAGCAGTTGATGCCTGTTGAAACTAATGATATTAGCAGAACTATTCCACAATAATACTGCATCAATACCAAAATAAATCAACTTTGATTATTAAACAATAATGTATTAACCGTTATTATTGAGAACGAAATCATTGTGCTTTAATCTAAAAAATCTTCTATTCTAATATAAAAAGAAGCCTTTTGTTACGAAGATAAAAATTATTACAGAAAACTGTGAAAGAAAAATTGAGAGGGAAAGAGAAAACTTGCATATAGACTTACAATCTGATTTCAAATTTAAAGATTATGTATGATTTTATTTTCGTTCGTTGAATCTAAAATTGAAAGTAATTAAAGCGTCTTACTATATCAAAGTTTTTTTGTTATCGTACGCAATACATTGCTATATAAAAAATAACAATTACAAAGCGTGAACCATCTCAAAAACCCATAAAACGAAACACAAATTCAAAGCAGAGCAACACGGACCTCCAGATAGGTAGAGGTGGGATCAGGTGCCTAGGAGGAATGATCACCCTCTGCTGACCAAGGCCACCCGCCGTGTGCTCTTTGTCGTAATCGGGGGAAAAACAGAAAAACTCTGTAGACAATTAGGTGATTAATTGTCTAACAATTAGTATGAAAAACGTCGGTCAGCATGCGACCCAGTGGAAGATTGTATTTGCTGACAAGGTCGTTGTATCGTCCATAGAACTTACGAAAAGATGATTTCAATCAAGACTGTTGATAGTCCTGTTTTATCAAGCTTGCTTCGCCTTAGAAACTGTTCATACGAAGACCATTCCCTTGCGTATCGAATCAACTGAGATACGAAAACACCATATGCAGGTGATGAAGGTATATTGCTACACAAGTAAGGAAAGTTCGCTATAGAAAAATTGAAGTCATCGCGTTAATCATAAAGTTTTGTTGTAAGGTTACCATCAATGTTCATTTCCATTAAAATATCGAAATATTAAACAGATGACGCAGACTCTGTGGTATCTTTTATTTAAAGTTCACTGGGATATATCGAGTCGAGACGTAAGTATGGGAATAACAATTGTTAATTGATAATACGTCGTTGATATACCTGAATGTTGAGTTGAAGGCCACAGTGAGTGATTCATTTTTTCACGTACAAGTTTTTTGAATTAATTTTGCTCCATAAGAATACAAAACTATATATGCATTGTAATAATTTATGATCTAAAAAAAATTTGAACCAAATCCTGGCTGATTAAATTGTTAATCTCCATAACAATTAATAATAGTAACATAAATCTTACCAGTGAAAAATGAACATCCCATCTGAACAGATAGATTACGCAACAGTGTTCCTAAATGACAATAGATTTTGACTTAGTTTTAATCCTCAAAATTTGCTAGATACGATTTTCACAGTTGTCTCATATATATATATATATTTAAACATTTTTATTACGTCATGCTCTACACATACACAATCTTCCTTTGTGAACTTAACTTACTCTTTAATATAAGTCACATGATCTTCCCTATTCCTGCTTTTGTCATTCGATTATCAAGGGAGAAAATAAGAAAATGGTACAATTATTTGAAGGAAATAAGTATCCAAATGATTATAAAAACCTGAATAAGTATTATATATTCTACTACAACTTAAACGCAAGCAATTGAGCTAAGGAAAATATTCATATATCGTGATTTATCTCTAGTGTTTCAGTTAAAAGTCAGCAGTTTAAATCAATGTAATATAATTAAGGCTGGAAAATATGTAAGGATGATGGGATAGCATTGCAACGCCCTTCAGCCACCTTAAAGTTTTTGGCCACCTTTCAGTTCACAGTAAAGTTTTATCTTGTGTGAAATACCAAAGATTGTAAGTCAATGTATTGTATTTACACCCCGCTTTAAAGTCGAAGTTACGAAGCGTTATTTATACACATATACATGTGTACCTTAATATCGATATTTAAACACTTAATACCAACATTGCAATAAAGTTTTCATAATTTTACAAATTATTCAAACACGGACATAATCGAAAATGTTATTGTAAAAATATATAATTTTCCTGAATGTTTGTTGTAATTGGTGATATCAAAGCTCTTTATTGCACAATGTAGAAAAAATCATTTCCTTCAATCATTTATGTTGATATGTTTACTATAGAAAAAAAATAGAGCTAAAACATATATTGAATAACAAGACAGGCACACGCTTACTTATGATGAATTGCAACATCTTAATTTGGTTCATACAACTGCCACGCAATAATATTTATGATGTTCTATTTTCAAAATGTTCATTGCAAATTTTCTAGGAAACACCAATATTGATAATCAATGATACTGTTGACAAAACATATCATAATGGACCACTTTTGTTTGATTGTTCTTGTTAAAATGAGAACGCCTCTTTCTGCATTGTAACAATTAAGTCTACTACTTTCTACATTTCTTTTATTTCATATTATGGTATTTTATTATTGTTATTTTTCACATAAGGTTTGTACCCAAAGCAATTAATTTCATATTATATACAAGTATTTCGCTTCAGGAAGGAATACAAATAGCATTTTATTATATTTCCTGGTGAATAATTTAGTTAAAATAAGCTAGTTTTCGAAATTGTTTACATGTAGGATGTTTTATTTAAAGAAAAATTAGCGTGGCTTAATTACGGTTTCTTTGTTTATCGTTAGTCATGACGAAAGCACACAATGTTTTGTATGAAAAATTAATTATTGTAGTCGAGGATTTGGACGTAACACTGTAGAAACGAGCTAATATATCCAGAAATATGTACATGAATAATTATATCACACAAAATTGGAAAAGAACCTAATTGTTTTGTAACAGGAAAGAGATACAGATCTCGAAGTAAAAAAAGGGGGGTGCACAACTATTTAGTTGAAAGTATTGTAGTATGAAATGCATTCTCTTAGCAAGGCTTTTTACTACGAAGCTAGAATTGTGGCAAATTAAAGTATTAGAAGAACTTGTATTATACGAAACCAAACATATCCTGTCTATTTAGGAAAAAACATCATCTTTCATCCATTTATATTCATCATTGGTCTCTTTTTTCATTAAAACACTTGAAACAATTAAGAGTTCCTAAAAATTATGTCTAAAGAATTCTAAAATCTCAACAACAACAAATCACTTATCGCCTTCAATATTACTCAGTGCTTTGATAGAATCTTTTTTGTTTGTGGAAATGAAAAGGATATCCCCCCCCCCCCCAAAAAAAAACAACAACAAAAACCCCCACAAAAAACAACTCTTATGACAATCAATGTAACAGTCTCCAATAGATCGACGTAACATGCTGAGATGTCTTTATTTCCTTGTTTATGACACGCTCATAAAGGGACTTAGACATGATTTAAAACTATTAATTTCCAGATTTAATGTTTCATTTTTTATGACTAACGTGAACATTTTTTAAGGAGGCCGATTTTGGTTTTTTTGCGGAAAAACTACAATAGCGTAACTCTTTATTTTTTAACCATATGTAATTTAAACCAACTCTAGTTTATTTGCGAAGGTTCGTGAAAATCGACCGTCTGTTTCTTTTTAGGGACCATCTCAAAATAGAGGTACATTTACTATTAGAATATATAGGAAACTGTCATTTTCCACACATCAAAGCAGTTTTTAAAAAAAATACTACAATAGCTTTTTTTCTCAAACTGTTATATATGATTAGTAATATCATTTCCTACCTTATATGTAAACAACACAAAATTCTACCGTCTGGTTTTTAGTAGGGGCCATCTCAAAATATTAAAATGCACCAAATTTTGCTATGTATTTGGATCATCACGAATGATGATTGGTATAATGGATTCATTCCAAAAATAAGGAACATGTTCTCGAAGATAGCATCATTCTGTATATAAAATTTCAACAGCGTACAATTTTTACTTTTTCTTTTATGTTATTTCTTATAACGTACTCCTACAAAGCTTCATTTTATCATAACGTCTTAAAAGCGCAATGGCAATGCTCACCTACCGCACAACGTAAATATCGTGTTAAAAAAATAAAAATTTCCTTTAAAAATCTAAATATTTGTATCTGTATTTTGTTTATTGTGTTCAATTTTATAAATGATATCGAAAAAATTCAGAAGAAGTATAAATAAACTGTATATATTAGAATGCGCAAAAACATGCGCAATGCAAACTAAAGTCGGTCTCCTTAAGTGTGATACAGATATCAAACGTCTATGTTATGGCAACTAAGACCGAGTCTTATTTTTGTGTATAATGGTATTATATTGGTAAAAGTTACATCTTAATTTATCTGTTAATAGAGTTATTAATGATCACGATATGACAGTTTATTTTGTTTGTCACGAGTTATTTAGTCGACAAAATATTAATTTCTTTACAGTGGGTGTAAATGAAAAGATTAGTCGAGTTTTGTTAATATAACAAAGAATTCTAGGTTCTGTATTTGGCATGTAAATTGGTTTATGATATTAAAATCATTTCTATGAAAAAAATACGATTAAAAATTTTAAGCTAAATCCACGTCTTAATGCCTTTAAAATTAGACATTTATTTTTGGTATTTTATAGGTTATAAAGAAGTGTTATGTGAAAAAGTAGCATACGTATTTTTCAATGAAAAAATTGAAATCCACTTTGTTTTAAGAGGTTGTAATCGTACATATATAACAACATGCAATTTTAAGAAATACAAAAGTTTTAGTGTTATTCAATAACAGTTCTTCTAAGTTACAACGTTAAAATTGTGTATTTATAAAACAATGTTAATGTATTTGATAACCTACATTCTTTGCTCTAGAGTATTAAATACTTTAACTTTATGCTATAACGTTCATAACATTCATAAATAGTTTACTTCCAAATTTTAAAGAATTCATGTATCTAAATATATACTTACTTTGTTATTAGAATTTACAAAAAGAAGAAATATATTTGTTTTTACTTTAAAACTATATATGAAATAGGTCAAATTTGGCCCCAATTGCCTTTTTAACCGGGTTTTCGAAAGGAAAAATCCGATTATTTAAATGGTTAAAATGGCGGTCGGGCGGGCGGACGGCTGCCAAAAGGACAGCCCCGTTGTTAGAGAGGAGCACATTGCTTGAATTTTGATTTTGATAACTTATTAAAAAAAAATACCAGCTATTGGGCACAAAAGAAAACTGTAACATTGAAAGCTTTTCTCTTGTTCAACGACTTTTAAGTGCATCAAATTCGTATGTTATTGCCTGACGTCATGACGTCATGACTTCAGGCATATCTAAGGTTTGAAAGTTACCTTCTCCGATACAGTGCAGACAACAGAAGCAAGCAATATCAACATTTTTCATTAAAAAAGATTAACCGATGCAAGAGAATATTCCAGAATTTCAGAGCACATTGTGTGTACACATCACAAGGGGGGAGGGGGTTGCAAAGATTTGATGTAAGATATATATTCCATCTACTTTTTTTAATTATTTGCACTCACTTGCAGTTTATGACACTTTGAAGAAGAACATTTTGTTGTTTTTCAGTCTTAAATGAATACATTTCAGTGATAAAAGTCGTTTAAAAATAAGCTGTTTTATGCTAAAAACGAGATAATAGCAGGCTTTAGGGTTTACTTTCCGTTGTCACACAAAGTATTTCTAAGCTGTGCGTATTTTGATGAAAATAAATGTTTAAATGAAAAAAAGACAATAATAAACTGTCAACCATCTCAAAAATCCATAAAACAAAATACAAATTCAAAGCAGAGCAACACGGACCTCTAAGGACAGGAGAATACAGTTGAACTTTGATATCTCGATATTTCGAATACAATTGAGATGTCGAATAGATTTGTAAGTCCCAACCACTTTTTCAAAAAGTGTTTTAACCCCGATATCTCTAAGTTTTTAAATAGTCCCATCTGGTTTGAGGTAACAAATTTTGACTGTATTAATCAAATGTACTACTGTGTTGTAGCACATTCTATTCTATTCTCAGATGGACAAAGGCACACAGAAGAAAGTAAGAGAAACATAATTACTTATTAGGAATTATAACTAAAGGTCATCTAAAGTTGAATCGCCTTTACAAACCTTAAATGTCACTGATAAATTTATAGTTTAATCAATTCTTAAAACTGCGTCATGATTTTGATAAAAATTAAGGAGACCTGGTGTTCTACAAAACAGGTAATAAATCTAACTTTTTTATATATGATGTGTGTAGCTATTTAATAATATTTGATAAAAAATTCCATACAGTTTATCTTTTAAAGTTAAGTATTTCTCTAATTACTGATAAAGAACTTTTCTTCTAACGGAGATCACTACAATCTAAAAATCGTCTCCACCATCAAACTCTCTGAAAGACTACAACATTTATTCTGAGCATTATCTAATTATGTGTTTAGACATTCTTTAAACATGTATAAGTCATTAATTCTAAAGTAAAATTGCACATTGAAATATATGGTATTCTCTTGAATTTTCCGGAGATGAATCTTTATCTTCATTGATCGTTTTAACTTAATTCACGGAACCAACTTTGTTTTGAAAAATTTTGCCAATTGACAAACTTTATAACACTTCAAAAACAGGAAGTGTTATTGTGTATAAAAACATGTCGACACACACGTAACTTATGAATAGAATTCGAGTATTTGGAAACAGAAAGTAATTTACATGTAAATTGAAAACAAAGGCTTTATTCCTCACTATGCTACTTTATATGATATATTCAGGTATGATTTTAGTATTTACTATGATTTGCCTGTATATTTAAAATATGTTTATTTACATTAAATGATTTCCAGTTTTTTAAAATAAAGGCTTTTTTTATTCTTTTAAATGAATAGTCTATAGCAAATATAGTGAAAAAAATTAACCCGCCATATCTTGATACTGATTAAATTTATATTTTAAATCATTGGAATAAAGTACTCAATATTTAACAAACATTTGTTTTTTTTTAAATTATTTTGACAATTTTTTGTGTTTGTGGTAAAAGAAATGCAATAAGAAGTAATTTAATTTCCTTTTATTGTTATTCATGATGAATAGTTGTTCCTTGATTTATAATAAGTGTTTCGGTGTTATTTTATTTTAGTAATGATGCAACAAATGCATATATAGTAGCAATGATAGCAATAAAAAGTTTATATTGATTATGTTTTATGTTTCTGCATTTTATACTCGATTGATTGTGTTTGTTTAGAGGATATATATTTTTTAATTTTGGTATAGTCCCCAACATCTACTTTACGTATTTTTTGTTGGTTCTCGTCCGTTATGCAGACTGTGAGCACAGTTTTGAGAGGTAAGCTCTAATTTATTTCAAACATAGTTTTACATATTGCATTCAATATCATTTTTTTTAAATGAAAACAAAAAATTTGAACAATATTTAACTTTACTTACATTTTCAGTGAAATATGTTTGGAACAAGCTCTTACAATTCATGCACATCTAAAGGAGAACATTTGTCCTTATGAACTATTGGAAGCTAAGAAAGGTACATTTTCTTAAAAATTCTTTGTGATTTTACTTCTGATTAAAATCTTTCTTAATTAACAAAATAGTGTTGGTTCGGACGAGACAATACTGAGCATTCTTTTTATCTCAAACACTTTTATAAAAAAAAAAAGAAGGAAAAAGTATGGGGTTTTTTATCGTCGATAAGTTTTTAGTTACGCGTTTGAAATTGCTCGATGGAGCAAACGTGATTTATTTTTCTTTTTACTTCTTATTATGAAGCTTTCTGAATTTCTTTTTTTTTAAGGAACGATAGACTGTTCAGTTTGGTGCAAAGGAAAATATACCACAAATCCCGAATACGTATCATGTGTTAATTATAATATAAGTTTTCACATCACCAAAACATTGACAACAAAGTTAAAGGACGTTGCGTGTTCTGTTACAAGTTGTATAGTAAAAGTAATAGACTTTGATTGCGTGTTCACGGCGGATGAAGAAAATACATCTCAACAAACTGCAAAAGATGGATCGTGCATTGGTAACGTTTAACGTTTATAATGTTTTAAACAAAATAACTTACTACTACTTGTTTGTTAGTGACCACATTGTATTACATTTGCAGAGGCTGTCACTAGCGTTGGTATTAGTTTGAGTTGTTTAGTTGCTGGAAGTTTACTTGGAATCAGCTGTTTTGTACTCGTTAAGCGTTTGAGAACAACTAAAAGAAAGTGAGTGTATTTTGTCTTTCAATATACATGTTCATGCAATAATTTGACAAAACATTTAATACATCTTAATACATCTTTTAAAACATAATGAAAATAAAAAATAACAATCAAAAAGATTTGTAAAATTAAGAAACATACTTTTATCTCTATTCATCTAATGCGTAGATTGCAACTTCCCCCAGTGTTTTACCAGCCAAATTATGGAGATGGGGGTGAATGTTTAGAAGATAGAGTTCTTAACATTGCAAATCCTATGGAGACAGAGTATACGGACATTGAGGAAACTATCAGAGTATGGAGAATTCTCATAGTAAAATACATCTCGTCTCATGATACTGATGCGAAATACCTTTTCAGGATAATATGATTTTATTAGCTTGAATTCTTTAAACAAGAATAAAACAATTTCTCTTCTGTGCTTATATGTTTTGTATTGCTAATAAGAAAATGAATAAGTTGTAAACCAAACAAAAGATTGTCTAAACGAATTATTTTTAATATTAGATGGTAGCCAAGGCCATACAAGTTCCCTCCTACAAAGAAGATAGCTCATCGGAGACAAGATCTAGGGAAAATATATACCATCATTTAAGTTTAATTGAAGATTCAACAGAAAAGCAAAATAGTGCCTTTAGCGATTCAGTTTCAGATATCTTTGCGGACGATATGATACTAAGTAATAAAGGCAGTCCGTCCTTGAAATCCTATGTGAAGTGTACAGAGAGTTTGTCTTCGAAGTCTAGTGGCAGTTCAAAAGCGTCACCAACAGGAAGTGCGGGAAGTGACAAATACTATGCGCTGGAAAATGAATATCTTAAAGCCAATTCTAAAAACGGCAACACTTAAAAGTTTTATATAATCGTAACTGGGTTTGAGAGGTTCAATGAAATCGCTTGTAGAAAAGGAACTTTATTACAAAATTATGGCTTTTGAACAATTATAATAATAAATTATGCAGGGCATTTATTATGCATATTTTTTTCCGATAAACAATCAATTACACGCTGACAAGCGTAGACCGCTCGTATGTAGAATTTAAAAGAGGGGTCTGAAGGGATTCACCCCCCCCCCCAAAAAAAAAAAAAAAACAAAAACAAAAAGATACAGCAGGAAAAAGTAACAAATAGGCACTATTTCAATCTGAAAAAAAAACCCCAAAAATTAAACCATTTTATTTTTTCCATCATTTATTTTTTCAAATCAAATTACCATTTCTTCGACAAAATACTTGTAAGAAACAAGGCAAACTTGCTCAATGTGTTCTTTAAAGATATTATCAATAGAAGAAAGCAACATTTGATTGAAACTTATACCAATAAAACACATCTGTAAACAATACAAAGCTTGAGCTTTGTTTACAAAACCAACTTTGTATCATGCTTTTATCTCAATATCTGATTTTCAAATTTTAATATAGAATAAAAAAAACCCATATTAAGCATTCTAAACATTAAAAATATAAAAATAAAATTTATAATTTCGAGCTCAAATCGTGTCCAAGTCCCTTTAAATATAAAAAAATAACAAAAGTACACTAAAAGTCTTATATGTTACAGTTTTGTTCATATTTTTTATTATAATAAAAGGTTGAACCTGGCGATTTCTTTCTACTAATCTTGTTGATCGTGAATGATGATTCCGTTGTATTCTGTTTTCGGAGTAGAATTCTGCATATTCACTATTTATTGTCGTAGATCTCTGCACACTAACAGATACATGTATAACAGTTTTTTAAATAACAGAAATTTCATTATTGAAGAGGTGCATTTTTTAGGACAATATCAAAAATACTAAATATATATATTTGATTAGCAATTAGATACATACATATTTTACATTCATCATATGGATAAATTTGATGTAATCACACATCTTTACACTTTTCCACCACTTTTTATGACGCTTTAAGCCCCTTTCACAATTGGCGCACGACCACTTTACACCACTTTGCAATCGAAATGTTTGAGCTTCGCACGAGCTCGCGCATACGTTGCACGAGCCCTCGCTTACGTTGCACGAGCACTCGCATTCGTTGCATACATTTTACTGGTCGCATCAGGTCTCCTCTGAAAAGTGGATATGCACACTATTCAGACGCGACCAAATGCGATCCAAATTATCGTAGTGCAAAGCACGAACATTTTACAACGTTGTGTGTACTTGTAAGAGTGTTACACGATTTATAGAGATCGTAAGATAAATCGCTGGCGTTTATGCGTCTGTTTTGCGACCGTGAGACTGTTGCTTAACGTGTCTCATGTAATCTTGCAACGTTTTACTATCATTGCACTATTTATCAGCCTCAATATGCCATGCTTTGCTACTAGTATATATATACCCGGTTTCATTTATTCTCTTTTTGAGAATAAAATTTACAATATACATTTATTGCATGATGGTGAGGGAAATACATGTATGAAGATTTATTTCCTCAAGAAAAATCATATTTCCCGAGGGCTTTGCCCAAAAAAAAAATGTTTTTTCTGGGGAATACATCTTCATATTTCCAGAACATTAATGCAATAAACGTTTTATTATACCAAACAACATATGATTACACAAAATACGTTGAATTCTAATAATGTTTGACTCTTCAACAGTCGTAACTTTAACGTCGTGATTGTTTGATTTTTCTTTCATGAATCATAGATAGTTTTGTTATATTGAATTGTAAAATAATTGAAAACTTGTAAACGTCTCTTTGTAAAATCGACAAAAAATTGTAAGATAAAAATACATTACAGGAATTTATAAATGGTCTTTTACTAATATAATAATATTGATTAAGAAGGTAAAAAGAAAAGATACAGTACCGGTCAGACCCAACCTAGCACCAGAGTAAACCCCAACTAAACCCCGGGTTTACTTTTTGGATTTACTTTGGGTTTACTTTCTGACAATTTGGGTCCACTCGGGGTTTACTTTGATATTGCTTTTGAGGTCAACAGTACTCACTGAAGTGTGAAACGGACCCGTCCTTTATCTTACCATCCTAAAGCATGTATATGCTGCCCCTTGTATATTCCGAATACACAGTTAGCGTCTGTTTTAAGGGGTATACTTCTAACTGGGTTTACTCTCTGTGTCCAGTCAGAGTAAACCCAAAAAGAAAACCCAGGGTTTAGTTTGGGTTTACTTTTTGTTAGGTTCGGTCTGATCGGTACTGTAGTTTATAAATTACATTATATAGGATAGGCAGTTTGGATATACTAGTACATATATCATAAGGATTATTATATTAATATAATCACACATCTTCAAACTTTATAACTAATTTTAAGACGATTTACACATTCCAAAATTACACGTTCATTTTAACTTAAATATTAGATTTTTAAAACTAAAACAAATATTAAGTAAGCAATAATGTATGCGGAAATTAAAATTGATACAAAAAAGGTAAGTGAAACAATATACATGTATCAATTAGAATTTAAAATTGTCTTTTACTATGAGGTGTTATTTAAGAACACACTCTTTTTAATATACTTTATTGGCCTTTACTCTACGCAAACCTTTCATATTTGTCCGTTTTATGTCTGTATTTACGTAGAAACATCAGTCCAATTCCAGAAATGATTCCTATGACAATGTTTGTGAAGCATAAGAGACCAATATTGTCTTTATCTGAAACATTACCATGTGTAAGACGCAATTAAAGCAATTTAAACTATTTTTCCTTGAAACTTATCGTATGAATAGTGTATGATAATAAAAAGAGTAACGACAAATTAGAATATATCTTAAATGTTAAGGAGACAAGTTTTGATCAAAACAAATACTGATGAAAATTTTTGAAATCATATAACAAGACAAAAACACATTCAAGCCATCAAGCTTGGGATCACATCGAAATTACAAAGTTTTCAATAATTACTGAGAATAAATTGGGTTTTTTTTAAATATTGTTTGACGCGAATTTTAACAATTTTCTCATTCAATATGAATAGGTTAAAATTAAGCTTGATTTTTTTTTGCATTAAAGTAGTTATCAACATATGAATTGATAATGTGCTTTAAACAAATCTCTTACCTGTAAAAAAAGAACATACCATTTTAAATAGAGTTTTTGCAGAACAATAATGTTTACAAACAATCTTGGCTGAATTTATTGCTCCAAAATTATAAATAACAATTCCACATTTCCTAGCGCATATTCTTCAACTTGTTATATAATTCTCAACATATATAATATCTTCCTCTGTGAACTGTACCTACTTTTGAAAATACATCACGTGATCGATCTTCTCCTTCCTGCTTTTTCATGCATCTAAAAATAAAGGTTTTTATTCAATAAAACATACCTCTCTTTGCCTAATTGTTTTCCTTAAAATTGTCTACACGATATTTAAGACAAAATGGACTCGAATTTTATAGAAGACAATAAAAGAGAAAATTTTCAAATCTTTTGTGTCTTAAAAATTATTTTGTTTAAAACCTAAAAACTATAATATGTTTTCCGGTACTACCGTTAAAGAATTTGAGTACAAAATAAAATACAATATATATATATATCTTCTTGTTTAGTTTCATTATTCATATTTTCACGCAACAGTATCTAAGCATAAAAGAAAGGTTTTATTAATGAATATTAATATTATGAAAAGAACTATTTTAATCTTCAATACTACATTGATAAATAATAAAGAATTTAACAATGTTGAATGTAGAGGGTCTTTGTTTCTTTTTTAGAATAAACATCAGTTCACTTTGGCATTTGGGTTTTTATAGTGTTGTCTTGTAAGATTGATTTTTTAAGAACTTACCCTGAAAAACAAGGGTTACGATGATCCGAAATATGATACATCATCTGAATCCTCTTAAAATATATTAAGTATGAGCATTTAAATAAGTTAAACTTGTGTCCCTATCTTTGACAACATGTCCTCATTCATTAGCTTTTGCAAACATTTGAGAGGATATCGGGTTTTGACTTTTATCAATTTTTTGTTTTCCATATACATTTCTTCTTTTTTTTCTTTTTTTAGAATCTCATTGTTAGACGAACACACGGATCTTGAATGAATACATTTCATTAATTTAAAGGTTTTATAACACAAACATCATTCAAAATTTGACACAAAATACTTTTTATATCGGAAATGATTGTGAAGGGGACATCTCCAAATTGCGCCAAAAGCTATAGGATAGAATGACTAAGTAGTTAGACGCAAATAAGAAGTAAGTGATAGTTACAGGAATAAACTTTAATATAAAGCTAAGTTTGTAAGAAAACATTCTTTTAGGAGATGTCACACAATGATCTTTAAGGCAATTTTAATCATAAACCTAAATTTTCAGTCGTTTTCTATTATTCACAAGTTTTTTGCAACGAGTTCCAGAAGAAAAAACTGTCAAAGGAAATCTAAATATTTTCTAATCTTAAGATTAACTTATCGTATTCGCTTTTGTTGATATGACTCAATATTGTTCTTAGTAATCTATTCGCTCACGGAAATGCTCCGGATAACCAAGTACTTAATTAACAATTATTGCGACAGTCTCAATGAAACTCAAATTCTTACAACTTTATAATGTTTACAATTCCTTGTTTATGAGACTTCATTTAACATTCAATGCCTGTTGAGTCACGATATGTCCGCCGTCACGTTATGTTCGCCGAAACAATATGCCCACCACTTTTTAAAAAAAAGCATCACGTTATGTCCGCCATCACGAAATGTCCGCCACTTTAAAAAAGAAAAATCATCACGTTATGTCCGCCTTTACAAAACTTTTGTATATTCCCACAAAAGTCATTACCATATGTCCGCCGCCTTAAAGTTTCGGGGAAATTGTATTTCATGCCAATCTGACTAAAATCAGATCCTCGATGCTTCCGTTTTAATGATGTGTCGCTCACATCATTAAAACGGGAGCATTGAGGATCTGATTTGAATCAGATTGTATTTCATGCATGCACGTCGCTAAAAATGTCAGCTTTGATTTTTGGAAAATGCATGGTCTTATATCCGCCACCACTGTTGAACACACTACTCTCCCGATTTATTTCTTAATAGAATATTTGCTATCACATTGTGTAATATAATGTCTGCCTTCATTGATCTGAAGTTTTTTTAAGAATGAGAATTATATACATGTATACAATTTTTCTTTTGCATTTTACACTGATCGTACTAAAATATATATATAGATATACACACAATCTCGAAACGTTGAAACCTGTGTCCGTCAGAATTTCAAAAAGATCGTATCATCTCCGACGCGGACATTTATTTAAACAATAAATGCTGTCTATAATGATTCATTCGGGATATGAAGGTAGCGACATTGGAGAAAAAATACATACCCCGAGTTAGCGCGTTATGTAATTTTTTCTGCAATGATCGCTTCCATCATAACCCGCAGGATTCATCAAAAGAAGCATTTTATTGTTTATATTGATATCTTCCCTTAACTAATTAATTAATTGATTATGAAAAGTAAGTAAAATTCAATAATAAATTACTGTTAATATACATAAGTACGTTAGCTAAAAGAAACAGCCAAATCGTCTCCTGTGAGTCTTTCAGTCTGACATTATCATGATTATTACGTCTTAGGTCGCTGTAGATTTCGACCAATCGATAAACAGGGCGTGTCAATTTCTGTATGGCTGTTTCTATAGTTTTATGAATGTAAAATAAGTTTCCGTAAGAAATAGAGGAAATAATACTTGGTAGATGTAAATATTGCATAAGGTATGCACATAGGAATGCACGTTCAAATCGTAAGTCGAAACATTATGTCCACCGCTTTATATAGTTCGTTCTACGCACACGAAAATTGTAAAGAAAATCATGGCATAATGTTCACAAACAGGAATGCATGTTTAAATCGTAGATCTTAACCTTAAGTCAGACATTATGATATGTTCTACTATTTTTAAAATACCGTTACCTTACGTCCGCCGCCTTAACTTTTGTAGAAAACGTTTTATGTCCATGCTAAAATTTGTGAAAAACTATGGCATAATGTCTACATACAGGACATGTGTCGCAACATTATGTCTGCCTTTAAAAAAATGTTCCCTTATTTTTTTTTAAAAGTCTTAACATATTTTTTTTCCACGTTTAATTAAAAAAATCGTTTTATGCTTAATAAACTGTAGTATAACGTCTGCTGACATGAATGCATGTTTAAATCGTAAGTCGTTATGTCCGACATTAAAACGTGTTATCCTATTTTTAATGTAAAGCTGCATTAACTTTTGGAGAAATCATAAATGATTATGACCAAGCTAAACATTGTGGCAAAATATCCGACTGTGATGCATGTCGTAGCATTATGTTCGCCATTTAAAAATGTTCATCTATTTTCTAAAAGTTGTTGTATTATATCCGCCTTTACATTTTTAAACAGATTATATAATGACCAAGCTAGAATTGAAAAATAAAATGGCATAACATCCGCTAACACGAATGGATGTTTCAATCGTACGTCGTAACATTATGTCCGCCATTAAAAACGGTGTAATTTTTTAAAAATTGTAACATCGTGTCCGCCACTTTGAAGTTTTGACGAAATCGTATTAGGACCACGCAAAACATTGTGAACATTGTTCCATAATGTCCGCCGACTTGATTGTATGCCTAATATTACACATGTTTAATGCAAGCTTAAAGATAAATATATATGTATATAACAAATAACAAAGCTGAATATATTTTCAAAAGCAGACATGACCATATGATAATTATTTTAAATGCTGCATATAGATAAAAAAATATATTTCAAGATGAACAAAACACTAGTGTAAACATTATATTCATAATCATTAGAATGAACACAAAGCAAGGATTATTCTCAGTAGTATAGATAAGGTCCTCGTTGAGTATTTCTTTATCCTATTTTCAGCCTCGTAACGGAAAAATTGCTATTTTCAAGAAGCCATAGAGAAAGTAAAATATTTGTTGACTACTATTTGAATAACATATAAGAAATTAAAGGTACAATTGAACTTTTTTTTATGTTTTGATTTACATATGACAAATATGAAAAGTTTTACAGTAGTTCAAAACAAATAAGATAAACTTTTTCTATGGTTCAAAGTGTCTGAAAATGTGATGTTTTGTTATTATAGAATGAAATCTATAAATATGTAAAATTTGAACAACAAAATTATGATCTGACAGTTTTTGTCCACATCACCCCAAAATTACCATTTGAATATTCTTTCAGTGGAGAGTAAAATGAAACAGTCATGGTTAGAATTTGCAATGCGAATAAGTTACTTTTTAACATATTTCATGTACAAATGTTTGTACTGCCATTCATACAAGAAACCTTTTTGTTTCTTACAGACTCTGAAATAAATTGTAACTGGTAATTTGAGATAATATGTCGGTGTAATTTATACTTAAAAATCAAGACTTGTTGTTAATAAATTACAAAATGTCTGCATCAGTGTTACTGCTTATGCCTGCGATTTTTCAACATGATGTCTGTAAGGTATAATTGAATTATACCCGATAAGTAATTATTGTGAAATAATAAAAAAAAACTGTTTTCATTTTCAATAAACTAGCCCAAAATAGCAAAAAATGAGAGTAAGGTGGTGTACAGGCTTTGACGGATCTAGGTCAGTTGGGGTTTGCATCAAAATACATACATTATTACATATTCACAGAGAACATACTTACAGTATACAAAAAGTTAAGAATTGACAAATGTTGAATAAATAAAATAAGGCAATTCGTTTCTTGAATGAAAAAACTTAGTTTTGATGTATAGAACGCTTGCGAAGCACGACGTCTGCTGAGAAAACGGAATAGAAGGTTCCAGAGCGGGGTAACCATGAACGCAGGTTGAATAATTATAGTCATGGCGAAAAGTGTTGGACGATTCACCATGCATATCGAACAGAAACCTTGGATCGGACATATTTTGGATAATACAAAATAGTGAATTATTAAATATTATGGACCAATTTAATTAATTAACGTCATGGCGGAAAATGTATTGCGAATTTATTATCGCACAGATACTTTGGATCTGACAACTCTGGTTTTAAAATATGCAAAAAATATGTATGTCATAAAACGGGAAAGTTGAATGGATTGGGTTGTGAACACGCCCCAAATTATTTTTAGATATAGTTTTTATCTGCAAAATTATTTTTTGGGACACTGATAATATTTTGTGGGAAATTTGACTAGTAGAACAAAATTAAGACATACAACGCACTAAATACCAACTCACTGGTTTGAAATAAAATAAACAACAATGTTTTCAGTTTGTTTTAATAAAAAAAAATGATAAATCCACGTTCATGTATAGGCCTTTGTCATCCATTTCAGTTTGGACTTTTCACCCCTGCTCACTCCTCCAAATATTTAGCTATGCAGTTGTTTTTGGTTTTTTCATTTAAGCTTTAAATAAAGATAGCAAAATATTGGACACATTATATACCAAAATGAACAAAAAAATAATAACGTCTATCATATTAAGTTCACTGTATCATATAAATGTGTAAAGTCTGAATTCCAGCGATTGCACGGGATATTATCTAGTATAATATAAAAATATCACTCGTTAATCATCTTTTAAGACGAATATGTGCACAACTTTACTCTCTAATAGAAATTGTAAAGTTCATATTTAAAGTAAATATAAAAGTATTTTTATGATATATTAAATATGAATAAGAATATTGACTGGGGTCTTACATTAATCAAGGCTTACGTATATTTGACGGGGGTGAAAATCCTAAATGACGTCATCATATTTGACATTTTACCTTTTGATATGACATTGAAAGTCAATTGTTTGAACACTGGTAATGGTTTTAACCACATTTCAGGTCTTCAATTTGTACAGTTTCCAATTTCTGAATGACAGAAGGCTAGATTTTACAAAATTCAATTTAAAATGAACGCCAACCAAATGATCAAAATATGTTGCACCTCAACTTTGTCTTTCTTTTGTTATTGATATTGGATAGGATTTATAATATTTTCTTAAGATAAAGCGATTAAAATTAACATTTACACTTTTTAAAATATTTGGAAGAATTAAATTGTTTTAGGTATCATAACTATCGTACCCAACTCCAATATTCCAATCGGAATAAAAAAAATTCCGATTTATCCGCTTTAAATTAATACACCATGTTGACATTCGAAACTCTCGGGATGTTTCATAGTAAATGCACTGTGTTAGAGTTATCTCCCGTATTTTTGTTGATGAAGAGAATATATAGCTTTCCAATGAAAAATACACGTATTTCTTATTATTGTTTCTGAGTTTATCCAAGCAAATTTGAAATTTTGGAAACATAAACGAAAGAGCCTCCTATGATTTAACATGAATGCATTGCGCATGCGGAAGATTGTAAAATAAAAAAAAAATCCAGATAATTTCCGGATTTTTTTGAGAAATTTTCGTTGATCATTAATTAGCGAAGCTTGATTAAGAAGAAAATAATAACAAATTGGTAATCTTCAAGTACCAATGATGTTTCAAAATTAGTAAAACAAAAAACAGTAGTCTTTTGATTTATAAATATTAAAGCCCAAACATTTAATATAGTAGTATAGATTTGATAATGATATTAAGAGAGAAGGGTTTAATACCATTTAACCAAGGGAAAGACAGTCTTATCTATGATATTCGACTATAAAATTTAATTGTTGCGGATATTGTTGGATTATCTACATTTTCAAATTCTTTTCATCTAACTAGACCAATCTATGAATATACAGTGTGAAGTCTAGATACTACATGTATGAAATAAAACCGTGTTTATAAAATACTCTTATTATCAGTATAATGTATTTTTTCTAATTTGTTATTTTTTTATTTATTTTCCATCACACAATTTGGTTTGGTGTCAACGTAGCCAAAGAAATGGCAAGGGGGGTTGGTTAAAAACAGGCTTGGAGTAATGCTAAATGTACATGTAATGGTAATGCATTGCAATGCATTACATGTTTTCAAAGTAATGCTAGTAATGTGTAATGCCACAAATTTAGCATTACAAGTAATGGTAATGTAATGCATTACTTTCCAAAATCTAGTGTAATGCTGGCATTACATGGCATTACTTTGCATTACTATGCTTATTTATGCATGTTCATTTTTTTTTAAAATGTGACGAATAACTGAAATTGTATTTGATTAAAATTATTTTAAAGAAGAGAAAAATAATTCTTGAGAAAAAAATGTTTTAGTTGTACATGTATTAAAAAAGATTTTAAAAATTCATTTTTAAATTGTTAATATTAATAGATATAACAACACAATTTAATAACATTTTAAAGAGTGTTTTAATTAAGAGTTATAAACCATTTTAAAATTTTACTCCAATTAGTTTGCACTTCAATAAAGAATGTGTCAACGACACACTATGCCCCAGGACAATCTAAGAAATAATCTATTGTTTTAAGAAGTGCTAAACATGCACCTTTAAAAACAACATGAATTACTGTCCATCCATGATGAAATCAAAATAATTTCCAATATTATAACACATTTGAAAATTATTAATCTCTCTCTCTCTCTCTCTCTCTCTCTCTCTCTCTCTCTCTCTCTTGTATATCAATAATATTAGTTTGGACTGATAGAAAATACAAGATTCATGTATTATTTCATTATTCCACATATATCCTAAGATAAAGATTGCCAAACAATCTTTCAGTCCCAGCTTCAACTGCTCCTGTAGAATGTTTATATAATATAGCTTGAAAGATTTTCAAACCTGACAGGATGCATTTGAAAGATGGACCATTTGAAACTTTAATGATCATAAAGTGCAAGAGCAATCTTTTGTCTTAAAGTGTCTTCAGTATAAAAATAAATCTGATTAAAATAAATTAGAAATATTACTTTTAAAAAAATCTCTGTTTATAAATTAAAACAGTTAAATGTCAACAATTTTATAGATTTGTGTAATGTGGGGAAATATCTAATATTTAGTTTTTAATAAACGCAACGTTATTCCATAAATTGTTTTCTGTAATGCATGTACTTCTGTGTCATACCTGACATTGTATCATGCCAAATGTCAATAAGTATCAATTAAGGTATGTGATAAGTTGTTCATAATGCCATTACATAATTATGATTATATATTGAGCAAATAAAGAATAAATCTTGTACAATGTATAAGTCATGAAATTTGAACCTGATACTGAACATAAACCTGTAGATATGTTAAAGAGTGTTTTAGATTTGAAACATTTGCAAAAACTCTTTATTTAGCTTTACTTGTTTAAAACATATTTTTGACTTTTCACAAAGTAATGGTAATGGTAATGCATTACTTTACTCAAGTAATGGTAATGTAATGCATTACATCAAGAAAAAAATAATGGTAATGGTAATTTAATGCCCACATCCATGAAGTAATGGTAATGTAATGCATTACTTTACAATGTAATTCGCACCAAGCCTGGTTAAAAGCATACTTAAGTCATTTTTAAACTTTTTCATAATTTGTACAGTTACTTAAATATCAGCATTGCGCTTTTTTCTTTACAGCTTCATCATGGTGTTGTTTTTGTGCGTACTATTTTTCCCTTTGACATATCAACTTCTTTTCAACAAATTGACCCAAGGAGACTAGGTTTTTAAAAATCAAATTTGATTAATAATTTATATATTTGATCATTTTTAAGAGTGAATTATCTTTTAAATAAGTATATAAGACAAATACAATGATCGTTCAAAAATTACCGAGGGCGAAAAGTGGGAGAAAACTGTTGCATTTAATTCCCATTTAGAATTCAGAATGAATACAATTTAGTTTTGTAAGTATGTATACATAATTTAGAGTACATATGTCTTTAGTCAAGCTTTACACATTGTAATTAGTTATAGTGCTTTTTAATTGATGTCATACTCTAAATGTGTAATAATTATTTTGTTTTTAAGGTTAACCTATACTTGTGGATATATTTTATAAAAATTGATTCATACGTATTTTTATTGCATACATACAACATTATTTTAAATATATTTTTCATTTCCGTTTTAATCAAATATCTATGAAATTGTTTACTTGTTTTTTGTCAGTTATATTAATTCTATATTGAATAAAAAATGCATAAGTTAGTTGTTGGTTGTTCCATTACTTGGTTATTAGTCTTATACTTATTATCGATAGTTATGACAGTAATAATTGCAAAAAATGGCCACTGAACTGTAAAAGTTGGACTTTGTACATGAACCGTCATATAATTTCAGAAAATAGTTAAAACATCTTTTAATTGAAGAAATGTTCTTTTGTTAAATTTCTCTTAAATTTTTACTTATCGTACTATGTAGAGAAGGTGACGGAGTTCACGGAATGAAATGACTTCAGTTTGAGAAAGTATCCTCATTGAAAAAACGTAAGCACTTCAAAAACAGAAAGTTGTGTTGTGTATAAAAACATGTTAAATCAAATGTAACTAAAAGGATAAATAAGGGTACAGAGAAACACAAAGTACTGCACATGTGTTTCAAGATCTATTTAGGTACACATTTAAACAAATACTTATTAACTATTGGTCATCATGGAAATTGGGTTTTCCTGTTTCATAACCAAGTCCCTTTTGATATAGAGGAATATTTTGCGGCACTTTACCCAGTAAAGAAACTTGCTGTGTTTTTTCATATATAAAACTTATTAAATTACAATAAAGTTTCTAACGATATGAAATGAAACGTTTAATTGAAGTTATACATGTGTCATTTCATTTTCAACTAATTATAATGATCAGCTGTTGCATTAAATTCTTTGCGTTTTCGTACATGTATATTTATAATTGTTCAATGGTTATGTGGATATAAAGGTGATACATTTTGCATTCGATAAAATTTAGTGCTGATATAAATGGTTGGTTTTATTGATCTGAAATGATGTTTTTTTATAGTATCATATCCTATGTTCATGTGTACCTTACTGATACAAGACAGTCAGTCAATGCCTTTATCAAAGTTGGTATTTTAGTCTAGCTTAGAAAATTTCTTAGATATATTTGAAGAAAAAAGTAACAAAAAATATTTTCTATTTTAAAGTGCAATATGTTTGGAACAAGCACTTACTATCTATGCATTTTAACCCAAGGAAAGATTTACAGGCTGGAAAGGGTACTTCGAAATCAGCTGCAAATGATTTTAGGTTTCGAAAAATATTGGGAGCTCAAATAAATTGATGAAAGTTTTTGCTATCTTTTGTAAATAAATGATGAAACGTTCTTTGAAATACTATTTCTTTTTTAATTGTTTTTCCATTAACTTTCGAAGAGAATTAAAAACAACGGCAAATTCTTGTGAAAAAATAAAAAAACGTGTGTTTAATATTGAATTTCCTAAAATGTGTAATTGTTAAATCTAGTTGAAACTAAAAACACAATTGTATTAGATCAATATATTAGCAGTGATTTGTTTTACAACTCCTTATTATTAAATTAAATAAGAGAGAATGTAAGGATGTATGATTATGCATCCTGATGAACTTATATAAATCAACAGAGCAAGTATAAAAATTTTAATAAAATATTAAATAAAAAAATAAAAAAATAAATAAACACAAAATTCAACAGAAAAAAACAATAAACAAACAAACAAACAAAAATAGACAAATGAAATAATTGAATGAAGAAAAAGTATATTTGTTCAGCCTGATCCCGGCGCACGTGGTATTGAAGAACGCTCAGATGAACACGTGGTTACAGTCAGGTATAGGTATATCGGAAACCACCAGAACTAATTTGAAATAAAATGTTCACACACTGCACGGGTCTATCAAGGCTGCATTAGACGAGAGTTTTCTTTGGAAATGTAAATGACCCATGGCCTGGCCCATGCTGATTGGAATTTTCTTTCAATGAACTCAATATGCAGAATACAAGTTTTCAAATGACACACATTATATAAATATTTAACTTTCAAAATGTTAAGTTAAAGCATGCATTGACGATAATAAATTCGTAAAACTGCGAGGATCACCCTCAGGTATAAATTCATAAGTAGTTTTAAAGATATGTCGAAAGGACCGCCTTAGTTCACTCACTCACTGTAGAACAGCGGTCTGTATAGAATATCCCATGAAAATGGACACGGCTACTTATAAATATAGGAGCCGGAAATATTTCAGCAACCAAGAACCCTCCTTCCCTAACAGGTATTAACGTTTTGTAGGGACGGGAAATTTAACAGCAAAACAAGGCAAAAGAAACCCTGATAGAATTAACAAAAAGAAAAACATACTACCGAAAAACTATTCAAACACATGTGATTAAAGCGTACAAAAATGGGTATATACCTGATGTTTTTCTAAAACATGCCCCTGAGCACTAGACGGGATGACGACCCGGGTACAACCCGTGCGTACTTTTACCAACTAATTAAGGTATCAACGAAGGGCTCCCCACTGGATTGATATGTTACCACGGTAACCAAGGGTCAAGGTATTAAAACAAGGGGCCCTCCAAAGGCTAAACCGGAAGGGTAAACCAACAGGAATTATAATTATACACAAAGAATTTAAGTTTGTTACAGAGAATAAATTGTTTTGTCAATATGTTTAAATATTTATCAACAAAGCCCAGACAGACAGACAGACAGACAGATAGATAGATAGATAGATAGATAGATAGATAGATAGATAGATAGATAGATAGATAGATAGATAGATAATAAAGAGATAAATATATAGATAAATAAATAGATAGATCGATCGATCGACAGACAGACAGACGGACGGACGGACGGACGGACGGACGGACAGACAGACAGACAGACTGATAAATAGATAGATAGATAGATAGATAGATAGATAGATAGATGGATAGATAGATAGATAAATATATCAAATCAAAAAAGAAAGATTAGGCATTTGCCGGATTTTTCTGGCAATATAGTAAATAATTCAATACATTAGATAATTAAATAGAGTTGAATTATCCCATAAAATAGTACATTACCTCTTTGCATTTGAAAATATAATTAACGAAATATAAAGCAGTCATTTTTTTAATATTATGTATAAATTTTTTGTGTATAGACATGAAAGGATGTACAGTGTGGAGTGAAGGAAAATATACAACCCATCCCGCAGGTTCTACATGTGTTGGTTATAATATTAGTTTCCACTTCAATAAAACACTAACAACAAAGTTGAAGGACTTCCCATGTCATATCGAAACGTGTTTAATAGACGAAAGACTTCGATTGTACGTCAATGGAAACAAATATTGATTTTGATTTAAACAAGACAATTTTAATTTTGATTTCATTTATAATAGATTAATTCATCGACATATTGCCATTTATTCGTATGTGGTTAATAAAATTATATTTTGCAGCTGTTGCCACTAGCGTCGTCATAAGTTTTAGTTGTAAAGTTGGTGGAAGTTTACTTGGAATTAGCTGCATGGTTCTTGTTAGGCGTTTGAAAACAAATAAAAGAGGGTCGGTGTATTTTGTTTTTAACATAGTTGTTCAAAGTACATGTTTAAATAGAATGACAAAACGTTAAAAGCAAGTAATCAATTTTCAAAAATATAATGAAAATAAAAAATTGCGTCATAAATATTTCTTCAAAAATACAAACACTATTGATATATTTCCTTTCATCTGATTGACAGATTGCAACTCCCACCAGTGTTTCATCAACCAGATTATAGAGAAGGGTAAGACCTTTTAGAAGGGAGAGTTGTTAAAACATTGCAATACCAATGGGAACAGAATATTCGGACAGTGATGACCCTATAAGGTTATGAAGAATTCTTTAAAAACAGTATGTGGAAATTTGTTTGATAATACTGAGACAATTTTTTTCTTTATAACATCATTTTATAGTCCAATCCACACTTTCCAAAAAATTGTTTCCCTTTGCAGGGTCAACCCACAGGTCAAAAGAAAAAAAAACTTTTGGAATTTAATTGATCCCTTCGATTTGCTTGTGGCCCTTTTTGGGGCAATCAAAATACACAACGGAAACAAATTTTTTATGACAAATTTATAAACCTTTAAACTACAAAATTACGGTGAAAATCTACAGTTGTTCACCAAAGATGGCGGCCAAGAGACATAACTTTTGTAAAGTGTGGATAGCTCTATTGGTTTCATTTCTGATAATTTGTATAAACATTTATCTTTGGTATTTTTGTGCTTTTTTAACGTGCAAATGACTTACAGATTTAAGTATAAAATATATCTCGTACATAAATCACCCAATATGTCGTTTAAACGAATGCTTTTTAATACGTGATGGTAGCCAAGGCCATACAAGTTCCCTCCTATAAAGAAGACAGTTCGTCAGAGACCAGATCTAGGGAAAATATATATCATCATTTAAGTTTTATTGAAGATTCAACAAGAAAGCAAAACAGTGTCTTGATATCAAGCGATTCTGTTCCAGATATCTTTGCGGACGATGTTGTAATTAGTGATAAAGGCAGCTCGTCTTTTAAATCTGGTGTGATCTGTATAGAGAGTTTGCCGAAATCTAATGGCAGTTCAAAGTGTCACTAGCAGGAAGCGCAGGAAGTGACAGATATTTTGCGCCGGAAAATGACTTATTGCCAATTCTAGTAACGGCAACACATAAAGGTTATGTAAACTTAGATTTTATGAGATTCAATGAAATCGCTTGTTAAAAGGAGAATTATCACAAAAATATGGCATTTGAACAATTATATTGATAAATTGTTTAGTACATTTATAATGCACATTTTTTGTTTCCATAAACAATCGATTCAATATACTATTCAGCAATTTTTAAAAAGATATAATCCTTTTATGAATTCAGTTACAATCGATGCACACATTTATCTTATATCATGTGTTATTTATTTGATCAAGGCGTTTCTTAATTATTAATAAGATTATTATGTTTTGCAGAAAATCAATCGTTGAGAGTTCCTATAAAAATGTTCTCTGATAACCACAAATACAATAGAATACTTTTAAAATTTATGAAATCATAGCCGATTTAGGAAATTGTTTCTTGCATTGAAATACGCCAGAAATACGATGTTGTTAATCATATTTATCAATGTGTGTCGGCTCCAAATGGTTTCAATATTTTTGCTCACACAAGATATTATCTTTTGTATTCTATTCGGTTTTTATACCATATGTCATTAAGTAATGGTTGTTTATATATCAATATTCCTATAAAAAAAACCTTTTTTTATCCATTTAATTAATAAGGAACCATTCTTTGAGTTATACCAGGTGATCAAATACAGTAACGGATGATCAAATCAAATAAAGCCTGAAATGCTGTAAGAAAAAATTGATCATCGTATTTGACCACGTCATAATATTCGAGGAATGAATTTCCATTATTTTTATTTATATAATTTTCATCGATTTTACAATTAATAACGAAAACAATCATAGATGAACTTTGAAATACGATTTTCTAAACAAAATATTTATATTAGCTTTTCTGCCAATCTATATATTTATGTAACGTCATCATAATATAAAAAAGAAAAAAATGCAATAATGTTAGCATAAAAACTTATTTAAAATATCTTCAAAATTAAAACAAAATAAAGAAAATGAAGGCAAAGCTTTATTAATTTAAAATATCTATATGAGTGTAGTAGTTAAAATGATAAACATTGTGACATGTTATCATTATTTCATTGAAAAATAGAAACGCCATATCTTAAACTTGTTATGTTTTATATCCTTTTACATTGTTGCCTAAACAATTCCTTCATCTGAGCAAAGTATTAAGGTTAACCAATTACAGCTCCAAAAGGAGCAACAACATCCTTATTCAGCTGAACATGTCCGCAGCCGTCAGAAAAATCCCATCCGTGAATATGAATCATATGTGAGATGCTCTAGTTGTCATAATATTGAAAGCACTGTTTTCAACAGCAACATCGACAGCTAGATTAATATTAATGGCAAATGTCTTTATGTCTATTATGATTCAACAGAAAAATTGCGATTTCTTGAAGAGGAATTCCTTTTTCGGAGTTTATTTTATTCAACACTCCTATGGAGTTACTCAGGCAAACTGGGAGTGAAAGTTTTAGGACCTAACTACAAATCAACACCACTGACAACATTTAGTTTTAATCGATAAATGCGATGTAATGTGTTCTAAATCATTGTTTTTCAAGGAAACTTATTTATAAATACCTCGTAAAAAGTCAGATTTTAAATGATACGAACTCTGTAGTCATACAGTGTATGTATTCCTACGCCAGAGCTCAATATAATCTCGTTCAACCAGACGCTCGGCTGTCTCCGTAAATCTCCGACAAGCAGAGAGTCTCTGATGGTTGTCGAAGATAAACGAAGACAGTCGAGCGTCTAGTCGAACAAGACTAGAGTTCAATATTGCTTGGATCCAGATTCCTTCAGTTCCCATTCAACACAAATATTTTCAATTAATTTCTTATAACGCCATTCACCAATATATGAGGAAAAATACTAGTCAGAACGTGTAAAAGTTTCTATGTAGTTTTTATATTTTATTTTTTCCCTTTATCCGTTTTTGTGAAATCATATCAATTTTGTGTTTATACAAGTGACAAAAAAGTGCTTGTGAGTTTTCTTGCCATTAATTTTCTTTTTGTATCGCTAGCGAAAGCACAAAAATGTTATTTATTTGTACATTTATCAAATCTCTTTTTTTCGATTTATTGAATCTATAAAGATGTCATGTATTTATTATATCTAAGCCAAATTCGTTTAAAGCGAATGCTATTTTCAAAACATTTTAATATTTATCTTCCGTTTAAAAGAAAATATACATGGATCTAATAATTGTGATAATTTACTGTATAATAGAAGATACTATAAAAATCCTTATTTTGCAATTGTATGAACAGTATGAACATGATTTAATTTTCTTTTTGAAAATTAAAAAGTTTCAGTCAAGTAATTTTTTATTTGCTTTTGCTTAGGTCATTTCCTCTCTATGCGGAAATAAAGTTTTGTTTTTTAATCGGTAATATATATAAGTGTCTGTGATGCTTATCAACATATAAAACAAAGAAATCTGAAAAATAGATTAATGAAATAGAATGGGATTACAGAAACTGTACCTTATTTGAAATATAAACATATTGCGGAAGAGATATTCACGGTTGAATATGATTAACAATTATAACCTCATAAGAATTGTCATATTCTTTATTTACAAGACTTTTCTCCTGGCTCTAGATAATCATCAAGTGGATTCTGATTGCCTTGTCCTTTGCCCGTGCATACATTTATATAATGACCCATCTGGTTTCGGTCTAGGTCACTATTTTCCTCCATACAATGGATCGGTTTAGGATAGTTTGGATCCCTTTCGTGAAATTCTGGATCTAAGTAATCATCACGTCTTTTCACGTAAACTGGCTCTGTACATCGTAGGTTTCTCTACAATTTGAAAAATCGTTTTAATACTTGAATTTCACAAAACTACAGCATTGTTTTAAATGTTACAGTTTTGTTTATAATGGATTTTTAATAAAAGGTTGAACCTGGCGACTTCTTCCTATTAATCTGGTTGATCGTGGAAGATGATTTCGTTGTATTATGTTTTCAGGGGAAAATCCCGCATATTCGTCATTTATTGTCGTCGATCTATGCACACTAACAGATATAATTTTTATTGTCAATAACATCAAATAAATGTAAAAACAAATGTGATTTTATAAATTCTCATTACAGAAGAGGCAACAGAAAAAAATAAGTTTGAATTTATATTTGATTGGCAGTTTGATAACATATAATTATATTTTACATACAAAATATGGATTGAATAGAATTATAATCAAACATCTTCAGACATTCTCGCAAATTTGTAGGACGCTTCATATTTTACACAATTATACGTTTATTTTATATCTAATTTTAGGTTTTGAAAATCGAATGAAATTTTTTTTTGAGCAAAACGTATGCTGGATATGTGCATCTAAGGTGATTTTTAAAAAAATATTTTGCTATATATCTAGTAAATGTAATTTTCCTAAATCAAAAAGTAAATTTAGTTAGCTAGAATCTTGGAAATATGTCTTCGTAAGATCGACATATAAAGTAGGAGAATAATATATACACATATATATATATATATATATATATATATATATATATATATATATATATATATATATATATATATATATATATATATATATATATATAAGCACTAAAAATAACCAACGACACGAACAATAAAGTAAAATATTGTCAAATTTTCGGGACAACCCGTCCCTTCTTCAGGACAACAAAATAATTTTATTTTATTTTATTTTATTTTGTTGTCCTGAAGAAGGGACGGGTTGTCCCGAAAATTTGACAATATTTTACTTTATTGTTCGTGTCGTTGGTTATTTTTAGTGCTTTTTTATATCTCATCTTATAACCTTGTATCTTTTGATCCGACACTTTAGATAACGAGTGTTGTTGGTTTGCTAGTGCTTCTTATATATATATATATATATATATATATATATATATATATATATATATATATATATATATATATATATATATACTTGATTTTAAAATTGCATTTTACCATTTCTTGTTATTAAAGAGACACACTCATTTTTAAATATACTTTTCAAGCCATTCCTCTACGCAAACCTTTCATATTCGTCCGTTTTGTCTCTGTTTTTACGTAGAAACATCAGTACAATTCCAAAAATGATTCCTATGACAATGTTTGTGATGCATAGTAAACCAATGTTATCTTTGTCTGAAACATGCAATTTTTAAAAGCACCATTAAAGCAATTCAAACAGTATATTTCTTGCTAAATATTTTTTGATAATGTATAACAACGTTGCAGCAATGTAAGATTATATCTTTAAGATTTAAGTATAACAAATAGTTATAAAACGGTTTTAAATTATAAAAGAAGACAAAGACACAAATAATTTTAAACAATAAAAATAATTACATCAAAATAAGTGACTTTTTAAGAATGTTCGTTATTTAGATATTTAAGAGGCTGGTTTGTTAAATATTTTTTTTATACCACATATTCAATAATTTCCTTATTTAATATGAAGAGACTTATGAATATGTTAAACTTAAATTTGAAAGCATTTGAAATTTTGCATAAAATAATTATAAATATATAAACTGATAATATGTTTTAAACATATAACTTACCAGTAAAAAAAGAGCATCCCATTTTGAATAGAGTTTTACACAACAGTCGTTATAAGGAAATTGTAAATGACAATCCCTCATTCCTCTGACGCATATTATGCAACTTATTATATAATACTCAACATTTGAATATCTTCCTTTCTGAACTGTACCTACTCTTAAAAATACATCTCATGATCGATCTTCTCTTTCCTGCTTTTTAATGCATTAAAAATAATAGTCTTTCTAATCAAATCAATAACAACTTATTCTCTTTGTCTGACAACTTTCCTTACGATGATTTACACGGTATTCTAAAGCAGAATTAACTCGATCTTAACAGACTTATGATAGTTAAAGATGAAATTTTTAAATCTTTTGTTTTAAGAATAATTCGATTAATATTTAAAATGTATACTAAGGATATGTGCAGTCGATGAAAGACTTGTATCAAAAATTGAATTAATACCAAAACAAAAATCAAAAATAAAACACAAAAAGTAACGAATGTGCATTTCTTACGCGGATTTAAAAATGGTTGATGGAGAAATCTTTTTTCAATTCAAAAATTCTCAGACAAGCAATGCACAATTCTCTATTATTTCTATCCGAGTAGTCTTAATGGCGTTTGCAATACTAAATCTCAGTTTATTTTGCTATGAATAAGGACATTAACCGTTAAAGGGGGGGGGGGGGGTCAAAACAGCAAAATGGGACGTTTTGCATAATGCTGAGTAAATGTAGTTCGGGCACAAAGGTATATATGATAATATAAAATTAGCTAACGTAGTGGAATTAGAAAATGGGACAGGGTATTATCTTAAAATTGCTAACCACATAACAGGAGAGAGAGAGAGAGAGAGAGAGAGAGAGAGAGAGAGAGAGAGAGCGTAGTCAATTTATTGGTTGACGTGAGACTAATTGCTTACATGGTGAATGTGAAAAATTCCAATATATTTGGCAAAAATGACCAAAATTGGTAATGCATACAAAAATATAAGGCCGAGTACAATTATTATAGATTTTTAATGTAGTTTATAATTTTTCTAGAAAATTTGTAAACTATTGTCGTACGAGAATTTTTGGCAAATATCTACAATTTCCAACTCACTTTATCCAAAGGTGAAATTAGCTTCCCTGATCAAAGTTTGTTTTATGTCGGTAGTCGTCGTTGTAAATTTTTCACATTAAATTTCTCCTTTTTAGCTCACCTGAGCTGAAAGCTCAAGTGAGCTATTCTGATCACTTTTTGTCCGTCGTCCGTCCGTCCGTCCGTCTGTCCGTCCGTCTGTCCGTCCGTCTGTCCGTCTGTCTGTCCGTCTGTAAACTTTTTACATTTTGAACTTCTTCTCTAAAACCGCTTATCCAATTTCAACCAAATTTGGCACAAAGCATCCTTATGGGAGGGCGAATATAAATTGCAGAAATAAAAGTCAGATCTGTATTCAAAGCGGAGAAAACCTTGAAACTGTAAAAAAAGGGGGGTGCATTTTAAAAAATCTTCTTCTCAAGAACTACTGATTCCAATTCAACGTTGTTTAGCATAAATTATCCTTATGGGAAGGAAAATATAAATTGCAAAAATTAAGGTCTAATTATGTTTCAAATCTGAGTTATTACGAAAATAATAATAAAGGAAAGGCGTGTTTCAATCAGTTTAATAGCTTCGGATTCGGCATTCGGTAAAATGGGTAGACAAGACTTGGCCTGGGCAAAACAAAAGATTGGCAATTATTAATCTGCCAATCTCATTAAAATTTCAGGATATTTGATGGACCAGTATATTTGTATTTGCTGTAAATATTGCTGCAAAATAATGCGTATTTGGAATTGACGATTGCCGATCTGCCCCGGCTTTTATTTTGCCACGGCCCAGGTTTGCGTACCCATTTTACCAAGACTCGTATTCCATACATCTAAAACGAGGTTCTTTGTTTAAAGCAGCCATGATACGAAAAAGGGTCGATCTGACTATGATGAATTTGCTTGTTGTGCAACAGTTCGCGAATGAAGGGAGAGTTTTGAAACATGCAAAATGTATTTGTGCCGATTTTGTGAAGTAAATTGAGGCTAAATATTTCAATGCGTTGACAGTTTTCACACATGACGTTGGTGTTAGCTTGTTCTGATTTTCGTTTCGTTTTCATTATTTATGCTTTGTAACCTGGGAACTATCGTCTGTATTTCGTGATTTTTACGTATCAAATCAAACAGAGACTTCGGTAAATCAAACAGTTAACTGTTTACCTGCGCAAATTAAGCAAAATCTGATGTATCAAAAAAGTACTGAAATACAATTCATTCTATCGGTAATTCGGCATTATATTTTGCGTAATGGTATATTAATGCAATAGGTTTTGTTGAGATGCTCGGCATTTTCTCGAGTTTATTCAGTTTAAATAGAGTTTGATATCGCTGTCGGAAATATGTAGGTATATACATGTACATGTATATATATGATTCATTTCGAAAAAATAAATTGTGTTCTTTATTTGTTATAGTGCATGTTTCTTGTGTTTTATATAATTGTTTACAATTTCTATTTACTAACCATATTAGAGTGTTAAGCTTCGAATTATAAGCAAGATACAGAGATTTGCTCACAATTCTATGTTTGTACACAGATCTTAAAAACTAAAGATTAAAAAACTAAAAAAAATTTCAATATTTATTAAGAAAATTTTCAAAGTCTCTTCTTCCAGAAACCAACTTTAACAACTTATTGCATTGTAAACTTAACCTTTTTTAGCTCACCTGAGCCAAAGTCTTCTCAAAAACTATTAGGCCAGGAAAGCTCAAAAAGTGGAAGCATCCTCAGATAGTGTAGATTCAAGTTTGTACAAATCATGGTTCCCGGGGGTAGGGTGGGGCCACAATAGGGGGATCATGTTTTACATAAGAATATATAGAGAAAATCTTTAAAAATCTTCTCAAAAACTATTAGGTCAGAAAAGTTCAAATTGAAATGAAAGCATCCTCAGGTAGTGTAGATTCAAGTTTGTTCAAATCATGATCCCCGGGGGTAGGGTGGGGCCACAATTGGGAGATCAAGTTTTACATAGGAATATATTGAGAAAATCTTTTAAAAATCTTCTTCTCAAAAATATTTGGCCAAGAAATCTCAAATTGGCATGTAACCATCCTTAGGAAGTGTAGATTCAAGTTTGTTCAAATCATGGTCCCTGGGGGTAGGGCGGGGTCACAATGGGGGATGAATTTTTATAGATAGAGAAAATCTTTAAAAGTCTTCTTCTCAAAATTATTAGGCCAGGAAAGCCCAAATTTGAGTGGAAGCATCCCCAGATCGTATAGATTCAAGTTTGTTTAAATAATAGTCCAGGGGTAGGGTGAGGCCACAATGGGGGATGAATTTTTACTTAGGAATATATGGAGAAAATCTTTAAAAATCTTCTTTTTAAAGAATTTTTGGCCAGAAAGGGTTTAAACTTGTGTAGAGGCATCCTCGGGTAGTGTAAATTCAAGTTTGCAAAATCACAGTCCCTAGTGGTAGGGCGGGACCGTGATGGCGGTTTGAATTTTTACATAGGAATATGAAGAGAAAATCTTTAAAACTATTCTGGGAAAGTGTTCGTTTCAAAACTCAGTACTTAGTGTGAAAGCAAAGGTTATGCAGATTTAAGTCTGATGAAACCATGATTCCCTAGAGAAAAATGGGGCCATGAAATGGGGGAGGGGGGGGGGGGTATATAGGAATAGAGACAAATCTTCTTACAGGTACAACAACAAAAGGGGCTTGGTATTTACCAAAAAATAAGAGGTTGATAAAAATTGGCAGATTTTCAATTTTTTTTAGCAAGATCTACTGTACTCAGTTGTCAAGATATTTTGATACTGTAATGCTAATTTGATCAGAATTAAGGTAATTTTTGCTCAGGTGAGCGATGTGGCCCCTGGGCCTCTTGTTCATTTCCAGAGCCACTGCGACAATTTACCAACTTGACACAAAGCAGCCTTAAAGGAGGAGTTGTCAAATTTGTTCAAATAAAGCGCTAGGTAAAATGAGATTAACAGGAAAGAGTGAAAATGAGGGTGGTTGTTTTGACATTTTTTTTTACTCAAGAGCCAAATAGTCTGTAACATTTAAACTAAGACATTGGTAATGTAGATTTCAATTTGTTCAAACTATGACCCCTGGTTTCAAGATGGTGCCCTCCAGGGACTAAATGTGCAGTTTAAAAACAAATAAAAACATATTTTCAATTATTTTTCTAAGAAACCTATATGTTTTTTGGAAATCTTTGTAAAATCGTTATGATATTGATATGAAAGCAAGCCTATATACCATATTTGCTCTAAACCCAGTGGGTCGAATCAAGGCGCCGGGGGATGAGAATTTTTGAAAACCAAAGTCAATTTGAAATTAAAATCCTTAGAATTCTAATAAATGTTAAAACAATCTCTCACAAGATACAGACTATAAAACTATTCAGAACCTTTTGTATTTGACATTATGATATGCACGCTCAGGGGAATGATGTTTGGCCTCTTGATCCTACTTAAATAAAACTTTGGACAATTAAACAATACATAATGGCAAATAAAGAAGTGTTAAAAATTTTCACAATTACGTTTAAGAAGCCTAATTGGTAATATATAGGCAATTTCTCACTTTAAACCTGGAGGTTTATATAACATTGTTTAAGATCTGTCTCATTTTTTTTTTAATTCAGGCAACTAAAAATACAATAATTGAAAATCTATATGAATTAATACCGAAAGATCCAAATAAATTAATATGTAAGCTACAATGGTAACTACAGTGTAAATTAAAAACGAATGTGTCCAAAAGCAAATAAAAAAAACCTGAGACTGACAAAATCAGTTTCAAACTTATATAACTTATGTAAAGAGACGATTTGTTTTTTTGACATTGTGATTTAAAAACCGAATTGCATTTCGTTAAGAATATGCATATTTAATGTAAACAAAATGTGGAATATGTGAACACGAGTCACATTTGTTTACGAAAAAGAAATTTGTAAATCTTTAAAAATTGGCAAAGTCAGTTACTTACTAATCTTATGTTCGCAGATAATATGTTACAATTGAGAAGTTGTAAACACCTACATTGCATTAGGCTGTAAACATTTTTTGAGGAGTTGTGTTCCTGGATATGATACCAATATTAGCCATGCGATAAAGAATATTTATGAAATATGAACTTTACCTACATGTAATAAGAAATTAAGGATATCAAAATTGCAAATGATGTTTTAAATAAACATTTGCCATCATCATGTTTGCTGTGTTTTAATGATATTAAATTGCACTTCCGAATTAATAAAATTCTGGGTTGCTTATTGTCTTGTCAATACACCATCTATGCACTAATTGTAGAACATAATGCCACCGAAGAAAAGAAAACCCTCAGTTCCTAAACCCACTCCACCAGCAAAGACATCAAAGAGATCCACTCGTCGCGCTTCTACAATTACCAGTAGTCAGACCGTTGCAGATCCGGGTACGTCTGTACAACCTGTAAGCAAAGTCAATCCAACCTCACAACCAGTTAGCAGTACCAGCAACCCTCTCATCGACTATGACCAGTTGGCAGCAGCCATCCTCAAGCAACAACAGCAAGCAATGTCGACTACAAGCAGCCCCACCTATTGCTGATACACAACTGCAGGCTTCATCGAGTGGCAATAGTTCTATTGATTTGAATAATGCTAATCTATTCAACAACCTTCAACAGCTATTTTCAGGTGAGTCGGTGGCAGATATAGGTCCTAACACTTACTCTCCTCATCCTGTCCCACTCACAGTTGCAGATGGCATACCTCTTGGGTCAACTGTTCCGGTCCGTGTCAAAAACAAAATTTGGAATGATCAATTCATTGATCTCAAATGTCTGCTGCCAAATTTCAAACAAGAAGATCTGTCAACAAAAATAGAGAATAATTCAATTCAATTTAGTTCTCAGCCCTTCAAACAGTCAATTATGTCTTTACATCAATGGACTTCAGCCTTTCTGATATTCATGTCCATTTACACAAAAAAGTTGCCCCAAGAATTTGCCAATCTGCTTCAATACTGCTTCACAGTTAGGGAAATCGGGAGCTCCAATGGTGATAATGCCTGGAGATATTACGACGAGAACTTCCGTAAGCTGCACCAGTCACATAAGGTTCCTTGGCAAGTCCCCATCACAGAGTACATGGTCAAAGCTTCTACTCTCACTCATTCCCGTCGTCCCTCGTATTACACCCAGTATAGTGCAAGATCACCACGACTCTTTTGCTTTAGCTACAACAATGGTAAAAAGTGCAAAAACTCACCATGCAATTTCAAGCACGTGTGCCAGCTATGTAATGGCCAGCACCCCAAAATCAACTACAACCGGGACAAGTCAGACAGAAACAAGGCAAACTCCAAGATTTTCAGTTCCTACAACAATAAAGCATGATGTTTTACTTCAGGAATTGCAAGGTTATGACAACAGTTTGGTAACGTTTCTGGTTGATGGTTTCAAATTTGGATTTAGGCTTGGGTGCTCTGAATTTCAGTCAAATTCTGATAAGAACAATCATTCATCGGTAAGAAAAAGTCCGATGGTGGTCAGGAGAAAGTTAGACAAAGAATTAGGTCTCAATCGCATTTCTGATCCTTATACTTCTAAACCCTTTGATAACTTTATTTGCTTTCAATTGGGACTTGTTCCAAAAAAGTTACAGAGAGAATTTAGAATAATCCATGATCTATCCTTTCCAGAAGGTTACTCAGTTAATGAACACATTACTCGAGATAAGGCAGTTGTCCAGTATGAATCTATTGAAAATGTGATTCAGCTAATTAAGAAATTTGGGGTAGGAGCACTAATGGCTAAGCTAGATATTGAAGATGGGTACAGAAACATTCCAATTCACCCCCTAGATTATCACTTCTTGGGTTTTGTATGGAACAATCAGTATTACTTCGACATATGATTACCTATGGGGGCTAGTTCAGCATATCAGTTATTTGAGAAATTAAGCACATATTTGCAGTGGATTATGTTGGATAAATACAAGGCCTCGGGTATGTCTCATCTAATTGATGATTTCTTTTTCATAGGACCACCGTCTTCTCAAAAATGTCTCGCTGACGTAAATAACTTTGAGAACTTATGTCAAAGACTTGGAGTACCCCTTAAGCAATTTAAAACTATTCTCCCGACAACTTGTTTGACCATCTATGGAATAGAAGTAGACTCAGTACATATGATAAGCAGATTACCAGAGGATAAACTTGTCAACTTGAGACAACTCCTTGCAAAGACGGTACATAGTAGAAAAGTTCATTTGAAGGAATTACAGTCTTTAATTGGCTCACTCAACTTTGCTTGCCAAGTAGTCACCCCTGGCCGCGCATTTCTTAGACGCCTTATAGATTTAACGTGTCATGTTTCTGACCCATTTGAGGAAATAGATTTTACATCTGAGGAGCAAGCAGATATTAAAGCATGGCAATTGTTTATAGATAATTTGGCAAATCTATCTTTCACCCAGATGAATGGCAGTCTTCAAATAAGCTTCATATGTACACTGATGCTTCGGGTCTCATGGGTTATACAGCAGTCTATGGGTTAAAATGGTTTGTTGAATCATGGTTAGATATACATGCAAATTATCACAATTCCATCAAGGAGCTTTTCCCTATTGTCCTGTTAATGTAAATTTGGGACACACATCTCTCTAATCAAAAAATTCTCTTTTTTTCTGATAATTTAGCATTTGTTCAAGTAGTTAATAAACAATCATGCAAAGACAAAACGTTGATGAAGCTTGTACGTCGATTAGTAGTAGCAGCAATGAAAAACAACATTTTATTCAAAGCAAAACACATTCCAGGGAAGCAAAAATGTACTTGCCGATTACCTTTCCCGTTTTAAATTCCAGGTAGCCAAGAAGATTGCCCCATGGTTGGACTCGACGCCAACGGTACCGCAAAACGAACTGATCTACAGTCATGTCAACAACTCCCTCAGGCATCATTGTCCCCATCTGCGAAACAACTGTACCTCAGAATTTGGACTCTACTATACAAATTCTGTGTTTCTAATAACTTACCTTTTTTCTTTCCCTTTTCAGTAATAATTATTTGTAACTTCGTAGGTGACCTATTTACACAAGGCTTAGGCCCAGCCACAACCACTTCACATGTTTTTCGGCCATAAGTTATGTCCATAAACTGTATAATGTTTTCGACCCAACCCATTCCTTTCTGGTTAGAAAAATTCTTAAGGGTTCACACAATCTTTCAAAATCTGTTGACACCAGACTTCCAATTACAATATCTATTCTTATCAAATAGCTCTCTGCATTACAACACACAGTCCAAGAACATGACGTAAAAGTTTTATTGTCAGCTGTTTTTCTTCTTGCCTTCATGCGGCTAGGCGAATTGGTTCCGCGGAACATCTCTTTTTACACCAAAGTTATACAAAGACAAGATGTTCAGTTTTTGGATGATAATGCGGTGCAGATTATCCTGAGGCATGCCAACAACTTTACCAACAGTCAACCAAAAGTATTAACACTGTCTGCAAATGCCCTCAACCACAATTTTTGTCCAGTTCAAGCCTTGAAAACATTCACTACTCAATTTAAACACAGTTCTGGCCCACTATTTACATTTAAATCAGGGCGTCCAGTTCCTCACAGTATGTGACAGCCCAATTAAAGCATGCTATATCATTCATTGGCTTAGACACATCACAGTATGCAGGGCATAGTTTTTGTATTGGTGCTGCAACAGAGGCTGCAAAGAGTGGGTTGGCCGAAAATGTCAATCAGCAACTTGGTCGTTGGCATTTCAGTGCGATCAAGCGTTACATTAGAATTAATTCCTTTCAATTTTAAAATCTTCCTAGGCTATTATCATTCCATATACTAGTAATCACTAAATCTTTTCTGCCACTGACTCATATTGGTAAGGGTTTAGCATATGACTGCCCCCTCAGTAACAAGTCATACCTAGTTATACATATATGGTTTATTTTTAATCTACCTAGGTATTTAGGACAACAAGCAACTGCTCATGCAATCACTGTTTTAGGTAGCAAATTTGTATTCAGGTGTTGGATATGCACAGTTACAACATTGAAAAGAGATGAGAATTTGTCTGATCTACTTATTGTATATTTAGTCCTGACTATAACATATCTAATTATACTTGTACAGGAATTATATGTGTGTAGTTTAGAACATTTGAAATTGTATAAAAATTTGTCCGCTTTATTCTGTATAGGTAGTTATGACAACATCATTCTTGTACAAGGAATATTTATGTGCAGTTAGATCATTAAAATGAGTTGAGAATTTGTCTCTAGATTATTTACATGGTCATGACCTCATCATACTTCTATAAGGAAGTATATGTGTGTAGTTGAGAACATTGAAATGAGTTTAGAATTTGTCTGCTTTAACTTTTGTATACATAGTCATGGCATCATCATACTAGTGCATGGTTTATGCAATTTTCCTGAACTTGCCAGGAGAATTAATTTTAATGTATCAGAGTTTCTTCTAGTCACGTCATGAACATATCACAATGGTCTAAACCTCCAAGGGTTGTGTGATATGCTAATGTTTTTATATGTCCATGAGTGAAATTCAATTGTTATATTTTTTATTCATTGCAGCATATTGTTTTATCTAGTCATGAACAACATGATAAGGTATTATACCTTTATCAAGTTGTTAGATATTCATTTGAGTTTATCATGTGGTTGCGCATATTGTCAATTTTTTGTGTTAAGCAAATAGCTTTAATTTCCTTTATCACATGTTTTTTGTAGAATTACCTTTTCCTTGGGTGGCGCTGCATGCGTCATGCAAGCATTTACCATGCCTTGTGGCCCTTTTTTTAATTAACGCCACTCTCTTGTTGCAAAAAATGTTATATTCTTTAAGTAATAATGACTGGGATAAGCACTAATTGCAATTTAACATTTCTAGGCTTAAATCCTTAATTTATCATAAGACCTTATCCCAGTTATTACATTAGCTAATATGATATTTGTGATTCTACATTTAATGTGCTTTAGTTATAACTTTGTCATTTATTTGATCAATAAATGACACAATCACTCATTGGGTAGTCAAGTTTTTTCTTCTGGAATTCAAGCAACAAGAACAAGCTGGGGAAAAGACATTCAACATTGTACTGCTTTTAGAATTCTCAATATGAAAAAGGTTTGAATATAAAGAATATTTATGAGATATGAACTTTACCTATTAAGAAATTAAGGATATCAAAATTGCAAATGATGTTTTAAATAAACATTTGCCACCATCATGTTTGCTGTGTTTTAATGATATTGAATTGCACTTCCGCATTGTTGTGCACATCCGGGAATGATACCATTGTACCCTAGACCAATTTTTTCACTAAAATACTTCCTGATGAATAATTTAACTGTATGAAATTTATAATAAGCCTTATTCAAAGGGATTTTTCTACATCCCATTATTAAATGTTTCACATTACATTGTTTCCGGTTGATAAAGAGGACATTGTTTTACTTGCTTACAGATAACAGTTTCTAGTATAAAAATGAAATTGTATAGTCAGTTTGTACCCTGCACTATATAGTTAAAGCACTGTTTTCTACGAAAGCCGAGAAGGATCATTCGAGATTCGAGATTCGAAATACGAGATTCGAAATACGAGATTCGAGATTCGAAATTCGAGATTCAATATCTAAATTAACCAATCAAATCAAGGATCTGAAAATATGTATCCTAGCGACATCAAACTGTTCTAAATAAAAATAATACGTATATGCTCTTATATACAAATAAATGCTATTTTCACTTCTCCCTACCTAACTAAATAATTATTTGTATTCATTTTTACACAGAATATCTAAGTAGACTAGTAATAATGCAGTGTGCTTCGCGGATCTAAGTGATTTTGTTTGCCCTGGTTCATTTCCACCTGATGCGTTTGAACCCTAAGGTATTTCACCACCAGTAATAGTTTAAAACCCGGGTTTATTCACCCCTTTTGTGTAAAAATGCGGTTATGGTAGAGAACTTCATAAGCGTAGATAATTTTTTCTGTAGGGGGTCCTAGGCCAATTCTAAAAAATTTTACTATGTAAATTTAATAAGCTCCAATTTTCCCGAGGAGGGGGTCCAGATCCCCTGACCCCCTCCTTTCTAGATCCCCGCATGAAGATTAGTACATGTATCTAAATAATCTAAATATAAATAATCTGTCCTGTTTCACTAATAAATATAAGCATTACTTATCGTTTTTATGTATGCATACAGTGATACACTAGTACTATGATTATGAACAAATCATTGAGATATTATCACATCATACGGAATTATCAATAAATACAATTTTTTTTCCTTTTCCTCAGTAAACAACCTATTATGAGTCTTACTTTTGGAATTGTTTTCAATATAGAAGGATACCTACTCTCTACAGTTAAAGGTAGGGATGATAGGGTGCCAATTTGTTCACATTGCCGATTTCTTGTGCAGAGAACAGTAAAACCTTTTATTTGATTGTGCATGAATATTTCAAAATTAATTGTTGTACATATATTTTGTTATAATTCATTCATTGATATATCAACAAGAAAGAATAAAAGCATATGTTTCACAGCCAAGTTAAGTTTCTCTGTAGTTTCCTACCCCCCTACCCCCCACCGCACCAAAATTGACAATAATTACATATAAGTCATACAAATGTTTACTTTTTTGTAAGTAAATCTCTATAAAGATGCAAATAAGCACTGCAAACAAAGATGTGTGTATTTAATATACTACTACATTACACTTAGCCAGATAAAATGTAATCAGGATGAAGCTACAGGGGTGAGTGTTGCAAATTTACCAATTTGTCGCCATACACACAGAACACCAAATAAAGAAACTGTGAGTGGTGTGTGGAATGCATAAAAGATGGCGACAAATTATCTCAAATAATCAGTGCAAAAACCCACAAATAGGCTGTTATTTGTTACATATCCTGCAAAAACATTGATAAAAAATGTTATCGTCCCATAACATAGCCGATTAAGTTAAGGTGTACATATGGTCAACGTACATGTAATTCTAATATACAAGAAGGCGGACGTATCAGGCGGGGATCCAGAAAATTAAATTTCAAAAATGATCGGTTGAATTACATGTACATTAAATGCTTGAAAAATTGTTTTAATCTATCGTACGGGTCAAATTAAAATGCGTGATAGAAGCTATGTACAGTGTAATTGGAAAATTTCATTTTATATCAATATGTAGTATTACCTATTATAACAAATGAGAGTATAGCACAACTGCCACAAGCAATACATGTCCTTTACCGGCACCACCTCCCTCCCCTTAAAAAAATGAAACAATTGCCGTTTTATTTGCTAGAATGTGTGTGGTTCAAGATTTTTCTAAAGGACATACTCGATTAGAATTGAAAAAGAGTCGTACGTTTAAAACTAATTTTGTCAAATTTTTTAGATTCATTTGGTTATATTTTGGTCCATTTGGGTAAATATATGCACCAGCGCAGCTCTAATTTATATAAATCAGGCCATAAGTTCAAAATATTTTCAAAAATTAATAGCTTTAAATCCAGTGGTTGAAAGAAAAGGAAAGCAAGTCGAACTCGATGAGTGCTAATACCTGTGTTGAATGAATGGTACAGTAGGATATGCGCAAAAAAGTCCCGTCTACTCTTTCCTACCATATAATTATTGGATTATTAAATCCGATTATAAAGAGTCAAATTAAAATTCAAGTACGGATATGTACCTGTTTATCAAAAGTAAAAACTACTCATAATTTATCTACAGTGCATCGTTATGGAGCTACTATACACAGAAAGTTTTATATTAATTTGCCGAGCCAAATAAAAAAAACCTGGAAAACGAAGAGAAAACAAAGTGGGGACAGAATAACTGACAAATTAATTAGGACTATATAGCCCCCCCCCCTCTTGAAATGTATATACTGAAAACAGATTATTGGCGTACAACATCCGCACACAATTTAAAGAAAATTTCATGTTTTTTTTTATCATTTTCGCTAGCTAATGTAAGACATCACAAATACCCCAAACCCCCTCACGGAAAAAGGAAATGCTAGGTGATGAGAGAGAGAGAGAGAGAGAGAGAGAGAGAGAGAGAGAGAGAGAGAGAGAGAGTCGATGTAAATCACAGGTGCGCTAACACCGTTAAAATTAAAGCTTGCTAGTTGGTCTGCCCTACCCTAGCTACCTCCTCTCTTTTCTCGTTTTAGAGGCTTAAGGTGCCTCACTACACCGTGAAATTGTTTCTCAAATCAGCAGAAAATTACTTGATTATGACAGAAAGCATGATGGATAAAAAGTATATATGTCAAATTGGCGAAAAAATGTACAATTTTAGATAAAAAATGATGTTTTCAAAAATTTCATTCAGTAAACATAAACAAAAGCCCCAGATGGATTCGAACTCATGACCTGCGGTTCACAAGTCTTGATACTTTAACCACTGAGCTATGACAATATACATCTGAATCGATTGATACAAACAGTTTAACAAAACATTTCAATCGCCATCTTGTGATGTAGTGTCTTTAAAAGTATAAGTCTAGGTGTAGTGAAGTACCTTAATTATTGTCTATATATGCTTGTAACAAATCAAATCATTTTCAAATTCTAAATTAAACTGAATTTGACACTTCAAAACTCTCTCTGTGTCTGTCTGTCTGTCTGTCTGTGTCTCTCTCTCTCTCTCTCTCTCTCTCTCTCATATCGACAATGGCATTGCCATACCCTACAATACACTATTCTTATCTGGATTTTTGTCTTTGAGGTTGTAAATCATTATATCTTCTATGGTTTAAAACTTTATCATAACCTATATTTTGACATGTCGATTATTTCATTGAGTTTCGTTTCATAGCTAAAACATTTAGATTAAACAGATCTTTCTTCGCGAGCCGATTTTTACACAGTTGGGGCGAATACACTTCGGGTTAAAATTGTTCGGGGGGAAATACATACAGGGCAAACAAAACCACTTAGATTCGCAAAGCCAACAGTGTTATTTCTAATTTAATTGTTTATACTGTGTGGGGTTAATTCATCAATGTTAATTTAACCATTTTATAACCACTATATATAAGAGCTATTAAGACATTTATTTGTAGGAAAGAGCATGTACGAATGATCTTTATTTAGAACAGTTTGATGTTGCTATGATACAGGTTTCAGATCCATGATTTGATTGGTTAATTTAGATATTGAATCTCGAATTTCGAATCTCGTATTTCGAATCTCGTATTTCGAATCTCGAATGATCCTTCTCGGCTTTCGTAGTTTTCGCTTAATTCTCTAGAATATCTCTGTTTGACAAATTTTCTTTATTAGATATATTTTATTGCACCAACTTAATTGCTATTTGGTAATAGATCCATTTCCACATCGGAAACGATTGTGAAGGGGAAGTCTCTGAATTGCACAAAAAGTTAAAGAGTAGAATGAATAAAGAGTTCGACGGAAAGTAATATTTCACGGAATTAACTTTACTAATAACAAAGCTATTCTTATAGATAAACATGTTTTTAAGAGATGTCATGTAATGATCTTTCAAACAATTCTTAGGAATACTTATTTCTTTCAGTCGTTCTTTTGTAATGATAAGAACTTACAAAGAGTTTTAGAACAGGATAAAAACTCTAACCCTGTCAACTGTAAATTCTTTTAACGTATTCTTATTTTTTTTTCTTTTTTGTAAATATGAATCAATGATTTTTGTTGAAATATATTTGCTCACGGAAATGTTTAAGATATTCAGAGTACCTTATTTACAATTGTTGTGACAGTCAAAGTGAAAACTGAAAAAAAAATAGAACTCTATGTAAAAAGACGTGAAAATATAATGAATGAAAATATGAGTTTATGAATTGGAAATGGCAAATGACGACAAATTCAATCTTTTATCATTAGATTTCCTGAAGAAAGATGCATTTAAAATAAACAGACACCAAAATTCTAGTGAAAAAAACCAGATTATTATTAATTGATATAAGGAAAAATAGATAAGCATCAAATATTCTCAGTTGTAAAGTTTATCTCTTTGATTGAAAAATTCTTTATTTATTTTAATTCTGAAAACGGATAATAAATAAATTATGCAATTTCTGGGGTGTTTTTTTCAAAAGAGTTTGTCATTTTTAGGTTATTTTAAGATGCCGTAGAAAGTAGCCCTGCATCAAATATCTAGTCTACTATGTAAAAAGTATGGATTCCATATGGATTCCATTTGATCTCGTAGAAATTTGTCAAATGTTTTAAATATCATAATCAATTTACCCGACTCAAACATTCCAATTAGAACTAATATTTTTCTTTCAACATTTATTTATCATTTTATTAGGAAATTAAAGTCTTAGGATTGAGGACGGTGAACCGGAATAAATAATAATTAAGTCTCAGACTATAATAAAACGATCATGAAAGAAGGAAACAAACTTAAAGGGATTAAAAGAGGCAATATTCATTTATTAAATAAGGATTTGGAGGAGGGTGTTAAAGACAATCCAATCCAGGATAGGAGCACTATCGTCCCTGATCCCCGCGTGTGCGTGCCCAGGTTAAATTCTAGTTAATAAAATGAATTGGCTTTTACAATAAACCGTTATTTATAAATGTAATTTCTTTTAGTTTGATTTATTGTATGATTGTCAAAGTATTTTTGATTTAATGTCAATCCAATCTAGGTACAACAAAATGGCGGGAAAGTTTAACAAATACTTCTTTCGTGTTTTAGCTAGGAAATAAAACTCTTTGTGGGTTTTTTTTATGTTTCTCTTTATTGTTTTTTGCTTTGATAAGTGATTATAAAATCAGTAATTTTTGTTTTTCAAGAGCTTTATTATGATAAAGGTGAGTGTATAATTTTCCCTTTGTCAAAATAACTTATGTCCAGCTCATTGAAAAGAAATAATGAGGAGACTAGCATTCAAAACTCAATTAAAATTCCATTAATATATTTGGTCATCTATATATTGAACTGTCCTTTATGTGATTTTATAGGAAAATTACAACAATTGTTCAGATATTTGTCAATGATGGAAAGTGTTTGGTCATAAAGTAACAAAAATATTTATTGTTGTGTGAACCTTTTATATCTTGTATTGTTCAATTTGATGAGCTGAATAACAGAAAATTTGATCTCATATTTTATATTGTAGACACACTCTTTTCCTAAAATTTTCGTTTATCTTTACGCATCGTACCATGCAGTGCAATTCACAGAATACACTGAATGAAAGGATTTCATTTTGAGAAACTTTTCTCATAGACGTACTTCAAAGCACTTCAAAAACAGGAAGTCGCGTTGTGTATAAAACGCGTTTTATCAACTGTAATAGAAATGTAAAATTGGAGTATTGGGAACAAAAAGTACTTTACATGTGGTTGAATAGCAGGTTTGTCATATCACAATGTTCCTGGACAAGATCCATTTAGGTAAGTATTTTAATAAATACTTATTCACTGTCGAGGTAGTTTTCACGAAAATTGCTTATTTCCTGATTCATACATGTAACAAGGTCCGGTTTTATGTAAAGGAATAATTTGTGATATGGTGCTTATTTTAGTAAAAAATAACGTGTATGCAAAATATAAATAAATCAGTCATATTTAATCACAGTACAGCTCCATGGCCTTAAATTCATACGTATGAAATTCTTCATGTGTAATTTTACTGTCATTTGTGATGATCGACTGCTTAATCTAATACTTCGCATTAAATACATTAATATTGATTGCTCAAAAAATATCAACAAAAAAGTAATAAAATTTATATAGTTCATCTCTTCATAGTTCTGATGTAAGTCGATAGTTTCATAAGAGTGAAAAAATGTTCCTTATTTATAGCATTATATCTCATCTTCGTGAACTCTGTGCTGGTAACATACTGTCAGTCGACAACCTTTTCAAGGTGAGCTATCAAATTAATCAATCTTAATTCATATCATATATATTTTGCAAAATATGAATAAAGTATGTTTTAACATTCTAACTTTTTCAGTGAAATGTGTCTGAAAAAAGCCCTGACTATTCACAGATCTTTAAAAGCCAAAAACTGTCCTCTTCGATATTTAGAAGCCAAAACAGGTACGTTAAGCTAGATAATTTTGGTATCGATGAAATCCGTTCAACTTAAGTTGATTAAATATATTGCTACATGTATTTTAGAGCTGGTACCAATCATATATGAGCTATATTTGGAACATTTATTTAAATATCATTTCAATTTTATTCATAGAACACCAAGGAAGAAAACAGCAACAACAAATTCTAATGAAATTTAATACATATATATATATATATATATATATATATATATATATATATATATATATATATATATATATATATATATAATATCTTTTTTTTTTTAGAACGAGAGCGATGTTCTATTTCATGCAACGGAACCTATACTATAAAAGAACCGGACCCGCATAGAAAATGTGTTGGAATTAATATCAAATTCAAACTTGAAGAAACATTGATAACATACATAAAAGTTTTTCCTTGTGAAATACTAAATTGTTCACTAGAAGTTGTAGAGTTTGATTGTACGTTTAACAGGAGTCATACTGAACTTACAGATGGAGAAAAAAGATCATGCATTGGTAATTTCCTATGTTTTGCATTTTATGATACAAGGCATGAAATTGTTATACTATAATGATTGAATATTTCAACATTTACAGATCCAGGTACCAGTGTGGTGATAATTCTAAGTTGTTTAGTTGGTGGAAGCTTAATTGGAATCAGCGTCTTTGTTCTCGTTAAGCGTTTAAGGACATATAAACGCAAGTAAGTATACATAGTTACTTTTATAACACATTACGTTCTTTTTTTTAATCAAAAAAATTCATTAAAGCATATTCAAAAATTTTTGTGGAATTAGAATAAAAAAAAACCCAATCTTTAAAGATTAACCAATAATTTTGGTTTAATATCAAAATTTGATTTGATCTGATTGCTTGATTGGTAGATTACAACCTCCTCCAGTTTTTTATCAGCCGAATTACGGGGATAGTGGTGACTTACAAGGGGAGAGAACTGTAACGATTGGAAGTCCATTGGAGACAGAGTATGCGGACATTGAGGAGACAATCAGGGTATCACATTTTTAAAACAAAAATTCACAAGTAAACAAATACTAGATGTTAAAGGGATAACAGGATTCACATCGGTCTGAATACCTCTTTAAAAAGATGACAAATATTTTCGTTATAGTTTAAAGAACTATATATGATATGGGTCTAAAATGACACCCTAAAATAAATCTCATCATTTTTAGGTATTTCTTTGGGTTTTCGTTTGTACACATATATATGTAAAGTTATTTAATAATTTCTTTTTTATCCAATTGCCCACAATTTAGAAATATAACATCATAAAGTGAACCCTTTCCCGACACCATAAACTGCCAGAGAGTGCAAACAATTTAATTATATAGGTAAAAAATATATATGTTATATCAGCTCTTCTAAAATATACCATAACAATTTAATGTATCTGAAACACCTTAAAAAAATAGCAAATTATGGGGACTGAATATGACCGATATCAAATATAGTTTTATATTGAAGAGATAAGAAAACCTACATTTTAATAATGTTCGTTTGATTTTTGTGCAGTTTAGCCTTGTATCATTTAGACTTGTGTATTTTGTGTTCCGTTGACAGTAAAGACTTGACATTTAGACACAACAACCACTGATGTTTAGACTTTATGCCTATTAAATTCAAGGTCATATTAAAATTCAGAGGTCAAATATAATGATGTCTTTTCAGATTTTATCAATTTTCACACTTTAACCTCAAATAAACTAAAATTCAAATTTTCATTATTTCGATATATTTTAACTGCAAGGTCATGACAATCATGCTGCTAACTTTGAACTGCTCAATGTTGTTTTAAAGACCGTTAAGTGTTGCAAATTTCTATCTAAAAGGTGATTTACAAGTGCTAATTTTACATTATATTTCATCAGAAATTACCTTAAGTTACCAGCTAGAATTTAGTTTAGCGTCTGTAAGTAACAAAATTTTCTCCTGTACAAACAGAAGTACAAATATTTGTAGCATCTTAAAAAGTAACTTATTTGTATAACAAATTCTAGCAAAGACTATTTCATTTTACACTATATTGAAGGACAATTCAAATGGTAGGTTTGAGGCGATGTGTGCAAAAATTGTCAGGTCGGATTTTTTTTTCATTTTACATTTTTATAGATTTCATTCCAAATAACAATTATCTCTTTTGTACTACCTTAAATTCTAGATGGTAGCGAAGGCCATACAAGTTCCCTCATACAAAGAAGATAGCTCATCAGAAACAAGATCTAGGGAAAATATTTATCATCATTTAAGTTTAACTGAAGATTCAACAAAAACGGAGAACAGTGCCATACTTTCCAACGATTGTATACCAGATAACTTTGCAGACGATGTGATTTTAAGTAATAAAGGAAGTCCGTCATTTAAATCCGTTGTGATTTGTGCAGATAGTTCCTCTTCAAAATCTAATGGCAATTCCAAAGTGTCACCGACAGGAAGTTTGGGAAGTGACAAATATTACGCCCTGGAAAAGGAATATGTAATTTTCAATTCTAGTAACGGCAACAAATGAAGTGTTTATATAATCTTAATTCATTGGTCCTAAGAGGTTCAATGTAATTGCTTTTGAAAAGGATATTTGTCAGAAACATATGACATTGGAGCATTCATTAAATTATAAAAATTAAATCGTGCATTTAGTATCCATAATTTTTTTAACTCGATTAGAAATCTATTCAATAAATATTCAAAATTAGCAAAGTGTGATAATGCTGTTATGAATTCAGTAATAATCGATGCTAGTGCATATCTTTAAGCAGGTGATCATTAATTGTACTAAATTTACGTGCGTTTGTCAATTTCATTTTGCAGATTTAGTGTTTGTATATATAAACACGTATATTTTCTACAAATAGTATTATAATACAATAGTAAAATGATGGGACATTTTGATAATATCATCAAAAATTGAGTAATTTAAATACAGCACTTATTGTGAGTTCTTATAAACATGTACATGTTCTCTACCAGCCGTACTAAGCATTTTAGACTACTTCATTCATGGAATTAGATAAAGACCATTCAGGAAACCTCTCCATGGACATGACACAAAGTTCTCCAGAAACAGGATGTTGATAATACAATTTTCTCAATGTATATGTAAAGTAAAAATGTTGGGATATTTAGGCTTAAAGTCCGAACATTTTCACCCAGTGGAAATCTCATGTGAGGGCGGGCTTAATTTCCAGAGGTGTGAAAGCCTCAGGGGCTTGCAGTCTACCTTCGATCGTGAACGCTGCTAATCACTATACACAGGAAGCTAATTTATTTACGGGAAATAAATAATTAGTCATAATTGGTGTTAGTTTGAATATCTTAATGTTTTAAAGATCATACTTAAAGTGATTTTATACGGAGATGTTATGTGTTGTCCGAAGTGTCTCTAAGCACACGTTTTTAAAGCACAATTAAAAAAAATCTAGAAATTTACTCTGCTTTAAAAACATAACTCAGTACATCGTGTTTAGCACTTGACATTGTTTAAGAAGTTAAGTTGAACAAATATAATTTTATAAAAAAAAAAACCCATAAGAGCAAGTAAGAATGTGGAATGTAAAGGCAGCCGTCATACGGTGACAATTAATGGAGTTCGTTTTCCATGGAGAAACGTTTTAGTGCACCAAGTTCCAATTGAGTGTATCACCAGCAAATTAAGCTTTCGTCGCTCAACAGTTTGTTTTAAAAGGAAAATTTGAAATATGTTGAGCTGCTCATGCATCGCTGAATTGATTAAGTCTCATACATTCAACATGATTCAAATATAAAGTGTGTGTATTTTTAACTGCTGAATATTTATTTTTATAATACCAGTTATGTTAAAAATAATTCTATTTTTAATTCCCCCTTTAATACATGACGGAAGATATCAAAGACAACGTTGTTAATTGCTCGTACACAGAAATCCGCGGACCTGCCAGATCGATCACGCTTGGACGCTTGCGTCATTAAATCTTGGTGCTATTCTTTCAAACTTGATTGACAAGGGCATACTTTTAAAGTTTGTACAGGTAAAAAAGGAGGCGATTGTAAACTAGAATTGGCGACATGAGGCACTGCTACTTATAGGTTCTCCAGGATATCCAGAGTGATAGGCTGCCTCACCTCAGGAGAGCTGGCCAGACGCTTTGCCCCGCTTAACATTTTCTGTATCAAGAAATGATTTGAAAGGTCTGGAATATTAGACATTTTAAAAAAATATGCCAGCGCTGCCAAGTATGTTGTTATCGAGCTTGTTGCTTTGTCTATACTAAATAGTAAGGAAACAAAACTAACAATGTGTTCGAGGGAATCATCCTTAATACTGCATGTATTGTAATAACTTTGCATGAATGTCTGAAAACAATTCAGGGCCTGCTTGTAGACAATCTTTGTGTTAGGGGCTAAAGCTGCCTCAATCAAGGTAACAGCTGTGTTTTGGATAGCTTCAAAAGGTGGCTTGGTATGGCTGTTGGTTCGTCCTCTCTGTCCAATCTTTTGAACTGTAACCGTGAAAGTAAATCAGGTAGAGTATTGAACAAACCCGGAATGTGTTCTGCAGAAAACAATATATTGTACTTCATAAGTGCCAACACTAGTGCTCTAACCAAAATCATGATTTTCTAATCCTTTGATGTCTGTGCATTTACTATGTTGACCACTGAATAATTATCACAATGGAAAATCACGCATGAATTCTGCAAAACGTGGCCCCATACTTCCACAGCTACAACAATTGGAAATAATTAGTTCAGAGTAATATTATATTCTTTCATACTCTCTGGCCAAGTTCCATAGAACCATTTTCTTCCAAACACAGCTCCAAAACCCAAAGATCTAGCAGCGTCAGTATATAAATTTTTACCCCATGGAGTACCCCTTATCTGTCTATCCATTCTTATTTGCTTATCATATGTTTGCCATGACACATTTCCTGATGCAGCCATATCACGATCTGTCTCTGCATTTTTTTATGAGATTTGGTGTTGGATTCTTAGCATATATGGCAACAAAACGCAAGAAAGCTGTAGTCCATTGAAAAATAGAGTTAATAGACTCTTTGGCTTTTTTCGGTACCACCGGTATGTTGTCATTCTTCTCGAGTTTAATCGATAGGTGCTACTGTCTGGACCAGGAACCAAGTTATTAGGGAACAGTACCGTGAGATCAATAAACTGATCCTCCCATATTTTCTGTTTCAACTTCTGAGGAACCATAGCCGAAATAGGGATTGACCAAGTAAAAATATCTATTGGCTCACTGGTAGCATACTCATCATTTGACCTTTCTATCTCTTTTAATGTAATCTCTGAATCAGACTCACCATCCAAACTCTGGGGGGACTCGCTTCTGTCTAGAATGGCGGGGACAGCTCTGTCCTTTAATGCTTCCAACACCGCCTGTGTCGCTCTCTCTACCAATGTTTCCTCCCGATGATCAGAGCTCTGATCTTTTTTGGACTTTGCTTCTTTTCTTTCCGCCGAACCAGCTCTTTTTCTTTTCACACCAACTTTTGGTCTAGGCATCATGCTGTAAAAAACTGTACCCTACAGCATAAGTTTTTTTTATGACTAACCCTTATTCTTAATACATTGCATTTTCAATAACAGTAAATTTCTACAGGATCTAAAACTCACAATAAACAACTATCCCACTTGAGCTTTATCCTAAACCCCAGTGAGTCCTTCCAATGTGTGAACAAAGATTAAAATTTATGGATTTATTTGTGCCTATTCATGCTTTTTAATCACACCTTTCAAACCTAAATTTTATAAAACATCAAACATTTTATGTCATTCATGAATGACTTAAACCATTGAAAAAATGTAAGTACAAAAGTAATGGCAAGTGCATGTACATTGGCTCCATTAACCACAAGTTTCTGACCTACAATCCAAAGCATAAATATGCTAAGCCAAATATGCCATTAAACACATATCCCATGATTCAAAATAATTGTTACCAAACATAGATATTTTATCTTTTTACTTTTAGAAATTGATAACCCACAACTATACCATACATGTAGACCTAGTAGCCTACCATTAACGAACTCAAAATTTAAACATATCTATACATCTTTGTTCACAAAGCTAACCAAACTTGGACTGCAAACTCAAGTATGTATAACTCACCCCACATTAAGGTAACCACCTAACACTTAACCATGTAGAAGCTATTTATCTAAACACCTCATAGACTAGTCTCACTGGATATGATTAATGAATGCTAAGCCATATAGTGACCAATAAGTAAACACATATCATAACACCATCACACTGGATATAACATCATTAGTAAACCAACAAATATAATCCAACTACACCGGATATTACAACGTAGCACCCAACCATAAAGGGGCTCCTTGGTAAGCCATATATCATAATCCAACCGCACTGGATATGACAACAAAGCACCCAACCATAACGGGGCTAAATGGTTACCAGAAGATCCCAGCATGCTGGACATAACAACATAGCACCCAACCATATAGGGGCTCTTTGGTAAGCCATACACATCTATATCATAATCCAACCAAACTGGATATGACAAATAGCACCCAACCATATAAGGGCTAAACGGCTACCATATGATCCAAGCATACTGGATATTAAATAACATAGCACCCAACAAACTAGGGGATAGTTGGTTTACCAAGTATCATAGTCCAACCATGGAGGATATCTCCATATAACACCCAATAGTATAAGAGCTAAACCGTCCATTATATTTTAGTACATACATATATTGGCCAAAACAACTATCCTACACTCTAGCCTATGGCAATGAACCATGCACAACACCCGAGTCCTAACGATAGTAAAAAGTGTGTATCAACAACATGAACAATATGATTAAAGTCACTACAATTTAACCCTACTCGGTATGAAACCTATGTTCAGTGCATGTCGTACTAGAACAAACTGCAAATATCAACAGTGAATCTAAACTTTTATATATGAACCCTTTATGTTTGTGACATTTTATATACTATATTTCTGCAGCAATACACACTTTCATTTCATTTTTCACAAGCTAATGAAGCTATTAAGTCCTGAAACCACTGATGCTCTGACACTGTTGTAATACTTAGGGTAGCCCTGAGTCTCATTCAAATGCATACCATCCTCACAAAAAACCTTAGCTTTATTTTCAGGTGACCAAAAGCCAGCATGGCGCCAGAATCTGACTCCTGACAAAGAATCTCTCCCTAGCCTTTCATCCAAAAGCCTGTTAACTAAATCTACCCTAGAATTGAACCAGTCTGAGTCAACAGAAAATCTACCTGGTTTAGTGGGAGGCTTCCTATGCAGGATTTGGTATACGCAAACTCTGCGCACTCCCCGACCTCGAAGCATCTCTGTAAAGTCAACTATTTTATCAACTAGATCATTTACTTCTACATCAATACTGCAGAGATCGTTAGAGCCGTTTTGCAAACACATTTTAAACGTATCCACATCCCGGATACCTCTCTGAGAAAGTCTATCAATCGTGCAGCCCGAATAACCTCTGTACACAACGTGTTCACGGTTAAGTCCTAAGTTAGTTCTAAAATTCACTGAGTGGTTCAAAAACCTATGCAAGCGCACCATGAATGAATGTCCGAGAAGCAAAATTGTATCCTGCATGTCACCAAAAACTTTGATACTCACAAAAAAGAACAACACCTGCCAACATTTTCGATGCAAACCGATTTGGAGCCAAAATTTAAAATATTTAAAATTCGGCTAATAGCATGAAAATGCTTTTAGCGGTATGAGTATGAAAGCTCTAAAAGACCCTTTAAATCCTCAGACTATAAAAATATGACGAAAGATGAAATACAGAAAACAAAACAAATTTGGGGAATCGCCCAATGAAAAACAACTACACAGTATTTTATTTTAAGTTTTATTTGGCGATGATTGGCCATGGCTGCTTAAAAGATGTGCCTTATAGGGCATCCCTGATGACTGATGCAAGTACAGCATGACGTCACAGGTTTGGATAATAGCCCAAAATTTAAGGCCGATGGTAAGGCTAATACCAGGTGGCGCAGGTTATTGTGGGAATAATAGTTGTGAAATATGTGCCTAGATTTATGAGATGATAAAATAAAATGGTAATATAATGAAATTTAAACATGATTTCCCTTTGATAAATGGATTTAACTCTGATTAGTTAAATCGTATTATATACATGTACATAAATACACTTATACATTAAGTTATTTTGGTCTGTTATTACTATTTTTTAAAATCCTATTACACTGTTCAAGTGGATTAACAGGACAATTTATTTCTAGATTATTAATCACATTTTTTTTGTATTAAAATGAGTTTGCTATGTCTATTTTTTTACCATACCTATATTGTGAATGAACAATTTCATAAACATATATAAGTGTCAAAGAGATAAACAAATTATGAATTATAAATTCTCCGAGTCAAATATATTGTTTTCCATATGCATTTCTTTTTTTTTAATTCTAGACTTTCACTGTTGGACGAACACATGTACTTGGTTTTCTATGAAAACATTTTATTATTTGATATTTTTTATTTCACAAACATCACTTAATATTTGAATGAAAATACTGTTTATATCGGAAATAATTATGAATGGAAAGTCTCTTAACTGCACTTAAATCTATATGGTAGAATTACTAAATAGTTATACGAAAATAAGAAGGAAGTCATAGTTCCCGGAATTACCTAAATATAAAACTTAGCTCTTAGGAAAACATTATTTTTGGGAGATGTCACATATTGATTTTTTTGTACCATAACCTAAATTTTCAGTCTTTTTTTAATCTTCAGAAGTTCTTCACAACAGGTTACAGAAGAAAAAACTGTCCCAAAAAATCTTAATATTTTCTAGTCTAAAGATTTACTTATCGTATTTGCTTTTGTTGATAAAACTCAAAACTGTTTTAAGCAATCTATTCGCTCACGGAAATGCTCAGGATAACTTGAGTACTTGATTAACAATTATAGTGACAGTCTCAATGAAACTCAGATGCTTTATACTTTATAATGTTTACATTTCCTTGTTCATCTTACATTCATCGCGTATTTAAACACATGTTTAAAAGTTAAATCATTGTATAGCATGTTAAAAAAATGGACAAATACTCAAAAGCAGACGTTACCATATTACAATTATTATTTTTAAAGCTGCAGATAGGTTCAGTGTTTAATTAGAAGATTTTTAAGATATAAATTTTTAAGATAAAAAAAAACCCCAGCGTAAATATTATGTCCACAATTATTAGAATTAAACACAAAGCAAGGACTATTCTCAATATTATAGAATAGGTCCGGTCCTTTTTGAGTATTTTTGTATCTTCTTTTAACAATATATAGATTGTAACAAGTATAACTGTATACCAAGAAGAACTTATTTTTCTGCTACCTTTGAATAACTTATGAGAAATTAAAACTAAAATTGAACTTTCAATTTTGATAAAAAATCAAAATCTGACAATTTGTGTCAACATCACCTCAAACATACCATTTGAATCTCCTTTCAGCGAGGTGTAAAATGAAAGAGTTTTTTTTAGCTCACCTGAGCTGAAAGCTCAAGTGAGCTATTCTGATCACATTTTGTCCGTCGTCCGTCTGTCCGTCCGTCCGTCTGTCCGTCTGTCTGTCCGTCTGTAAACTTTTTACATTTTGAACTTCTTCTCTAAAACTGCTTATCCGATTTCAACCAAATTTGGCACAAAGCATCCTTATGGGAGGGCAAATATAAATTGCAGAAATAAAAGTCCGATCTGTATTCAAAGCGGAGAAAACCTTGAAACTGTAGAAAAAGGGTGGTGCATTTTTAAAAATCTTCTTCTCAAGAATTACTTAGTCCAATTCAACGTAGTTTAGCATAACTTATATGTATGGGAAGGAAAATATAAATTGCAAAAATTAAGGTCTGATTCTGTTTCAAATCTGAGTTATTACGAAAATAATAATAAAGGAAAGGCGTGTTTCAATCAGTTTAATAGCTTTGGGTTCGGCATCCGGTAAAATGGGTAGGCAAGACTTGGCCTGGGCAAAACAAAAGATTGGCAGTTATTAATCTGCCAATCTCATTAAAATTCCAGTATACATGTATTAATTAACCTGGGAACTGTCGCTTGTATTTCCTGATTTTTACTTATCAAATCAAACAGAGACTTCGGTAAATCAAACAGTTTACTGTTTACCTGCGCAAATTAAGCAACATCTGATGTATTATGAAAGAACTAAAATACAATTCCTTAAGGCAATCGGTAATTCGGTATCGTCTTTTGCGTAATTGTAGAATAATGCAATATGTTTTGTTGAGATGCTCGGCATTTTCTCGAGTTTATTCAGTTTAAATAGAGTTTAATATCGCCGACAGAAATATATAGGTATATACATGTATATGATTCATTTTGATAAATAAATTGTGGTCCTTATTTGTTATAGTGCATGTTTCTTGTGTTCAATTGTTTACAATTTCTATTCACTTACCATGTTTGAGTGTTAAGCTTCGAATTATAAGCAAGATACAGAGATTTGCTCAGAATTCTTTGTTTGTACACAGATCTGAGGCCATTCATTTTTTTCCATTTTAAATGCCGAATAGGAAAAACCAAGTTATAAATCTTAAGCTGAATGTAATAAATTCATGTGAACAAAATATGACTCAAACTTTGCAAAATTTTGAGCCCATCTTGCTTATAATTCTACGATTGACGCTGAAATATTGGTTGAACATTAGAAATTCTATATGAATAAGAGTATGTTAAATACTTGTACACAAAAAAATTAAAGAATGATATGCTGTATATAACTACTCTTTGGGGCCCCCTCTTTATACAATAAATAATGTGAAATGTGAGTAAATAAAAACGACATCGTTAAAACAGTTTTCATAGTTCTGACACATTTCTGTTGCGGGGATAAAAGAATGATCGCTATTCATAAGAAAATATTACAGCGGAAAATTATCCTGGTTTGTAGCCATTTGTTGTTTTTGAATAAAAATGAAAATAATGGGTGGGCCATAGTAAATTAGAATAATGGAGAAGACAAATTAAATTGTTGAATATTTTTAATTTGAGAAATTGAGCGCATTGAGATGCAATTTTCTTCTTCACATATATACATGTAGGAATTTTTTGATAAAATACAATAACTATTATATTAAAAATAATACAATAACTAGTAAGTAGTTGAGGAAGAAAATGTACCTATATGCTCTCATATATTTTAATCGCTTTATTAAGTAGGGGAGGGGAGCAGAACGAAAATACAGGGAATTAGAAGTTATATAACAGTGTACCCCTACCAAATATTTAGTTCTATATCTTGCGTAGGATTTTCTTATTCTGTGTAAAAACAGTATTTCATGAAGGTACAATGTCAAACATTACGTGTATGCAAAAATAAGTGTAAAATTCGAATACTTTACAGTATTTATTTTTTTGTTATTCTACCGAGGGCCATATGGCACAATATCTTTTGAACGCCCATTGTTGCTCAGGTGAGCGATGTGGCCCCATGGGCCTCTTGTTAGAATTTGCTATGCGAATAAGTTGCTTTTCAAGATATTACAAATGTTTGTACTGCCATTTATACCGGAGACCTTCTTGTTACTTACAGACTCTGAAATGAATCCTAGTAACTTGAGGTAATTTCTGATTTAAATGTATATAATATAGAAATAGCACTTGTAAATCATCTTTTAAGACGAATATGTGCAACACTGTACTGTGTCTAAAGTAAACTGTATAGTTTGTATTTAAAGAAAAATAGAAGTATGTTTGTGATGATTTACATATAAGTGAAAAAAATGATGTTGGGGTATAGATTACTTGAGGTTTATGTATATTTGACGGAGGTAAACATTGATAAAAATCCTAAATGACGTCATATTTGACATTTGACCTTTTGATACGACCTTGAAAGTCGAAACACTGGTAATGGTTTTGTTTAAAGTTCGGGTCTTCACTATAAACAGAACCTACGTTCCCCATTTTTCAAAGATAGAAGGTTAAATTTCACAAAAATCAATTTGAAATGAACGCAATTCAAATGATCATAATACGGTGTACCTCGATTTTTTTCTTCCTTGAGTTATTGATATGCATATGATTTATAATATTTTTGTAAGATTATTGTGATAAAAACTTTTACAGTTATCAAAATATTTGAAATTAAATTCACTGGTATTTCGTACTACTTTAAAAGATTGCCTTGTTAGCAATATCTATTTTACTTTATAATAAATTATGCACCCGAATTAAATAAGGAGGAAAATGTCAATTGTTTTATATGTTATAACTATTGTACACATCTTCTATATTCCAATCGGAATATTTTTTATTATTAGCGTTAATAATCAATCATTAGCAAAAAGTCTTAAAATTTGAACCGGAATAAAGTTGAACTTCGCACTTGTTAAACCTTATGTTTCCTATAAAATGAAATAAAGTAAATGGATCGAATCCATATTATACGGTTTTAAGATATCTCACTTCTCAATGTTCTTGTATCAGAAATTTCTTGAGAAGTGTATCATTGAAATTTGTAGACAAACCATACTTTATAAATACATACTTAATAGAAAAAAAAAAGAAAACAAATGTGTTTGAAGCTGCAGTAATTTATTTCTTACCTTTCTGCATTTAAAATAGACATTTTCTACAATAGTTACAATTTGATTTGAGATAAGAACTTTTTAAAAATCAAGAATTGTATAAGATTAATCTAGGTTAGTTTTGTAGATGTCACACAGGAGCTATAGAATATATTTCAAACCTATCAAATGTTAAAAGTGTGAATAATGAAAAAAATGTAATAAAAGGAAAAATATATTGAAAATTCATAAAATAGCTTGTTTCTGTAATTTTTGTCTTAATAAACCCCCCGCCGAAAAAATATTTCAACCAAAAACTTGTTTGTGTCTTGAATTCAGAAGAATTTTCTTTATAAATGCTGTGTTATTATCAAATAATAATCATTTGGTTGTTAAAAATAAATAAAATCATACTCATTTAAAATGTAATGCTCATCTGCGCAATGAAATAAAAACGTGAGGAGTGAGATTCCTTACACAAGTGTAGTTTTTTTTATAAAGGCTCTTTCTGTCCATCAGTGTATTAAAAATATACAAAGTTTTTTTTTTTTAACTAAAGATGACTGGGGATATAACTAGGACAGTGCAACAGCGATGTCTTTAAATGCACACACCTATTAGCGGATAGGGTTGTGTGGGTTTAGAGTCATAACATGAAATGAAAATGTATTGTTAAATCATACATACATTCAAAATTTGTAATCATCTCTCAACATTACCATTTTTGCAGTGGTGTTGTCATAATCATTAAAAAAGTCTGCGTGTTGTTGTTGGTTTTTTCCTTTTTCCTTTTCTTTTATTTTAGTTAATTTTGGATTTTTTGGAGGGGACATTAAATTATCTATAAAGATTTTTTAATTTTTGTTTCTTTTAAATGGGCTAGATCATGAGAAGTATATATTGATGTTTGTCTGTAGGTATGAATGAATGAGGTGGTGGGTTTATAAATGTAGGTATGAATGTGTTCATGTATGTGTTAAACAACAAATTAACCTTCAACTTATAATTATTTGACAAAAATCAAGCTTATTATTTATTATCGATATTTCCCTTATCTTGTATACAAAAATATCAATAATATATCAATCTGTAAACTTTTTACAATATATTTTATGGACTATATTATAACACCACTTCTTGACTTTGTATTTTGGAGAGGGTTTATATAGGTTTTGCCTGTTGCCTAATCTATTTGATTATTCAATAATATATGTTTAAAATAAAATCTATAAAGACACATAAAATGATGCTTGAAATTTGTAAGGGAGAAATCACGATTACGTTTGAAAAAGTGTGATTTGAACTGTGCGAAAAGCGGTCAAAAAGGAGAAAAATCTTTAAAAACACAAAGAACATTACGGTATTAAACTTTTTAAAAAAAGATATTGGGGTATAATGATTTTAACAACATTTATCCCAGGGTTAGACAGTCTTATGTATGACATTTGTCTTTAGATTTTAATGGACAAAAATGGTGATAGAGAGAGAGAGGATGGTTGTGGTAATTGTTGGATTATATTCTTTTAAACATACTTTTTATCTAACCAAATCATCTTAGGGTGAAACCTCTTTTATTCAATGCTCTTATTATTAAGTATAATGTCTATTTTCTTAACTGCTATTTTTTTGGATTTATTTTTCATCGCACATTTCGGTTTGGTGCAAAGATAACAAAAGAAATGGCAAAGGGGCTGGTAAAAAAAACATACGTAAGTCATATTTGAACCCTTTCTTCAATTTTTTAGTGACTTTTATATCAGCATTCATCGTGTTTTTTTCAACAGATTCATCATGGTGTGGTTTTTGCGTGTACTATTTTTCCCTTTGACATATCAACTTGTTTCGAACAAATTGACCTGTAGAGACAAGTTATATATATATATATATATATATATATATATATATATATATATATATATATATATATATATATATATATATATATATATATATATATATATATATGTATACACAGTTGTGTGTGAACTATCTTTTAAATTCGCAGTAGGACAAGCACAACAAGCGTTTAAGAAATATTAAGGGTAGAAAGTGGGGGACAGTGTATAGACAATCTTTTGCATTCCATTCCTATTTAAAATTCAGAATTAAAACAATTAAGGTTTTTACATATGATTACATACTTTAGAGTACATTTGTCGTTAGTCAAGCTTCACATATTGTAATTAATTGGTGTGCGTTTGAAATTGCATCCATACTCTAAACGAGTAATACGCTAAGTATTTTGATTTCAAAGTTAAACATATACTTGTGGATATATTTAATAACCATTTATTCATAAGTATTTTTATTCAACACATACATCATTATTTTATAAATATTTTTTTTTCATTTTTGTTTTAATTTTATATCTATGATATTGTTTACATATTTTATATTTTTGTCCGTTATATCATTAAAAAATGAAATAAATGATATATGAATTTAAAAAGTGACATTAAAACCAATACATATTCATGCAATTCTATTGTATTTCGATTTACATTATGTTATTGTTTTATAATCAGATTTAAAAAATCATATACAAAGAGAGAGAGAGAGAGAGAGAGAGAGAGAGAGAGAGAGAGAGAGAGAGAGAGAGAGAGAGAGAGTCGGACGAACGGACTGACATACATATAAATATAAAAGAGTTTGCACTTTTACCAGAAAGTCGTGATTTTAAAGATATATAAAGCTTCTCATTCCTTTTACCGACACTTGAAACTTTTTTGTGTTTTGTATATTTTAAGTATGTCAATTTCATGATTTTATTTATTAGAGCAGACGCGATGTTTAGTTTTATGCAAAGGAACCATTATTACCAAGGCAGTAGACCCAGCTCGAGATTGTGTCTGATATGAAATCAGTTTCAAACTTAATTAGTCATTGACAGTAAAGTTAAAAGATTTCCATTGTGAAATACCAGGTTCTTTACTAGAAACTTTAGATTTTGTGTGCACATTCAACAGTGAATATGATGACTTTCCTCTCAACAAGACATCAAGCAATGAGAATGGAGAAAATAGATCATGCCTTGGTAATTTAATATCGATGCGTTTTAAATTAAAAGCATTAGACCGTTTAGTTATAAATGAATGAATATTTCATCATTTACAGATTCTGGAACAATCATTGTTGTAAGTTTAAGCTGTTTATATGGTGGATGCTTGTTTGGAATTAGCAGTCTTGTTCTGGTAAAGCGTTTAAGGACACATAAACAAAGGTAGGTATACATAGTGTCTTTTACAAAATATACCTACAGTCTTTTTAAAATCACAAAATACAACACTTACTTCAACAGATCCAATGCATGATTTATGCATTAGCGAAAAGGACTTTTAAAAGGTTATTTAATTTATCTCTTAAATCAAAATCGGATTTCATCTGATTGATTGATTATTAGATTGCAATCTCATCTAGTCTTCTACTAGCCAAATTACGGAGATTTATTGACCTAAATTTCTATCCGTTTGTCAATTACATTTTTTAAGATAATTGCTTTTTTGGCAAATTAATGACATCTTCATTAGTATAATGTGGGGGAAATTCGATTACTTTGGCATTAGACGATTTAGTTCACTAGAGTAATTAATTTTTGAAATCAAATAAAGACATTTAAGGAAATTGCACATTGGACAACATAACAAAAAATACAATGTTGTTAATAAAAATTCATCATGTTCATTGGGTTCAAAACGTTTAAAAATCTTTGCTTAATCAAGATATTACCTTTCTGAATGCTTTTCAACAATTAAGGGCCGTTGTTATACCATTTGCAATTTGTTAATGACTTTAAATAAAGACCTCATGAAAAAAAGTCGAAGAGAGTTAAGCACACTCGAATTAGAATTGGCCTTGTTACATGTAAACACCACGGGTCATACATACATACACTTACAAAATTTTCTAAGTTTATGCTAAACTTTCCTAAAATATTCTTTATTAAGCAAGGTGCCTAATTTACGTTGCGTAAAGGTTAAAAGCAGTATGAAATCGTTGTTATGAGTCAAAAGTGTCTATTCTGTCAGATTTTGTACAGTGCAAGCGCCAAAATAGTGCACAAATTTAATCCACACTCTGAAAAAGTTGTTTCCATTTGCGTTGTCAACCGAAGGGTCAACGGGGAAAAACCAACTTTCCTCTTCTATGCAATAAAATAGTTAGCTACAGTACTGTAGCTCTACGGAATTTTTGTTTATTAGTTAGTTACAGTACCGTCTATATAAAAACTCCATATTGATTGGGCAGAAAATGCTGCAGGGTTTAGACTTATTAAATTAATTTTAGAATATAATCTGTACAAAATCACCAATGTGCAAGGGGTATGAACTATGATCACCTTAGCGCATACTCTTCATGACACAATGAAAACAGATATGACGTATGCAAAGAACTTCTTGTTTATCCAAACTGGACAAGTTTTTCTTATTTGATATTCAGTTTATTAACATACTCAAACGCAAAATGATATATTTTGGCCTTATGTTTTTTATTAACCTTGAATGATGCCATATAATTGAAATATAACAGAACGATCGTTTAACTATTCATAGGCAGGTAAAGGACAACATGTTTTAAGTAAGATAAAAGCCTCAAACTACCCATTCTGTCATAAAAAGAGTTGACCAATCCACAATTTGAGTTATGCCCCTTGGCTGCCATCTTTGAGAGAAACCCATAGATTTCTAACAGTATCCATATTGCCTTGCCCAAAGGGCAGAAATTTTATTAATTTAATTTTTGAGTCATACGAGGGTCAATCAAAATATATGAAGAAACTATTGCTGTCAATCATATATTTTTCATAAAAGTCATAACTAACAGATTATTATCCAAAATATGATATTGATTTATGAAATTTCATTCCATTTGATGGAAAGGTATTTTGTAACCCAATTTCAAATACAATATGTTTTGTAACCACACGGAGCACGGTACCGATCAGAACATGACGTCTAGGTGACGCACGTACAGTTTATAGATATGCCCAATCTTTAAATCTCGCTTTCTTTCCTGTACCTTTCAACTTGTAATTTCAAACAGCACTAGATTAAATCTTATTTGCTCACATTTGCCCGAGAATTATTAGTTAGTTAATTAATAAGTGTTTATGTTTCATCGTATGCCTCTTTGTGTACATTAAGTAAAAATTGAACGCACTTTATCGGGTGATAATTTCCAGGTTCTATCTTCATTTTGGCGGTATCAGTCACTACAAGGTCGCTGTCCTTTTTAGCAAATAAGTCATTGTTTTTCCTCAAAAATCTTTGAATGGAATGTTCGAATCTTTCAGGCACATCTTTTCTTCGGTGTCCTGTTGGGTTTGTATTTCCGAGATTTTTTTTTTGGTCTTAATGCCGTGACACGTCCTACGATGTAGCCTTTTGGGATTTTGTAACTTTTGTTGGTTTGATTAACGAAGATCATGGGAACTTTTCTGTCTCTTCCTACTACACAAACTGAGTCTTTTAAATATAGTCCTGGGTCTTCCATGATACAATTATTGTCTATGCTGTTCACTTTCACTAAGTCTTTTTCTTCAAAGGAAAAATTATTGTTCACTTTTACATAAAATAATTTTTGAAATTTGTAGATTCTCTTTTAATTCAGTATAAGCCCTGCCACCAATGCGCCTGAGTCCAAGATCAAAGTATAAACGAACATTGTTTTTCTTGAGTCAATCACGATAGAAAATCAGGTTTCGGTTGAGTCCCTTTGTCACAAAAAGTTTATTGTTTAAAGTTAACCCTGCAACCTTAAATGAAATACTTACATACCCTAACGCTATTAAAGATTTGCCATTTGCTGCTTGAAGACAAGGAATATCATTGTTCTTGACGATCAGCTGACCTACCTCTATTTTGCTGTGTTCTCGGAAACCTGCTTGGACTCGAGCAATCTGCACGCAAATGTCCTAACCTACCACAATTTCAACATTCAATCGGTGAGCGGGGGCTTAATGTACAGTCTGGGTATTATGAAGTCGTTTATGTAATTGGGGGCGGGGTCTAACCTAGGGTTTTTAAGTGGACAGAATCTGGCCCTATGACCCATTTCCTTTCACTTAAAACACCCTTTGTTCCTCGTGTGGTCACCTCCATGAGTTCTTTCTGTTTAGTTTCTGTCAGGGAAAAGTTAATCAATCGTTCATTTAATAAAGGCGTGATAGTGTCAAACCTTGAAAAAGTCTAAATGTTATCGTCATTCTGTAAAATATTTGTCATACTTGACCCTCTTATATCTTGTTTAAAATTTTGCTTGTGCATGGCTACCTGAATTGCTGACTCCAAGTCCTTGGTTTTTTTTTCAAAGAATTTTCATTTTGAGATGGTCAAAGGCCAGACCATCGCAAAAGATATCTACTAGTTGTTGTTGGACTAAGGGATCTTTTAATCTATCTTTACTATATGCGTCTTTCGCGAATTGCAACAACTGTTCTGCGAATAACTGAACACTTTCGTTCGAATTTCGCCGCGTCTTGCGCATTACTGCTAACGCATGTTGAAAGTCGGTGATGTCTGCAAATCGTTTTTTTAAAGATTCTTTTAAATCGTTCCACGCCAACATTTCTTCCGACGCGTCTGTTTCCTCCAAATATCCTTCAATATAGTCCCCTACTGAACCTTTACGTGTATAGGGATTTCATGACCCTGTTTCCCGGACAATATGCCATACTTTTCAACTTCTTTTATCCACTCTTTGAATTTTCTAGCATCGCCTTCGAAAGGAGTTACAGTGTATCACTGAAGATAGGGGTACTAAGAGTGCGGCTGTTTTAGCTTTAACTTGACCCGAAAAAATCTTTATCATCATCCTGATTTGGGACTCGATGTCGAGGTTCATTAGTTCTATAGTACCTCGCGTCATAATATGTTTCTGTTTGTTTAACCTGTTCTTTTTCTGGTCCATTTGATATTTAAATCCTTTTCTATCATACCCGTTTCTAGCTGCCATTTAGGTTGCTGATCTGAGTTATTTACTTTGAGATAGTGAACCGAGATATTAAGGAAACGTTCTTACCTTAACAGTTCAGCTTTTCTTTGTTTTAGCACAACGAATTATCCTGGTCACTGGCAACATAAAAGTCTGTGTGATTCTTCTATTGTTATTCTTTAGACTTTTGAAATCATGAGTCAGGTCATGTTTTATGATATTTATTAAGCACACTTATCGTATAGTGGTATAAAATCAATCTACAATTTCTTAATCGAAACATAAGCATAAAAATCAGTAAATAGAAGAAGCAATTATTAATACATCCTTTCGGGTCAAAGTTCATAAGTGACTTATCAACAAAGTCCATTGTTAAATGTTAATTACAACTAAAAGTCTTGCATCCGTTGATCGCTTTGCAAAGTCCAATCATCATCGAGAGTTTTATTCTTCCTGGTCATTCCGCTGACACCACGAATTCAAAGTACGCCAAGTGTCCCTTTTCGGTCAACGACCTTTAACATAGTTCTCTATACACTTATCTCGTATCGAGTGCACAACCAGCTTATGACTAATTAACGTAAAGCAGAATACAATCATAAAATTATATTTCAAATACATATATATATATATATATATATATATATATATGTGTGTGTGTGTGTGTGTGTGTGTGTGTGTGTGTGTGTGTGTGTGTGTAAAGTGAAACGCGGCCGAGCTGTGTGTTTTACACTGGTGTATGTCCTACACCTAAAGCGTTGTACCAGGTTCGTTAACCTGTTAACTCAGAGTTTTGTTGATCACGAGAATAATAAGAACAATTTTCTATTGATTGGATAATTACTAACTGTGGTCGACGGGTATCTCCCGCAAATATAAATCACTGTTTTTCTGCCTTCCAAATACTAATCAAATCACTGCGTTATTCTTGCGCTTTTTCCACCTCTTCTGTGGTGCGCCTCTATGTCTGTGCTCTACTTGTAATGCCTTATGCAGGACTTATATCCAAATGAACACAAACTCAGCGAGAACAAAGTAATCTATTTCAAGATGCCTTATTCAGGTCTTAAATGGCAATAGACCACTGTATACCTCTATAATAGCTATGTACAAATTCGTTGCAATCAAATGTGATGGATACAACGCGGTCTCTCTATGATCTGACAGTTCTGGCATATAAATAAAAATTATTAACATTTACCGTGGTGTTTAAGAAAACGTTGGTCTTACGTTATGGCAAACTAAAAATAAAACCAATTTCGTCACACACACACACACACACACACACACACACACACACACACACACACACACACACACACACACACACACACACACACACACACACACACACAGAGAGAGAGATATATATCTGGTTAAAAGTTTGCGATTTTGATCGAGGCTTACAAAAGAGTCAGAAATGATACTTAACTTAATAAACTCCTTTGACAAATTGCGATTGTAATTTTCAAGAACGCCTTGTTACGATGTCGATTCAAAAACATTATTGTGTTTATAGGCCTATCTTGTATGAATCATTTATCCTCGGCAATTAATATTATATCTTTTAAGAAAATAAATGAATAAAACTTCGAATAAAAAATACAGGTACGTTTCTGTTTTATGCCTTTATTATGTTTTCATTACGAACCCTACTAAGTGTGTTTCAGCACATGTTGGTTAGTTTGAGTACATAGAAAAAGTGGTGACCTAGATTATTAATGTGCTATATGCTGTTATGCAGGAAGAACAGCGGGTTGCACAAACATTTTTATATAAGGGAAAAATTTGCAAGTGTAAATATAACAAATAAAACAACAATAACGTGATTTAATGTAAACTTACTTTTTGATCTAAAATTGTCAAACGAATAAAAATGTATGAGGGACATTCGGAAGTTATTGAGACATTAAGTGTTTTTTCTTTGTAAAGATATGATGAAACCCTTGATAGTTTATTGGAAAGTAAATCAGGATAACTTATAAATTTTAAAATTTTCTAGTCCCTGGCATAATTTTATTGTCTCCGATAAGCTGACAAACTAGTCTACGCCCACGATCCAGATCAAATGCAAACTTAACGCAACGTCATTTTAACGCACCCTTTCAGGCTTGCACTTTAAATACAAATCAGTATTCAATCAACATGACATTTTCTTTTTTTCTCATTTATTGTTTTCATTTTTGAAGCAAAATAGAATTTTGACATATAACTAATCTATACATTGAATTAAAATCACAAACAATGCATATCAGATATAACACAGCAGGTAACTTTTGAAGTGTGTAAACCTTCCAAGAAAAATATATACATTGCATTTGCTATACGTACTTAAAATGTAAAGCTTAGCAAACTTATGAATCTGCAAATAGCATCAGAATTCCATTTTCCCATTTTTTTAGATGTAGTTTTCAGAATAACCCAAATATGTCGCAGAAGTGGCTGTCCCCATCCTGAAGCTGTGACCCTTGTATAGAAGCTGTGACCCTTGTATATATATATATATATATATATATATATATATATATATATATATATATATATATATATATATATATATATATATATATACACATTTATGTGAGTTTATTTTGAACTGTAAACTAAGATGAATATGTGTTAAAATGGTGTGTCCTTTATGAATGTGGAAACTCGATATATAATCATTCTATTATATACATTTATTTGTTCAGATAAATAGAAATTACATTTGCTATTATTTGCTATAATTTGACAAAAACAAATTAAGGAAATAAATCAAATGTTTTAATTTGTTTTTTTTTAACGAAATACTTTCCATTTGTTTCATTTCCCATTTGTTTTTGATTGCGAGCACAAATTCCTCAGATCCCTCTCCTGTTACTTCTACATATGAACGATCTACGCTTATTGGACTTGTCTGCGTGTAATTCATCGAATCAATGTCGATGTCATAATGGTTATTGCACCAAAAAGACACTCTGGAATAATTTACTAGACCTTGACCGTGATAGACGCAACTTCACCTCAATGGAAACATCATCATATTCTATGAATCAACAGTGTACAAAATGTTAGTTCATTATCAAATTAAGTATTACAATAGAATTACCTTTGTTTATGGAATTAAGACATATGTTTTTCGAAAATTGCTTAAACAAATATATTGCTATTTACTATCAAAATTTGTCTTATTTCTTCTATCAAAACATCAAAACACCGATCTTGTTTGTATCTATGAAAGCACACAGAACTAAACGAATGATAGACATACTACATTACTTTGCCATATTAATTTGACTAGCTCCAACAATTCCTTTGTTTGCCTGCCAAAGTTACGGCTTTGAACATTATTTTTGTGACTAGATATATGAAAAGACAATTGTGCAACCAGCTATTTATATGTTTTATGTCTGACTTGGGTTAAGGTCACAATCGCAGGTGACAGTTAAAATGTTGTAGTCAAAACATCACGCAACTAAACGCTGTACTCTGATTGGCTGATATAGACAAGTAAAGAAGATCAGCTAAATACTCAAAAACACTCAAAAATTAGAACAACCATTATATTTTTACTAGACTATTATTTTTGAAAATAACAAATTACAATTTACATAAATGCTATTATTTAAAATAAAGCTGTATTTATTTTGAAATATTAATAACTGAAGATGAACAACACCTGATAACGTTAAAGAAAATAATATCCCTATTTAAAAGATTAAGTACGGGGTTCCAGATAGTCATCGAGTGAATCCTTAGTGCATTGCTTATTGCTGGTGCATGTATTCAAGTAATGACTCTCTTGTTTTCGGCCTAGGTCAGTATTTTCATACTTATAATGGATAGGTTTAAGATAGTTTGATTCCCCTTTGTTAAACTCTGGGTCCAAGTAATCGTTGCGTCTATTTATGTAAAAAGGCTCAGCACCTCGCCTGTTTCTCTACAATGTTAAGAAAAAATCCTTATCTGAGGCAAAAGGTTATGAAAACAACAACTATATTATACAATTATTTAATGCCTGAGCAGTCAATAGACCCGAATATTTTTCCTGAGGTGCAGGGAACAGCTCAGTATGATCTATTGCCCGAGTCTAACGGCACCAAGGGAAAATTTTCTGGGTCTATTGACTGTTCAGGCATTAAATAATTGTTTTATTCCCTAATTCCGTTTTTAGTATTTTGTATTCACAATCATAAATTACAGAAAGTTTTCTTACCATTATGTATTCAGGTCATTGTTAATCAATACCAAGATGACTTAAATGGACATGGTCACAATTTTGGTCAAATTTTATTTTTCTGTTTTTAGCCGGAATCTGTTAAAAGCAGACTCCTGGCTATAGGCAGGCAAATCGCCAATGTTACTATAAATAGCAATAATAAACAAAAAACCAAACAGCGTCAAGGTAAAGCTTCCGCTATACCAAAGAGTTACACAAAGAGCCACGTTTTGTCAAAAGTGTTGGTTGGCATTTTGTTTCTTTTTTTAAATTTCGAATGAATTGTCTATCTTTTTTAGTTTTCTTATTAATAACGTGTTTTTAAAAATATTACTATGCATTTTAGACACATACAATGTGCATGAATTTCCATGAACTACTTTGCTGCGCGATGAAGAAACGGGGATTGAATATATATAATGCTTGTTGCAAAATTCAAGGCAGCAACTGTTAAACTGTTTAACTTCTTCTAGACAGACATATTTTTTGTTTATAGCCGCTTACAAAATTTGGTCGCTCTCTGATGCTTTGCCAACATTAAAAGCATGAGAGAGAGAGAGAGAGAGAGAGAGAGAGAGAGAGAGAGAGATATTCAGTCTTTACTACACAATATGCATAAAGACACACCAAAAGAGCCTGGCTTTCAGTACTTCAGTACTTTGATCATTATTTGTATTGCTTTAGGAATTAATTTCTAATGATCAAATGAAATTTTGGTGCAAGTCATTTAGTTTTAAAGCAATATGAGCTGTATTTTATTTTGCTGCAAAAACATTTTGGTATGATAAGTCTGCATGTTACTTAAACGTTTATGATAAATAAGATTTGAAAACATCATTAATTTTTGTCAAAGGAAATATTTCTCTTCTAAGGAATATGTAGCAAATCAATTTTTGTACAGGACGACAATAATTCAATTTTGCTCCAAAAAAGGCTTCTTAACGGCCTTTTTCACAAAAATATGGCTAACAGAAATTTAAAAAACCATGATATTTTTGTCATTTTAGTAGAAAAGAACATTTTAGTAAAATAAAATGCATGAAAATGCATCTCATATTGCTTTAAGCAAGATACAGGGCTCACAATTCTTCGTCAAGTAAACAAGTCTCGTGCCCTGTTTTTGTTAACATAAGTTCAATATACCAGTAAAAAATCTTTTTAAAGCTGGTTTGTATATCTCATTATTCATTTAAAGCATAAATAAACAGTTCCTAACTATTAACACATTTATTTTAGGTCTAAGATTGGAATTTTTACTTCAACATTCGAAATGTAAACAAACGCTTTGTTTACATAGCGAAGAATTGTAAGCTCTGTAACTCGCTTATAAATCATCAAATGACACTCAAATTTTGGTTGCATATTAAAAGTGCCATACTTAAGCATTGTAAACATTAAAATCGAAAAAATAATTTTTGAACCAAAATCGTGACCATGCACCTTTAAAAAAAAAATATGAAGAAAATAGTGTCATCTTGTAGCAATTAAACTTTTTCTTAAAAAAAAAAACGTTGCCGGTCCAATAGATCACGGTCTATTGACCGGCGGTCCAGTAGATCGCAGTCTATTGACCGGCGGTCCAATAGATCGCGGTCTATTGACCGGTAGTTCAACAGATCACATTCAAACCTGAATACATATATAAAATAGACAAAAATATTAAATATGTAATAAAACAACAAAATCCCTTTGATTAGGTAATAAAAGGCAATAGCTGCTTCTTAACACTGTAAGAAATATATAATTGTAAATTATGCGAACCTGGAAATCCCTTCTTATTAATCTGTTTGACTCTCGAAAATCATTGCTTTGTATTCTGTTTTCGGTGGGAAAACCTAAGTATTCGTCGTTCATTGTCATTGGCATCTGCACACTAAAGGGATAATATTTTTTTATAAATTAAAATGAAACAAAATTTCTGTATTAACATTTACTGAAAAATTAATTCGAAACAGTCAATTTTATATTGATAAAATTTAAAATAAAATTGATTAACCCATATTGATACATGTCTTTTATATTCTATTCTAAACAGTTATTGGTATCATTAAGAACAATTAATGTTAAAATAAAACAATCTATCGATTTAATTCAATGAAATTTTAAAAAATGAAAATGTAAAACAATGTATTGTATGGGTTCTTTGCCGATGTGTTATAATTTAACATGTTTTTGAGAAGTACAAGTCTCGTTTTAAGAAAAGAAATGCAGTTTGATAAAAACAATTTGCATTGAATTTCAGTTTTGCGTAATATAGGCCAAAAAAATGGGTAAATATTGAGATAACAACTCTTACATTAATTCGATATTCCGATTTCAAAGGAAAAGATTAAATGGGGTTAGATGAATCATAAATCTACATCTTTCAAATAATTTATTTACTGAATAATTCTGCTAAGATGAATTTTGATACGTTTCATCTTTACAAACCTTTCATAATTTTCCGCTTTGTTTCTGTTATTACATAAAAACATCAGTCCAAGGCCAGAGATGATACCTAGTACAATGTTTGTGATGCATAAAAGACCGAGGTTGTCCTTTTCTAAAAAAAAAAAATTGACAACGGGCAACAAAATAATTTATGTCTATGGAAATACTTATAGAGACATAGTGATTTATTTTTTCCGATGCAATATTCATTAGATTCTTTATCATTCATTAAATACAATTTATTTATATCTTGTTTGGTTTCTTGATTGTACGTATATTCTAATTGCCAACATAGAGCAATCGTAAATTAAAGAGATACGGGGCATCTTGTGGTGTCAAGTTTTATGATCATCATATTGTGATATCAAATTGTTCAGAAAAGGTAAAACAACAAACAAACAAAAAAGTGCCCGGCTAGATTAAAATCGGGACTTGCAGATAAGGAGATAAAGCTTAAACTGTTAACGCTTTGCTGTTAATAATATCACAATTGGAAAATATATAAAATTATTGTTAATTATTTGATTATTTCAAAAGAAAGTATTTTATGATATGGAGGTGTCACTTATCTCCTTAAGTACTGTTAAAAGATAAATAGGAGAAGGGAAGGGTAGGGGCTTAAGGATTTCGAATAATCAAATATTGCTATGTGATGAAACATAAATCTTTATGTCCGACATACATAACTATTGAGATAACAAAACTAAGCAAGCTATAAAAAAATCTCATGATACATGCATAGTTCGTAAGTATATTTTTTCCTTTCATTACTCAAATCTTTAAATATGATCAGTGATGATCTGTCTGGCTTAGTAAACGTTTTTGTCTTATATCTTTCATAAAATGTATTTTTAAATTATTCGGGTTTTTTTAAGTAAAAAACTAATAACAATTACCATTATTGTGTCTAATTTAGGTGATTTATTATCATTACAAATTCAAAGTCTTCATTTATGTGATTTTGTGTAATTTAATCTTGAACAAAAACAATTTTAATCTACTAACTAAATAATTTTAAATTGACCTTACCTGTAAAAAATGAACAGTCCATCTGCAAGGAAAACATACGCAACAACTGCAAAAAAAAAAATGCTGGCTTAGTTTGTATTCATAGAAAACTGCAAGTTACAACTTCACAATCCTCTATCTAATATTTGAAATTTTATTACATAATGATCGACATACAACTTAATCTTTCCTTGTGAATATATATATAGCTAAATTGCTATTTGATATTTATCACATGAACTTCTCCTTCCTGGTGTTGTAATCCATTGAGGGTTTACTTTATGTGTATTATTTTTCAGAATGAATATACATATGTTCCTTTGTCTCATGGTTTTTTTGTTTTCATAAGAAAACTTAAAACACAAATTATATTATATCGATATACAATTAACGAAAGGTTGCTTTCTTTGAAAACTAAAACAAACACACATTATTACAAATAATTTGTGAACATTTTTACGTTAAAAAGCCCAAAGTATTAACATTTTAAAGATAAGATCAGAATAATACTTTTCATCTATAAAAACAAAGCTTATTTATTTATTTATGAAAAAGAGGATATGAGATAATTGATTTATCTTAGATTTTGTTTAAAAACTAGGTGCTTGCATTGCGACAAGGTCATCTGTCAAAGATGTAATACCGCTTACATGCCATCTTGTGATATTTTGAATTTTAAGAGGTTTGTTTACCTCTTCTATTTTTTGGCCTGTTTTTTAAGTTTTCTAATAACAAATGTATTAATAGCGAATGATTGGCCTTTTTCTACAGGTGTATAAAATTCTGATGTGCAGATTAATTTCTATCCCAATGTATAAACTGTAACAAGCAACAAGATGTCTTAGTCACAAACGCCCATAAAGTCTTAATTTTTAAAGCTCTCTGGGTAAAATTTTATGAGTATAAATATTTGCACATGAAAGGCAATTAAAAAGGCAATTAAAAAGGCCTATAAAAAATTAAAAAAAGAAGAATTGAAATCATTTTTTTTTCTGTTTGCGACGTGCTATTTCATTTACAATAGTTTGTCAAATTTACCTTTCTCGTAACTGAATTTTAAAAGAAAATACAAATAACTGATTTTTTTTTAAATCTTATTTACAAAAGTATGTTGAGTTTAAAATTTTTTATTTTAATTTGTTTTAATTTTTTTTTTTTTTTTTTTTTTTTTTTTTTTGACGCTAAAAATATTACGCGATTAATATATCACAATATATCCTGGAACTATTTCTAATATTAGCAAAATAAATTAATAAATAATAAAAATACCTACTATTGATAAATGGTATAATGTATAAGAATTACAGAACCAAAGAGGCGAAAAATAGCAATTTTGGATTTGAAACTATGATTTTAACAAATCTGAGACAGTAATTATAGATAAAATCCACAAAGCAGATTCGAACTCATGATCTTCATGCTTTCACCACTAAGCAATGATAATATAAAACCAAAACTACTGAAACTAACAATCTAACAAAACATTTAAATCGAGAAAACGACATTCAAATAAGACATTATTATTATAGACTCGAACAAAATTATGTCTATTGTCATTTTTCCTCTTCAGTGCCTTTGCTTTGCGAAAGATGGAGCTGTAAAATTGTAAAAGGAGCATTACTGTGGTGTGAAAAATATTATTGGTAATAAGGTGTGGTGTCATTTACATTGAAATTAATTTCAAAATGCCATTGTCCGTTATTTGTAACCACAAACTACGAAGAGATTCAGTCCACCATAAATGTTTTTATAGGTATGGATGCAAATTGCTTTGTCCAACAAAGGGTAAATTTCTATAAAAATTTAAAACCCTTTAACAGACAAAAAATATGAATAGGGTTTAACATGTTCTGAGTTACAAAAACAATGGTTTTAGTAATAAATGTCGAAGTTTAGTAAAAAGCTCTCTAGTATTTTCAAGAATGTACATTGCATGGAATGATTAATTGTTTGTTCACGTTTTTACGAGAAAAAAAAACGCCCCGTAATGCAATATTTACAAGGAAGTATCACTATCAGAGAAGTCCTATCAAATGATAGATAAATACATACTGTCAGTTAAAAATTTGAGTGTTTAGCAATAATTCACAATAAGATTCTTATCAATGCGTTTTTTTGAAACCAATCGGAATGGAATAGAATTGCATCGTTTTCCCTTTTATTATTCACTATGTTTTTTTTTTAAGAATGAAACTTGACGACGGAAATGACTTACATTTCCGAAAACGTTGATAAATGTAGCGATAATTGTGACACTCCAAAATAACTTAAAGGAATATCCGTTAAAGTCAGCAGTGTTTATATTTCCTTATTAATTAAACTTTCTGTGATGATGATTGTGCATAAAAGTGAGAGGACATAATCATAAATCAAATTGCTATGCAACGTTAGGAATATTTTATTTTATAGATTCCACTCTTAGACATGAAAAGAATGAACATAGTTAAAATAGAGAATGGATTTCTTTTGATCTTGATTTTTGTCATTGTCATATTTTTAATTTCTTACGGTTGATCAATCACACAACATCAATTAAAATTCGAAACATTTAAATTTCAGGCTCACATGTTTAAAAGCATAGTTTTCGTTATTATAAATCATAAATTTAAGTTTGTACGAGGGTTGTTCGGAAGTTATTGAGACATTTACTCTTATTTCTTTGGGGGAAAAGATAAATCCTTGAAATTTCACAAAAACGTACACCAGGATAGAGTTTAAAATGTAAAAAATGTATTGTCCATAGCATGATTGGATCATTCCTGGTAAGCTGACCAAATTGCCATCGCCCAGTGACCCGGCGCAACCGCAAACTTACCGCAACGTCATTTTGACGCTTCTTATTGATCCTATGTTTTAAAAACCTAACAAACAAAGGGAAATTAGAATTAATTCTTAATTTCTCATCTTTTGTTTTCCTTTCAAGATGTCAACATTCGCACATTCCCTCCATTCTTGATTTTGTGAAAAAAAATCGGGTCATTTTTGACTGAAAGTCAAATTACTGTGAAATTTCTCCTACAGTGATTCTGTGTACATATTTTAGAAATGTTTACATCAGTTAGTGTGTAAAAAGTACTTGATATTTAGTCACTTTGTCTTAATTCTAGCTAAACAATTAGTGAAAAAAGACGATAAACTGAAGTTCTTTATCCATTGCCATCGTATAGTTTTTGTTAAAGCAGTTGGGTGGTATTAAAAGGTCTTTTTCCAAAATTTCCATCAATTTGATGTATTTTCGCTGCGCCGCCTTGACGTCAAATTTCTATATTATGTCGTTTTCAAATTCCTATTGCTTGGTAAATATATCTGTACCAAATCCGTATTTCAACTCAAACACTCGTGAAACCTGATCAAAAGTCAGTCACAATAAGTAGGAAAAATAACATATATAATCTGATTTCTTTTAGTATAAGCTGTAAGTTTGCGGACACTTAGATAGACGATGTTTTAGTTTTCTTATTCTCCGAGTTTATGTTTGCGCCGGGTATCCTGACCACCAATTTGTTAATCTACCGTTGTAAACAAAATATTAAACATTTTTTTAAATATTAATTTCTTTAATTATTTGTTAAGGTTTCTTTAATGTCCATGCCAATTTTCACAATGATTCTTCTCTTAGAAATGGAAATATCCGTGTTGTCACAATAATTTCCGAACAACCCTCGTATTTGTACACTGATAAGTGAATAAATAAAATCTGAGCTGTGTTTTGTCTCGTGCTCTCAACCCTCGTCTCTTCTTGTTACAAATGAAGGGTTTTCCTTTATTTGCTTGAATGATTTATTCATACAATTTTAGAGTATAAAAACCCAAACTCGTGTATTTTGTACTTATTTAAAACACATTTGTGTTGATTGAAAGAAATGGTGTCTTTATCTGAATCTAAACTAAGATAAATTATTTTTATAAAAAAAAAAACACCAACCTTTGTTTTCCCTCTAAAACCATTCTTTATCATTGTACCGGAAACCACAAAAACGGTGGAATCTTTTAAATAAAGTCTGAGGTCTGTGTTAGATATCTACAGCGATTTATGCGAAAAGCAAGATATTTGTTCACAAGTTACCCTTAATTTTTAGCACATACTTAATACATTTGGAGGGATAAGAAATTATCACATGGATAAGGATAAAAAAGAAGCTGTTAAAGGAGAGAATTTAAAAAAAAAACGGTGACACAATAAATAACAGGTAAATTATATATTATAACGGTAATATAAAACTGTTTATCTTATTCTAAAATACATATGGAATATGTATTCTCTAGATCTGATGTTTTAACTCTTCGACAGTATTATCTGGCATTCATTAGATCATTCATTCGTTATGATTTCTTACGAATTTTAAACCTTTTTGTCATTGATAAAATGCAATCTAAGTCGCATTAATCAATTCTTTTGTATTTTCTGGAGAATTCAATTCTTCTCTTAACTTATCGTATCAAGCAGAGTTAAGTACTTCGTTCACAGAATATATAGTAAACGCATTTTTAGAATATTTCTCATGGACAGATTCAACCTAAAGCACTTCAAAAACAGGAAGTTGTAATGTATATAAAAAAAAACCTGTTTGTTCATGTTACTAATAAATGAAAGTATAGTATAAGGAAACAGAGAATGCTTTATGTGAGTGTGACACGCTGGATACATTTATCAGAATGATCGGTGGTAAGACATCTGTAGGTAGGTTTTTTTTGTAAATTAAAAAAAATGATGTCAAAGTATCAAAGTTCTTATGAAAATGGAATTTTTAAACATGTTAAGTTTTACTATTTTCAATTCAACATGATCTTATTTTTCCTTTTTTATACTAAACACATCCAATTAATGAGCCTTTAAATGTATTTGTATAAAATTTTCATAGCAGAAATTACATGTATGAAATACAAAAAGCAAAAATTACATGTTTTGTAACTTGTGATTTTGTAAATATGAAATAATATCATCATACTAACTGACTGTTGTAATGATGTCATTTGCAATGTTAAAGATTGTCCATTCTCCTTTCAAATGTCGTGTTTCATTGTACTAAACTTTTGCACAGTAAATCTTCATAAAGAATTATTACATATTGAATTACATATTTTAAATGATTGAAATAATAATATATATTTCATGTTATTTATAGTATCCTACCTCATATGTTCCTATTTTCTGTTTGCACTTGATGTTTATGCAGAAACAGTTGACAGGTTAGCTCCTTTTTATTCATACAAGATATGTTTATTGCATTCGACGGCAATATAAAGCAAGGTAAATAAAGTTGATTGAAATTTATCCACTTTTTCTAGTGAAATGTGTTTGGAACAGGCTGTTACCATTCATGCACTTCTGAATGAAAACATATGTCCATATCATTTATTAGGATATAATGAAGGTATGTCAAATATATTTTTTTTCAAATTTTGTTAAAATCCAAGTGCAATATAAGAACATCAAACATCCTAACTTGTTCCAGCAAACTATCCAAACCCGACGCTGTTCATCGTATTTTTGTAACATTAAATGACTTTTTGGATACATTTTATTCATATTGAAATATAATTGCAAAACGAGTGTTTCGGCGAAAAAAATCAACAGTAAAGCTAAGGCATTTCGCACAAGTGGTTTACCTTAGACACTTTAATCTGATACAATCATATCTCTAATTTAGCTCACCTGGGCTGAAAGTTGAAGTGAGCTCTTCGGGTTATATTTTGTCTGTCGTCTGTCTGTCCGTCTGTCCGTAAACTTTTTACATTTTAAACAGTTTCTCAACAACTACTGGGCCAATTTCATCAAAATTTGGCACAAATCACCTTTAGGCAAAGGGAATTCAAAGTGGTGAAAATTAAATACCACATCTTTTCTCAAGAGGAGATAATTAGGAATTATTGAAAACCTTTGAAACATTTTCAAAAATCTTCTTTTTAAGAACCATTTGGCCAGGAAAGCTGAAACTTGTGTGACAGCATTATCAGGTAGTGTAGATTGAAAGTTGTGAAAACCATGACCTCCAGGAGTAGTGTGAGGCGACAATAAGGGGCCAAATAGGAATATATAGAGTAAACCTTTTAAAATCATCTTCTCGGAAACTTATCAGCCAGGTGATTCTTAAAACTTGTTAAGACGTTGGCCTCTGGACGAGTTTTGGGCCCCACAAGGGGTTCAGAGTTTGATGTAGGTTTATATACTATATATCAACAATTGTGTAGGAACTTTTTGAGAACTGGAATGCCCAAGATTTGAATTTGTAAGATAATCTTGCTAAAAAAAGGAGAAATGATAATAAATTAAAAGATATCCAGAGGAAAAATGGATTTTTACTTATACAGGATCTATATGTATTATACTACATTGACTAGTATCATAACTCTTTAAAGCTGATTTCATCATAGTTGAGCGATGTGGCCGATGGGCCTCTTGTTTTATGTTGCTACAAATCATTTTTGGATCATTTCTAATTTTGTTTCACTCCAATGTTTTATCGTACTTTTTTTAATCTTTGCCGCATTTATTGTACTTTGTAATCAACAGTGGTAGGTTGTGTATTTTTGTCTGCTTTCAATAATTTATGGACCGGATTGGCTATTAGGTGTCCATATTTTCACTCACATTTTAGTCTTTATCTGCTCTATACGAATGTTATTTTTGTTCGGACCTTCTGACAAATACACATACGTACTTTCTATTTTCAAAGTTTTATCATGAAATTAATCATAATGAGGAAAATTAATTGTGCTATTATTGCTCAAGGAATTAGGAGATATATATATATATATATATATATATATATATATATATATATATATATATATATATATATATATATATATATATATATATATATATATATAAAGATGCGCATATACTTTCAATAATAAAGAAGGTTATCTTTTCACATGGATGTAGTTATCATATAACTAAACATACACCATTATTTTATTTTGTAGGTTTCAGAGGAAGTACGGTACGCTGCAAAGCAAAATACACAATGAACAATAGTTTACATCATGCCAAGCATTGTGTTGGATATAATATGAATTTCCATATTAATGGAAATCTAACATCAAAGTTTAAAGCTTTTCCTTGTTACATTACAAACTGTATTTTAGAATTGATAGAATTTGAGTGTACGTTCACTGAGAAAAATTCTGAACTTGAAAACCTTGATAAAACTGAAGCGAACAAAGCATCAGGCAATAAAACGGACAATATAAATCACAAGAATACAACTGCAGCTAATGGAAAATGCATAGGTAACTCTCAATTGATATTGTATAAAAAAAAAACACCACTAAACTATATTTATTTTACGATGATTGATATTTGATAAACAATTCTGCAACCTTAATTGATATAATTGATTTTTGAGCGAGGGGGGGTCATTGTTGTGGGAGAAAGCCGAAGTACTCGGAAAAAAAAACCACGTGTCCAAGCGGGCGACCGCGATACATTAGCCTCTATAACCACAGGCGATCACGGAGATAAAAACTCGGGTCGCAGCAGTAAAGAGCGATTGCATTGTCAACTGCATTACTTGGACATCCTATGTTTTTCAAAATGACAGAAACAATTCGCATGACTGTTTTCTGACTTTTTTTTTAAATTATAGATGCTGCTTCAAGCGTTGTTATTGGTTTAAGCTGTGTATTTGGTGGATGTTTACTTGGAATCAGTGCTTTTGTTCTTGTGAAGCGGCTGAGAACAAAACAACGCAGGTATGGAAAAGTTATACCCATGTCTTTCATTACAAAAATTCCAATGATAGAAAATTAATGAATATTATACTTTGGGCATTAGTTTAAAAGACACATAATTTAAACCTATTTCATATTCGGAATAGATTGCAGCTTCCACCAGTGTTTTATCAGCCAAATTATGGAGATGGGGGTGACATACCGGAGGAAAGAATCGTTACAATCGCAAATTCTTCAGAGACAGAGTATGCCGACATCGAAGAGACAATCAAGGTACACAAAAGAAAATTTTTACGTTAACGTCGAAAGAATGACCACAAACAATTTGTTTTTCTAAAAAAAATATTTTTTAAAGATAACATAAACACTCCACACAAAGGCATATGGGTATCTGAATACCGGTATATACCTGTGCCGATCCATGATTTCATGCATACCTCAATAAACTTGTGTAAAAAAAAAAAAACCCGAAGGATCTTATAACTAAAATTTCGGAAAATATAGACATTTGTTGAAAATGAGAAAATTCTAATTGGTAACACAACAAATAAACTAGTAACACATTGCCCACTCTTAGCTGAAAGATACCAAATAACAATGTGATTACATACTCAAAACATGAATTCTTGATTTATATGCAAAGAAACACAATGCCATATTTTTCTCTCTTGTTTTTTAAAATACCATTTTTTATCTTGATTGATCTCGTTTATATATTCTTAACTACACACTCTCTGATTTTTATATGAGTTCTACAGATATGCACAGCTATTTTTGTTTTCAACCACCTTCTGGTGTCCGTAATAATTAAACATTAAATCTAATGAAATGTATTTTGATATTGATTTCCTGCATATCAAGACAAAATTTCATGTAAAAATTATTCAATAATTTGTTGTGTTTTTCCTAATGGTTACATTGATAAATGAATATAAAAAATAACTAGAAAACAAAAAGTTGACAATTTTGATGGTAACTATACCATGCTTTTTGTATAGAATGATATATTTTTTTCAGTAAGCGCTAGAAAAGTTTAAATACCGGAAGAGTATAACTCATTTAAGCATTCATTCAACCGAAGTATAGCTGCAGGTCTGCAGGTCTGTAGCTCCCGGTCTGAAAAAATTCAGATAGTCGACCTCGGAGTTTCAGAGCCTCCCATAGTAAATAACTGCAATTTACGGCTCACAGAAAATGCGCTAGTTTAGGACTGATTAATCTAATTCCCTAACACATTCTGTACACATTTGATTCTAAAAAACTCCTCGGCCATTTTACAACAGATATCGTAACTTCACTTACCTCTGATATCTTTTTAAACACCACCATCAGCCCCGTAAAGTGAAGAGGTGCAATTTGTTTACATTTTAAAAGGGCGACTCTCGATCTCGACGTGAATTATTATACTTCATTTTATGAGGTCGGTTAGCATGTTTAAAAGAAAGTCTGAGGCAAGTAAGTTAACGATATCAGTAGTGAATTTCCTGAACAATTTACTTTATTTAGAATGGTACTAATTGTTTTACAGAATTTGAGTGAAAATAAGGTTAATTAGTCCAAAAATAGCGCAAGTTTCGGTTCGCTGTAAATTGCAGTTTTTACTATGGGAGACACTGTAGATCCGATTTTTTTTCAGAGCAGGAGCTAGAGACCTGCAGCTAACCGACGTATTGTTTAAAACTGCCTTTAAAACGATTAATGAAATGACTCCTTTATACATATTTTACCTACCGGTGTACTCATATACATTAACATTAAGTTTAGTTTATTTAACTTACTTTTTACTATTAAGTTAAAATGAATATGTAATATAAACTTACTTTTTATTATGAATTTGTTGACATGAAGATGTAAATATAAACAATAAAATGCTATATTTGATAAATTATGTAGGTTTAAAGGTAGCAAGTATTGCAAAAAAAATTGTACAACCCGCTTACGCTTTTTTCTGCAATGTCGCCACCTTTATATTGTTAAAAAAACACATTTACAGTTAATTAATAAAGAAAGACAACAAGCTGAAAAAGCAACCATGTTAAACGAATTGTTGCCATATGCATAGAATTTATCATTGGAAATGGTGTGTGTCGATTCTGTTCCAAAAAATGCAAAAGCAATATGAACTGTATTTTTCAGAATTTTATTTTGCTGCAAAAATATGCTGGTAACTTAGACTTCTATGATAAATAAGATTTGGAAAGACATCAATTTTTGTCAGAGGAAGGATTTCTCTTTTAAGGAATTTATAGCAAATCAGTTTTGTACAGGAAGACAATAATTCAATTTTGGTCCATTTAAGGCTTTTTTAAAGCCTTTTCCACAGATATATGGCTAACAGAAATTTAAAAAGCATGATTCTGTTGTCATTTTAGTAGACAATAATATTTTTGTACAAAAAAAAATTCAACATGAAAATTGCAGCTCATATTGCTTGAACAAACAATAACGAAAAAGAAAACAGTAACGATGTTGTTCGTTTAAAAACAAAGATATATGTCGTATAATAGCACTTTGCAATAGATGGCACCAGGTGGTAAAGGAAAAAACGTAACTTCAAATATCATTTATCGAGAAACAATCAAATAATCGATCTTTAAAAATGGACCAAATACTTCATTTGATATACAAAGATTAACAAACTGCGTTAATCTATTTTTTTTTCAAATCATATGATAAGAAAAATCACATTAGTACTAATATCAGGATATAGATAAATATCATTTTGCAAATAACACAATTTCTGAAAAAAAAACTAATTTATTTATTATATTGGGTTTTTCTGTTGTAAATTTTAGATGGTAGCCAAGGCTGTACAAGTTCCCTCCTACAAAGAAGACAGTTCATCGGAAACAAGATCTAGAGAAAATATTTATCATCATTTAAGTTTGATTGAAGACACAGTAAACAAGGAGAACAGTGCCTTGATATCCAGCGACTCTATTCCAAATAGTTTTGCTGATGATATGATATTAAGTAATAAAGGCAGTCCGTCCTTTAAATCCGTAGTGATCTGCACAGATAGTTCATCTTCGAAATCTAACGGCAATTCCAAAGTGTCACCAACAGGAAGTGCAAGAAGTGACAGATATTATGCACTGGAAAAGGAATATCTAATCTTTGATTCTAATAACGGCAAGACATGAGGTTTTAAATTGATTAAAATCAATTTTGAAAACGGAAAATATTATGGTTTTCGAACAATGGATTTAATTAATGATTGCACCGTGCTGCTATTATGCCTCATTCTTGAGTGATTTATCTTGATAGGTAATGAATTCAACGAATTATTCACAAATTGTTAACAAAAAAATTGATTAATCCTAATTATCATGAATTCAGTAATACATATACATGTAATCGATCTTGACTTGAATCTTTCGGTAAGTGTTGTTAAATTGATCATTTGTTCTTCAATCATATTCTGCATATTTGGTTTCTGAATAGAACATGCATTTTTGTAGTTAACTAATAAACACAATATAAAATTTCGAGTGAAAGGGTTAATCCAATCAACATAAGACCAATTTAAGTACTTGGAGTCAATTACTTGTTGAAATTTAATTAGTCGGAAATTATGGTGTCAAATCAAAATTAGTTGTATATTAGAAAAATAATGAAGGAAGAAGGAAAAAACTTCAAAGGGCATTAACATGCAATGTACACCACTGACCTAGTTATTTGAAAGGGCATACAAGCAATAAATACAATGTAAAATCCATACTTTTCTACCCCTATTTATATCATTGGGGTAATATGCCATGTGAGGAATGGTTACATGCATATAAGACATATATGACAATAATAGATATTATCCGGCGCAGGCGCGGGAATTTACAGTTTCAACAACGCTTATACAACGCTTAAAACTATATTTTCATTTTTATTCTCTTTTTTTTTGGTCTAATATTGGTATATTATTTTTTTTTTTTTTTTGCTTTCTTTAAAATTAAATAAAAAACCCAACTATACATGATTTCTAGATAATAAAAGACTACTTTAAAAAGAATAATTGGGAAGTCCCTCACCCCCCCCCCCCGTTCAGCTCCCCCGTTTCAGTTAAAGATATAGACATACACTGTGGAACACAATCTATTCATTGTTTGCAAAAAAGTTTATATGATTTACTACCAATCTGTCGTGGTATAAAATTGTATAAATTAAAAAACCTAATGTTTTGCATATCGATTTGCATTTTTAAACTAAATTGTTCATATCCAAATAGCTGACCGATGGTTAACTAAGCGTTTTATCCATCAAAACTAAAATCGCGCATTTAAAGGGGCATGGTCACGATTTTGGTCAAAAATTATTTTTCCAATTTTAATGTTTACAATGCTTCAGTAAGGCATTTTTAATAGGCAACCAAAATTTGAGTGTCATTTGTTGAGTTATAAGGGAGTTATAGAACTTACAATTCTTTGCTATGTAAACAAAGCCTTTGTTTACATTTTGAATGTTAAAGTGAAAATTCCAGTTTGAGATCTAGAATGAATGTGTTATATGTTAGTAACTGTTTATTCATGCTTAAAATGAATAAGACGATTGATAAATTGGCTAGAAAAAGATTTTTACCGGTATATTGAACCTATGTAAACAAAAAAAGGGCGCCCTGTTTACATGAAAAAGAATTGTGAGCCCTGTATCTTGCTTTTAACTCTACAAATGACTCCAAAGTTCATTTGATCATTAGAAATGCCTTCTTAAAGCATTGTAAATGATAAAAACAGAAAATTAGAATTTGAACAAAATCGTGGCCATGACCCTTTAAAAAACGAATCATCTCATTTTATTTGTCCATCATTTGTCAAATCTTGACTTCTGTGTATAACCCCAAAAAGTTACCAGTAAATATATTCGTTATTTCATTGCAAGTAAATATTTTGATGCAAACTATGGAGGGTAATCGTGTTCAAAAATCCAGACATGTAAACTTGTAAATCCGAATATGCAATCGTGTTGATGTGTGAGCCTGAGCATGAATATGTGTAATTCTGATCGTGTAACCTATAAAACTCGGGCATAAACACGTGTAAGATTTGACTCAGTTCCTTCACATGATGCACACTTTGCAACTTTATTGTTTACATTAGTTAATTAAACCTTCAACTTTGCACACATTCAATCCGTAGTTTCTGCATTTGTAACTTCAGGCTCGGCAATAGCACATCTGACATGATACAAATTGACAAATGTAAAGTCTACAAGTTTGTCGAATTTTGACATGACCTTTTATGGAAATAGTGACGTCACTGATAGAAAAAGGCTAGCTGCAGGTAAAGGCATGCCGTAATCGCCGGAATAAGGACGGAATAAATAAAAAAAAAATATTAGGTAAGCCTATAATCATATTATCTCTGGATAACAACATTTCATAGAGTATTATTTTTCGGAAAATTAAATTATGAGATTGGTGTACATTTAATCAAGATAATGTATAAAAGACCCCCCCCCCCCTACTTTTTTACTCGCAACAAACAAAATTGTTCCTTAAAAGACCTTAAAGAGAATGAATTATTAATAGTTTATTGAAAATTAGAGTCATAGTAGGTATACTAGCCCCCCCCCCCTCCCCCCCCCCCACCACCACCACCACGGATTAGGAATTTCATGATTTGGGGGGAAAAAATTGGAAAGGTAAGATTGGAGTTATTGGTATACCCTCCCCCACGGATTAGAATTTTCATGATTATGGGAATTCTTGTCAATATTTTTCATTATTAGTTTAGCCCCCCCCCCCAACTTCAATTTGCTTCCGACGCCACTGTTATTAGAGTACATGCAACAAATTGTTAAAGTATAGGCCTCGGCTGAATTAAGAAAATATCTCCAAATGCATCCTTATCGCTACCAAAAAGTTGTGACAAGACACCCCCCCCCCACGCGAAAAATTACACGGGGTCCGTTAGCTGAGTTGCAAAGTTATCGTGAAATTAAAATGTGTATGAATTATTTTAAGAATTGTTTCTTTGCATTGTCGGCAATATATAGGAAAAAAAGCCTATCATGAAGGTAAAAATTGACATTTTTAAAAAATTATTTTAAGCAATTATTACGGGATTGAGTATGACGTCCTGAATGTCGGTTCAATACAGACTCACTTCGTGAAGTGAAAATTTTCTAGAGAGCTAGTATAATACAGCTTTACAGCCACTTGTGAACAAGCTGCAGGTCTGTAGGTCCCCGTTTAAAAATACAGATGGACGATCTTTGAGCTACAGTGCCTCCCATAGTAAAACTTCAATTTACGGCGCACAAAAATTATGCGCTAGTTTTTTTTATTATTATTGAAGATTGTGTTATTATTTATCATTCACTTACACAACAACAAAAAGTATAAATACACGTAAAGTAACATAAATTTTTCCGCAAAAAATTACCAAATCCTTGCAGGTCGTTTATTCTAACTAATTCAGAAAAATAACAAGAGTAAAAATGGGGTACTCTATATGCAATGTTTTTGCCCAAAAATGACTAAGTTCAACAGCTGTTATTTCTATAAATTATCAGAAATCAAAATCCTAGCAATTTGCATACTTCTGATATATATGTATAAATGATCTGTTCGAGGAGTTATCGGTACAATAAGGGTACCTTTTTGACAGCCACTCGCCCGTCTGCAATTTTTACTATTTCAATAATCGGAAACCCGGTTAAAATTTCACTCTCAAAATTCTTAGAATTCAGAAGCAATGGAGTTACATGGGACCTCACGGCGGTCTTCGAACCCCATGCCGCTCTAAATATATTTACCCCCTTAGGAAATTTCTTGATCCGTCTCATTTCTAGAAAAGAGTACGCATTTACTTATATTCCAGTTTAAATTACATGTCAATTTTTTTTTAGAGATATAAGATATTAGGCATTTCCTTTTATAATACCATAAGAATTATATTACGGATATTAGCGCATTCGTCACATCGGCAACGATTTTTTTTCTACATGAACCTCTTCCTGTTTGGTCCACTTTCAATCATACCTCAATTTTTTTTTCTAAAAAGAATACCAGTGTTTTCGATAGAAAAGGTGTCGTTCATTAAAAGCTTATTGCAACAGTTTAGCTGAATATTATGTTTATTTTTCGTTCATTCCGGTCCGGCGGTTACGGCATGCCTTTTCCCTCAGCAAGGCAGTTGCCATATAAGGTCATGTCAAAATTCGACAAACTTGTAGACTTTACATTTGTCAATTTGTATCATGTCAGATGTGCTATTGCCGAGCCTGAAGTTACAAACGCAGAAACTACGGATTGAAAGTGTGCAAAGATGAAGGTTAAATTAACTAATGTAAACAATAAAGTTGCAAAATGTGCATCATGCGAAGAACTGAGTCAAATTTTACACGTGTTTATGCCCGAGTTTTATAGGTTACACGATCAGAATTACACATATTCATGCTCAGGCTCACACATCAACACGATTGCATATTCGGATTAACAAGTTTACATGTCTGGATTTTTGAACACGATTACCCTCCATAGCAAACTACCCCTGACTTGGATACGCCAAAGCGTATCCACCACTTTACTCTCATTTTTGCTGTTTCGGGCTTGTTGATGAAAAATGGAAGAAGGTTTTTGAACAATTTCACTTTGATTACTCATGCGTTAAAATTCAGTTATAGCTTACGGACATCATCTCACAGGTGTTGAAATCCCAAAGGTGTATGCCGTTACTTCAGTGCAGGCATTTTGTAGTTTCTTTGCAATGTCTTAACTTATAAGTTTATATGTTGCAGCATTATCAAATATGTTCAAAAATTTTGACTTGAAAATATTTCTTTTATCTTGTTGTTCTTTTTACGAAATTGTTTATTAACTCTAAGAAAGAAAGATCCGTAACATATTTATATTTTGATAAAAAAAAAGTCATTGCTAACCGTATCAAACATAGTGTAATACTGACTTAACATGTTATAAAGGATTATTTTTTTTATATTTTGCCTACAGCTTGTCATGAACAGGACGTAATGCTGTTCTTAAAATTAACCAATGTATATGTAGGTATAAAAAGTTTAATTTAAAATCAAGTTATCTGGTCTCTGAACTCTCATCAACAACTAAGAGCAGTTTACTAGAATGAGAATGGCAGGTTTATTGGCCAGATTATAGTTAAAACTTCAGGTAATAGAATGATTGTATTTCAAACGTTTGTGGTATTTGTGGTCTTAATATGTTCATGAAGGATGTTCTAACAATTTTTGTTTGGTCGGTAGATCTAGTGGATTCTCCAAGGAAAGAACAGATATTTTATCTGTCTGTTTTGACATGAATTACAAATGCAATATATTTTTTAAATAATGTCATTTTATACTTGACATCATATTATTTTTTGTATTTTGTTCTGTTGTTTTTTTAACTTCAAAATTAAAAGTCCTTGAAATGTCTTATTAACATCCAGTCAATATCTAGTCTGGTTACCAAAATATGATCTTTTTTGTGTTTTTGAGATTTTTTTCTTAGAAACCTAATAATGGTGCAAGACAAGTAAGAAAGGTTTGTTTTATTCCTTTACATATATGTTACAGTATCAACGGCAAATCCCACTACATGTAAACGTTAGACCTTCATTAATCATTTTGAAACATGCCAATAATCTGGCTCAGGACAATTGGAGGGTTTTTTGCCATAGTTGCTTAAAATTTACTGAAAATTATATAATACCTCAACATCAGTTTAATATCTTAAATTAATTCAAAGACACAAAAATGTCCATGTACCAGACATTTTCGTATTTTTTTTCTTAAATGAGCAGACAGTAAAGGAAACATATTTCTATAATCTTTAATGTTTTAATCAATAGTTGTAACAGCAAAGATTGTAATTTTATAACTTTAAAAAAGAACAAAGAAAACATCCGTAGCTGTAAATATTTTCAGAGAATTTTTAATAAACATTCAGTGGTTACTTGCATAATATGTAACACCACAAGAAAGATAATCCTGTCGCTCTTAGCCTGAAACAAATCCCTGGTCTCTCTGCTTCTCTCTGTTATATATTCGGATGACTCCTCTGATAGAAATTCCAGTCATTACATTTATACAGTTCGCTTGTCATTTAAAAATAAATTTTTATTAAAACTTACCAGGGAATTTATGATTGTTTGGACGTTGTATCTTGGATGTTCTCTGTAAGAGACCTGAATTAGTTTGAAACTTTCTAAATCAGATTTTTTTTTATATTTTTGGGATATGTTCATTTGCATTTATAAGACCTTTTTAAGAAAACCAATAGAAATAATGTAAAATACTTTTTAATATGCTTTGTCAACATAAAGATATTGTCGTAAAACAATAATAGATACGTGATCGTTAACCTTACCATCTTTTTCAATTGGATATTGATAAATTGTTTGTAGTTTGTTAATAAATTAAACGGAAAATAATACTTCTGAATTACTATTGAAATTTAATGCGTAATAAAATTATGATATTGAATACAAGTACACTATTGGCAACAGAATAAATAATCTTTGGACCTATTTCATTGGATCATCACACTATAGAGGTCTAATAACGCATTTTAAATGCAAGTTATTGTCATGTGTTCATTTTTAAGGAGATGATTTTTAATCGCTAATTTTAAATATTTTTAACATTTGTCAAAAGAATACTTTTTGTACTTGAAAAAATATAGTCAATTAATGTTTTGTACATAAATGGCAATGATTATTTTTTTTTTCAATCTAACCCCTTTTAAGAGCCATTTTATAAAGGAAGTAACTAACAAAGGTTACGTAAGAAGATAAAGTATTTAAAAATATATCTGACTTACAGCAGCTTATATAGTACTGGAGGCTTAAAAAGGCAGGCAGGATAGTATGTACATTACAACACTGTAAGTAATATTGATATCTGGTGGTGGGTTGGTCACAGAATTGATTGTCATCACTTTATTTTGTAATAAACCTTTGAAGTATTCTCAATAATGTTAAAAATGACTCTTGAGTTTAAACTTGGTTCTTGTCTTAAAGTTTAGCAAATCAACAAACAAAACTATCCAGATTCAACTTGTTTGTACAAAACAACCTACAAATATGTAAAATATGGCTTTATATATCAAAAACATATCTCTTCTCATTACTACATGTACATGTAACATTTTTTTCAAGATAGAAAAAAGGTAACTTTTTAAATTTACTTTTTCATGAAAATTGATATGGAGACATTTGATTTTAGTGTTACGTGTAGACATAATTATTGCACACATTTATTCTAAAAATATATACTTAATGCTAGAACTTTGTATTTCAAAATCAAATGAATAGCGTTAATTATTTGGAAATGGTACCAATTCATTCCGATAGAACTGATTGGTAATCTAAACACCACTAGCTGCTTTGTAATTTTGCATACAAACACTAGATGTTGTCCCGACATTTTTCTGGAATTTCTTTAAACAAGTCATCAATCAAAAAAGAAGACCAAATAAATCAACAAAATAAAAATGGAGGAAATGGACCACGTATTTGTAATCTGCTATCGTGTTACATTTGATATTGAAAAACATTAAATTGTATTATTAAAGTTGATGAAATAGTTTCAGATTCACATATCCAGATTCAGTTACCAGCGTTGTGATAAGTATGAGTAATTCAATTAGTGGAAGCTTAATCAGAATCAACAAGACATATTTAAGGACATATATTCCAAATTTTCCTTTGGTCGAATCAACAATCGATGTTTCTAAGTGATTGATGTATAAATTGTAGATGGTAGCAAAGGCCATACAAATTCCATCCTACAAAGAAGATAGCTCATTAGAGACAAGATCTAGAAAAAATATCTATCATCATTCAGTTTAACTTAAAGTTCAACAAAAAAGGTCAGTGGTATCAATATCGATTTTGTTCCAAATATCTTTGCTGAGGACGTAATATTCGGTAATAAAGGCAGTCAGTCTTTTAAATCAGTTGTAATCTGTACAAATAGTTATTCTGAAAAATCGAATAGCACTTTCAAAGCGTCACCAACATGAAGTGCAGGAAGAGACAAATAATATGCCCTAAAATGAAAAGAAATATCTAATTTTCAATTCATGAAGAGTTTAATATAATCTTAATTCATTTGTCAAAAGAGGTTCAATGTGAAAGAGGAAATTCGTAAAAATAAAATTGGCATTGGAACAATCATTTAAAATTTAAAAAAATACATCTTGCACTTATAATGCTCTATTGTGGAGTTAAAGCCGATTATTTAAACTCGATTTCAAATCAATTCAATGAATTATTCAACAATTGGCACAATGTGATAATTCTATCATGAATTCAGAAATAATCGATGCCAACGCAAATCGTTACCCAAAATTAATTGCACTAAACTTTTACGTGTTTGTAGATTTCATTATGTGCAGATTTATTGTTTGTATATATATTTACGAGTATTTACTACAGATGAATATGTAATATATACAAAAGGAAACTGAGGGAAAATTTGATAAGATAAGCTCTTGTTGTGAGTTACTATAAAACATGTTCTCTGCTAACCGTGACGAGTATTGTATGATACTTCATTCACGGAAATAAATAAAGACAATTCAGGAAACCTCTCCTTGGATATGGCACAAAGCGCTCCATAAACAGGATGTTAATAAAATTGCATGATATTAAGGTGTAGCTTTATCAAGATAACTGCATTATCGTCAACACAAAGGGCGGTTTTCTCTACCATATATTTAGCATTTTGATATTCTGAACGCCAAAAGCACCTTTTAACGTAGAAGTTAATATGTATATGAAGGGGTTTTTTGTAACATGCAAACATTTAAGTATATAAACCGCCGAATGAAAAGCAATTGAGATACAAAGTGTTATAGAATTTCAATTTAATTAATACATTTCCGTATGTTAAATGTTGTTTGCAAATTTCACTTTTTAGAATTTTCACTTTGAGTACTTTCATTAATGTATTCCATATCAATTTACTATGAAAAAATTTCAAATATTTGGTAATGTTATTGTTCCCATATCACATGTGGAATCACATTTCAACCTCAGTTCCTTTATAAAGTATTGGGTGTAAAAGTCTCGTATCTAGGAACCAAAGTTGAGAATGTAACCCCAAGGGTGGGTGGGTGGGAAATCTCACAACCTAACCCTACCGCATTGTTCTTCCGTCTCCTACTGTATACACATCCACCCATCAAACAGCGAAAAGGAATGACGTCACTTCGGTAGCACGTGATTTCACTTGTGATATTCCCATATCACATGTGGAATCACATTTCAACCTCAGTTCCTTTATAAAGTATTGGGTGTAAAAGTCTCTATCTAGGTATCCAAATCTCAATTTTATCTCAATATCTAGTGCCTCTTCCCAACACTCACCATAAAATATATAAACATTGAACACATTAAATTAGCATATAAAACCCTTTATATGTTATCAAAACTTTAATCATTAAAATCATAAATCATATTCAGACATGTAAATGTACATAATGTACACTTAGCTCTCTATCTCATCACTCACTCTCTACAAAGGCCGAATCAAGACTATCATACTGCATGCACTCTCGATACTTCTCTTCCATCATTCCCGCATCTTTCACACTTGTTGCCAATCTTCCAGCTACAAAATCTGATTCCACCAAGGCTGGAAGTCTACTATAATACTCGGCACTCCCTTCCCCAAACCAACCTACATGTCTCATTATCTGACCCACCTCACTCACTGAGCCTGACATAGCCAACGTAACAGCACAACCTGCCCGGAAACTGTGTGGAGTCTCACCTTCATCAGCACCAAGTTTCCGCAAATACACACGCAACCTATCATATACAACTGAATAGGAAACAGGCTGATCTAAAACCCGTGCACCCTCTGTAACAACTCGAAAGAGATAGCCACAAGACAGATCAACTCCCAAGTCTTTACATCCTGAAACAAAATCTTGTAACCCTACTACAGGACAAATAACCTTATCATCACACCTCTTTACAACAAACATATTACTCCTCCTTTTACCTCCTCGAAGAGTCTTTCCAAAAGTGTGATTAAACACAAAACCTGAATAATCTCTAAGCCACTTAACTTCTTGAGCCACCAAATTTGCAAGATCTCCTGCCCTATCTCCAGCAAAAAACTGCAATTTGAACCAAGCCTGGTCTCTCAATAAGATATACCTCTCCCTAACTGACACAGAACTCATGCTTAATCGCCCCCCTATATAGCCAACAATAGCCTTAACCTTGGTCAAAAAGATGGGTTTAGCCTGTTTTGGTACCAAATGGGCTCTCGCTTGCTCCTCTTGTATAATTTTCAAATAATCTTTCACTTGACTTGATGCAGCCGGATTCCCTAATCCAAGAGCCATGTTCCACGATCTTTCACATCCCATCTCATGAAAAATGTTCACTAATCTATTTATCATTAATGAGACAGTACCAGAAGCAAGACGTACTGGACAATTACAGTCAAATAATCCCTTGTTTCCTAAAAAACGACAGTCTATCTTATGAACTTGACTTTTACCGCACTGATCCTTCCATACCAAAAATCGCCTAATGTCATCAGGTGTACAACTTGTCAATTCTCGACCAGACATCCTCACAAGAAATTCAGTAATTTCCCTTTTCAAACAATCCTGCCTCTTTGAATCCAGTGAAGCAGACCTCCTTGCATCTAACTCCTTTAACCTCTCATCCAAGACTTGAACATCGACACTCCCTACCTGAAAAAGATTAAACAGGTTTATTCTCTGAAAATGTCAACCTGTAAGCGATCAATGCCCATTTCAGCCCCTTATTATCAAGAACATATCCCTTCTTTGTAGGGACCCGAATAACCCCCTTTTCCCCCTGCCAGCCTAACACCACACTAGATATCTTACACTCCTCAACGAGGGGCTGCCATACAGGCACTGGTTGTCTATATGGAAGAATGCATGTACATACAGGAATTTCTTGTTCCTTCAAAAATGATAAAACTGGAAAAACCATACCAAATGGAGGAAATACATAGGGGTTCAACTCCTTTCGAATATTTTGTGCGAACACATCAACCCCTGCAGTGAATGGCATTGGACATGGTGTAAAATGACGCAATACCCCACCCCCCTTGGCCTTCTTTGAATTAGAATCACTTGCCATTAAATCAACAGTGTTGGGACCAAATACTTTTTCCACTATACCCCAAGTCTTCCCATCCAACATTGAGTCAGCATAACTAATCTGTCTCGAAGGTGCATCAGCCTCATTTAACTTCGAAGGAACAAACTGTAAATTTAACTCAAAATTCAACTTCAAAGTCAAAGAAAAAATACATTTTGTAATACAGTTCAACGCCCTGTCCTTTCCCCCCTGGTTCTGCCAGACACTAAGTACAGCCATGTTATCTGTTAGCACATGTACTCTAGAATTAGCTATGTTCTCTCCAAGAGCCAATAACACCTTATAAACAGCATCTGCCTCCTTTAAATGAATAGGTCTTTGATCATTCTCTTCCCAAAAATCACTAATCTCATACCTATTCCTACCCTGCTCTACCACTGCCCCGTACTTGTACAAGGATGCATCTGAAGACAACATAACCTGCTGATGACACTCACTTCTCCACTGACAACAACCTTCCCAAGAATCTAGAAAACGCCAATGTTCTAATTCCTCCCTCAGCTCATCAGTCAAACACACATGCTTACTACTTTTTACAGCTCTAGAAATTGCCAAGTTAACCTCCCTACAAAACAGCCTACAACCAGGAACTGCAAGGCCCATTGATAAACATTTACCAGCAAATCGCTGAAGAGTTTTCACAGTAAGTTCTTTTGAACCAAGAATACTTTCTCTCAAATCAGCAAATTTCAACTTCTTGCACTCTGGCAAAATATAAGCTTGTTTTTTGGAATCAACCAAAAAACCCAGAAACTTGACACATGTCAATGGAACAAACGAGCATTTCCTTAAAGCCAAAGTATAACCCAACCTTGTCAACACTTCTACTAATATGTATGCGACCTTACAACCTTCTACATATGGGTCCACAGCACCAGAGACATTCGCGATAGCCAACCTATCATCAATATATTGTACAGTACTTATAGACCGACTCCGAAGGTATGACGTAACAACCATCCCAATTGTCTGGTATATAAAAGGCGATGCCTTGAACCCAAAAGGAATTACCGTATACACCATAACATAACCACCAAAAATAAGCCCAAAGTATCCCTGAGAATCATTGGACAACCTAACATGATCGTATCCAGATTTTTCATCTGTCGTTATCAGAAATGCATTACACCCTACAAGCCTATGAACATCTCTCAAAGTCTCCAGCTGAAAGGGAAGATCCTTCACCCAGAGGTTCAAAAATCTGTCATCATGACATAGTCTTGGTTTACTTGGTTCAATTGTCAATGGCATCACAATATGGGGCATCTCACACTCACCGACTTTACCAAGCACTCTTATAGCACCTGACCTTATCTTTTCATACAAAACATCACAAATAAAAGCATGATACTTTTTACATAAAGCAGAGTTAGGGAATACAGCACTTGGGGGCAACTCAGAATCAAATGACTTTCCACGAAAATTCCCTTTAAAATGAGTAAAAAACTCTGTCACATCCACTCCCTCTGTAAGCCACTTTCTCACCCTCAATATCATATCTTCATTCACTCCACTCCTCTCTAACACATATTCCCAGGCCAAAACATTTCTATTCAACTGTCCTGCAATAAATGAATCTGGACTATATACCAGCAACTGGTTCATATCAAAATCAGAACCTTCAATTACAGATTCTGCACTAACTCGGTGGGTTGCAAGTGAAGGAGTCCCACCACTGATTGTCACCCATTCTCCCTTCTGACGAGGAACTATTCTCATGGGATTAAATTCTACCATCTTGTTAAACTCAGCAGTAACCTGATTATCATTAATCAACACTGACGCTCCATTATCCTCCTACAAATTAAAATCATAATTCATTTAAAGGTCATATGGTGACAATCATAGTGGAACTCCTTCACTTAACAACCCACGTGGACTTGGTCCACTAAGGCATCAGTGTCCTCGGGTTGCAAGATCAGGAATTCTTATGCATGTATGATATATAACAAACAATCCAGTTCCATCAAAACATTTAATGTGTCACTTTAACTAAAATGACCATCTTCATCAAAAATATATGTGTATTTTCCACTACAGCCATTTACAATTCTTCCAGCTGCATAAATCAATCAAAGCAAAATTAAGTTCATAAATGAACCTTAAATGAACAAAATCTTGTTACAAAATTGTATTCTTACAATTAAATGCACAAATTTCCATACATATGTATTTTCAATTCACTTTCTCCTAGCAGCCTTCATCAACTCACAATCTTTAACTAGATGTTGTGTCGAATCACAAAAATGACAAGCTAACCTACTAGCATTCCTTCTTCCCATACCTCCCATTGGTCTGTAACCCCGCGGCCTTGAATAAGTACCAAAGTTTGAAAATGGATGAAATGGATAAGGCTGAAAACCAGGGGCACCTAGAAGAGGCGTTGAATACATAGGGTACAATCCAGCTAATGGAGAATTTGAACCTTTAGAACCTTGATCTTGTTCCATCTCACCCCTCATCTTCACACCCTCACATTTGGACCCCAAGTTTTGTCCTTCTTTAATACATTTATTAACTGCTTTTGACACCAGATCAGCTCCCTGCCCCCCTAGAACTGTAAGACATAAATTCGCGATATTCACTTTCCCTTGCAGACGACCACACTGCCTATACAATTCTTCATATACTTCCATATCTTTATCCCCCAACTTTCTACTTAAGCGAGCTAATTCATCAAGAGTTATTAATATCAGAGGTTCACTAGGGTCCTGCTGAGCAGCTAAAGCTTTAACCCTCTCCTTCACCTTCGAAACATCCTCCTTCTCCAACTTCTCTAGCATCAGCAGTCTCCTTTCCATGTCATCAATCGTCTTTCTCTTTTTCACTGGGGTGGCCTCATTCTAAAATAAATAGGATTTGCTCAATTTTAGGATTCGCTCATTTTTTTTTTTTTTTCCACACACACACACACACACACACATACAATATAATAGACACAGTACCTCCACAGTATTGTCTTCAGTCTGATTCTGTCTCTCTGCAGGTGCACCAGATGTACTCGGACCCGCTTCATCATCCTGCAACACCTGCCCTTTGGGCTGTCCCCTTTCATTCGCTGCTAGTACACAATAGTGCAACAGTAACTTTGCTGCGTCACAATCTCGAATATCTTTCCCTACAAGACAGACTTTGCACGTAACAATCAGACAATATCAACTAGACACATAATAGTGATAACACCACTATTACATCACGATAATTAAACCAGAGTAAGTGATCAAGACTAAATATCGCCCATGCTAATCTATTCAAGTACACAGTTTACCTGCTAACTCCAACAACTCATCCATTGGTTCTCTCGTTATCTCCATCACTGCCTTGGCGATATCCCTCAACTGCAGCGCCTCTGTGCGCTTCCCGACACTGATTCTCGCCAACTCCTTAACATTTTCAAACTGCCCATCCTTTACCTTCCTGATTACAGGTAGCAACGTAAGCCCCTTCAGACTGTGTCTCTTCTTTAAAACTACCGGCTGAACCATCTAAAATATAAACAATCATGACGTAAGCATTCATGCTCGACCCGAACTTTCCCGTCCGGATAAATACGGATAAACGAAGTAGATAATATACAGACATAAAATAAAATTTCACGCTTCCTACATTGTAGTCAATATCCACATTCTTCTTTAATCATATATAAAATGCATTTAAATGAAAACCCAGCTTAGATATTCCAATTTCACACAAAACGCCGCTCCACGGCATGTCTCATATATCATTTAATGGCCCCTGCCATATTCCAAATACAATCCAGTTCAAATCTGCGACATCCAACAGTCACATTAACTCAAATATTCTCTAAAGATATCCAACAATCTTGAGACCATAAATTTCACTCAAGCCTCCAACGGCGTATAATGTAAAATATAATATTACCTTCCTCTCGATCTGCTGTCTGCTCTCACCATTAAACAGCGAAAAGGAATGACGTCACTTCGGTAGCACGTGATTTCACTTGTGATATACATATATCCACTCTATTTAACATATGACATATCATGCTGATTTTCTATAATTTTAATCTAAAAACGAAGTCTTTGAGTTAAAATGTTTGTGTTAATTTTGCTATTTGAACTATTTTTACTTCTTAAGGCAATTCTTGATAAAGGAAATAAAATATCAAGAACCACAAAACAGGCAATTCTTAATAAAAGATAGGTGAAAGAGGTAATATATTTTAACAGTAACAGCGCCGAAGCTTACTTAAGATTGACGTAAGATAATTTTTATCCTTTCTAGTGAGGCGAAATATGAAGACTTAAATAACTTTCCCATGTTATGAATATAGGATAACCAAATTTAATTTAAACTATTCCGTCACTTGCTTTCATAGTATGTTTCGAAGTCACTGGATACCATGATCTTTTAAATATATTTCTTTAAGATAAAAGATAATTCCACTTCGTTGCTATCGAATGTAAAATAATATCAAATTGGAAATTACAACAATGCTGAAGCGGATATATTTTTCGTCTAATATTTCCTTTCTAAAGAGTTGTTTGTCTTTTTATTCAATGGATCTAATAATAAATATTTTATTATCTAACATGTGATAGAGATTCTACATAGCTATATTAAACAAGGAGAAGGCAAATATTCTTACCATTAAAAAAAGATAAAATACGAGTTCTATTAATTTTTCACTCATATATTTACATCGATAGATGCTTATAAAAGTTTAAAGGTTTGAAAAAAAATCTTTTAAAAAGGCATATCTGATTATAATTAACAATTCATTTATTTTTTTTTTTATAATTGCTATTGTTCGAAAGGTGTGAATTAGCATTGTTGTCTTACAAGAAGTGTGATTTAAAAAAGTAATAATTTCTGCAATTATGCAATTTTCCACTAAAGATAGAGTCTAAGTAAAAGAAAGAATCATTATCCTCTTAAATTATAAAAGGTCTAAGAACCATAAAGCAATTTCAGATTTAATTCAACATCTAAGTCAGTCATGATTTTTTTTGGGAGTTGATTTTAATCAACTCTCCTATGCACTTACTCGGGCAAAGTGAAAGTGAAACAGTGTTTGGACCTAAGCACAAATCAATACCGCTGACAACACTTAGTTCTACAAAATAATCGATAAATTCGATGCTATGTATTCTGAAGCATTGTTTTTCAAGAAAACTTATTTATTAATACCATGAAAATAGTAAGATTTTAAATTGTACATACAGTTTATTTTTTTAAAGTCGTATGTATTCATACGCTAGAGTTCAATGTAGTCTCGTTAAACCAGACGCTTGCCTGTCTCCGTTTCTATCCGGCAAAACAGAGTCTCTCTTGCTTGTCGGAGATAATCGGAGACCGCCAAGCGTTTGGTTGAACAAGACAAGAGTTCAATCTTGCCTGGATCCATACAATTTTTCAGAAATATTTCGATTACTGATACTTCTTGCCTTGCAAAATCACATATCGTTGATTTTGAATAAATGATAATCGATAAAATCAACTCTCGTCGGTACTTCAGTACTTTGATTAACATAAGTATTTCCTTATTCTACACAATTTATCAAAACTAATCAAACTTAAATTTATATGGAAAATGACAAGAATGACGAAATTTAAAAAAAAAAACGACAAGAATATGAAATCGCGAAAGCCGAATCTATATTACATTATAATATTTATAATACATCATTTTGAGAAAACTTTCTAATTGACAAATCTCAAAACCCTGAAATAACAGGAAGTTATCAAGTATAATTATATAGTAAAATTAGGATATAGGAAACAGACATATGTCACTTTTGATAAAATAAATCAGGATTGATCCATCACAATGTTCTTCGGCAAAGTCTATTTAGGTAAGTATTTTAAGATGAAAATAACAAACAGCAAATCATGTCAGAAATGTTATTCAAAGGTTTATAGCAGCATGATAATCAACTATTTGTTGTTTCATTACAATATCCCTTTTTGGCGCAGAATATTTATTTGTGGCTCTGTATCTCGATATTGCTAAATATTATAATTATATTGACAAATCCTATGTAAATCAAAATACAGTTCTTAGTCCAATGCAGTATAATTTGATAAATAGTAATGAAATCAATAGTGGTTTTTTATATCATATTTGTAACCATTTGTCAATAATTGGTCTATTTGATTTTTTGGCATTTTAAATCATTTATACAAATTGTGCAATAACATGCTGGCACAAAAGGAGAAATATTTGTATTATCAATCTAAACTATATATTATTCCTCGATGTTTTCATATATGTAAAACAATGTTATTTTACAGTATTATGTATCTTCTTCATGTATTCCATGCTGGTATTTAAATGTCAGTCAGGGTTGTGTTTAAGGTAAGCCCCTAAGTAAATCTAGCGTAGCATTTTGCATTAAATCATATACTTAAGACAAATATACAGATTTATTTTTAATTTCTTGACCTTTTCAGCAAAATGTGTTTCGAGCAAGCTCTTTCTATTCACATATTTCTTAATCAAAAAACATGTCCTTATAAATACTTAAAACTTAAAACAGGTACGTAATATTTAGATGACAATATTAATATATATACTAGGTATCGAAGAATTTCGTAAGCACAAATTAGTAAAAGTTTCTCTGTGTCTTATAAACTAGTATAAACCCCCAATGGTGCATGGATCATTCTACCGAACACCATGATCTCAATTTCCTTCCTATATCATATACTTTTTACCTGCAGTATTGTGTCTTTAAATCCTTTTCATATTTGTTGACTGAAATGGTACTATTTGATACAAAATGTTATCATCTCGTCTTCTTTATTAGATCCTATGCGTTGTTCAATTTTATGCAGATGAACCTGTATAACCAAAATACCAGACTCAAGATAGTGTGGCCTATGATATCAGCTTCCACCTTAATAAAACACTGATAACAACGTTTTTAGATTTCCGTTGTGGAATATTGAATTGTCTTTTTGAAGTTATAGCTTTTGAATGCACGTTGAGCGAAAAAAATATTTATTCTAACGAAACATCAAGCAAAAAAGAAGATGAAAATAAACGGAAAGATACAAATGGTGAAAATGAATTTTGGATTTATAAATAAAATTCAATTGATTGACTAAAATGACGGAATGTTTAATGTTCTAATAATTGCAGATCCTGATACGAGCGTTTTGATCAGTTTAAGTTGTGTATTTGGTGGAAACTTGATAGGAATCGGCGTTCTTGTTATCGTAAAGCGTTAGACATATAAACGAATGTGGGTATTTAATTCATTTTATAGCATATAAAGATCTTTAATAATGTTTAAATACAAATCAAATATATCTAATTCATTTTTTGTTAGCTTACCTGAACCGATTGTTCAAGTGAGCTTTTCTGATCACCTGTTTTCCGGCGTCCGTCCGTATGTAATCTTATCAAATTTTATGAATTCTCTAAAATCACTGGGCCAAATTTAACCAAACTTAATATAAAGCATCCTTATGGAAAGGGAATTCTAAGCTATAAAAAATAAAGGGCGTTAACCTTTTTAAAAGGGAGATAATTGCGAAACAGTGAGTATAGGGTGTGTGTATTCAGAAATCTTTTTTCTCAAAGACCACTGCACAAGAAATGCCAATTATTAAACAAAAGCTTGCATACATGTATATAGTGAAAACTCTAAATTGTAAAAATCGTGACCCTCGGACCAAAACTGGAGCCCCAGGCGAGGTTCAAAATCCAACATAGAAATACAGAGGGAAAATGTTTAAAAATATTTTTCTCGAGAACCACTGCACCAGAAATGCCAAAAGTTTCACCAAAGCTTGTTACAATGAAGATTTTAAATTTAAAAGATCGTGACCCTTGGAACAAAACGGGGGCCTCAAGCGGGGTTCAAATTTTAACATAGTAATACGTAGGAAAATTTTTTAAAAATGTTCCTCTCAAGAACCACTGTACCAGAAATGCCAATAATTACACAAAAGCTTGTTTTTGTAGTGAAAAAATCGGGGTCTGGGATGGGGTTCAAAGTTTAACGCATATAGAAATTATTTTTTGAAAAAATCTTCTTTTCAAGAACTGCGATGCTTTGTTTTGTGTGATTCCTATGCAGGGATCCTGAAATATTGTAATCAACAAAGGCGTGACCACCGGACAAATACTGATGCCCCAAAAGGGGGTTCAAAGTTTAACATAAATATATATTATGGAAAATGTTTTTAAAAAAAAATTAAGAACTACAAATCTACAGTTTGTGAGATTACTAAGCAAGCATCCTAAGATAGCGTATATTCTAAATTGTTAAAGCAAACAAAAAAAAAACGGAACAATACTGGGGCCCCAGATGGGGTTCAAAGTTCAAAATAGAAATAGCATATGCTACGAAATTGAATGTTACAAGGAACTTTTGTTCAGGTAAGTGATGTAACCCATGGTCCTCTTGTTTATCTTTTTACTTTTTTTTTGGGGGGGGGGGGTGTCCTTAAAGATATAATAAAAAGTAAAATAGAATTTTAAAAGATTAATCAGTAAACTAAATTCGTCTATAACTTGAACAAATTTTGCTGTCATTTGATTAATAGTTTGAAACCTCCCCAAGTCGGTACAGTTCGGAAGTCGACTGGAGAGTGCGGACAATGAGGAGACAATAAGGGTAGCCTTTTTTTTTTTTTTTATAAAAAAAAAACAAATAAAAAGATAAAGAAACATCGTTTAATAAAACGCTTATAAGTTTATTGTAAATTTGATTTTTATCATGTAAATATATTGGTTTTTGGATCAGGGGAATTTTAATTTGTGATATCAATACCAAATGCACAATGGCATGTGCTTGAAATTCATAGAAATATTAATTTGATTATTTTGATTTACCCAAAAAGCAATGTATCAAAACTATGTTTTAATACTAAATTGTAGCCAAGGCAATACAAGTACTATCCTACAAAGAAGATAGTTTATTTGAAACGAGTTCTAGGGAAAATGGTTCTCCTTGTTCAGATCCAACCAATGATACCTCGAATGAAACGAACAGCGCAGTGGTATCAAGTGATTTTATTTCCGAAAGCTTCGTTGACGACATAATACCAATTAAGAGAAGCTGTCCGTCTTTTAAAAAGCAATGATACTTTGTGCAGATAGTTCTTCGAATTCTTATGTCCCAACATGAAGAGACAAAGTGACAAGTAATACAATGAAACTCGTTAAGTACGAACACGGATATAGCGAAGTTTTTCTTAATCCCCGGTAAAATTCTCAACATATTTTTGCAAAATGTTACGGCTATTACTTATTCGGATATAACAAGTTTACGGATATAGCGAACTGATTTTGAGTCCCGTAGAGGTGAATAATAACGAAGTTTAACACCTTTATTACGAACTTCTTTACATTTAAAAAAGTTTGCACCACCATTCAACAAAATAGTTTAAATGAGTTAATTTTCATATAATTTTTTTTAGTTCACAATCCGATTATTAAAGGTATCAAAGTAATATTATTTGTTTTAAGCCTCAGTTAGCAAAAACTATTGTCTGGTGAAAGAAAACATCTATAATTATAGTGAATTCGCTATAGATATTATTACGAATTCATTATACGGATATAACGAAGTAATTCTATTGGTCCTTAGGACTTAGCTATAACTTAGTTTTACTGTAATATGCACCGGAAAAATAATACATTGTTTTCAGTTATAATAAAGACAAAACATGCAAGTTTTGTATAATCTATTGTTTTGAAGTCATTTAATAAAATGAGCACTGAATTTAATTACAAAAAAAGTCACAATTGAGCATTAAAAGGTTAGTGTCCCTTTAGAATGTCTTATTGAGAATATTTTTTTAATGAAATGGCAACAATTCAATAAATTATTCACAAATTTATTTTTAAAAAATGATTATGCTATTATTTACTCAATTATAATAGTTGCCGACGTAAATCTCTAAACAATTGTTGCTTATTTGTTTTTTTATTTTAGTGTCTTTTAATTACACTTTACAAATTTTAAGTTTATTTACTCTGGTGTGGGTTTTGTAGATAAAAGAGTCGTACACAATGGGATATTCGGAAATTCTTTGATGCTGTTGTCATCAAAACAATTTGAGTAAATATTAAAAAAATATTGGAATAAGGTACTAAGAATTTATTGCCAAAAACGTCAAAGGCAACTAGCATAAAACAATGCGATTTGTTTTTTATTTGAAAGTAAATACTAGCAATTTACAATGCTTACTTCGTGGTTTTATTATTCCTTACATTGAAATAGTTTGAGAAAGAGAAAACACTACTTGGTTTGGGGTTTTTCTTTCTCTTCTTTCTTATTCATAATCCTAATGAACTCCAATTTCTTTAATAGTGCAGTAAAATGCTAAATATTTCATTACGAACTTTTTAAAATTATACACATATTGTAATTGAACTATCAGCTGTGACATTGATCCTTGTGGAGAAGAATTCATATGCACTGCCTGATGTCCAATCCTATTTTGTGCTTATTTGTTTATTTAAAACTATGCTCACCGGTCTGTTCAGAGTACACTGAAACCCAGTATATTTACTACAGTTACTGTAAAACTTGCCTAATACGGCGAAGGTTGGTTAAAATTCTGGAAAATATTGACGGCTTAGGCAACATCAGGTTTCGTGGACATTGTTGCAAATTCTTGAAAATTCTAATTCTTCAAGAAAAATTCAATTCATAGGAAATAGTTTAAGACCTCCCCGTATTTACAGTACTGATTTTCATTTTCACTTTCATTCGGAATACAATTATTGCATAACTACAATGGAAATACATTTTCAGTAAAATCGTTGTAACAATAATAAACATTAATAAATTTTCCTGTATATGCATTCAATTCTAAACTGAGAGGTAGGAAAATGCAATTGCCAAGAATTGACCACCGAACAAGACATCGAGCGGCTGATTATATAATTCCAAGCATTTTTGACTTAATAAAATGTTGCCCTGTAAGTGTGTAACCATACAACACGCAATGCAAACGATATTGGCAGTATTTATTCCAGTATAATGAGTATAATCATGGCTTAAAATGGAATTAGGTATAATAAGCACCCTCTACTTTTGATCCAATTTAGGCTAACATAAAACAAATATTGTGAAATCATTAAAATTCATGGGGGCCAATTTTCATGGATTGCTTTTTTCTATAGGTTCATGGGGATGTAATTTCGTGTATTCTCTTTTACTTACAATGGGAAATCAGACTTTAATGCACTATTTTGGAGGATGTTAATTCGTGGATAATAGATGCGCACAAATTCCACGAAAACTGAGCCATCACGAAATCTAATGATTCCACAGTACTTCGAAAAGACTTTACGCTAATCAAAGTAAATAAAATGAGTTGTTAGTTTGGGTTTTTAAAATTCACCTTTGCACCGACAAGAATATTGGTCTATAATTAAGCAGTAATCATTCTGCTTATCATCAATTCGTAAGTGGCCGGATAACGAGACACAACTCTCACTAATTACATGATAAGCAGTCGGTGATATACATCGTGGCTGTTTTACAAAACAGACAAGATTTGGATTGTCCAACATTTATCATTGATAAAATAAGGAAATATCATGGGACAGTAGAATTTTGCCTGATGGGACAACATACCAAAAATGCAGAATATCCGGATTCAACAAATTTGACTTTTGTGTATTTTAATTAAAGCATTCAATGGACTACAAAGAGCTAAACAAGCTTAATTTCAAATTGTTGAGAATGCATACATCAATATTTTATTTTGGGACACCAATTAAAGAAATTCAATAGAAGGAAGTCTTACCATAAAAGTTTAAGTTTGTGGTTAGTCAGGTAGGATGCATCTCTACTATCCATCATTTTCAAACGTATCTTTTATTTGATTTATATTGTAAATTGAAATGTAAAAATTATAATCTATATGGTGAAATCAAGGGAAATCGCAATTCGTTACACTCGCTTGAGTTAACGCTAAATTTATGCTCCAAAACAAAATAGACGTTCAACAAATTGTATTTTAGTTGGTAAAAGAAACTTTACATGATATTGCAATTTTAAAGGAGCTCTGAGACAAAAATTTAAATAATGTGTCGAAAATCCAGAAGGGATAGTCCAATGTAATTTTTTTCACACAATCGATACCATCGCGCAAAAATCCAGCACAGTTAGATCGACATCACACACTCTACTATTGTGCGGGTTCCAGCACAGGGAGCCCAAATTAACATACTCTTATTATGCACGTTAAAGCATCAATCGCCCAGCCGTAATATGTCAGGCCTTAAACAATTTCCTATCATTTTTAAGACACGCTTTCTTTTCTTCATAACAAAAATATGGTAATTACCTGTCAGAAAAAATAAACATTCACATAAAACTGTTTAGATAAGTTCGCACATCTATTATCCAGCAACTATTTGCCGGGAAATTAGGGAAAGAAGATATCTGATTCAAAGACGAGTGCCGGTGGAATTACCATTTTTCATCACAAAATCATCGATATTTTCATGCATAGAAAACTAGAGGATTTCATTATATTACGTAGTGTACTACATTTAATTTATTCGTTTCCTCGAAACCTTTTCTTTCTTTTTTTTTCTTTTTAAAAACTGTGGATCTAGAAAATTAGTTCATTATTGTCATTAAATATGTCGTTCCCATGCTAAATTCTGAACCAAAACTCAGTGGTTGGTCCATTAAAAGGTACAATCGCAATATAAAATAGAATAATATGTCATTTTTGTTGAAAAAGCGGTACATATCAAACCGACTTAGCTTTTAGAACTCCCAATACTTTGATTCATCACAGGTAGCTCTTTTATGAAGCTTCCGGGTTGCTTTTAAATAAAATAATGAATGTGCATTATTTTCTACACCACAAATGTCTTATCTTCCTTTTTCGGTCTGATTTTTTATCCCAAAGCGTTTAAATATAATTGTCAGTGCTTTTTTTCTGTTGTTCGTTGTTTAGTATTTCGCAACATCCCTATGTCTTTGTGCTATATGGTAAGACACTTCTAACTGAAGTTCTAGCCAGATTTTAATGTCTTTGATGAAACACACTAAAACATAACAAGAAAAGCATGATTATTTAGGCATTATGTTTTGGATGTTCTTTGTAAAATACTTACTTACGTTTGGGTAAGTTTTCTCAAACAAGCGCACTATTTTTTCTAGATATTCAAATGTTTAGTAACAGACATATTGAGATAATAATTGTTATTTCTAGGGAAAACTTAGACAATATTATGAAATGATATGTACTGACATTTGTGAAAATAAAGACATTGTCGAAATAGAATCATTGACTTTATAACCTTTTAACTTTTTCGCGTTTATATTAGATTTGTCCCAGCTAATGTGTTATTTGCGAACAAAAATGTATAGACAATGTTTTTTTTTTCGTTTTCGGCAACACTTAAAAAAAGCTTAAAACTATTTAATTATTTTCTTAATGTAATATAAATATATAACAACATCGATTTTCAAACAAGAAAAGCTAAATGCTTTTTACAATAAAAGAGCAATTAGATGACAACAAAACGGGTAAACTACTTGGAAAATCTCATTCCTAAAGCAAATAATTATTAAACAATACCATAGGAGCACAAACTTGATAAGCGTTGTCTGTATGCAAAATACCTTGCAACACTGATCTATTCAAATCTTTATTGGATTGCTTTGACTTTTTAACGAACTTTATATCAGGGGCTTGATAAAAGCAAATGAAATTAAGATTGATGTTTATTGATAATGCAAAGTTAAGGAAGTCTGATTAAATTCTGTGAATATTCTTATATGAATATGAATATATATCATATATATTCATAAAAATATAATTGAATATTATTAACTTCATAATTAATGGTTTGACTTTTGAAGTTTCCTTCATTTAGATATGAGCTAAATTTAATATTTTCCAGATATCAGTTTTTTCCTTTAAACAAAATATATTATAAAAACGAGTGTTATTTTAAAAATAAAAGGTCAACGATTTAACATAAGTGCTAAATGTCAATAGAAATTTTTTTAATTACCCACTGATATACAGGTTTTGACTAAGTATAAGGGCGACAATCTTTTTTAACCCTGAAGACAGAAATGTTGCAAAATTCCGACGGTTGAAGGAAACATTTCTGTTATGTCAACAACTGTTTTGTTATACTATTCACTTCAAATGCTAGTATACTTTACAGGACCAATCAGTCATTAATGTTGCACTGCCCATCGGCTGTTTTCCTTTCGTCGATATTGGACGAATGCTAAATAAAACGTAGATATGAAAATCAAATTCAGACTTCAAAGTGCACATTTTATTGTAATAAATATCAAAACTATCCATACTACTCACATTTTCAAACTCCAAATCATTTTTAAATTGCTATAGTATTGATTGCAAAAGCAATTTTTTAGGAGATTTACAATAATAATTTAGAGGACACTATTATGATACCAAGAAAAATATCTTTGACGCTCTTGACCTGTTACAACTCGCTGGTCTTTTTGTGTCAGTCTCCTCCAGTATAAAATCCAGTGGTCCATTTTGTGAAGCTGCGTGTAGAATACAAATTTTTTTAGATACCTTTGATAAAGATTATCAAAACATGAATTATTTTTAAGGCATTTTGAGTAAAAAAGTTGTTTTGGTCCGGGGTAGAAGGGGCTTTGAAAGTACCGATTTTCTGCTATTCGCAAAAAACAAAGCCAAAATGACTATCATAATCTATCTCATGTATGGCGGTTAACTTGTCTGATAATATATTCTCTGTGACACGAAATAAAACAAATAATGTCATCGACGCACTAAACAACACAGTCATTTAAAATCTCAATGACGTTCCGTACTGACATACAATTGCAATCCACCCTTTTTCGATTGGGTTTTTAGGTCACATAAGTCACTCAGGTGACCTACTGCAATTGGTCATCGTCCGTCGTCGTGCATTGTCCATAGTGCGTCGTCAATCGTGCATTAACAATTTTACATTTTTAACTACTTCCTAAAAACTACATGGCCAATTGTCACTATTTCTATGTGAAACATCTCTATGGTTAGAGTTCATGGCTCTATCACCCTTGGGGGAGGGGGGGGGGGGCAAAGGCGGGGCCAAATATGCCAAAAAAGCAAAAATCGTCTTCACTACTTCTGCACATGTGCAAAAAATCTAAAAACATTGTTGTGATGTTCATGAAGTTATTTGCTACATTTGTGAAATTCATGACCCCGGTGTCAGGGGTTCAGGCCCTATGGTGGGGCTAATATGGCCATGTTGTAAATTTGGAAATCATCTCTAATTCCATATACATCTGAGAAAACTAAATGCATGATTATGATGTCCATCAAGTCCTCTCCCTTAATTGTGAAACTTACTGCCCCAGGGACAGGGGTTCAGGCCCTAGGTCGCGGCCAATTTAGCCGTATAGTGAAAATGTATTAGATATTAGAAAATCTTTACTCCCATACAAGTGGGGGAAAATAAATACACGGTTATGATGTCCACGAGGCCTTCTACCTAAATTTTTAAATTCATGGCCCCCTGTATCATGGAGTTTAGGTCCTAGAGTGGGAGCAATATAATGCATTAAAATCATAATGTAATAAATCTTAGAAAATATTCTTCTTTACTCCCATATATGATGAAAACTAAAGTAATAGATTCTGTTTTACACGAAGTCTCTCACCTATATTGTGAAACTCATGGTCCCCCTGGGACAGGGTTTCAGACCATATGGATTTTGCTCGCTTTGAATAAATAAATGATACATTCGACGAATTTTTTTTGGTGCAAATAAATTGTTTTTGAAAATTTCATTAAAGGAAGAAACATTGAGTGGTTTGGTCTTGAAGAGAATCTAATGGTTTATGAGTAATATAAAAACTGCTTTTTATTTAAATTTAACAATACCTTGTTTTCGGGTGCTCAATACCTTTGAGAACTTTTTTTCAATCTATTTAAAATCTGTTAACGCATACATTTTTTCGTATTTGTATTTGTACAATATAAAAGCAGAAACATCGCAATTGAGCTGTGAAAAGTTGTTTCACTGGTTCAATGCCACATCCAATGCCTTACGGTGTAGGAAAAGCAATTGAGTGATATCAATGATTTGTCAATGCAATGATATATTCATGTTATGACTTCTTAATATAAGTGACGGGGCGAGAAGGACCCTCTTAGTTCTTGTCAAAAGAACAAATTGAATATGGTTGTTTCCTTTTTGCCATAACATTTTTTAATGAACTAATTTCCTTTTACACAATGTTTGGATGATATCATTCCGCTCTTTTTTTAACTTTTCAGAGTGTTATACAAGCGGATATTTTCTAAATCTTTCCCTCTTGGCTCTAGGCCAATTAGTGATAATGAAAACAATGATGTTCTCTTAATCAAGAACATCTTTATTTTGTTTAAGCACCTATGATCTATATTTATTGGCTTTTTTTAATCTACTGGTTTTTTTAAATTTTACTTTTGTGTTGTTTTTGCTACTTTTATTGTATTATTATGATTAAATTTATCAACTGCGAAAAAGGACTTTTTATGGCTAAGCTTTTTAATCTGTACCACAGACGGAGAAAAAATGCTATTAAATTAGAATTACAGGCTATATAAACCATTTCAGGCAATGAGCGAAAATAACTGGTTACCTTGTATTAGATTAGACATGGACTTTGAGTAAATCAGTCTATAATGCCAATACGCTTTTTTGAAAGCATGGTTTGTAATGCTATGGGAGACATTTTAGAACATAACAAACTTATCATTATTCAATAAGAAATTTAAAATTATTATTATTTATGTTTACAATTTTTTCTTGACTCCAAGGCTAAATAAGTGTCTTAATCTGGCCAATTGCCTATCAAACCAAACATTTCATTTTTGTTAGAAATCCCTTTGAAAAGTAAATGAAAGATTGAATAGAGAGAAATTCTTTCTTCAAAACTGTTGAAAATATCTTTTGATATACCATCTTCATAGTGAACAGAAAATATAGATATATTGCTAATACATGTAACAGCCATACATCTTTAAGAATATGATTATCATCTTTCATATTATTTTAAAATTTAAAACCAAATCCAGCACATGGTGATACTTTTTTTGCACAACAATGAATTGAGATCACTACGTGGCAATTAATATATGTTTTCGAATATTTATGTGGGTCATTTTAATTGATCTGGAACTAGATATTGGTCGGTTACTATCCAAATTTCTAAAGTAGTTAAAGTATTTAAGACATACTTGATTTACTCGAACTTATAAAGTATCGTGGTCCAAAAGCAGATAAAATCAAAGACAGATTAGTCTATACATAGCAATACTAATAAATATTTTTGATACGTTGGCTATGGGTCGTCATAAAACTATTTCTTATTAGAATAGGTTGTTATCAAGCGTCCTATATTACGTTGATATTGACTCTTAAATTTTGACAAGGTTCTAGTATCTTGATTCAGCAGGTCAATGTTAATATCCTAATTCAACATGTATATACTAAATTAGATATATTTTCTCCATATATGACTTTCTCCACTATATTGTTTTAATTTAAAGAAGCATTTTCTTTGATAATTGTAGTTGCCAACTACAACATTAACTTTAGGGAATATCTCCTATTCAATTCACTTTGAGATAACGAATGCTCATGTTCTTAAAGGTGTATTTATGTTGATCAATTTCATTTTCATGATAATGTTTAATATATATTGAACATGCATGTTTAACTATGCATATAAATTGACAAAGATCAACTCATAGAGAATCTTTATTAAACTTCTTAACATTGCTTGGCTTAAAGAAATCTTTGCTACTTTTATGCATGTGTATTTTTATGCATTCATTTTGTTAACGAAAATCGTATGATTTATTTTAAATGAAAAGCTCATAAGGAATATTCGGAAACATTGAAAAAATGACAATAATAAACCGTGAACCATCTCAACAATCCATAAAACGAAAAACAAATTCAAAACAGAGAAAACGTACCTTCAAGCAGATAGAGGTAGGATAAGGTGCCTAGGAGGAATGAGCATACTCAGCTGACCCGTCACACCCGCCGCGGCTCTTTGTCATAATCGGGAAAAAACCCTGGGAAAATTCGTAGACAATTAGGTGATAAATTATGGTCTAACAATTAGTTTGAAAAACGTCAGTCAGCATGTGACTCGGTGAAAGATTGTATTTGCTGACAAAGTCGTTGTGTCGACCATAGAACTTACGAAAAGAGGACTTCAAGCGATACTGTTGATAGTCCTGTTTTATCAACTTGTTTGTCAGTAGCTTGCTTCGCCTTATAAACTGTTCATACGAAGAGCATGCCCTTGCCTATCGAATCACCTGAGAAACAAAAACACCATATGCAGGTGATGAAGGTATATTGCTACATAAGTGAGGAAAGTTGACTATAGCAAAATTGAAGTCATCGCTTTAATCATAACGTTTTGTTGTTAGGTTAGGCCTATAAAAAAATGTATGTGTTTAGGGCAACACTGATTAGGTTAGGTAGGTAGGGATTTTTTTTTAATTTATCATATTTTTTTCTGCATGAATCCTAAGAATGTTTGTTTGTGTCATATTTAAAAACGGATTTTTTTAATAGAAATAATATAAAATTCACAACCTGATTAAAACAGGCATCTAAAAATGGTAGGATAGGGGCATTTTTGTAGGTTAGGTCGGGTTACCCTAAACAAACAATTTTTTTCTAGGCCTTACCATCAATGTCCATTTCCAGTAAAATATCCAAATATGAAACAGATGACGCAGACTCCGTGGTATATTTTATTTCAAGTTCACTGGGATATATCAAGTCGACGTAAGTAAGGAATAACAATTGTTAATTGATACACAGCCCATTGTGCCTCACGTGAGATTCACGTGAAACGAGCTCCACGTTAATTTCACGTGAAATTCCCGTAAAAAAAATTCAAGTGAAATTCATGTGAATTCCACGTTCAACTGATTGCACACATTGAACAGAATATATGTTGTTTTGAAATGTTCTTGATACACAAGATTTAATATATCATATCACTTAATTGTAAAAAGAAACTTGTTATTATGTTGTCAGGCAAAATATCTCATTACACATTCTACAATTTGCAAGCGCCTTTCGTATTTAAATTCAAACTTCCCATTGAAAGCATATGCAATTCAAATTGACCATACCTGACTGAAAATAAAGTTTCAACAATCCAATATGTTCAATTCATGAAAAGAACCTAAGAAAACTTGGTATTTGAACACGTACATTTAATTCAAAAACGCGCAACTAAAAGACAATTATTTTTTTCAATTTTTTTTTTACTTTTTAATGAACAAATTCGACACAACTCCCCCATTGTGGCCACACCACCCAGGGAACTTGATTTAAACAAACGAGAATTTTCACTATCTGAGAGTGTGTACAAACAAGTTTCGGATTTTTTGGGTAAATGCTTTTTTGCAAAGTGGATTTTTAAAGATGTTTTGTACATTAAAATTTTATGTAAAATAAAACCCCCGTTCCATTGTGCCCATACTCTACCCATGAGTGATCACGATTTAAACAAACTTGATTATTTACCACCTGGGGATGCTTCCATAGTGTACAGATTTTCTGGCTAAATGGTTTTAGAGAACATTTTGGAAGATTATTTTTCTATATATTCCTATGTAAAACTTCACCCCTCCCCCACTGTGGCCCAACTTTATCCCCTAGGATTATCATTCAAACAAAATGGTTTCTACACTACCTGATGATGCTTACCAACAAGCTACAAATTTTCAGGCCAATTGGTTAAAGAGAAACAAAATTTTCTCTGTATATTTCTATGTGAAAATTCGACCTCCTATTATGGCCCCATCATATCCCCAGGGATCATAATTTGAACAAAATTGAACCCAAACTACCTGTGGATTCTTTTACACAAGTTATAAAATTTCTGGCAAATTAGATTTTATGAGTTTTTTCTCTTTATATTCCTATGTAAACATTCTTCCCCTTCCACTTCCGCACCTTACTACCATTGATCATGATATAAACAAACTCACCTGAGGATGCTTCCACACAAATTACAGATTTTTGGCTTATCGGTTTTTAAAAAGATTTTTCTCTTAATATTCTTATGTAAAATTCATTCAAGCCCAACACTACCCCTTGGATCATGATTTGCACAAACTAAAAACTACACTACCTGAGAATGCTTTCTTAAAAGAAACAAATTTTCTGGCAATTCTTTTTGAAAGAAAATGTCTTGAGAAATACCATCAAATTTGCAAATAATCCTAATTATTTTCCCTTTTTATATGACCTTATATGATATGAAAATTACACATTAAATCTTTAAAAAATTAATATTCCCTAAATCGATATACAGAGTTCCCCTTTAAAATGAGTGTCAAAATGGCCACGAATAAAGTACTTTTCTATACAATTCACTTGAGAGGTGTTCATATTGGCGTAATATATATTTTCGTAATAAAGGAGCGGGTGGCACCGGTCAGCAAAGGATGCTCACTCCTCCTTGGCACCTGATCCTACCTTTATCTTTTTAGAGGATTTTGTTGATCAGCTTTGAATTTGTATTTCGTTTTATTGAATTTTGAGATGGTTGACAGTTTGTTATTGTAATAAAATATCTAATTAAGATATGCTAGTTTAATTTCCTCCAATAAGAATTAGTTTCGCTAATAAAAAGCGCTTTATGTTATAAGCCTTTTTTCTGATACTTCACATTGTCGCATATTGAATGGAAAACGTGTTTTAATGAAATTTGAAAGGGCTTAAGAATTACTTCTATTTTACTTACATGATCATTTAGATGGTGGAGTAAATTCTGACTGCTTGGTACTGGTATATTGTTAATACTTACAAATAAGAAGACAGAAAATATTTCGTCTATTGGGAAATTAAACTGGTTTACAATGTTATTTTCTTCATGGAAGAGCACCTCAAATCATGATCTACTTAAAAATGGACCTTAAAATTACATTAAGAATAAACGTTTGCATATTATTTGGAGTCATTTATATTAACTTTTGGATTTTTCATGAACAAAGGTTGAATCGCAAAATGAATCTATTTGATTATAATTTTATTTTCACGATCTATCTTTTTGGAAAGATATAAATATTGATGATTAGTCGCGAAAATATATATAATAAGGGAAAGAGTTTGATATGAAGTAGGTAGCGATGATAGTGTAATGGAAGACTACAAAAACGTTGTCTTTATTATATAATTAATACTCTCTGATCTTTTGGTTTTTTGAAGTTCATTCACAAGATTAAAAATTTCGAAATGCTGATGCATCTGTTTTCCACTTTTGCAATTCCATCCCTTTTCCGTTGTTTATATATGATACATGTATTTTAAATAATGACAAGTTAAAAATAAGTTTTCAGTTCCTGTTTTAATTGTAACGATACTGAAAGTAATATTAATTTCGAATATCACTGAAGAGGACATATATTTACTTGTAACTTTAATTTTCCACGACAGGTTGTCATAAAGATGGATATCTTAATTTTACTTTTCAGTAAGTACAGGATCATCATTCAACCGATGATAAAGTAGCATGAAGACATCGTTGTGACAGAATTAGGATTCATATAACTTTCTAAGCACCAAACTTGTACAATGTTTAGCCTTTTCAAAATAATGGTATTCTGCAAATTAATTTTGTCATTGCAGAGACGGTGATTTTGTTCTATCTAAAAAGCAGTGGTTCTACTGATATAGCAACAACTATCTCGGCGCAAGAACAGTTAATAATTTTTTTGCTTTGAAGACAAGAACTCAAATAACTAGTTTTAACTAATTTACAATCCCGATCTTATAATAATATAGATATCAATTATACTTACAGTAAGTATAATCACTTAATACGTTCCTTTGTTTAAAATCTGTGACAGGAAACTATGAGAATCAAATTTTACATTTACAATGACAAATGTAAACCAAGGCATATTTTTCCTGATGATATGGACCTGTATCCAACAAGTCAATCCATTAATAATCAGGTTGTGTACACAGAAATTGTAGAAATTAGGGTAATAAAAAACAAAAAAGTTGATTTTAAAAAAATACGAGGTTTTTATTTGTTTATTTATTTCATCGATTCGACGAAAAAAACATATGCGCAAGTTCTATGGTCGATACATTGAACTTAACAGCAAGTATATTGTTTCATTAAGAGACTTGCTTACTGACGTTTTTCATGCATGTTAGACCATTTTTCATACACCGGACTAAGTATGCTGTCTTCCGACTTTAACAATAAGCAAGGGCAGGTGGCACAGGTCGGCAGGGAATGCGTACTCCTCTTGGGCACCTCTATCTATTGTTAGGTCCCCGTTGCTCTGCTTAAATTTGTATTTTTCTTTTTAGATTTTTGAGACGGTTTTTTAAATCATTTTTTGTTATTTATTTATTTGTTTATTTTATTGTTTTAATTTATTCAATATGTATTTATTTATTTTGTAATATCGTAATGCTTTAAGATTTCTCTGATTAAGTGGAGAAAAACTTTTCATAAAGTGAAAGAATTTGCAATTGATAAAAAATATTGATTGTTTATATCTATTTACATTTTGATTTTTTTTCTTATAAGATAGATGTTAGTAAGGGCAACCCAGGTTCCATCACTTTGTGGTAGTAGTCCTCTTAGTGAAAGGTCAAGGACATCCAACACTTACCATACGTTAGCGGAAATGGAGCGCCTTGACAAATCAGCAGATTCAATTCATGAAACTGGTTCAAGCAAACTGAAAACAGCAAACCATTTGTTTCTCGGATGTCGACAAAGTCAGTCATCTTGTCGTGGTGTTAAAGATGATGTGCAACAAAAAGAAAGTGTAGATAGTAAAATATACTTTCAACTTGAACAGCAAAAATTGGCTCAAGAAGAGAATTTTTAAGTGCAGAGATTTTTGTTTATCTTTCCTTTAAGGAGGAAAGGGAGATTTTTTCAAATTAATTAATATCTTTTTATATATTTTTACAATGTAACACTTTGTTATGCTTACTATCTTTTTTCGAGATATTTTGTAAATGTAAAAATTCAAATTAAATCTAATTTATTTTTATAACAATTTTATGAATTGTCTTAATTCAAAAGTCAAATTGAAATTTGATAGTTTCACTATATTCATGCAAAACGGTTAAAAATTTTCTTTGTGCTCGAATGTGACTTTATCACTTCTAAGATTTATGTATAGCATACTCAGCTTAAGTCAAATGTGTTTAAATATCAACAATTTGTTATGGATTTTTAATACTAGTACTGATTCACAAATATTGTGAAAAGAGAAATGTAAACATTTAAAATCTCCTCTTATTTGGAATTCGATCATCAAAGCATGCATTTTTCGCACATTCGTTGTTTACTTCTTATTTGGTATTGGTTAGGTCCAATCGTTAATTTTACTATTAAATACACTTTGATAAAACGTCAGTGCTAATGCATTAATCAATTGGCGTGGTATATCTGCGGGAACATAAAAGAAAAAAAGTAAAGGATGGTCTGCAAAGTCGAAAAATTTACAATAATCAAAAACTATTTACGTTGTTGCTATCGATTCTATTTGGATAGTGATGCCGCGCTTTAAAAAGGGTCGAAACAACTTCTAACTTCTTTTGATTAGTTAAAGCCATAAGAGGATGCGAATGATATATAAAAAGAGGCGATTTTGGGGGTTTAAAAGCCCCAAACCGCTTTAAAAAAGCGTTTTTTAGGAGGAGGGTGTTTTGTGTGTTGTGTGTGTTTTGGGTTTATTGGGTTTTTTTTTTAATTGCTTATTATTTTATAACAGTTAATTAGTTTCAGATAGTTTATGTCCTTAAAAAGCTATTTATATACGATTGAGGATACGAGCGTACCTCAATTACACTAATAAATGACATCACCTCCGTTCATTGTTTCTTTTTTATTATTATTATTTACGTGCTTGTTTAAGTTGGTTTGAGTTTTCCTTATTCCTCCTGGCACTGATCTAAAGTGTAAAACAGGAAAAGAGTACTATATTAGCAACCAAGGTCATCTAAATCAGGCTCAAGTACTTCAGTTTTATTAATTTCTATTTTTTTTCTATTCTGTTCTAATCATTTGCAATTACAATGGGGAGAAAGGATAAGGAAGTACCACTTTCCTTATCTTACTTACCAAAAACACGCCAAAGTGTAAAAAAGCGAAAAGAAAATGTAAACGTGCATGTGGAACGTTAACAAAAACCTTAAGTTTTCATATTTTAAAACTATTTGCCAAAGCGAGAAATCAAACATATCATTTGATCTCTTATAGCGTATTCTTTGTCAACAAATATAGAAAAAATAAGCCAGAACTAACCATTTGAATAAAAAACCTAGAATGATGTAGAATCAAGGTAAGCTATATATATAGTAATTAACCTTTGAAGTCTCCTCAATTTAGTTGACATGACCCTTGGATTATACCAAAAACCTTGAGTCTGCAAAACAACATCCTGATTTTACGGACAATAAACTATTACAGTTGTCGGTATAAAGTCCTGATTCTATTATTAATGATATAAAAGCTACTATGTACATGTAGTAGCTACTACTTTTACAAATGTCTAAGAAAAGATTGCATTAAAGAACGTTAAAATAACCACACATGTAATTGACATTAAAATGAATTCGAAGTGAATTGAGGGTCACGTACAACAATGGGATTCTTGTCCCTCAAAATCTATCAAAACTAAGTTAAAGAAAATTTTTCACAATCTAATCAAGCTTTTATATAGTTTTCAACCTCGAAAAACTTCCCCCATATTCTTTCGAGCTCAGCAGGTAAGTATATCTATCCAAATTTAATTTGTCGACGCTACCCTACAAACATTTTTTTTTATTCAAGACGTTCATTCTATCAAAAACTTTTTCCTCAGGTATTACCATTGCTTTAAAGATATAACTAGGAAATCCTTTACCTACCTTTCCATTGAAAATATCAAAAGAATACCTATGTTTTTAGGAGTTAAATTGTCAATTGCCTAATTATATCTTAAAGACAAAAATACTGAATTCTAGAACTATGTGTTAAAACTTAAATAATGACTGAATTAGATTCAAAAGAGAAAATATACAATTCATTGTTTATACTTTTATGTGTTTTAAATTTATTTGAACAATCATTGCTATATAACCCGCAAAGTTGGGAAAGGGAAGAAATATGAAATGCATATGTGCCCTATCGAATTTGTTGTTTGTTGTTGGTGTTTTTTTTCAATGGCCGCAGCAAATGCAATACTATCCTTCAAAGAAGTGTTACATAAATCTACACATTTGTATCTGATCGCTAATAAATAGGCAAACACAATTCATCAGGCCTCTAGGAGACACTGAATGAATCGCCGTATCGGTTCATCGAAAACGAAACATCAATTATTAGTTTATATATAAACACAAATATTCATCTAAATGTTAAAAAAAATTAAGAAATTCTTTTTTCAAAGTGCTTTAAGAGTCATGATGTAAAAAATGTTGGTCTACAATCATAACGCACTGTGAACAAATATTTCAAAGTGCGTTGATTTGGACCAACATTTAACGCACTTTGAAAATGTTTTTTAAAGTGCGTAGTTTTTTCAAAGTGCGTTGCCACACCGCCTCTCTAGGCCACAAATTTCAAGAATCTCATCCTATCCATGCACCCAGTTGTCAGCAATATACATGCATCCATGGTAGAGAGAAATCATAAAGGTTATCAGTTTTACCTTAAAAGTGTGTATTATGAGGATATATAGGGTAAACAATTTGCCATTGTTTTATCCCTACCTTTTAAAGACAAAGATACTGAATAATAGAACTATGTGTATCCAATATCAAATAAAAAGTGTTTTAATGATTTGATAAATTTGATGCAGTACATACGATTTTCAAAAAAGCAAACATTTTTATATGCCTTCATTTTGATATCTTAAGTCAGGTTATCCACTTTAAAAACATTTTAGAAACATAGCTTCTAAGAAAATTGCAAAATTATACAATCTTACAATTGATTAAAAAAGTTCCTGGAACTTTCCAAAAATTTTTAAAAATTCCTTCACTATTTCCTATACTTGAATTCCAAAGGTTTACCATTAAATTTTTTTACATTCCTTATTGATTCTGATATGTTTCTATGATCATGTAATTTATCTTTAAAAAAGTCCAATTATATAAATATTCGAGTAGAACACCTGTTATAGTTTCATACTTACAGTTCTATTTACGTAAAACTACAAGACTTAAACGAATTTATGTCTGAAGCCAAATATAATGTGCATATGTTAAAGATAAAAGTAAACGAAACATTGTAGCTGGTTTGCAGCAGTTTGCAATCGGCTTCTTAATTTCAGATATCATTTTAACTGGTTGTAGTTGCTTTATCTGTCCACTACACTGCAATGCTTTACAAATGAACTGGAGAATAAAAATGCCATATTTCACAAAAGACAATTATTGATAACTATTGTTAATTCAAACACTCAATTAAATGTTTGGGGGGGGGAAGCCGCAAATGTTTATAGAAGTCAAAGGAGACAAATAGCATACCATAAACCTACGTGCAAACTAGTAGCCTTGCTTAGGTGCGAAAATCATGGAACACCATGCTTGACACGCAAAGTTGCAAAATATGCAAGCTGCACAGCTGTTACACCGTGTTTCTGGCTTGTTACTTTCACACAAACCAGCCTATAACCTCTCTATAGCCTCTTATACTTTTGAATAGAAAGAAGGGTTTGAATTTGTTTGTTATTAATCTCCACTAGAATTATTCAATGACATTTCACATTCATATAAAGATATAGCCATTATACCCCCCCCCCCCTTTATGCTTTGGTGCAGATGGGCAGAGACAACAGGTTTATTATTTCAGGAGGATTTTTGCTTAATGATAAAAGGATACCAACATATAATAAATCAGGAATAGAGGTACACACATAGTAAACAAAAAAGATAAGAATTTTAGTGCCTGCGAATTAAACGTAGTTATCTCATCACCACATTATCAATGACTCATATGAGGGTAAGGCAAGTGAACCAAAAATTAACACTATTTTTTAAGTTTATTAATAGCATGATCCTATATGCAGAAGAACCAATTTCAGGACCTCGTATATCCAAGTACCTGTGTGCGAGTTGCCAACATGTTATACCGTTGTTTAACTCAGCGGTAAAATGAAGGAAAAAGAACGTGGTGCCAATAATTATACCCCTTTGATGTTTAATTAAGATATAATAAGCTTGTACCAAAATGAGTCGGATAGTTTAAGCTAGACATTAAATTTAGTGTGATGATTCAAAAAACTTCATTATTTAAATGCAAAATGCCAACCGTCCTTAAAAGATAGATAAAATTTATCAAACTTTCTTTGAAAAGGAAATACAATAATTCAGCGACTTCAATTCACAGAAACTGTGTAAAGGAATCTCTTTGTTTTAATTAAAAAGTGTAACTGTGATAAATTGCTTGAATCAAAGTAAAATTTCAACTTGAAGGAAACCAACTGAAAATAAACAACCTTATATTTTGTATATTTAAAACATGTTAATATGAGCAATTATGTACATGTATAGATAGTTATAAACAGGAAGTGAAAATCTATCTTTTTAAATATTCAATAGTAAAATCAATCTTTTTATCTTTTTTCACAGTGAGCAGATTTGTAAGTGATCATAAATCACGTAAAAAAGAAGAAAAAAACTCATTCGAATTTGATTTGAAACTTGTATTTTTATTGTTGTTGTTGTTGCCTTGAGGAAGCTAAGTGTTCAACAAATTACTTTAAAATGGAATAATTAAACGAGTTTACTCGAAGTAAACATTACATCCATATAAATACGACGATATTAGTTTCGCTCATAAAAAAAGTTGAGTGTTTTATTGGCTTTCCTCTGATTTTTTACATTTCCGCATATTATATGGAATGCATTGTTCTTTGGGACATTTGAAATGGACTTACGAATTATTAATCTATTCCATTTGTTGTGCTTTTATCATCATTTAGATGGAAGTTCGATACTAATACATTTTATACAACCTATATACAAATTTGAACACAGAAAAATGTCTGTTGGGAAAATCTTAACAATAGAAACCCTCTATGATCATGCAACTCTGAATTTAATTCACATTCAAAATAATCGAACTATAAATATTTAAGTATGTCAATGGGTATAGGACTGACATGAATGGGTTTTTTGAAATTCAAAAACATGATTTGAGAATCTAGAAAACCCGATGATTATCCATCTTTCCTTTTTGGTATTTCGATTCATCCTTATTTATATAACTAACTTTTTTGACACGTTATATATATTTAATGATGGATTCAAAAATTGTTTTCATTTCCTGATTTATTTAACAAAGTGAAAAGAAAAATGGTTTCATGCCTATCTATCTACAAAAGGGCACTGCTGAACGTTACTCGAATAATTTATAATAATGAAGATGGATATTTTGAGTTTGCTTTACAGTAAGTTTATCTAAGTCATTTAATTGTAAAGTAAATGAAGACATTGTTGTGAAATAATAACTTTAAAATAACGATTAAAGTTAATATCTTATCATTTAATGTGTACAGCTATTGATGTTTTTAAATTAATGTTATCTAAAAATTAATTCCCTTTAATTTGTCATTACAGAGACGGTGATTGTGTTTCAATTAAGTCGTAGGGGATTTTTTCTGAAACACCAACGACTCTCCCGGCGTGAGAACAAATAATCAAACAGTTTGCTTTGGACATAAGAAATCATTAACGTCAACTTAATCAAAATTATTTTACATCCCGATGTTTTAATGAAATGGTTATTGATCATACCTTGAGCTTGAAAACGGATCGTAGAAAATGTTTATAATTAAGTCAAAAGTTCTTCTTACTGTTACATTAATTTAGAACATTTATAGTATCTTTATTCCAATTAATTTTTATTAATTTAATATAATTTCTTTATTTCATGTATTTTCTATTCTGCATAGTAAACATCATTTAAAAGGATTTTAGTTTACTTAATCAAGTTTATGTTGTATTTTGATGTTCAAGACTTATCCTTTAGAATGATATTTGATACAGTTCGAGGAAGCATTGCTTTGCACAGCTTTTTTTTTTGGTTTACTGTCAGCCGAAGTCTCAAACCGGACGGCACGCGTACAACACATGAATTGAGTATACGCGTAAGAAAATAGTGCAGAAAGTTTTCGTGCATTTTAGTAAATTTATATGTATTATAAAAACACGCATTAAATCTTTTTAAGTCCTTTGTATATAAACAAAATTCTATTTAAAAAATAAACAAATAAATTTATTGATCAAAATATTCTTGCTCGGGTTCAAATGTGGAATGAGTTAAGTAACTGAATGCACAGCGCCGTTGACGATTCAGTTGGTGCACGAGCTCATTAATCAATAGAAGAGGTTGATGGTGGAATCAAAATTAAAGTTCCCAAACGCAATGTGCCATTTTTGAAAAGTTGTGAATTTTATTTTGACAATCTTTCACCTTAATACTACCAAACTTCATGCGCAAGCCGAAGTTAAAATCGGGACGTGTTATACACAGATGTTTTACAAATTAAATGGTTGTTTCATTGGCTTCCAGTCTACTTGCGGTATGACTGCTGTTCGTTTTTGTACAAAGAAAATAAAAACAATTCTGAATTTGCCTTCTCGTTTGTTGGCTCTTTAGTTGATTAAACTGAATTTGAATTTTAACAATGCATTGTAAGCAAAATCTATAATAGATTATACATTTTGGAAGACTTATAGATCATATAATATATACAATCACATCGATTGAAGAACCAAGTTAAATGTTCATGCTCATGTTTTCCGGCTTAGTTGGAATCAGACTTGGGGTGAATTACATTGTAAAATAATGTATTGCATTACCTTTACTTCATGAATTAGGGCATTAAATTACCATTACCATTACTTATTATACCGTTGTGTCAATTTTCTATAATTTTGAAGGCCGGGATTGAGTAAAATTTATACAAAGTTTCAGCCAATTGCAAAAAAGCCGAATTAACATAAATTGTAACAACTAATTCAAACTCATAAATTTTGGAAGCATATTCGAGAGAAATCCAGGACAATTACAAATTCAAACTTTCAAGACCCCGTCTTTCAGTACTCTCAGTACTTTGATTTTATTACTTTCATGCAGACGTAAGTGCAAATTTGTAATTTTTGGGAGTTCATTACAGTTTTTCTGGCAAACCAAAAGTGAAGGAGTGTTTGGACCTAAGCACAAATCATCACCGCTGACAAGACTTAGTTCTTGAAAATAATAGAAAAATTCGATGTAATGTATGCCGAAGCATTGTTTTTCAGGGAAATGTATCTATAAACACTTTGAAAATAGTCAGATTTAATATAATACGAACAATTTAGATATTTTTGTTGTCTCATGTGTTCCTACGCCAGAGTGTAATAAAGTCTCGTTCAGCCAGACCCTCGGCTGTCTCCGTAAATCTACGACAAGCAGAGAGGCTCTCTTGCTTGTCGGAGATTAACGGAGACAGCCTAGCGTCTGGTTGAACGAGACTAGAGTTCGATATCAATAGTGCTTGGATCCATACGATTTTTAGAATTGTTTCGATTACTAATACACAGTTTGAAATCTATCTGCAAATATTACACAACATGATTTGTATGGGGTTTCTCGAAATTCTTGTTGGGAAAGTCTAAAAATTCATTTAATAAAAAAGTACGTAATTCAAATAGAGACTAGAAACTAATTGCCATGCAAGATAAGTTGATTTTAAACTAACTGATAATCGATAAAATTAACTCCCCTTGAGTACTTTGATTTTGATATGATTTTTCCTCCAAAATTAACATTAAACGAAACATTAATGAATTGATAAATAGTGATTCCACGACCTTTAAGCATCGTTTTCCGGTTTTGTAGACTATTCATAAAACCGTGGGAAAAAGTATGTCCCGCTCATTAATTCTAGGCAGCCATGGATTTTTTCAATTAAAAATTCATTGAAATTTAAAAAAAAATGAGAACGGTTAAAATTGTTATATTTCTTTACGATTAAATTTTTCAAAGCCATTATAAACTACAATAAGCCAGATTAAGACAGATGGAGTATTGAAAAAATCAACTTTAACATATTCCCTAGACCAAACAAGCAGATCAGTCCTTATTGAAATTCACCATTTGGTGACTGTTTACAATAGTTATCATAAATTTTTAAGAATAAAATCAATAAGGCAGGTTCAGAAAAAGATGAAAAATATAGGAATTAAAGGTGAAATGTTGCGTCTGGGTTGAATACCAAAAATTGATAACTTTTGGGATGGCCACTAGGAAACCTGGATAGTAAATAAGTTATATATACATATATACAAACGTTACCATGTTAGTATTGTAAAACATCTAAAGAAAATGAAAGCGCTTATGTTTTACTCGATCTTTGTGTTTTCATTTATTTAAGTTATATATATATATATATATATATATATATATATATATATATATATATATATATATATATATATATATATATATATATATATATATATATATATATATATATTCATTTATAATAAAAAATTCATAACTTACATGTATGTACATTGACCTGAAGTAGGATGTAAATCCAGAAAGCGCTAGTGAATAGTGACTTTGGAACGGTTCATTCTCTTTTTCTTTTTTGATTATTTATACTGTGTGATATCACCTTTCACTCATTTTGGATTATATATATATACTTTACGCAAAAAATTTCATCAGATTCAAAATTTTTTGACTCGGTTTTTTTAAACATAATATTATGAATAATTATCTCTATTAAGATTTTCTTTACCGGTATCTCTTTATTAATCTCCTTTCTTAATTAAGAAAAATTATTCACTGTATCTTTATCTCATTTTTATACAAAAATATTTCCGGACTTTGCTAGAACCAGAACTATTAGTTTTAGTCCTTCCTCGCCAATCAGATTTCTTATTTTACAATGAAATGATATATTGCCATATTTTTCCTGAAAAATAGTTGGTTAGATGCCTTAGCTGTTTAAAAACAGTGCATAAATTGACAAAGATTCTGATATCGAATTCAAATTATGCATTTATACACTTAAATCAATATTGTTTGCAATTAGTTTGCAGAGAAAATTGTGTCTCCTAGGTGCCATTCACATCCATGATGAATTGTTTCATAAAAGGTGTCCATACAGTTCGATAAAAAAAGGTTCAGTTTTTTCTTTTTAGAACAGTTTTATACCGGTATGCGTATGCTTGCTAAATGTTTAAACTTTTTGTAAACATTTTTAGGCAAATTATTGAGCAATACATTCATTATCATATTTTTAAAAATGGCAATGACGATGAGAGATAATTATTCTTGATATAGATAAAACAAACTGCACGATACCTTGCATTGCGTATCTTGAGAGTATCAACTCTAACTATGATGAAAACCATGGTATCTACATGCTGTTTAATCATAGAAGCAATCTTTCCATTTCCCACAAAGAGTTTTGGAACGTTTCAAAGTGCATCTTTAAAACGATAACTATAAGACGTGACTTCAAGTATCCCAAAGGTCTGAGACGCTATATGACACCTTTTAAATTAGTGAAGTACTCTCAATCAAGAGCAAAATGACCAGAAAACGTTGCTTATTTTATCTTTGATCTAAATAAAATATAACAACGTTTTACATTATCCTATTTATAGACAGACGTGGATCTTATCTTGAGAAATTAAGAACTTCAATTCGTGAAACTGGTTCAGGCAAACTGAAAACACAAAACTATTCTTCCCAAAGAACTAGACAAAGTTAGTCATCACAAAAAGAAAGTCAAAATGTCCATTAATTTATTTATTTCACTTCTTTTATTTTATGGGGAAGGGGACATTTTATGATATATTATACAGTACAAACTTTGCCTGTGATTGGAACAAAATCTGTTAGTTTTACGGAAATCAATTTAGGACTCGTTCTCAATGGCGTTAATGAAAGAAATGGTACATATAAATTAATGATTTAAGTAATTAATTATGCTTAAATGCCTTTATACGTATTCTAAAAAAATGGATATTTTGTCAAGTGATCACAGATGTAAATAAATTCAAGCAATGTTTATGCTATGTCTTTAAGGCAATGTTAAACATTAAATTCTTTCATTTTGATGATTAATTGTTTCCCTATCTTAAGTTCATATATGAATATAATTTGATTTAATTAATGTCATTTTATTTAATTCAACACAAAAGAAAACAAAACCGAATCGGAGTTTGCTACACCACAAGAAGAAGGAACACTTCTAGGCAATAAAATTAATCAAGCCATTTTTTTATGAAAGTGTCACTTAACACGAAGGAAAACTTAATGTATATGACATAATAAAAACTTTAGTTATACTTAACGAATTGAAATCAAGGTTTGCTGATTGGTTTGATTGGTGCAGTGATTGGTTGCTTGCTTGGAGTGGCACTGACATTATTTGGTGGCTGGATCATTAAAACCTTGCGGTTTTTGTTAATTCGATCTTAATTGGTTTATGCGTTTCTTTGTTCCTTTGTATACAGTTCTTGATAAGAAGGTTAGAAAACAGATTCTACATTTATATTAACAAATGCAGACAAAGGCATCTTCACTAGGAAAATTTGGACCTGAATCCAACCAGTCAATCCATTAATAATCCGGTTGTGTACACAGAAATTGAAGAACTGAGGGTAATAAAACAACACAAAAATTATATAGTTTTGAAGTTATTAACAAACATATATTTTAATTAACTCAAATCATTTTATGAAATAATTTTCAAAACTTACATGCTTAATTATCTTCGCATGCAGCGGGAAATTTTTTAGTAGATTTATATTTTATATTGTCAGAAATACATACTGGAAAATATTTTTATACATCTTGACTTTTTTTTCTTATAAAAAGATGCTAGTGAAGGCAACCCAAGTTCCATCCCTTAAGGATAAGAGTTCTCTTATTGCAAGGTCAAGGACATCCAACACTTACCATACGTTAGCGGAAAAGGGAAGCCTTGGGGAATCAACAACTTTATTTCAAGAAATTGGTTCAGACAAGCTGAGAACATCAAGCTATTCATCTAACAGATCTCGACAGAGTCTGTCATCTTGTTGTAGTGTTAAAAAGGATTAGCAACAAAGAGAAAGTGGGGATAGTAAAAAATAATTTCAACTTGAACAACAATAAAAAACTTAGTGACAGAATTCTTAAAAGCTTTCTGTTTTTATGGATTTGTATTGTAAATGGAGTTTTGAAACATATATTTTCAACAAAACTTAAAACAAAAATAAATCTCACTTATTCAAAGGTGCTTAAATATCAACATCAACGATTGTTTGTGGATTTAGAAATTCAATTTAGCATTGTAAATGCAATTAAATGGAGAATCTAATATTTCATTTTTTGTTTGTATTGATCATTCAATCATGCATCACATTACTGGATTTACAAATACACATGTAATGAAACAATTTACATGTTGTGTGACTGAGACCAGCAGGCATACTTAGACCTATGGTGCATCCTCAGTATATCATACGTCTTTGTCTTAATTTAAGTCAGTTTGTTGAAGCTCTCCTAAATTTAGAAACCGCCATGCCTAAAACAACAAATACGATAGAAAGGTATTCTTGTTTATTTTATATGTACTACAAAATCAAATCCCATTATTATTTTTACTCGATTATAAAGATAAAGTGGAGGGGCAATTGGTTGATGCGTTTATTTTTCTATGTATTGATATAACAAAAAGGAAACGTTGCTTTACAAAAGACCACCAAATCTCATCCCCTCTTCTGTTGCTATGTGCCTGCCTTTGAATTCAGGAATTAAACTAACAGATACTGTTTCTGTGAGGCGACACATGAAAAGTGTTCATTTATTTAATTATGACATTGACGTGAGTAAGTTAGCTAGATAAATTGCTTTGATTATTGCATGGTCAGTAAATATGTAACATTTTCTTTGCTAAAGAGTAAATTAAAACTTATTAATACAAGCCAGGCAAGATATTTATTTTATTTCTATTACCGCCTTTTTTCTATATTGTAATTTCGAGATTGATATAGCGATTTCAATTTGTTATTATTTATTGCTAAATGGCTATTAAGATATCCGTGAATAACGATATATATTTGTAAATGTATACAATTCAAATTAAAAATCTATCTCTTATCGTTTTACTGTAAAATTTAGATTAATAGTGATTTTCCTCTGTAAAAGCCTCATTCTATACCTAAGCATGAATATGAAAAATTCTTATGATTTCATTAGGTTAGGATATCCTAACTTGAGGAGTTACATTTTAAGTTGATCGTGGGAGAATGCTCCTAATATTTTTCTTAAGTCATTCTTAGGAACACTCTTGTCATATCTTAGGAAAGTTTCGTGAACTAGCCTGCTTGTAGATTAACATTGCAATGCTGTTAACTCAATTGTACAGACAACATGATATGTTTTTTCTGAGGGCTTACTTAAACAACCACTAACTTAAATTGCTTATTTAAAGGCATGAAAGGTTGGGAAGAATATACAAAGAGGGTACATGGTTTTTTTTTTAAATGTATATACTATAGCTTTGGATTGTGTGTGTTAGTGTAGTTTTGTATGTGGGTGGGTGGGTGGGGGTCATGTAACTGTTTATCATTGGAATATTCTTATTTAGTTTCAGTCACTTATTTTCCTACGGAAACTATTCAGATAAGTTTAGAATACCAACTTCCCACTTAAACACTTTCATCATCTCCATTTATTGTCTAAAATTTTCTTTTTTTATGATTTACGTGCTTATTTACGTGAGTTTGAATTTTCCTCATTCTTCCTGGAATTGGTCTTCAATAAAAACAGGAAAAGAGTAATACTGCAGAAAAATGTATTTGCATTTTTTTGATTATGCATGTAAAAACACAAGTAATGATATTCGCACTGGATGAAAAATCAAGTTTCAGCAAAACTGAAACTATATGGAAACCTTGCTGAAACTTGAAGTTGAAGTTTCATGTATAGTTTCCGCAATGCGGAAACCATTATATCGATTCAGCAAGTATCCGTTAGGTTTCAGTCAGCAGAAACTTTAGTTTAAGATTCCTGATGGTTTCCGCAATGCGTCGTATGAATATATGAATATCGTGTGAATAGTTGTGTAAATTATTATGGAAATATCAATCAGTTTCAGAACATTTCCGCTAGGTTTCAGTATGCTGAAACTTTAAGTTAAGATTCCTGATGGTTTCCGCAATGCGGAAACTAAAATTGAATCATGTGAAAAGTTGTGTAAATTATTATGGAAATATCAATCAGTTTCAGAACATTTCCGCTAGGTTTCAGTATGCTGAAACTTTAAGTTAAGATTCCAAATGGTTTACGCATTGCTGAAACTATTACTAAAATTGATTTGAGTTTAATAGTGATATCATTTATTTTCAACAGGTTTAAGTTTAATTCTAGCCTAATGATAATGAATCCGTACATACTAAAATGTATAGTAAGGTTTCAGCGTGACTGAAACTATATGTAAACATGTAACTATCTTCAAATGTGGCAAATAAGGCGATTAAGAACCTTACTAAGTAATTAATTGAATTTGAAAAGAAAAACTGATGTCTGATCTTGTTTAATGCATATGATGAAATCATTAATCTTAGGTACTCGGGCACGTGTATACATGTGTATACATTCTTTGTCCAGGTGACCTCCTCTGTGATTTTCCTGTATATTCTGTGTGGATTGCAGGGTTTTTTCTGTCAGGAGTGAACAAAAGACTGTTACATAACATATACACAGTACGAAGCGCGAGTTTATAACTGGAGCCCGGCGGGAATTTTTTTTCAATTTGTGTGTACCTGAGTTAGTAAAACTGATAAGTAAATTATAATTATTTAGTAAAATAAATTAATATACCTATTTTGTAACACTCCTTCTTAAATCATTTAGTTATCATTTGAATGAACCTGAGGTACAGTAACTAATTAAGCAAACAAATTAAGGTAAAGTCGTTGTAAATTTTTACAAATCGTACCAAATATTCGTACAACCTGAAGTTTAGAGCTAATTCATTTCTTTTTTAATACCACGCCAACACATGTACACAGGAATTTTTTTGGAAAAAAGTCTACAGTTGATAATAACAAGTAAAACCCACTTGGAGTTTGAGTCTAATATAATAATTGTTTAATTATTTACATGCATTTCAGACTTAACAACATGTATGACTGTATCATGATTCACTGAGGTCGGAAGCAAATTGAAAGGGGGGGCTGGACTAATCCTCAGAAATATTGAGAAAAAACCCTAATTCCCAAAATCATGAAAATCCTAATCCGTGGGGCGGGGGGGGGGGGGGGGGGGCTAGTATGCCTATTACCCCAACTTCTCAATCTTTCAAGGTAAATTTAGGAACAATTACATTTCCGGCGAGAAAAAGTGGGGGGGGGGCTATATGCCTATTGGTTAAGTCTTACTTTGCACTAACCCCCCCCCCCTAGCCCCCCCCCCCCCCCCCCCCCCCGGTTCGACGCCTATGTGATTCGTGCATTTCTATACTTTGTATTTACTTTCTGTACTGTAAACACAGATATTGATACATGTTTATGAAACATGCACATGTTTCTGTTATAAGATATAATAAGCATTATTTATAATTTTACTGAAGTTATACGTTATATTACAAAATCAGTTTAAAATCCAGCACTAGCCATGTGGTGCACGTGATTTTAATCCCATTTTTAAAATTTGATTATACATTCGTATACATTTGATGTAGAAAGTATACCAAATAATTAATATTATATTTTGTTTATATATCAGTCCGACGTGTACGTCTTACTTCCCGGCTTGTTTAACGCGTTTGTATCTTAATTTCATAAGTATTCTTAACGTACTGTTCATCGCATGACCAATCAGTGCACATGTGTAACTGTAAAATAATTGCCATCAATTCATCGTAGTTGTAAATTCACCGTACGGGTGAACGCTGTTAACCGGACCCCGTTAATTGATCGGCATCTAATTATATTTGTGATTTCTGTGTGTTCATGCAGAACCTGCTCTGTGATAAACATAATATTTTTCACACCTCTATATTTTGAATAAGAATATGACCGTGCTTAGAATCGCGGTGAAAATTGGACAAGTCAAGACTAACTTGTCAGTCAACTATATATGGCTCTATCATATTTAGTTTGGCATGTAAATAATTTAATATATTTAAAGACAAAATCTGATACATATGTCTCATTAAAACTTGTTTAATTTCATTAGACATTTGTAAACAAACGGTCGGCCATTTTTTTTTTGGGTTAATCACGTGTTACAAATACAAACACACGCCAATACTTTGTCGTATTTAACCAGGAAATACTGACTCCGACAGTTCTTATTTAAAATAAATATACATGTAAAAAGTATACTATTCGGTAAAAAATGATAATTTTGATTAAACATGTTCAACATTATTCATTTTAAACTATCCCAAGATGCACTTTTCCAAGATTTAGCGGGTTCTGATTGGTCAGTATTGGCGCACTTTATGATTCCGAGCGAAGGTTAAAATGGACAAGAAGGTGCTGTTGTAAAATGGAGAATTGAGAAGCATTAATAGCCTCTACAACAAGGAGATAATGCAGGAACGAAGAACTCATGTCAAGGTAACTTAATTCACAACATAGATACTCCCAATAACATTTTCAAGGCTCTAATTTATCTCTCATTTGTAAACGAGATCTCGCGCCATCAAATCAAGATGGCGTCATTTTTTCAAACTTGGTTCGGCGTTTTAATTTTTATTACCGTATCTCTTTTAAATATACGTTTTGACCAAGTTAACCATTAACCAACTTTATATGCATGATGATCAAGATTATCCAGGGTATACACATATATAATTATATAAACGTCCCTAATATATGAATGCTTGGTTGGTAAACAAGACGAACAATGAATCTTTCGCACATTTTACGATTTACAAACTCTAAATGTAACGAAAAAAATTTATTAATTAAATCCGGAAAATGAAATCTTTCACGTTTATCTTTTCCAGTATTGACAGCATACAAAGTCAATGTTTCCGGTGATTAGTTGCATCCTCTGTTCGGTGATTCGGGTGAATGTTTTGACCAGCTGGACGATGTGAATGCAAGGTATTGCTTTGAAATTGATTATTTTCACCATTAACTTATACATGTGTTGGATGTTTATAATTTACTGTAGTAATTTTTGGGAAATCCAGGTCTAAGTTCTTGAAAAGGAGGTTGATTGGGGGGGGGGGGGGGAACACACTTATTGTTGATAAGTTTTTCCATTGTTCAACAAACAATAATTGAATCAAAATGAAAATAACATAGCTTCAAACATAAAATGAAACATTTTAGACCAGATACTACTGTAGTCATTATATGACATAGTTTAAACAGCAACTGGCAACTGCATAGTAGCTTCTTTATTCAGAATTTTATTCAGAATGCTTTTATTACATGTTAGGCTGAATGACTTATGTTTATTGTTTACAAATCTAAATGAAACTTTATTATTCATGTTTAAGATAAATAGAACAGACATAAAGTACAGCCCAGTGAAAGGAACAAGTTCATCGCAAGAAGAAGAATTTTAATGCTACCACTGTCCAGAACTACTAAGTCTGCTGTAGCCATGATGTGATCATATGAGTGCTTCACCGGTCTGGACAATGCTTGAAAGTCCCCCAAAAAGGCCTATTTCCATAAACTACGACTCGGGTTACATCAACAACAGCCAAGGACACTCCTTATTGATTCGAATGGACACATCTCTACGATCCGACTAAACCTCTGCAGAACAAGACTTTTTAACTGTAAAGTATTCTCATTTCAAAAAACCTATAAACTATAAAAGTACTTTTCTTATATGATCAAATACCAGTATATTACAATGTCTGTCTGTAAGCTAGAATCTTAGAAAATCACATGGTTTTGACTTATTAAATGATTGATTAGACCTTGCAGATATTAACTTTCATTTTCTTAAATAATTTGTTATATTTGCAAATATTGCATAAAATATTGGACTCCATGTAACATATATCCTCACACCTCCAAGTTGATAAGTGTTAACTACATTTTTTTCCATTTTCTTTGTTTAAACATTTCTTGATAACTTAGATTTTATTTGCAGCAATATATGAAAAATTAAAAAACCAATCTTAAATGTAAAAACACTGCATTAGGAGATGAATGCATGGGTCATAGAAATGATAAAATACACCAAACAATATTCAATTATGTCGTATATGAAAATATATAAAGACAACATATACCCCATGTATTACAATTTTTATATAACAAAATTACTTGGATGGAAAGTTGTTTCCATGTGGGTTTTATTTTAAACTGTGTTATGTAACTAATATATAATTGGAATTAGCTTTTATATCATAAGTAAAATGCTGGTATTGATGAGAATTGTAAGGTGAATGATCTGTGTGATACTTTGTATTTTATACATTCATGCTACAAAAAGCAAGTACATGTACATGTAGTAATACTTGTCATATATAAACAATGTATATTTTACTTCATGTCTTGGATTTAAAAATATTAATGTAGGTAAAGTAGTGAAATGTAGGAAGGTAAACCGTGTGTAAAGAAGAATATTCATCAGGAATGAAGTGTGTTGCAATCAGCATAATTAATTAAATGTGTACATCATATTTTTGCACATGATTTGACAGACTGCTCCATTGTTAGCTTTTTATTGGCCAACAAGCTTTTCATATCTCCCTCTGGGTCATCTATTAAATACTGACAGGCTTATGATATTAAAATCTGATCAGTTGGTACATCATGGGTGGAAATGAAAAGTTCACTTTGGACTTAATGGATTATCAAAAAAATGATATCAAATCCTGTTCTATTGTAAAACATTAGATTATATTACTAACAAAGAAAAGGTTTATCCCAACTTGTAAGTGGGTCACTTTGACCTCATTTTGGAATTTATTGACATATTCAAATCAAATCTGGGTCAAACCTCTATAGTCAACTACTATCTTGTAGTGTATTTTTTTTTTTAAAGATGGATACTTTAGACTTTTCAAAAATATGTTATGGTGTACATATTCATTGTAGTTCAAAACAAATTGAGACAAGTGTATCATGTTCATGTAACAGTGAAGTTTTCTTTGTTTATTCATGTACGTGCAGTTATTTTGTAAATTGCATTCATATTTTTTAAAAAGTAAGATCTTTGTTGCATTTTTAAAGGGAGATTTGATAGGCATTTAATCGAGATGAAAAAAATACAAATGTAAAGATTTCTATGGGAGTTTTTTTTCTTGTGCAATTTTATCATTTTTTAAATAAAAGTCCCTAATAAGGGAATTGCCATACGGATGTTTCTCCATTATTGTATCTTGGCTGTATTTTATTTATTATTGGAAACAATTTCAGATTTTTGAACAAAATAAATTTGGAACTGTTTGAAATTGTTTTGTTTTTACATAAAGTAGAAACCTTGCTCAGCTTTTGTGAAAGCAAAAATATAAAAAGTTTCAGTAAATTTCAGTTGCGGAAACCCTTCGTAAACAATATGTTTCCCAATTGTATATGGAGGTTGAAACTATGCAGAAACTTCAAGTTTCAGTAAGTTTCCGTCACGGAAACCATTTGTAAACAATATGTATCCCAAACGTATATGGAGATTGAAACTATGCAGAAACATCAAGTTTCAGTAAGTTTCCGTTGCGGAAACCATTTGGATTCATGGACAGCCTAAGTTTCAGCACTGCGGAAACTTAATGAAACTTGAAGTTTCCTTGCTGAAACCTGTCGGAAACTTAAAGTAACCTTAAGTTTCCGCAGAGTTTCCAAAGGGTTTCCGCAGCGCTGAAACCAGATATTTCATCCAGTGTCGCGTTTATAATTTTGAAATATTTCTTCTTCTTTTTTAAAGTGATTTTCTTCTACGGAAAATTGCTAATCTTTTATAGTAACGACTTAAGTTTTTTTTTTGAAATCGGAGCAAGCAATTTATGACGATATACAAAACGTGTGGTTTCTTTTATTAATTGAACATCTACTTTTGATGCATATCAGTAAGTATTGTAAAACAGGTACAAAATTTGACAAACTTATGTACATCGCGTCTGAATTTGTCATTCCAATTTTTCATTAATAATATCGATATAATAAAGATCAAAATGAGGGCCATTTCTAAGAGAAAAAATACTGAGAATTTACAGCATACGGAATTCAAAATGACCGAACGGCTAGTCAAACTTGTGAATTGTATTGTTTACTATTTAATTAATGTGTCCTGACAAAATGAGAAATACTATTTGAAATTAATATTAAAACACTTTCATTTTATACTAGAAGTATTAGCGTTTGACCCCTATAACATTACACAAGATGGCGCAGCTATCACATTTGAAATATGCATTTTGTAAAATTCAAACTATGATGCTTAAAATAAGTATTTATTCAATTTCAAGAACAATAACTCAACAATATTCTAGATACTTATGTACCATAGAATATTTCTAAGGTAATTTTGAAAACGTGATAAAAACCTTTTATAGATCGTGTCGAAAGAAAAAAGTTTGATTTACTAATTCTTTTTTTGGGTCAAAACATAACATCTATGTTTAAAAAAAAACTTCCTGTTACACTATGCTTAGATTTTATCCTTCCTTTAATTGCTTTTCCAACTTTTTAGAGTTTTTAACAAGTGGGAAATGTATTTTTCCGTTTCCCTTCTGGCAGTGATCGTGGGAATATTGCCTACGGTTCCAATAAACAAGGACATGATAATTTAGAGCAAGATCTATATATATATATATATATATATATATATATATATATATATATATATATATATATATATATATATATATATATATATATATATTATGGGCTTTTTTTTCTTTTATTTCATTTATCTTATAAAAATTAGAGAATGTGATATCGAGGGTTATTTTACTTTCTTTACTTAGTTCGTTAACTTTAGAATTAAAATCGTAGTTTATGTCTTCAAGGGGGTGACTATTTTAAAATTACATTGTCGCAAACATGACTTAAAATATAATGAAAGTATGATAGCATTTAAACGGATTGCAACTTCAGACCACCCAACATACTATTCCAAAAAAAAATCTAAAGCACAAAAAATTCCAGATTTATAAAAATTTATTATTCTACCAAGATATGATACAATGTAATCTGATAAACACATGTTTTACTGAAAGACTACAGGTATTTAAATGACGATAAAGCTAAAAAGATGAATCCATCCGACCAATAAAACCATCAAACGATGTGCTTTTATTGAATCGTTCGTTTAAATTTCAAATTTACTACAAAATGAAATGTTTGAAAACTATTTTCTTGAAATTCAACGACAAAATATCCTTTTACTTTAGGATTTTAACAATGGTTCTTTTTTGAAACAACTGTGAACAAGAAATTATATTGAATTAATCATAACAACGACAAAGCTTATTAAATATATCACGTTTCATATCATTTTCATATTTTTTACCAAATCCAACATTAGAAATTTTGTAAGACAAGATATCATTAAATGATAATGTTATATATGTACTAAGCAATTTATAATATAGCTCGTACCTTTTACTTGGGTCTTTTTTTTAAATATGCACATGGAAGTGCATATTTATGGTTACTTACAAAAGTAACATGAGATAAAAAAAAAAAAAGAAGAAGAAATAGGTTGTAAAACATACAAATTTGCATGACAATATTTCTTTAATTTTTTGAAGATCGGTCACATGATTAAGACATCTCAAAATAGTGGTGTCTCTCTTTCCAATTTATCATTTTCATTTCGTTTTCCGTTGTTTAAACAACTGTCATGATATGTGTTATATATGAAATGACAAATTTAAAAAAAAAAATTCATCGTTTCCTGTTTTAATTCTTACTGTGGTAAACATAGGGTTTGTCTCGTGTATCTGTAAAGAGATCACATACTTGCATGTGTATCGAACTTTTTCTTCAACGGGTTCTTTAAAACATGGATATTATGATTATACTTTGTAGTAAGTATATAACTTATTTAACTGGTGGCAGAGTAGCATGACGACATTGTTGTGACATTAATTGCTTTAGATTTAGATTTCTTAAATTTTCTTGTAATGTGTACAACATTTGCTATTTTCAATATAATGGTATCTAGCAAAGTTATTTTTGTCACTGTAGAGACGTTGATTGTGTTCCATGTGAGTACAAGGGGATTTTCTTCCGAAACAACTACTCTCCCGGCGTAAGAACGTTTGTAAAAAAAAAATTCTTTTAACAGAAATATTTATAAAATAATATGAAAAGTGAATTCTCTTCCAGACTATTAAATAGCATATCCGTTATCATTTTTTAAAGGAAGATATTTTTACTTGGAATTGAGTGAACAAAAAAGATTGTTAAAAAATTGAATATAAACATTCATAGTTTGAAATTGAATATGATATATTAAATAATTTTCATATTCAATTCATTTTTTTTTTGGCTGAGTAAATAGCATTTTCAAGATATTTCTATATCAAACAGTCCCTGTATCGATTTTTTGTGATGTGTTCTACTGCACAGTCTTAGACGTGGTTTTAAAACACATTGTTAAGAAAACTCTTAAACCTAACAGAGTTAAGTAGAAGATTTCTTTTTTGTACTAAACATATATACCAATTATAATGTGAATCAACACGTTGATCATTAAAAGGATATCTTGACAAACTTGTTTAACACTTTTCCATGTTCATGTATCAAATGTTAAATAATGTAAATAATGTTTGAAATTTAGTTTTCAAAGAAAGTTATGTCTCGAAGATGCAATTCTTATCCACGATGAATTATTTCAAAAAGGATGTCCATACAGTTTGAGTCCAGAAGGTTTGATTTTCATAAAATAAAGAAGTAAAATGTTACAACTGTACATGTTTAATAGATTTTTGAAATATTACTATAATAATATATATTTTTTTCCATTCTGTTTATCTGTTAATATTTACATTTACCAACTATTTTTTCCTCTATTTCTCAAGAAAACTAATTGTTATTCATAGCTTTATAGAAACGGGCATGGCTGAAATTTAGCTAAAATCCAGTATCCTAATAAAAATCACGGACTGCCCTAGATAATCATAGTGATGTCAGACTCAAACAAATTCATATAACATAACTATTTTTTAATCTAACGCACTGGTTGACATTAAAAATAATTTAGTTGCTTTGACCTATTTTGTCGATTTACAATTCAATAAAAGAAAAATGTAAAATTAATATAAACATTAAAAGGATTTCTTTGATAATCCACGCGGTCATGAAGGTAGCGATCATTACAGAAAAAATAACATAATCCGCTAACGCAGATTATGTATTTTTGTTAGCAATGTCGCTAAACGTACCTTCATATTCCGCATAAATCACCAAAGAAATTATTTTTTTGTTTAAATAACATCTATGGAGTAAAAAACATAAAATAGTTAATTATAATGAAAATAGATATGCTAAATGACAATGATAGTTCAATCAATTATTGATTTCCAAATAGATAAAACAAATTGCTCAATACCCTGCACTGCAAACCTTGAGACAAACAACTCCTTCCAGGGTATAAACCATAGGATCAATTACATGCTGATCAGTCAAAACGATGGACTTTCCATTTTAAGCAAAGAATATTTGAATTTTTCAAACTGCATCATAAAAACCATAACCATCAAATGTGATTTCAAGTATCAGAAAGGTATACCAATACTATAAAGAATATTTTAAATGATCAAATTTTTATCTACCATGTGAATAAATGTTCATGTTAATCAGTTTCTAACCTTTCATTTAATACGAGTTTGCAACGCTATATTTTCTTTTTACGTTGTTTAACGAGGCCGGGTCTTATTTTTTCTGCCCTAGATTTTTGAATGAAATTTTTTACATGAATTTCTACTGATATAATTATTATTTTAAGATAAAAAAAATTAGACATTTGCGACACCGTTTGTTTTAGGGGTCATCTCAAAGTTTGTTAATTTTTAACATAGGACCCTATGGGATTTTGCTTGAAATGTATAAATTTTGCACATTGTTTTTTAAACTTCTGCCATAGGGTTTTCTTTTTCTGTTTTACATATTAAAGTTATTGCTAAAAGGCATCAAATGGTCACATAAAAAAAACCTTTTACCTCCTGGTTTGTTCCAGGGATCTTATCAAAGTTGTTTTTGTATGCCCAATTTCCCAGTTTGTCAGATAATGGCTAAATTTTATTTGACAAAGACGGAAATGATAACCTTTATAGTAGTATTTAAACATTCAGACATATTTAAGTAATAAATAAATATATAACATCACATATTAAGGGTCATTAATATAAAATACATGGTTACTGTCTTGAAATATATGAATTAAGCTATATTTAGGCGGGTTAAGAAAACGTGAGAGGGCTAGGCTTGCTGAACCCACTTCACGTTTTCGACACAAGCCCAAATATAGCTCATACTTCGAGATACTTATGTTTATTCCACAATATAAAATCAATTTTACGCGTCAAACGAGCTATTTCGCTGAATATCTGCAGTTGAAACTATCACGCCATTGAGTCAACAAAGCAAAAATATGACGACACAATACAAATGAAACGTGTGTACTCGTTCTGTACTCGGCCTCGTTAAAGTCTAAACATAAATATTTGGAGTAGTGTATTTTTATATAATTCAATAGAAAACAGAAACAAATCGGATTGTGCAACTTCACAAGAAGAAGGAACACTACCAGGTAATGATATTGGTCGAACCGTATTTCTGTGAAATCAAATACCTAATATATTAATAAATACTCAACAAATTATTCTTTTAAAATGCAAGGTTTTTCGATTGGTTTTGTAAGTGTTGTTATTGGTTGCTTGTTTGGAGTTGTGCTGACCTCACTTGGTGGCTGGATCTTAAAAATCTTGCGGTAAGTGTTCTTTCATTAAATAGCTTATAAATAACAGACAGCAATTTTTAATTTAATCTTTGGTTTACGCATTCCTTTGTTCCATTGCATACTGTTCACAATTAAGAAAGTAAGAAGATGCAGATTTTACATTTATATTGATAAATGTAGACAAAGGCATCTTTACCATAAAAACTTGGACCTGAATCCAACCAGTCAATCCATTAATAATCCGGTTGTGTACACAGAAATTGAAGAACTGAGGGTAATTAAACAACACAAAATTTTCAAGTTATTACGAAATACATTTTTGTATTGTATTGAGTTCATTTTTTTAAATATCGCTTTAGCATTTTCATGCTAAAGAATAAAAAAATCTTCGCCTGGAGCGAGGAGATCTTCTACTAGATTTTTGTATTTATAAGAAATACAGAAAGCAAAATAGTTTAATACATCTTGATTTATATTTTATTTTTCTTCTAAAAATAGATGCTAGTAAAGGCAACTCAAGTTCCCTCAATTAAGGATAATAGTCCTCTTAGCGCAAGGTCACGGACATCCAACACTTACCATACGTTAGCGGAAATGGAAAGCCTTGGAAAATCAACAACTTTAATTCATGATACTGATTCGGGCAAACTGAGAACATCAAATCATTCATCTAACGGATCTCGACTGAGTCTGACTCAGTCATTCTGTTGTAGTGTTAAAGAGGATGAGCAACAAAGAGAAAGTGGAGATAGTAAAAAGTACTTTGAACTTGAACAACAAAAATTGGCCTAGGAACAGAATATTTTAATGCGGGGCTTTCTGTTCATCTTGTCGTCTACGGGAAAATGTGGATCTTTTTTAAATTAAATAATTCTTAGTTATATCAAATATTATTTATATCTAAAATTGATTTCAAACTCTTTCATACTGCTTTAAGTGCATTGCCATTTGGTATTGTTCTGGAAATACAATTTCAATTCATTTTTATTCAAAAATGCTTGAGTATCAAAGCTAATGATTGTTTATGGATTTTGAATACTTGTAAATTCACAAAATATGTTACACAGGGGAATTTTAACATTTAAAAACTTTTTCCTTTATAGGTATTAATTATTCAAGCATGTATCATATTGCTGGATTTTCAAATACACATGTAGATATATTATTAATATTTTGTGTGATTGAGACCAGCAGGTATGCCCTCGATGATATCTTAGAACTGTTGTGCGTCCTATATATCAGTACTTCGTAAAGCTCTCCTAAATATATATATATATATATATATATATATATATATATATATATATATATATATATATATATATATATATATATGTAACCCAGGCAGTAGACAGAACACCAGTGAGGGTCATACAATGTATTTATTCAATATATACGAAAAACCTGAAACATACAACATTGACTCATTTGACAATTATCTCAGAATACGGTACAATAACTTGGATAAAGATTATTTAATATATAGCATGGAATTGTTAAATTATAAACATAGAATATATTTATAAGTAATAAATTACACAAGAATTACCAGACACCGGCAGCTAATCGCAGACAAAGCTTGCGCTTAATCTTCATGCAGGTCTGTCCCCTCTCAAGGCAAGACAAAGTGTGCGCGGGCCTGGTTAGTTAGGCGGGAAGATTAGTTAGTAGAAGTTAAATTTAGAATGTTGTCAGACAGGTCAAACGGGTAGTCGATTGGTCAAATAAAAATAAACAATTACACGTGGACAATCTCACCTGGAGATGTAAATAAAACACACACACATGCACACAGAAACAATTACGTTTACAAATAGACAAACATTATATATTAATTACTTACACTGGTTACATATTCCCCCCTTTTGTTTAAATGGCTCCTGACATGGTCTGAAATAAACAATTTATTTATTAATAAAATTCTATTGATCACCAAGCAATCATAACCATTTAGCACAAACACTAAATATCAGGGAACTTCACTCAAGATAACCACCAGCTTGATATATAAAACCCATCATCAGAACAAATAATCACTATTTACAAACATATACATAAACCTTAATCCAAACCAATTCCTCTAACTGAGACTTTCCCCAGATGACCAACATCCATGATCAACAACAAATGGATCAAGAAATGTACAATGCACCCATGACAACTTTACAGTTGAAACCGATCAATTCTCACATCAACAGCAATTTTCAAATAGCATTACTGCCTAAGGTTGCTTAATTTGCATATTATATATTGGGGATTCAGTTAAACAACATTCAGTATGGATTAGGTACAAATTCAGTTTATTACCCTCAATTATAAACACAACCATATGACAACAATTATGACAATTAATATAAAAGATGGTTAAAATATCAAATCATTCACTTTCACTTTGTCTTTTCCACATAAAAACATTCTATTCACTACTTGTCTGTCCAATTCCCATACCAATCTGGTCTCCTCTTTTCTCTGCCTGATCGTCTAAGAGGCGGATTCTTTTCCCTTGTAGTTTTCGTCTCTTCATTCTCTTCGTTTTCTTCCTTAGCCATGTCCTTCAATTATGTCAAATCCATATGGGTTGGAAGGCTAAAATTCTGTTCTGCTATCTTATTTGCTTCTATAGGATCGATGGAGGCTGGATGACTAAAATTCTGTTCAGCAAACTCATCCACCTCTGTAAGATCACTCGGATGTGACTGGTTAACATTCTGTAAAGGAAAAGATATATTTTTGGTTAAAGAACTTTCTTCCTCAGAACAAATTGAACCCACATCCTCTGAATCATTGTTCCTATCAGTCGTACGAGTAACATATCTCATAATAGCCACATCAGAATCAGAATCTGATGAATTAGAAGACATCCGCTCTTCAATCAATGAACCATCAGATGTGCCTTTAGATCTCACTCTGTCATGCTTTTCTTTAGGCTGGGGCTTCTTCCCCTCTGAAAGATTGGGACAGGGTAACAACATGTTCCTATGCAATGTCCGCATTCTACAGCCCTCTGTTTTTACTTTATAAACTGGCAAATCAGGAATTTTCTCTTTCACAATATAAATTGGTTCATCCCACTTATCAGCCAATTTATTTTTTCCTTTTAACCCCACATTTCTGGTCAACACTTTGTCTCCCACTTCTAACCTTGCTTCACGTATCTTAGCATCATACCTCTCCTTGTTCTTCTCTGCAGACTTCTTTGCTTCAGCTGCTGCTATGTTGAAAGCTGTTTCCATTCTCATCTGTAACTTACCAACATAGTCGCTGTGATTCTTATGATCCTCCTCATCAGGATTGATACCTAAAAAAGAATCAATAGGAAGCCGTGGGTGCCACCCAAACATTAAAAAGTGTGGAGAATAACCTGTCGCGTCACTCTTTGTTGCATTGTACGCTTGGACTAAAGGAGCTACATGTGATTTCCAATCTGCTTTCTGTTCATGTTCCAATGTACCTAACATTTTTAGGAGGGTCTGGTTGAATCTTTCAGCTGATCCGTTACCCATTGGATGATACGGAGTGGTGCGAGTCTTTTTGATGCCTAACATTTTACACAGTTCCTTGATAACCTTAGACTCAAAGTTCCTGCTTTGATCACTATGCAGTTTTTCTGGAAAACCATAGTGCAGGAAAAAAATTTCATATAATGCCTTTGCTGTGACCGTGGCTCTTTGGTTGCGGCAAGGTATGGCCTGCGCAAAGCGTGTAAAATGATCAGTTATGATCAATATATCCTCTGTCCCCCCTTTGCTTTTCTCAAGACTTAAAAAGTCAATGCACACTAATTCCATAGGGTGTGTACTTTCAATTGGGACCAACAGAGCAAAAGGCTTTGCTGGGGTTTTGCGCCTAATACATCTAGGGCAATCGTCTACCTTCTGACTAATTTCCCTTTCCAAACCTGGCCAAAAATACCTATGCTTAGCTAACCAAAGAGTCTTGTCCTGACCTGGATGACCGGTATCTCTATGAATTCCCTGAAAAACTACTTCTCGGTACACCTCTGGGATAACTAACTGATTCACCTCTCTGTCCTCAATTTTCGCGTTCCTGTATAAAATCCCATCTTTAAGATGAAGTTTCCTCCATTCCCTACAAAATCTCTGGACGGGAAAAATCTCTCCCTTCACATTATTGGTAAATCTGTTGGGATAAAATCCTTGTTCAATAAGTCCTATCACTCTTGCTATCACCTTGTCCTTCCTCTGTTCTATTCTCCAATCTATATCACTTATGTGTTGAACATCTCCAGACTCCTCATAATTAGCTACAGAGTCAGCTCCTATACTATGACAGTATGGTACAGCACATAACACAGACTGGCAAATGGCCTTGACAGCATCGGAGAACAGCTCTGGCTGTCTGGACAATCCATCAGCATTCTGCCGACCGGGCCTGTAGGTTAAAGTAAAGTTATAACTTGCCAATGCAGCTACCCACCTTTGGCTTGTTGCATCTAACTTAGCTTTATGAAGCACATAGGTAAGAGGATTGTTATCAGTGACTACCTGGAAAGATGTTCCATATAGATAATCATGAAATTTGTCACTGATCGCCCATTTGAGAGCCAGAAATTCCAACTTGTGGGCCGGATAATTCCTCTCACTTGGTCGTAATCCCCTACTGGCATATGCTATAACCTTTGTCTTACCGTCTTGCACTTAGTAAAGAACTGCCCCTAAACCAACACTACTAGCATCTGTATGCAAAGTAAATGGGAGTTTGTAATTTGCAAAACCAAGAATTGGAGGTTGGATAAGTTTCTGTTTAATAGCCTTAAATGCCTCATCCTCTTTATCAGACCACTTCCAGGGAACAGGTTTTACCTTGTTTGTGTATTTCTTCATCTGCTTGTTGGTTCCATGTCCTTTCAGAAGATCATTCAAATGAGCAACTATCTGGGCAAAATGTGAGACAAATCGACGATAATAGCCGGCAAACCCCAAAAACTGTCTCAGCTGCTTGAGGTTTCTAGGTGCAGGCCACTCCTTCACAGCTGACAATTTCTCCGGGTCAGTCTCTATTCCCTTTTCTGAAATAATGTGTCCTAAATAAGTCACTGACTTTTTAAACAATTCACATTTTGATGATTTGCTTAGACACAAGTTCTGGACATCGCTCAGTTCAGAGAATTTAAAAGGTCAAACAAGGCACAAATATGATTCCATAAAAAATTATGACAAGCTTTTATTAGAAATAAGAAGGGTAGATATATATATATATATATATATATATATATATATATATATATATATATATATATATATATATATATATATATTGGAACCGCCGTACCCCAAACTCCAGATCCGATAGAAGGAGGTGTATTTCGTTTATTTCCATACAACTTCAAATTTCATTGTTATTCTTTACTCTTTTATTGAAATTATAAAGTGGATGATTGGTTTGTGCGTTTATGTTCCTATGCAAGGATGTATGCATGTATAACAAAAAAAATTGCCAAAAAGAAAGACCACCAAATATCCTCGTCCGTTGCTATTTGCCTGCCTTTGAGCTCATGAATTAATTAAATGATTTAATGCTGTCTCTTTATGACGAAAGATGAAAAATATTCATTTATTTGAAAATGGCACTGCCTTGAGTAATATATTTACATAATTAATTGCAGTGATTATGTATAAATGTTTCAGACGAAGATGAATTTTACAATGATTTTTACAAGCCATGCAAGATACATTTTCTTTTTACATTTTTCACATTATCACTTTATTTCTGAAAATTAATTGAAATAAATCTGTAACATTGTTCAAAAAATTGTATATGGTATTTTCGAAATAGACTGTAAGTAATTTATTAAATTACTTGCATTTATTCATTTTATATATTGCAGATTAAAAGAAAATTGGTTGTCTTTTTTATTATAATTAATTCCATGAAAAGTTGCTTTCTCATGTGTTGACCGAATGAGAATAGTATAAAATCGAAGCGGTAACTTGAATATTTCGTTCCTTTTATTGAAAATACATTGTCATTTGTTATTCAGATATGTGTAAAAAAAAAATGTATATTTATTTGTAAATGTAAAAGTATAAAATATAAAATAAACTGGTTTTATCTTTTAATGAATTATTTTCCCTGTCAAAACTTATTCTTAATTTTTTTGGCGAAAACCTCTCAAATCTTATACGAACGATTAAATATGAACAAGTTATAATGGTAAGAAACCGTCGAGGTACTTCTGAAGTCATGTGGTAGATTTAACTTGCAATGATATTAACTTTATTACAGAAAAAATAGCATTTTTCTCAAAAAGGCCTAATCAACCACTAACTTAAATTGGTTATTCAAAGACATGAAAGAATGGGAAGACTAAATAGAGAGGATTCTTGTATTTGTTTTTAAAATGAAGATATCACAGTTTTGGTTTTGTTTGGGGTTTTGTGTGGGTTTTTTTTACTGCTTATCGTTGGAATATACTAATTTAGTTTCAGACATGCTAAGTCCTACAGAAACTATATAAGTTTTAGAATACCAACTTCCCACTTCAACACATATTAAAAATGGCATGCATAATCTCGATTCATTGGGGTTTTTATTATTATTATTTACGCTCTTGTTAATTGGGTTTGAATTTTCTTTATTCCTCTTGGCACTGGTCTACAATGTTATAATGGAAAAGTATACTACATTATCAACCAAGGACATCTAAGTCAGGCTCAAGCACTTCAATTTGCAAAAATAATGAGGAGAATTGATAAAGGCAGGGGATTTTTTTCACTATCTGACTTACAGGCAGTGTAGGGTTTTCCCTTTATTTTAATTCTTTAGAGTTTACATTACAATTTTCAAAGAAGAAGATACAGTTTCTTTCAACATTTGCCCTTAAATTCAAACGGTGTTTAAATCTCATGAAGATATGTATACACCATCATAAACATGTGTGTATATAAAATACTGAAATACACAATCTTATCCTGTTTTCCATAAAGAATATTGACTCCAACATTTTGTCATATTCCTAATATATAGTCAAAAATGTTGAAAAATGGCGCATTTCCTCAAAGTTTTTTGAAGATGAAAATGTGTCCGCAGCCGTCGCCAACAATTAAATTAAGATATTTTATGTGATATCACATGAGAAAGTTAAAATGTGAATTTCGTTGTGTGCGATGGCTTCTATTCAAAAAACTTCTCAAGAATAGGTCAGGTTAGTGTATCTAGTTCTTTGTTCATGCTAAAAGGTAATAAGCAAGGGGGGGGGGGGTAAAAATACGCGTGCAATTTAGAAAATTCCTAAAAGATTTCATACTAATTTATAACTATTTGTTCAGCACATATTATGTATACAGCTTTGATATCAGACCAAATGCATGTACTTTGACTCTAACTTAGTAATTAACCTTTGAAGTCTCCTCTATATAGCTGACCTTTGGATTGCAATGAAGACCTTGAGTCTACTTTCTACAAGGAAGTCAAATACTCAAAAATATCCTGATCAAATGACCAATAAACGGTTCGATCGATCGGTGTAAAGTCCTGATTCCATGAACCAGAAATAATTGTGGTAAGTCGGTACAGAGTCCGCATACATCGCCAATCTGTATACCAGCAAGTCACAGCAACTTGGACTTCAATCTCTTTGATCATGGTTTGGAGCAGTTCATTGACGAGAATGTATTAATATATACATTAACGATACGATTTTAATCAAAGTTGCTGATTTCAAAAACCTTAAAATTTACTTAATTAGTAAAAGAATAATTATTCACTGTCGTTAACCTTAAAATTTGCTTTATTAGTAAGAAATGAATTATTCACTGCCGTTCTGCGTGTTGAAGATTACCAATATAATTACACTTGATTGTGAAATGAACTTTTCTAAATATATTCTAACATACATGTGTTTAAATTGAAGAAAATTTGCTTTCCATGAATTGATACCTTACAACTTACAGTAACTTTATAACTTTCTTCCAAATGTATTCGAATATCATTACAGAGTGGAGTTGGGTTAAAAACTCGTTTTATCTTACATTAAAATCTTAATGGAACCACACATCAGATAATATGAAACATATTTTTTATTCGAATGTATTAAAAAATTACTTGTTCTTGCTGACTAGTGTTTCTACAAATTTTTGAAATTTCTTTTTAAAGAGAACAAGTGACACAATTGGTTGAATCTGAATCATTTAATGAATGACCCTTTGTACATGAACTGTTGATGAAAATTACAAGTAGACCAAAACCATTTTGTCAATAAAGATCTACTACACGTATATACACACTCAATGTAAACAAATATTATTTATCTCATAAGCAAAAAGTGTAGGATCTAGCACTTCATCATAAAATTACCAAACTTTCTATTTCCCTTCATATCAATAACCATTTTATGATTTTAAGAAAAAAATCTCCTTTTCAATTTACTGTTCCATCAAAATGAAGAGAAAGAGATGTTCATTTCTTAAGATTTTGAATATATTATTATATATTTTGTAATTTTGCGATGGTGTGATTTTCACTTTTATAACAATCACTAACTTTTGCAAAAAATACAAAATATGCCGAAATTATATTTAATAATGTTTGCAGTAACTACATTTTTTTAACTTTCAAACAATGAATGAGTCAAACAGGTTAAATATTTACCATATAGGTAACATATTTACCATATTTTTGCAAATTTAGTGACATGTGGAAAACCCCAGGTATACAGTATTTTTTATACAATGAGGGAGTTATTCTTTGAATGTTACATTTCAATTTTGTGTAACTGGGGTTACTATTCTTTGATACATTTGATGTACTATGTACATGCAGAAATTTCATGATAACAAGAAGATAGAAGAAAAATCGTCATACCACTTTCACACTTGTACAACACCTATTACAAAGATCATTTCTCATTTCAATGTCTACCAATAGAATGAAAAAGTGGACAAGTACTCATCAGATTAATTACATTCATATAATAATATGCCGTTTATTATGAACATGAATGATGTACTCAATATTGTGGTTTTATAACCAACTGGCATACATGACATTTATTTCTAAACAACAACTGTAAATATATTAAATATAGCATGTACGAAATATTGGGAGAATATTAATAAGGTAAGCATTGATTTGATTAAGAACATTTCTGATCCATGAAGATATTTTTTACAATCATGTGTATGCATTACATTAAGCAATGTACTTGATTTTTTGGAAGTCATTGTCTGCCAAAAATGCTAAACAGAATACACAGCCAAACTAATACATGTACGTTTACAGATTATTAAAAAAAAGTTACACACAAAATTTACAGCATTGCCCTTGGCTCAGTTTTTATATTTTGAAAAAGTGTGTGTTAATATTATAAATATTTAACTAAGATGATTTATGTGTTGGATTTTTTTTGTGTTTGTATAATTGTTGGTTTACATGCCTCCTACAAGCATTATTCAATGCCATCATCTACAGAGTGAGCTACATACATCAATGTACAAACATGTTGATTAATCTTATCTACTTTAAGTGGTTTATCATAATCAAATATACATCTACACATAAAAATACACACACATACTTATGAATATGTACATGTACAATTTTGTCAGAATGAACAAACTGAAAGACAAGTCAATGTGACGATTTACAGATATTAGTGACTATAAACTTCATCCAAAAAAAATACTGAATCAAAGAGCACATAACCTATACATGTATGTAAGAACAAAGAAAATTCTCACACACGAAACTGCACTATCAAAAATAAGTTGTTATAATAATCAGAAGAAACAAGAACAATAAAGTCAAAGAAAAATAAGCATAACAGGAGCAGAGTGCTAGGATTAAAAATCAACAAAATAATAGTTCATACGGTAGTATTACATCCCTAGTAAGATGGGTTATTCAATGCCCGATATAAATTTGATCTAACTGTAGTCTCTGCATCTCTAGTGATATTGCTTCATGAACACCAGGGTATGAGCTTAAAACCGAATAAATCAATTCATACAGTGCGACATTAATGTTATGTAAAGTTTTAACCTGTGATTAAATGACTAGTGATTTTGTTTCTCAACTGGCTTGTGGTAAATCAATCACATTCATTCATTAGTATGATACTATACTCCATTTAGTGATTTAGGTATGTCTTTAACATCATAGTACAAGTTCTTTTTGCATGACAAATTGATTGCAAAGCAAATTGACAAATCTAGAAGTAATATAACTATTTACTATAAACACATACCATATTTTATGAAAATTGCTTATCAACTAAAAAAAACCCTCATATTAATCTATATATATCAAACAAATACAAGAATAATATGTTGCCTGGATAAGTAGTCATGTTAGCTTTGTTAAAACCTTAAAAAATCATTAATTTTTCTATACAAAACGACAAACGATAATTGAGTTACATTTAATACGGTTATACAGAATTCAATTCATTCAAAACATTTCCAACAACTCTAGGTAATATAATGCAACTGAAAATGAAAGCATTTTTTACACAACCTGTACATTGACAAAAACAGCCAAGAATTGGACTGTATCATACATGTAGTGTAGTAAGTCCCTGTTACATGGACTATACACAGAGTTGTTTGATTTATAGACTGACAGAACAACACTGCTGGGTGGGATCTTTGTCACCTGTCCCTGTTTTGTACTTGGTCTCTTTATAGAGCAATTTCCTCTTGTGTTGTTTTATTCTGCTGTTTTTCTTACCACAGATGAATCTCACGAATCTTTCCAATAATTTGACTGGCTCTTTGAAGTGCCTCGAAAAAAAAGAATGGCTGTGAGCTTCCTGTTAAAGTTCAACAGAGTTTGAATTCAAAACCTGCTAAAACATTAACTAAAGGTTTTGAATTTTGATATACACACTTTTATTACAGTATTTGCCCTTTTATTTACAAAAACTTAAAAATTACCAGTGAAGATGTACATTATACAAATAAAAATCACAGTAAGTTGCTGAATATTGGTATACCCCTTTCTGTGACATACAGCCCAAGTATTTGCCTCCCCGGTTCAATGTCAAAATTTTTACTTAATAAACACAGTTACATCAACATGTACATACACCAGTAGATACTTAATAATACTAGCAAGAAAGATAACTCTGGTGCCCTTACCTGTAACATTTCGATCGCCTCATTGCGTCTCTGTGCTATATGTTCCGACTCCTCCAATAGGAACTCCAGCTCCTCTTTCTTGTACAAAGAGCTGACCAGTTCACTCTGGAGATTGTCTTTAATAAAATTAACCAGGAAGTGCATGATCGCCTTGGGTATTGTGTCTTGGATGTTCTTTTTGACGATCAAAAAGTAGGACCTAATCAAGTGCTCTTTCATAAAAAGAAAAACGTCATGTTTTAATTCTACATGTTCATACATTATGTTACAGTAATAAATGAATAAATCATAACTCCAGATTAACAAAATGTTTTCCTGTTCATGACTTCAGCTTGAAATAGTTACAAATGATATGCATTTACAGTCATATAAAAATTACCAATGACATCACAGTCTCTTTGTTCCCAGGGTTTTCTGGATGTTTGTTGAGGCTGTAAAAAATTAAAACTACAAATTTTAAATACTGAATTTAACAACCAGTTTTAGTGTTACATCTAAACAATTATGTAAAATTCATGTCAAAGAACTTAAATGGTAACAGTTCAAGATATGCTAAAGCAAGTTTTGGTGTGTTTTTACCCCCCCCCCCCCCCATTTACCCTAACTTTTTCTGGGAGAGGGGAATTTAATAATTTAATAAAAGCTAATAATTAATTAGCATTGCATGAAAAATCAATTGTTGCAAACCTAAATAATTAAAGCTTTTTTTCATAATTCATTTTCAATTATACATGTACCACGAAAAAAAAAAGTTTTTAAGGTTTTATAATATAAACAAATGCAATTCTTACTACATCTGAGAGGAGGTTGACCCCTTTAACACTGTGGGCAGGAGAATCGAGTCGACTACTGGCCGGATTGCTGGCCTGGGATGAATCAGCGTGATGAAGTCACCCTGACCCCGCAAAAAGTTAGAAATTTTACCAGTGTTTACTTTCTGCAAACAACAAATTTATACACTAAGAGAGCAAAACTGTGTAAATTTTACCACTGTTTACTTTCTGAAATTTAAGACCAATACATGTATAGTTAAGAATTATATCATAATTTTTTTTAAATGTTCTTACATTTGATACAGCAATGAATTTCCATTCTCCATTAAAATATTTTAATTTCCTAAACGAGTAATGAATATAAAAGTCAGCATGGAACAGTCACACTACATTACCTTATTATCCTTTGTAGACTCGTTATTAACGTGAAAATCTTTAAAGTTTTTACTAATTTCTAATTCCTGTGCCTAACTGAGTTAAGCAGAAGATTTCTCTTTTGTACTAACATATATACCAATTATTATATGATTCAAAACGTTGATTATTAAAAGGACATATTTACAAACTTGTTCAAAACTTTTCCTTGTTCATGTATCAAAAGTTAAATAATGTAAATAATATTTGAAATTTAGTTTTCAAAGAAAGTTATGTCTTGAAGACGCAATTCTTATGCACGATGAATTACTTCAAAAAGGATGTCCATACAGTTTGAGTCCAGAAGGTTTGATTTTCATAAAAAAAGAAGCAAAATGTTATAACTGTACATGTTTTATAGATTTTTAGACTGATACTATAATAATATATATTTTTCCATTCTGTTCATTTGTTAATTTTTACATTTACCAACTATTTTCCTCTATTTCCTAAGAAATTGATTCATAGCTTTATAGAAACGGACATGACTAAATTTTAGCTAAAATCCAGTATCCCAAGAAAAATCACAGACTGCACTAAATAATCATAATGATTTCAAACTCATACAATTTCATATAAGACAACTTGGCTATTTTTATCTAACGCACTGGTGTACTATACATTAAAAATAATTCAGTTACTTTAACCTGTTTTTGTGATTTACAATTCAATAATTTGTTAAACGAAAGTTGTAAAAGTAATATTAAAATTAAAAGGATTTTTTGATAATTCATGCGGCCATGAAGGTAGCGATCATTACAGAAAAAAATATCATAATCCGCTTACGCTGGTTGTGTATATTTTTCCGTAATGTCGCTAAATGTACCTTCATATTCTGCATAAATCACCAAAGAAGTTAATTTATTGTTTAAATAAAATCTATGGAGTAAAAACCATATAATTATTATAATGAAAATAGATATGCTAAATAACAATAGTAGTTCAATAAATCATTGATTTGATTTTCAATAGATAAAACAAATTGCTCAATTCCCTGCACTGGGAAACTTGAGACAAACATCTCCTACGAGGGTTTAAACCACAGGATTGATTACATACTGATCAGTCAACAGGATGGCATTTCCATTTTACGCAAAGAATATTTGAATTTTTCAAACTGCATCATAAAAACCATAACCATCAGATGTGATTTCAAGTATCACAAAGGTAGGAGACACTACTAGCATAAAGACTATTCTAAATGATCAAATATTTATATACCAGTGAATAAATGTTCATGTTATTCGGTTTCAGACCTTTGTGAATCATTAGATACGAGTTTGCTACGCTATATTTTCTTCTTCCGTTGTTTAAAGTCTAAACATAAATATTTGGAGTAGTGTATTCTTATCAGTTCAATAGAAAACAGAAACAAATTGTATTTTGCAACTTCACAAGAAGAAGGAACACTACCAGGTAATAATATTGGTCGAACCATATTTCTGTGAAATCAAATACCTAAAGCACCTTTCACAATTGGTGCATGAGCAGAAGCAACAAAATATTCGTGCGACCGAAAATTTAGATTTGAACTGTTGCCGAAGTAATCGCATTTGAAAAGGTATTAGTACGAAATTTGCACGATCTAAGCGAGCGTTGTGCGATGTAAGCACATAAAATTTTCAGATATATCTTGCGTCTATATGCGACTGTTGTACAATGAAAGAGAGAGAGAGAGAGAGAGAGAGAGAGAGAGAGAGATTGTTCTACTATCAAGATTAATATATTTTCAAAGCGATGTTTATCACTGTTCAAATATTTACCAAACGGAATATATTTATTATCAAAATTCACATTTAACTGTAAATCACCAAGCCAGTGTTTAATTCTGTCCTAAAGTTTTTTTATGAGGTAGCATTCAGAAAATAAATGGTTTATTTTTTCTGTTAACTGTCCACAGAAAGACAAAGTCTTTATCTGTTGCAGAAATTCTGTGAAGTAACTGGGTTTGAAGCCATTGTAAACTAGTTTTTTTAGTTCATTTAAACGACAAATTATAACTAAGGTTCCATTCTTTTCTTTTCTTTTCTTCCCATTTTTTCAGATGTGGGCAACTCTTTCTTTTTGAGATAAGTGCATTATACATTTCCTTACAGCCCTTGTTTGAGTTCATAAATATTACATGTATTACTGTATTTGGGCATCTTAGATTATAATCCTTCCTTATATATCTGCCATTCTTCTTTTGATAACTTCTGATTGCTGAAACAGGTTCTGAATATTGACGAAAATTTGATTTTGCATTGAAAAAAGTGTTAAAATCGTGAAAAGGAAGGTAACTACCATCTGCATTACATATGTCACTAATGTACAATGTATCTTATCCCATTATCAAAACAATTTTTAAAAAAGAGTGGGGTTTTTTTTATCAATGTAATATCCGAATTATACCATAAGTGGTCGTTTGACATGTTTTACATTGTTTTGAAATATTTGCCTTATAAACCGGTATCCAACTTTCAAGGACATCCTCTCAGAATTTATTTCTGTTCTATCTTTTAGAATTTTGACAAAGTGTACTCCAAAGTTCATAAGTTCTGGTATAGTAACATATAAATCAGATTCAAATAATTTCTTCCATTTTGAATCCGCGCATGATATAAGTCGTCTTGTCCAACTAAACTTGAGAGCAATTATAAAATCTGCATATTCTATCATCTTTAGACCGTCATCTTTATAATCTTGTATAACTGCAGCTTTTTTAATTTTGTTCAGATTACCATCCCACAAAAATTCATACAGTTTATTCTCAATTTTTTTTATGTAGTGGCTTGGGGGATTTGGTTAAGTTAATATCAAATGTTTCATCTTTGGAATAAAAAGGGTTTAAATGATTGATAGTTTTCCAAGAGGGGTAACCTTTCTATTTTACACTGTTTTATTAACTTTAATATTTGTTCCATTTTGTTGGTATAATTTAGATCTATCATTTCATCTAAGTTAACATAAACTTTATTCCAAGTAAATCGAACGTTGTTTCTTCCCAATTAAGTCTTCATATTGTGTTGTGAAAAACAGTTTTTGAGAATGTTTTGTTATTCATCCATATCAGTTTGTTTTACTGAAATTAATTTTTAGGCCTGACATTTCTTCAAAATTGTCCAATGTTTGTAGTATACCATCTAGAGATGATGCTGACCTATCTGATATCAAAGATGTATCATCAGCATATTGTGATATCTTATATTCTACTCCGTCAATCTCAATTCCTTTAATATCTCTATTGTTTCGGAGTAAAATGCCTAAAATTTCTGCGCAGAGATGAATAAGTATTAAGATACTGGGTCTCCTTGTCTACAGCCTCTTTGATGGTTAAAATACCGGGAGAGTATACCATTTTGAATAACACAAGAGGATATATTCTGATATAAACACTTGATCCACTTTTTGATTGATACTCCAAAGTTACAGAAGGTTAAAGTTTGGAATATAAAGTCCCATGAAACTGTATTAAATGCTTTTTTTTCAAAATCTATTAACAATAGGACACGAATATCATTGAATTCGGTATAACTCATTATATCATATACAATTCTAATATTTTCTCCAAAAAATCTTCCTTTTAAAAAACCGGTTTGATCATCATTTATTATTGTAAGCAGTTTTGTTTTTAACCTTTCTGAGTAATAGGTCTACAGTTCTTTAAAAATTGCCTATTTTTATCAGGTTTTGGTATACAAGTTATTATCCCTTATTTTTGTGTATTTGTAAATTCTCCTTTATTGTAAGAATCATTCATTGATCTTGTCATATTTTCACCTAAGTCTGCCCAGAAAAATTTGAAGAATTCTACAGTAAAACCATCTGCACCTGGGCTTTTATCATTTTTCATTTGCTTTAGAGTTTTTAAAACTTCTCCTTTGGTGACTGAACCTTCTAAACTATTTGATTCTGGATCTGTTAGATTTTTTTACTTTGAAATGTTCAAGTTTTTCAGTCTAGTTATGTCTTTCTAAATTTTTCATTTTTTGTATAAATTTTCATTTCTCTTGTGATTGTATAATTTGAACATTTTCAATTTCTAGCTTTGATAACTGTTTAATGATAAAGTTGCGGGATTCTAGATTACAAAAATATCTTGTTGATTTTTCTCCTTAAGGTAATGGTCCATACCCCACTAGATAAATAAAATGCGTACAGAATTTTTTCATATTTTTCAAACATGTATCTGAGGATATGTTCTCATCAAATTTTATCCTGTTGGGTGGTCCATCGGTATTATAAAAGCTAGGGTCGTTGCTAAAAATAGAACCGATTGCGGAAAATGGCGCTTTTTCATACATAAAGAATATAAGCCTAAGCCTGAAATTAGAATTTCACAAAATAATTTTTTGACTTATATCCTAT